>NC_000077.6:64956620-65671620 GCF_000001635.26 Mus musculus
TGTTTATCGAATGGACAATTGAAACATCTGAAAGTTGAAAAGGGCTTGTGATAACTGCTGAATTAACAAGGATACTTCAAAAGTGGAACTAGATATATATGAGACATTCCAATGTACTTTCCCCTACTGAACTCAGTAAATTACCAGTGCATGTGGAGCACAAAATAACCTCTTATGTTTAAAAAGAAAAGAGAAAAAGATGTTTCTTTCCACTGTCACATGTAACTCCACTTTGCCCTGTCTTGTATTTTCAGAAATAACCCTGCGTCCTAATCCTGATGCTTTTACAGCCAGAGAAGACCCAGGCTGAGAAAAACAGCATTTGCAGGGTTAATAATGGGACGGCTACCCTGGACCATTGTTTCCCCTTATGGTATCAGGGAACCTTACACCAGTCAGCGCCTTGAGCTCAGCAGTCTTCCCAGCTGGACCATCTCCAGAGAAACCCTCACTGTGCTTCGGTGACTTGCAGCCCTTCAGGGAATGATTACAGTCAGTGGCCCCACCCACATATCCTCGGGGGTCCTCTTTGCTTAGGGAAAAAGATGGTGCCCTGTCAAATACCCTCCCGAAGATCAGAGAGGAGAGCTCGTAGGTTTCATATTTTGGAATCTGCCACTAGAGAATGAAGCGCAGCTGAATGAGACGCAAGCCCAGAGAACTTAGGTCATTCTGCATGTAATCACGTTGGCTAAGGGTTTGCTAAGGGCACAAAATTCCCTGCCTTCACTGTAGACAACTGATGGGATGAACCTAAGCCCTTGGGCTCTATGATTAGGGGAATGTGATTTTTATTGTGTTTTAAGGGGTTTGTTGTTGCTATGCAGGCAGTAGTTTCAGCACGTGTTCCGCACAGTTGCTGCCTGTGCGAGCTTAGTTCCCTGATCTCCTCTTTGCAGAGCACGGAGCACCGTCTTAAGGGCCCGGGAGCATTTCCTCCTTGGCCCTTTGTGTTGCTTTTGATTGGACTCAACTTCTGTGAGAAATTGGATTCCTACAGAGCGAGGCCATGTAAACAGAACTCCCTTTCTGCATGATCATTAACCCTTTCCAGACAGCAGTCACATCAATTTAAAATCAGATGGGAGAATGGAGCCAATCTTTGCAAGAGGGAAGAAATACATCTTCACGTGCCCCATTTGGAAGACAGTATGTGGGTATTTCATGCACGCATTATGTGCTTCAGGAGTCATAGAGTGAGAGATACTGGATTGGAGTGTGGAGACTCAAACACCCCCAGTGGGGAAAACAGTTCTCCAGAAGTCTTGGATAAAGTTGACCTTGTCAAACAATCCTAGCAACCTTTGAGGCCAGGATGTTTCAGGTTAGCTGGGGTCAGCTACAAATCAAAACTGTGGTTGATAATATCAGTTTAATCATTCAGCGGCGATTTATTGTGTGTATTTAGTGCAGGAGGGTCAACGGGCTTCAGAGAGGGTTCAGCCTTGGAATTTTAGGACAAGGTCAGGGAATGTCACCTTCTCTGACTGAAGCTAATGGGGACTAACATGGATTTGGAGTTGGCAGCCACAAGCCAGGTGCAGGGCTAATCTGCTCTGTGGAATGTGTTGCAGATGAGACCTGGGTATTTCCCGAATCTCCAACTATTGGGTCACATAGAAGAAAAATCTAAAACATCGAATGCAGCTATTGTTGAAAAAACTTGGGGTTAGACTGCCCCTGCAGATGGAGAGAGAGAGAGAGAGACAGAGAGACAGAGAGAGAGAGAGAGAGAGAGAGAGAGATCGTCTAGTTAATCACCCCACCTTGAAATCACCCCACATCAAAAAGCATCCAATAACCTTTGATCAATCCTGGTGTCAAAAATGTTCCCTACTTGTCTTAACAACACTTACCCCACCTAAAGTGGTTCCCATAGTGAACCAATCTGTTTAATGGCCTGGAAGGGGCCACACTGAAAAGGCTACAGACAATGTCTGACTTAGGTGGAGCTTCACCTTAGCAGTTTCTTTCACTCACACTCACATCCCTACAACCAGTTTGATTCCACTGTCAGTAGAATGTTCAAACGGTTCCCGAAGATGATCAACATTTTACTGGAAAATAGGCTTTCTGTTAGATGAATCTTCCCAGCCTTAACTGATGTAAGTACTCAGGACACCTTAAAGTTAGGGGTGAGGGGTGCTGGGTTATAATGCTAGGTAGCTATGATGCTAGGTAGCTATGATGGTTTTAACTGACTGTAATTCCATCATGAAGTGAATATCTGGGTTTGGATCCAAATGTTCTTGATATTGAGTGACAGTGAGTGCTGAGCCAGTGTGGACCATACTAAGAGCCATTCATTCATTCAGAGTAGGACATCAGCTTACAACAGTGGGACCTCTATTCTGGATATTGTAGCAGAAGTGCTGTGCTTGGCAATGTAGCTGTTCTTAATGTTTCTAGTGCTTTAAGGCATGGGGTTTGTTTGTTTGTTTGTTTGTTTGTTTGTTGAGCTGTGAGTTGTGATCAAGCAGTGTAATTCTCCTAGAAAGGGAGAAAATATCCTGAAGGGACACACTATCAGATTATTGAAGCAATGGGCCCCAAAGAGTTAACATTTCCCCAGGAATCCCATGCTGGGTGAGGGGGAAAGCTGAGGCCCTGTTGCTAGCCAGAGATTTCATGCAATTCTGACAACTTCCAGGACCACCAGGAAGGGAGCTCAGAGCCAAGCCAATGATGTACCAGTGGTACATACTTATGCTCACTCATGCCTTCTTTTAAAACAAGATTTATTCTTATTTTATGTGTGTTAGTGTTTTTTGCCTGTATGCATGTATGTGCAGGAACTATGTGCCCAGTGGCCATGGAGACCAGAGAGCATCAGGTTTCCTAAGCCTGGGATAAAAGATGATTGCAAACCTCCACATAGGCACTGAGGATTGGACTCAGTTTCTCTATAGGAGTGAGAATTACTCTCATTCATTGGGCCACCTCTCTAGACCCCCCACTCTTGCTTTCTATTTAAGATGAAATGTCATGTTAGAATCCCACAGACAGACAGACTTAGGTTCACTGCACCTCTTCCTTGCTCTTTCCAATGTGACCATGTTGAATTGATGTCTGTTTCACAATCAATCACCTCTTCTCTTGGTTAGGGTTTTATTGTTGGAAAGAGACACCATGACCATGGAAACTCTTGTAAAGGAATTAATTGGGCCTGTCTTAGAGTTTCAGAGGTTTACTCCATCATCATGACAGGAGACATGGTGGCATGCAGACAGACGTACTGGCGAGGTAGCTGAGAGTTGTACATCTGGAGCCTCAGACAGCAGGAATAGTCTGAAATACACTTCCTCCAACAAAACCACACCTTCTCCAACAAAGCTATACCTTCTCCAACAAAGTCAATCTCCTAATAGAGCCTCTCCCTATGGACCTATGGGCCATCTTTTATTCGAACCACATACCTGTCTCTTGGACAGGTCTTGGGAACAGGTGGTTGGACCTGGCTGGTTAGAACTGCCAGGGCTCAGGTCTCGACCCTAAGAACTCCTGTAACTGTAGTTTTGAAATCAGTTTCATGGGTCACAAACAATACTTTAAAAGCAAGCTTAAGAGGACAAAAAAAAAAATAGAAGAAAACTGGAATTGCAATCATCTACTATTTTGGTTTTATACCACCAAACACCAGTTATTCAAATCTCAGATCAAAACTGATGTTCATCAGTGCAATTCAATTCTGATTCTATCTGAACAGACCCCAAGGCTGAGAGCTCAGCCCCATGGGGCACCTCTTCTTCAGGTATGAACAGGAAATGTGGTCTGTAAGTCACACATACCTCTGCCCCACAGATTACAAGCTTGGGGGTCCCATGACTCCTGCTAAGGTCTGATCATCTGCTAGAAAAGTTGTATAGGACACAGAAAAGCTCTGTTACCAGTTTATTACAAGAATAGAAATAAGCAGCCAGGTGAAGTTCCCAGGTCAAATCTGCAAGGGTCTTGATGCTCCAGAGCCTCAGCCCTTATAGGGTTGGGGGACGGGGTCATTCATCCTTCTAGGTAATGGTGTGTGTCCTAGGTTGCTTTCTATTTCTGTGATAAATAGCATGACAAAGGCATCTTGGAGGATGGAATGGTTTATTTGGTTTACATTTCTTAGCACAATCCATCATTGAAGAAAGTCAGTGCAGGAACTTAAGCAGAGACCATGAAGGAACACTGCTTACTGGCTTGTCCCTCATGGCTTGCTCAGCCTGCTTTCTTACACAACTTAGCACCTGGCCAGTGGTGACCCTGCCTCTCGTAGGTTGGGCACTCCCACATCAATGTGGTGCTCCAGAGCCTCAAGAATATGCCCTACAGAAAAGCCACAGGCCAATCGGATGGAGGCATTTTCTCTATTAGGATGTTCTCCTCCCAGAGATGTCTAGGTTGGTGTCAAACTCAAGAAACCCATCACATCCTGTTTCAGGAACCTGGTGGGCCCCCAGAGGTCGCTCTTCCATATTTTCTGACAACAGTTTCACTGTGCACATGTGATGGATTGAATCATGAACTGAAATGGCTGAGGTCAGTCTCTGTCCAGTGGCTGGAGGCTGGGGAGTGGAGATGGGAGTTCCAACTCTAATCACTGTGGTTCACTTTCCTGGCAACTGATCCTCATCCTGAGGACATCCACTGCCTGCCGGCCATGAGCCACCTCATTAGTATACAAGAGACAAGAGGCAGGAAATTCCACGGGTTTTAGGGGTTCAGTGCCAGGTATCAGGCACAAAGAATCAATACCTTTTTTATGGTACCTCAGTTGCACAGAGTAAAGATTAGAGTTATTTTGTGGAAGTTTTTCCCTCAATTGTTCACATATGTGTGTTTTTGTCTTCTTACCAGATCACCATAGGAAAGGTATTTCTTGCTATGGATTGTGGTGGAAGAGTTGGAGAGCCCAGCCAGACATGCCTGCCTCCCAGACTTAGCTGTAAACTCTGATTTATTTGCTAGGCCAGCGGGGGCTGAAGGTTGCCACTTCTCTGATCCAACTCTGAGATCAGAGTCTTTGTTTTCCCGGCTCTTACTGCAGTGTGCAGAGTCTGATTCCAGTAAGGAGCCCTACGTTCCAGAATCCTGTAAGTTTGAGAAACACCTTCCTGACAAAGCATTATACATATAACGAGTTCTGTCTGTGTCTGAGGGTTTTTGGCAAAACATGGAAGAAGGACACAGAAAAGCCGCAGAGGAGATGACTTTAGCAAGCAGGGAAAGCTTCTTGGGGGAAGGAACACTGAGTACAAGAGCTCAGTCTGTACAGATCTGCTCTGCTTTTTCTCTGGAGCTCAGTCCTGGGTGTGAACTTACCACGGTGTGAGTCCTGGGTGTGAACTTACCATGGTGTGAGTATGAGTTGTCTCCTGTATTACCTGTGGGCACACCGAAAGCTCAGTCCTTGGTGTGTAGCATTGAGGTGGTAAGCCTTGATGTCTCGGAGAAAAGTAGAAAGTCATTAGGTCACAGGTACTCCGTCTTCAAGGATGGATGGATGCCATCTCTGGGAAGTGGGTCAGGCCTGGTGGGAATGGGTCAGCTCTATAAGAGCTTCTTGGTCCAAAAATGAAAGTGTCCCCTCTCAATCTCTCGTTTCCTGTTTTATAACACGACCTCTCTCCTTACACGTGTGATGGTTTGTATATTCTTGGACCAGGGAGTGGCACCATTTGGAGGTGTGACCTTGTTGGAATAGGTGTGACCTGGTTGGAATAAGTGTGTCACTGTGGGTGTGGGCTTAAGACCCTCACCCTAGTTGCCTGGAAGTCTATCTTCTACTAGTAGCCTTTGAATGAGAAGAGCTCTCAGCAATGCCTGTGCCATGCCTCCCTGGATGCTGCCATGCTTCCACCTTGATGATAATGGACTGAACCTCTGAACCTGTAAGCCAGCCCCAATTAAATGTTGTTTTTTTATAAGACTTGCCTTGATCATGGTGTCTGTTCACAGCAGTAAAACCCTAACTAAGATAAGATGCCTCATCATTGTAAAGCTAAGAAAATGCTGGCCTGTGTCCTTGAACCTCCAGATTTACAAGCTGAGGTGTTTTGTTAGAGCTACACAAAACAGACTAAATACTGAGATCGGGTTGTGCCTTGCCCCAAAACTACTCCAGATTATGTAAAAGCTGTGGTTTTTCATATGTACCTTGGCCCGAGAGACTCCATTTTGGGGACTGGACTGGGACAGATATGTGAAAAGCATTATCTGCCCAGTGCCACCCATGCAGCACAAACTGATAAATGACTTGTTCCTGGGATAGAATGGAGCCACCATGTATAAATTTCAGGGGAACTGAGACTATAGAGATATGACCAGACTTAGGGCTACCACCACCTGTGCCCCAATAAGCCAGGACAGCCACACAGCCTTCATAAGGTATTAAAAAGCTCATTTCATAGTGAAATGCAAAAAAGATATGTTATTAAAGAAGTTTTTTTTTTTAATGTGGCCATATCAGGAAGAGGGACAAAGAGATCAATGGCTGCTCAAGGTCTCTCTTTGGGACCTAACATGAGGGTAGGGGTTAAATTAAATGCAAGAGATATTCATGGGTGATCACTCAGCCAAAGTGTGGTCTCACACACATCCAACCAACCACTCATCACTACCCCATCCAACATTGCCTCAGTTCCAAGTCTGTCCATACGATTGTCTCACAACTTATAAATCCTTCTCCAGGACATAAGTCCCTCCTCTGGCAGAGAACTCTGTCTCTAGTCGCCCCTAGGGCTTCAGCCATTTCTTCTTCCAGAAGAATATTCCTGGGGAAATTCTTATGTCTTGGGCTTCATGGTTTCAATCATCTGATAGCCAAGGAGAGAGACACAATATTTCTTTGAATATATTCATTCTTACCAGGTGGGCTGGTTATGTGAGTACATTAAAATTATATCAGGGAAGACAGGCCTAGAAACTTAGCAGATATACCAGGTGAGGGTGTGTGACTCCTTTACCTGGATGTCACAAAGAGGTGGGCACACAGTATTGCAACAGCCCATCATCTGACTACCTAGTGTGTGCCTCAAGAAGGACAGACAGACAGACTTCTGACTATCCCTAGGGCTTTCACCCAGATTCTTCCCCCAGGTGCTGTTGATGTTGCTACTCATGGCCATCTGCCCATTCTCCTGCCTGTCCATCTGGGCCTACCCTTTTACCTTAGCAGCTGGACTCAACTTTACATCTCTCATGTCTATAGACCATAGAACCCTGACTACAGCAGAAATGTCTTCCTAGAATTGGTTTGGGTTTGTTATCTTATCGACAGACTATTTACATTTCTATCAGCCCTTCTTCTGAACCCTTCTGAATTCTGCTGTGGCCTCTAGCCTTCATATATACAGAGATCCAGATAGATTTATAGGGTGCCGTATAATGTGTGATCTGAGAGTTAGCAGTAGTTAAAATGGGAATAAAAGAACCTGTGTTCACCTTGGCCGGAGTTGGGGGGAAAACACGAATAGCTGGCAAACTGCTGTCATTGAAACCACCACATCTTGTAAAGTTTTTGTTATTCCATAAATCCTAACAGGGTAGAAAGACACGAATGGGGTCCTGACATTGGGCTCTCACACCACTAAGATGCTCATTTATCACCTGTGAGCTCAGCTTGATCCAAGTAAATCAACAAGCAGATAATTTTTAGTGTAAACTTATAGTAGGCTACTGAACTATAGTAATGTCATCTCATGAAAGTACTCCCAAGAAGACTTTACATGCTAAAAATATCTTGGGTAAAACTGGTCTCTAGACCAGCCCTACATTCCTACAGTAAACTGGTCTCTAAATTCCTCTACACTGTGACCCTGAGCTAAAGGTTAACTACCTGACCATTAACTCTTATCTCTCTGCTTCTGTAAATAATGCTTGCTTTCTGGATATATCACAATTGCTTATTTTGCCCTTCAAATCTCAGACCAACTAGAGGTTAGGGTTGCTTCCTACTACTCTGCTTGGACAGTCCCACTGGCAGTTAGTAATGACTCCATTCAAATTAATCAGGCCTCGTTAGGAATTTTTCTCTTCAGGTCCCCAAAACAAACTTACATTGCTAGACTGTTTAAGACAAAATTGTTCCATGGAGACAACCTGATACCCAGGGGCTCAGGGCAAGCTGGGGGCTGGGATGAGACCAGGACAGCATTCACCACTCTCAAAGCATTTGAAAAGTGACAGTCTTTGAGGGCAACAATTACACTGATGTATGAAAGGAAGATGACCAGGTCTTGTTGGGTTGCCTGAAAAGACTCTGAGTTGGAGAATCCTAAGCCAAAGCTACCACATATGAGATACCTGTAAGAGAGTAAGGAAGGTAGGATGGGGAGAAGGGAAGGTTCAGTCACAATGCCACTACAGCTGAGGCCTTGGGTGAGCCAACAGGAAGCCCTGAAGTTGAGGTTGAGACCGCCCCCCTCCCCCCAGTTGAAGGAAGAGACCTATGTCTTTGTACTCCCATTTCATCCAGATATCCATTGACAAGGATTTGAGCCTTCAAAGGGTATGGCACCTTAGGGAAGTGAAGAAGAGGACATGGAAGGGCCCCACAGTCCTCTTCTTGACATCACTCAGGCCCACCTTCATACACTTTCACCACTACCCATATGCCAAGCTGGGGACTAAGCCTTCACCACACAGGCCCTTAAGGGCCATCCAGGACCAAATTGCAGCCAGGAACATCAAGTCATTTGTATAGATTCATCTAAACAAATATAGATATTTTCCCCTTTCCACCAACAACCCTTTCCTCTTTGTGGTACAAGAAGGACATTTGTCATGAGAAATATGTACCCTGCCTTTGGGGACAAAGGAGAAAGTGGTTGGCTCCAGCAACTTCTCAGGTGCCCTCGGGTGAAAGCCATGAAGATGTCCCACTTACAGACAGACTTGGGGTTGACATCTTCTGATTCCTTCAAAATCAATACCGGACTGTCTTGCCCCAGAGGACAGGATTAAGAAAACGTGGAGGTGTGTCTCTCCAGTCAGTGTGATATGGGCAGTGATTGCAGAAGGGATACCCCCCCCAGCCCTCCTCTCCTCCTTAGGGTAAGTCCTTGCTCTGTCATATCAGCTGTGCCATCCCAGAAACTTCCTTACACTTCTCTGTCTCAGTTCTCTGGGTTGTAGAAGAAGAATGAAAATGGCATCCACTATACAAGTTATGTGAGGAGTAAGCAAGCTGCGGGCCTGTCAAGAGCTTGCAAAAGTGTGGAATCCATATCAGCTAGTATTATTTTTATTTGAAAAGAGAGAGAGTCTCTGTGGCTTGTGGGGGGGATGTGGCAACAGAGAAACAGATGTGGCTGAAACAAGTCCTCTGACAAGGCTCTGCTTGGGGGAAAGCTCAGCCATGGGTAGGGGAGACCTTCCTGTACTAAGGAGTGAGTGTGGTGGGCCCTGCACAAGATGACCATGTCTTACTCCCTAGTGCCCATGAATTGGGCTCCTTATGTATTCCACATGGCAGACAGATGTGGTTAAATAAAGGATCCAGAGATGAGGAGTCCTTCTCTCCATTTTGTACTGCTGTAACAGAATACTTATGACTGGATAATGTGGGAGAGACAGAGTGGGGGAGGCAGGCCTGACATTTCACCCCTATGATAATAGCACCTCAGAGGCTGAAGCAAGAAGCTTGTCATAAGTTTTGGGCCTTCCTGGGCTCTTCGGTAAGTTAATAGTGATACCCTCCCTATAGGAAAAATAAGATCTTCATATTTTACAGCACTGGGGGAGGGACAATTCTTAAATCACTGACCCCTCTGATAGGGCACAGGAATTTATCTTGCATTATCTCATGGTGGAAAGCAGAATGTCAAGAGCAAGTGAAATTTAGTGTAAGAGAACTAAATTTATCCTTTCATAAGAACCCATTCAGAATGACTGTATTGATCCATTTATGAGGATAAAGGTGGGGCCTCATAATCCAGGTTTGTGTGTTTTCAACTTCCATGGAGGAAATGGGCAAGGAGACAGGAATCTTCTTGGTTCCTGGGTGGATGGAAATGCCATTGGTCACCAACATTAACCCTGCAGGAAGATACTTTCCTGAAGTTGACAGTTTGGGTTCAGTTACTTCTGGTTGGTACTGTTCCATGGTGTCAAGGTATGTTGTTCAGCAAAGAGCTTCAAATTCACTTCCGGAGACCAGAACAGGAGGTGGCAGAGACCACTCTGATGTCACATTTAAAGATCTCAGTGCATCTTTATCAGATTTCAGACATGTCTACAACTGAAAGAGCCAAACCTTAGTGCATCATAAAAGGCACAAAGGACAGAGATCATGCAGCTTAGCATCAGCCCCTGCTGAGGTGTTCAAGTCACAGGGAGTGGGAAGAGAAAGTGAGAACACTGTGTACACAGATCCAGTGGCTCTGCTCCTTCTGACTTTAGCATCCTCCACATGCCAGCTTATTGTTTGGTGGCTTCAAAGCAGCGAGCCATTGTTAAGCATCCAACACGAAGGTCTGTCATCCAGAATCTTGAAGCTATTACTGACAAGGTGAAGGACAGAATTGGAGTCATTATAACACAATGCCTTTTTTTCCTCTCCCTCTGTTTTTACTTTGTACTTGGAAACAAGGCAGCCAACTCCAAGTTCACAGCACATGCTCAAGCCCAAGTCCCATCCGTGCTCCCTACCTCCTGGTACTTTGCGGTGGGTGTCCTCATCCACCAGCTGGACCCAGCATCTTCAGCATTACCCAGGATTCTGCTAAAGAGGGAACTTCTCGGGCCCCTCTCCAAGCCCACCGCAACAGAGTCTGGGGTGAACGGAAAGGTGAGCAAACACCATGAAGGAGACACACTAAACAGCACAGCATTTACTTTCAAAGTGAAAAACCACAGTTAGGAAGCAGTGGAAGGAAGTTTGAAAGGCAAAGAATGCAGAAACCGCTCCTCATCACAAGAGGAAAACAGACACAAGCATTCCAGGGGCTGGAAATGTTGGCTGCACACATACTTTTTTTTTTTTTAAAGCCCACAGTGTCTTTTTTTTTTTTAAATTTCACTTAAAAATATAAACTCAACCTTTCCTTTAAGTGATCTCACGACAGAGCACTCCCTGAGGCTATATTTCATAGAAAAACAATTACCAGAACTGGGAATTTCTTGTCATGATGGAACAAGGGTCTCTCTCAGCCAGGGCACCTACCTTGCCCCTCTGTGTCACTCCAACAGCCAGCAATGCCCTGGGAGGGCAGGTGAGATAGAAGGCTTTGCTTGTTTGTTTTGTTTTTAGAGTCAGGGACGGTCTGCTGGGACTCTGGTTGTCCCCAACTATCTAGCCAAGGCTGACCTTGAATTCCTCAACTTTTTACTTCCCATTTTCTAAGTGCCTGGACTACAGGGGTGCACCACCATGCCTGGGCTGAGACAAGGCAGCTTGTTGACCTTGTAGACTCACCACAGCAAAAGGAGACACAAGAAGCATCTCTGTGCACACTATGCCCTAACTTTTTCTTCCTCATCCTGGTTCTATTATTCACACCCAGGGCTGTGTATTCCCAACACCATGTGGCCCTGTTCTGGGGTTTGTCTGTCTCTCCATCTAGTTTGTAAGTTCTATACGGACAGAGACCAAGATGATCTTAATATTGGAACCCTTAGTCAAGTACCTGGTTCTTCACACAGACCCAGTGAGCATAAGACAGGCAGGCAGGAAGACGGGTTAGGGAGATGGCTAATAAAAGACAGTATCCCTGCTCTCTGAGCCTGGACCATGAGGCCTGAGAGCCCTTCTCAACCCAACACTACAAACAAATACCCTACATCAGTCCTCCTTAAATTCAAATCCCAATGCTCCAGGGGAGATGGAGAAGTCCTTGGTTTTCCGGCAGGGGCCAATGATGGCAGAAGAGAGTGAGAGAAGAGGCTGCTGTTGGCCCACAGAATGCAGCATCTCCCAAAGCTGCACTTAGCTCCAGGGTACTGGTCACAGGTTACTGGCTTGGGTCACTGAGATGCAGTTGACTTAGGAGATTTGTGGAGCTGTCACCAGAGTGGCTCCTGAAAACAAAGCCTCAGTCAGGCTGGCAGGGACTCTTCCTTGGGCTGGCTGCTCAGCTGCAAACCAGATGGGCTTAGCCAATGGTCACCTCCCTCACAAACCGTAGGATTTGGCAAACATGGGTAGACATTGCCACCCAGTGGTTATGGCTGGTAACAGGACAAGGATAAAGAAAAGCGGACAACCACACTATCCAAGGAATGGATGCGTGGGAAGATAACAACTGGAATTATTTTATTTAGCTTTTCTCAGCTAACCAAAACACACATTCATATTATTGTATATAAATTACTGTGGGAAACTCAGTGCAGAAGAAGGAGACGCAGAACTTTTAAAGATGCTACCATGTACTACTGGCCAAGAAAGAATGACCGGCTTGGGAATTCAGCTCAGATCCCTGGGATCTTATCCAGATGTTTGACCAGCTGGTCACACAAGTCCCCTCCAGTCAATTACTTTTCTTGATGTTTCTAATCAACAGTGTTATATATGTGACGCTGTAAGCCTTTACATTTAATATTAGCTCATAACTCAGGAGCCTAAACCAGATGTTTGGGGTGAGAAAGAAATTGATGACTTATCAGGAGATTGAACCCAGGCCACTGGCTGCTCTCCAGGCATTCTGCCAGCTAAGTGGCAGAGCAGAATGCCTGTTACCCATTCTCTTCAGTTACAGAGGGAGGAGGGGACAGAGTGCGGCAGAGCACCAGTGTATGGCAGCATGCAAGGAAACCTGGGCAATGTTTCCTTATAAAGCAGGGGCCTTGTGTTCTTTTAAGTCAGTAATGATCAGGATTTTCAGTGTTTTAGACGTGTTTATGATTTTATGGAGGAGAGGGAAATAATGATGGAGAAGAGACTGAATAAATAACCAAGAGAAGGCACTGAAGTGACATAGTGGTTGAGTGTTGCAGATGAGGGGAGATCATGTTTTAAAGGGACTGCCTTAGGGGCTGGGGAGAGGCTCAGTGGCTAGAGTGCAACCGTATTACAGGACACTACATGAGGACCTACATTCACATCTTCAGCACCCACATAAGAACTTAGCACATTAGAACACATTTCTGTAACTCTGGCACTATAAGCCAAGCAGTCAGGGGCAAAGGCTGCCAGGTCCCAGGGGCCCACCAGCCAGGCAATCGAAGCCAAAATATCAAGCTCCGGGTTCAGTGGAAGATCCCTTTGAAAAAAAAATGTAATAAAGTAGAAAATGTGCTTAAAGAAAACATGCTGACATCAATGTTTCCTTTATGTTCCTCATGTTCCTGCACACTTAAACAAACATGTGAACAAATACACACATGAGCACAGAGATACAGACTTGATCCAGGCATGATAATGTCTGTAATCCCTAGCACCTTGGATGCTGAGGCAGGAGGATCACTACGAAACTGAGGTCAGCCTGGGCTACATAGGAAGTTCAAGTTTAGCCCATGAGACAAATTGATGCTGTGTTTCAAACAAACAAGCAAAACAAACACACTGTCATTTCCTCTGCCTTGCCTGGGCAGCGAGGCCCACTCACTTCTGGAGTGAGATAGACTACAGAGCAGACATAAAGCAAGTCTTCTGGGTTTTGCTTTCTCAAAGACAAGCTTCCAGGGGAATGAGGATGACAAGGTACCCTACCTTCATAAGGGTTCAAACTCATGAAGGACCAGAGACATTTTTGCCTTCCTGCATCCCTCTAGAAACACACACTAGTCTTTAGAGCAGGGGGCAGAAATTGGTTGGGTTCTGTGTCTAACTTCCCTGCTTAGAATCCTGGAGAAGTGTTGCTGGAAAAATGGCATAGCAGTTCCTAGTACTTACCTCTCATGCAGTGTTCAGCTCACTGCACCTCCAGGAGGCAGCTTATAGCTGCCTGTAACTCCATTTTCAGGGATTAGATGTCCTCTAGTAGGCTCTATAGGCACAAAACAAATGTGGTACACACACACACACACACACACTGTCCTTAGATAGGTTTCTATTGCTGTGATAAACACCGTGACCAGAAGCAGCTTGCAGGAGTGGGCCAAAAGGTTTATTTCAGCTTATAGTTCACAGTCTATGATGAAGGGAAGTCAGGGCAGGGATTCAAGGAAAGAGCCTAGAGGCAAGGCTATGGAGGAATGCTTACTCCTCCTGGCTTGCTCATCCTGCTGTCTTCTACCACCCAGGACCACCTGCCCAGGGGTGGCACTACCCACCATGGACTGGATCCTCCCACATCAACCATTAATCAAGAAATGCCCCCATAGACTTGCCTGTAGGCCAGTATGATAGAGGCAATTCCCCAATTAAGGTCTCCTTTCTAGAAAAAGCTAGCTAGTGTCATGTTCACACACACACACACACACACACACACACACACATTCACACTCACAAAAATTAAACAAATAAAATAAATCTTGAAAAAAAATCATTTCCTGGGAAGGGAACAGACCTGAGCCAGGCAGGGCTGCTGCTGGGTCTGGCCCGGTAGAATCCAGTGATTCTGTAGGAAATAAGCCCTGGGAAGCTTATTTACCTGAGTAAAACTCTTGGTACAAAAGTACTTAATAACTAGCCATTCTCTCTGCATTATTAGATGACTAAGGTGTCAAGGACTTTGGCTATTGTCCATTTCCTCTGATGGGTAAATGCCCAGCAAAGGGTAGCCAGCACAGAACCTGCTTGCTCCTTCTTTCTATCCCTTCTCATGCTAAGCATGGTGTCTTCTAAAGTCAACTGGTGCCAAGCAACATGTGAAGTTAAGCTGTGTAAACTTGGCTGGGTTATAGCTCCAGCTAATTCATTTACCACTGATCCCAGCTGTTTCTCTGAATGTGCTTAGATAAAGTATTATTTAGTTGCACTTCTGTTTCTGTAATGATGAAGGCAGCTATAGAAGGAAGGGCTTATTTAGGCTCATGGTTTAGGCCCATCAGAAACCATCCGAAGCAGGGGATTAGGACAGCTGGAATCAGGAACATCTCATGCAGCAAGCAGGAAACCAAGACTCATGGGAATGGCATGTGGCTTTTGAAAACTCTCAGCTTGACCCCCAAGTGACATACTTCCTCCAGAAACCTTGACCTTCTAAACTGCCCAAACAGTCACCAACTTGGGACCAAATTACTCAAATGGCAAACTGTGGGGAATAACTCATTCATATGACCACAGGAGATGACCTTTATCTCCAAACCTCACATCTCATGTTCTGAGAGATTGCAGAGCTGGCTTTGGGTAGAAAAAGGGAGACAGATAGACGATCGCTGAGTGAGGGTGGGTAGCAAGTGCTAGTGGTATGGGGACTAACTACTTGGCTGGGTGTGTTGTAGTAAAAAGGAATTCTTTGCCCCAGTTCAGCAAGAAGCAATTATCATAAGACTATCATCCTAGCCCCTTAAGTTGAGGTGGACGGTTTTGGCCATTTTATGAGTTATCAATATATTGTCATTTTAGGGGATGATTGCAAATGAATCATGACCTTGGACAGGGAGGAAATGAAATAGGGAGCTTAGACTCGGGGATTTCTATCTTTCCTTTCCTCTTCTCTATCCTTCTTTCTTTCTTAGCTAAAGCAAAGGGGGTTGAGAAGGAAAAGGGGGAATTTAGAACTATCCTATAGAAATAACACAATAAAATGGTAGATTATTGAATCTACTCTTCAACTTAGAGCTATTACTATTCTCAAATAAGGTTATTTTTGTTTACATTGTTATGGATCATAGATTATCCACTCAAGTCTAAGATTTTCATTGGCATAAATCTTTGTATATTGATACAAATTTAAGGTTTATTTTCTACATCATAATGTAGGTATGTTTCAAGTCTTGTATAGGTGTTGTGCCTATGTGACTCATTTAAAATTAAAAAGTTTAGTCCCAGTCCTTTTAATAGCTGCGATTGCAAACTGTTTAAGATCTTTCAAGTTAGTCCTAATTAAGTAATACAAGTTAATAGTAACTCATGGTCTTGTTCGATACAAGTCTGGATTATCAGAGAAATACACATCCTGGGTTGAACAGATAATAGGTAGCTGGAGACAGACAATATTTGCTTGTTCAGATATGCTATAAATAGATCAGATGGTCTTCAAAAACCTAAGAGACTCACAGAATATGGCATTTAAAGTTTTTGTTGTTGTTAATTTAAGGTTTTGTTTTGTTTTACATTGAGACATGTCAAAATCTGGTAGTACCCTATTAGATTTGGAAGAAGATGATGAGCATCAGAAGCCTCCATAAAGACTTGCTTCAATTGTGGTAAGCTAGACACCAGGCAAAGAAAATGTCCTAACTCCATCTACAGACCCACCCAATACTATCCAAAATGGACAAATGGACACAGGGAAGTCGACTGCCACGCTCTGTCAATACAGAGTAAACAAGTCCTATATAATTCCTACTTCACATAAGATCTATCAGATATTCTGGGCCAGAAGGCTGTAGATGCTGCTCCAATGTTTTAGAGACTACTGGGGACTGTCAGCCGTCTCTGTAGCTTCTTAGTCGTGGAAGCTGCTACTTGCACTTCCTACTTACGCAGATAATATTCATTCCTTCTCAGGTCCTTGCTGTGGTTAAATACCTCATAGTTACAGTCTCACAACTAAACTTACATTGTTTAGGATTTTAGCAGATTTTAGGATTTTAGTGTTTAGGTCTACAAAGATGTTTTTAGGTTTATAGTACAAGTCTAGATAGAAACTGATTTAGATGCAGAACTCTGAACTCACCAAGATAGGTTAGGTAATAAAATACTTTTCCTGAGTTGCCAAATACAGACTGGACTTTTTTTGAGACAGGGTTTCTCTGTGTAGCCCTGGATGTCCTGGAACTCACTGTAGACCAGGCTGACCTTGAACTTAGAAATCCTTCCACCTCCGCCTCCCAAGTGCTGGGATTAAAGGTGTGCGTCACCACTGCCTGGCCCAGACTGGACTTTTTAAATGTAACTCTTACCTAATAATTTTCTTGTTTCATAATTGTTATATTAAGTTTATATTTGAAAGAAAAATAGCCCTTTATTGGACTAAAAAGGGAACTACAGAGAGAATATCTTTTGTATTGTATGGATATATCACCTGGCATTTAAAAAAACTTATGGCCTACAGGTAAGGGTAGAATAGAAGGTGGGACATCCAGGGAGCAAAAAGTATTCTGGGATAGGGCCAGGTGCAGGAGATTCACCTGGAAAAATGTGACAAGACAGAAGCATGGGACCTGAGCACAGGTATATGGCAGAATGTAGGTTAAAATAAACAGTATAGTTTAAGTTATAATCTAATTTTAAAAAGCCCAGCTATATGTGGCCAAATTATTTGTAAATATATTTTGAGTGTGAGTCTTATTTCTGGGAACACGGGGCTGGGAGGAAGAACCAGGACATAATTTCTACAAGGATGTCTACTGGACAGTTGAAGGTTCTCATTATGCTTTGGTTGAGGGACAAGGGTATTGCTCACATTTGGCAGCCATTTAAACTATGCCTATGATAGGTGAAAATGAGAAAAGTGTCTCCTGTGTCCTGCCAGAGGAAACTGGGCAGGTGCAACTTGCTCACCTGTACTGATCCTCAGTTCCAGTTAGGCGACTAGTTAGGTCTGTGTCCTGCCACTCTGTAGACACCAGTGCCTGTGTAAGAAGTTATCCTGGTGGGTATGTGTAATGTATGCTTTAAGCACTCCCCTTTTAAAAGCATGGAGCAAGGAGAATCTCACTCACAGGTCGTGAATAGCTCCTCAACCCTCAGTTCTGGAGGAATCTCACAATGACTGATTTGCTCAGAACCGGACAAGTTGGTTAGGGTCAAGATATATACACTAGAAGGTGGAAAGGCTAGGTCTTGGGATTAGAGATGAGACTCTGGAATAGGGTTCAGGTGGCCACCAAGTAGATGGTCTGCTAGTGGTAGGTTCAAATAGTCAAGTTAGTTGTGGGATAGGGAAAGGGTGGTAGTATTCAAGAGGTTTTCTGGCCCAAAGAGATGAGAGAAGGTGAGGCCATAGTATACAAAGAGCCATTTACCTCCCTCCAGGCCACTGCTCCTGCTCCAACTTTCACAGTTGAGACAGAACTAACAAGTATGTTTGTGAATGTATGTATGTAAAATTAGGTTATAAAATATGGGTATGTCATGCATGCATGTAAAGCAACTACTACACCAGAGTAAATTGTCCATATAGCTCTATCTTTGCTGGTAGTTATAGGGTAGAGTGTGCCAAGAAAACCTGAACTTTTCTATTCCAAAGGCTATTTTGCTGTTTAACTTGAATACTTCTCTGATCACAACGTGCGATCTATTACCTTTTCTTTGGTTCTAGGTGGATGCTATTCAAGACTTGCTTTGAGTTCTGGGTTCATCCCTCCAGAAGCATTGTGGTTTCACCCTAATTTCTTGGAGACTAGCTACCACAAGAAGCTCAGCCTGACCACTGTAAAAGAACAGTCTACATGGGTGGAGAAGCTACTTAGAGTCTAGTGGCACCTCAGCCAACAATCAATATCACAATGCCTAGCTTGGAAGGTCATTTGGTCATGCCACTTCTCATTGAACATTCTAGGGAAAAAAAACCCTCAAGTTGCAGAGAGACAAGCCATCCTTCTGGATGTATCCCTCCATGAGCAATAAAGGATGGAAATGATCCCAAGCCACTGGGCTTAGGGTAGTCTCTACGTATGGCAGTGAACAAGTAAGTAAATGGAAGTGGGTACCTTATAGTAATTCAGAGTACCATTGGGTTCTCAAAGTCCATGTTCTCCATTTCCACTCCCCAGATATTCCTGACAGCCAGGCTCTCTCACCTTCAGCAAGTCTGGAGGCAAGCTTATCTCACCATGTGTCCTGACATAGATGCCAGTTTGGCTGAGTGATTCTTCATCCCATCCAATTGTCTAAGATGAGCTAGGTTTACAGTCAAAATCTGTGTCTCAGGCTGTGCAAATGGCTCAGAGTAAAGCACTTGGCACTTAAATATGAGGACCTGAGTTCAAATCCATAGAGCCCATATAAAGTCATACACAATAGCAGGAATGTTATTATGGTACAAGCTATGATAGTCATGTTTAGTTTTGAAGAGGTGACTTTATTAAGCACAGCAAGCCAAAGTAAAAGAATAAATAAACATTGAGAGAGGGATAACACAAAAACACCAATTGGACACTCAAAATATCCAGCAGAAACCAACTGGGGAAGCCCTCTGGAAGCAGCCCAATAGGGTTCTCAACCAAGTAGTCAGAGCCCCAGCTTTATCTGAGTAGAGGTCTCTGTATTCAAGACTATTACAGCTTGCAGCTGTGAGGTGCATCTCCTGCCACCGGTGAAAATACTTCCTATAGCTTAAAGTATGCTCAGTTTGAGAATATCTGACAGATGTGTGCCTAGAACAACAATAACAGGGCTTCACTTTTGTTTTCTGTATGGGATTTAGTATGAAAAGGTTCTCCTAAATGGATTTTTTTGTTTGTTGTTTTGATTTTTTTTTTCAGACAAGTTTTCTCAATGTAGCCCTAGTTGTCCTGGAACTCACACTCTAGACCAGGCTGACCTCAAACTGAGAGACTCACCTGCCTCTGCTTTCCCAGTGATGAGATTAAAGGCATGCGCCACCACTGCCTGTTTCCTACATGAATTTTTACTGGAATTTCTAACATTTTTTTTAATGTGCCAGATGTGGTGGTGTACACATTTAATCCTACCACTCAGGAGGCAGAAGCTAGTGGATCCCTGTGAATTCAAGGCTAGCCTGGTCTACGTAGAGAGTTCCAAGACAGCCAGGGCTACATAGAGACTCCTGTCTCAAAATAACAAAATAAAAAATTGTGATTTTTAATATTTGCAGGAGTGGAGGTGTCAAAAAATTGAAATGGCATGTAGCATTGGTCTGGGGATTTTAAAATGGAGTCAAAAGTTCTAAGACAGGCCACTGCTGAAACTCTGAAGTAGGTTGCAGATATGGCATTTCTCAGATCCAGTTGATTTTTCAAAGATTGTTAACCTCTCCTGACCCCTACAACAGACCCTCTCCCCCGAAACACTCAAGAGACCAAGACAACACCCAATCCCCCCACTTTTAAAAAAATGGCTTAATTTTTGCCAACATCAACCAAAGTTGTTGACTAAAGGATATAATTTAAGACAGGTGGTGGTGGTACATGGCTTTAATACCAGCACCTGGGAGACAAAAGCAGATGGATCTCTGAGTTTGAGGCCAGTCTGGTCTATAGAGTGAGTTCCAGGACAGCCAAAGTTACACAGAGAGACACTCTCTTGATAAAATGTGTGTGTGTGTGTGTGTGTGTGTGTGTGTGTGTGTGTGGTAAAAGCTTTAGGGGCTTAAACTAAAATGGCAGCCACTATCTTATAAAGCTCAAGATATTCAAGATTTCATAAATGTGATTTCCCTAATCTTAATCCTAACTAGCCCCAAGCAAGTGTAATTCTTCTTGTTCTTGGCTGGGTAATAGTATGTTACAACCTTTCCTTTCCTTAAAAGATGTTCAGTTATCTGGGGTTTCCCTGCCGCTCACTGGTATGATTACTTCAAGTAGGATGGTAATTGTCACAGAGCCAGTTTCATATTCAGTGAGGCTCTCCAGTAAACACCACGCCACATTCCTCAAGTGTGCTTTCTGAATTTCTAGAGGATTCAACGGAGAGCTCTGTTGTGGAGAAACCCTCAAGAGCCTCTGAAATGGTAGTAGGCCTTTTTCTCAAATGACCCACACTGGGACACGGAATGTTACAGTGACTCGCACATAGTCATCCTCTCAGTCTGCCCTCCCTCTTTCTCTGCTAGCCTAGATCCACTAAGGACCCCAGGCTGGGCTTGACCTCAGGGGAGCCATCATTCCTGGATGTTACTGTTTTGAAATGTATATGGATGTTTTTTGTGAATGTATGTTTGTACTTCAGGTGCCTAACTGATACCTGCTAAGGTCAGAAGATGTGAGTTTCTGTGGGAATGGAGTCTCAGAAGATAACTTGTGAGTCACCATGTAGGTGCTGGCAACAGAAACTCCGACCTCTCAAAAATAGTGATCTTGAACTATGATCGATCCATTTGGTCTCAGCATTAAAAAAAAAAAAAAGTGTGTGTGTCTTCCTGCCCATCCACCCAAGTTGGGAAAGGGTCTCATGTAGCCCCAGGTTCACCTCCAACTCACTATCTTGATTGTCCAGCTCCAGCCTCAGAGCCACCTGACAGTCCAGCCTCAGACATCTGACAGTCTCCCTGAATACTTGTTTAAATACATTTCCTGCAGGTGGCAACATTTTCTTCTCCATAAATTTCTATTATTTATTCTGCGTATCTCTTTAGTGCCACTCAAAGCACCGACCATCAAAGGGCCTTTAGCCAACCAAGCATGCCAAATACGACTCTGGCAGGCCTTGGCTTCACCGCCATACCCTCCATCTTGCTAAAAATCATTAGATTACATCCATAAAGCTAGACACCAAGGTCTATTCCCTTATTTGACCATTTTCTCCTCTTGAGGCTGACCACTAAGGTCCAGCTAACAAAGCACTGAAGTCCAGCCCCTTGAAAAGCCCCCTTTGGCTTATGTAATTAATATACACAATCAAAACAAACCAACTTATCCTAACATCGGATTTTTTTTTTAACCTTTATGAACTGTTATTTGCCTATGGGTCGGTCTCCTCCCTATCCAGAGGCAGCCCTTCGTGTTTCGGGTGCAAATACTCCTCTCTCCTCTCTCTTGACCCTTTTCTCTTCGTCCTAGTCTCTATCTTCTTTCTTTGTCTCTTATTCACTGCCTTTTGTCTCTCTGGGGAAAATAAATCTCCTTTGTTCTGAGAACTTGGTCTTGGGGTGTCCTAAGTCGACTTTCGAGGTCCCCACAGCCATGTTAATTCTAAATATCTCCCAAAGATAAGCACTGTTAAACTATTTCCGTCTTGAAGTAAGGAATGCAAGGCAGAGAGGACCGGCTCATAACAGCAATAAGACGCAACACTACGAAGTTTACTTAGTCTTTTCATCTCTATTCTCACGCCAAAACAAAGAATATCATCTGAAATGTGTTCTTATGGTGGAAATCAAATTAGCCAGATCTATCTCCCATGAGATCGTCACCATCATCATAAGCAAGAACAATGCAAACTTGGAATACTTTTGTCGAAGGGCAGAGCTCCTGACAGAAGACGATGAACCTGAAAAAGACTCAGTCCTTTCCCAGTAATGCCTTTCGAGTACTTGCACTCTCAGAAGTCCCGCTTCCGCCAAGTGACAGTAACCGGAAAACGTCAACAGGGAAAGCCGGAACCGGTGAGGGGGGCGGGGCCTCCGGCGACGCTCTAGCTTTCGCTTACTCTACGTCCACCTTGATTGACAGACTCCGAGCTCCAAGGCTCGTTACGATTGGATGCGGAGCTTTGGATGGGCGGGCAGCTAGCGCGGCGGCGCGCTGATTGGTCAGTTCCGCCATGCGGTGGAGGGGCGGTGCTTGTGGCGGCGTGAGGGGTCTGGCTGCCTTGTCAGCCTGGTGTGGTCGGGTGCATGTGGGCGCTCCGCTCACTGTTGCGTCCCCTTGGCCTGCGCACCATGTCGCAGGGTTCGGCTCGTCGGCCGCGGCCATCCAAAGACCCACTGCGACACCTGCGTACGCGGGAGAAGCGCGGCCCGGGTCCCGGGGGCCCGAACACCGTGTACCTGCAGGTGGTGGCGGCGGGCGGCCGGGACGCGGGGGCTGCTCTCTATGTCTTCTCGGAATACAACAGGTCAGAGTGGGCCGACAGCCCTGGGGGATTGGCCCCAGCGCCACGTGCTCGGGAGGCCTCCTGTCCAATCCTGTATATATCCCTTACCTCCCTTAGTCAGCATGGCTTTCAGGTATCCGGGCAAAACTTCCCGTGCCCCGACTCTCACCATCACCATCCCAAAGCGGGGGCCTCACCGTGAGTGTGTGGGCTAGACCGGTTTCATAAGTCGATGGGGAAAGACATCACTCCCCATTGATCTATACCAAACTACACTCTTCCGTCACTAACCAAAGAGGGCTCAAAACCTACTAGGCAGTATGAGAACCCTGTCATTTATGTCGCTGTATCTACAGTAAAGCATTTTACAGAGTATACTTGTAAGTACAGTAATGTTCCTCCTGTAGGTACCTTTTTAACTGCGGAGAAGGCGTCCAACGACTTATGCAGGAACACAAGTGAGTCAACTCCTGGCTTCTGGGGTGGAGATGATTATGGGCTTGAAAGCTGAGGTGAGAGGCAGATGAGACTTCTCAGCAGACACGGTCTCTGGTCGTCTTTGTTTCATCTGGCTGAAATGTATGTTTTTTTCTTAGACTGAAAGTCGCTCGCTTGGACAACATCTTTCTGACTCGGATGCATTGGTCAAATGTTGGGGGGTTGTGTGGTGAGTATGTGTTTGGAGGTCAGGGGCCGGTGGGAAGTTTCTGGGGGCTTAACATGGCTTGCAGCTCATTTGTTCATCTTCCTAGCCCAGGGGAGATAGAATTCCTGGTACACTAGCTTAGTCAGCTTGAGTAGGGGGTGTGAAAACCTAGACTCGGAAAAGTAGGCCTTGATATGGTTACAACCTCCACCTGGACCACAGATTTAACAACAGAGTGCTGTGGTGGGTGCTGATCAGACTCTGCAGCTGGATTCAGACACATACTGTCATCCAGACTGTGTGGCTGCCAGATTTTGAAAGCATAGTAGTATGGGCAGAGGAGAGAATGAGGTAGTGGACTGTGCCCTCCTCCCCCTTGCATAGCAGACCCTGCTCTGATGCATGGTTAGATCAATGCTAACATTATTTTCTCTTTATGTATTGTATAGTTGCTTATACCCTAGAACAGGGACACGTAGGTAAATAACTAGTATAGCCAGAAGCACCCCACCACCATGCACACACACACACACACACACACACACACACACACACACACACACACACACACATACCACATACCGGACAGGGCCTGCAGGCTAAGTTGAGAGTGCTGGATTTTTATTTATTTTCTCTTTACATTCTTTTAAGGAATGATTTTAACTTTAAAGGAAACCGGGCTTCCCAAATGTGTTCTGTCTGGACCACCACAGCTGGTGAGTGTCTCCTGGTCACCCGTTAAAACCACCTCCTTTAAAAATGGTAGCAGTCTTCATTTTTGTAACTTAACCTTCTGCCCTCAAGGATAACAGGTAGTGGAGTTAAACACATCTCCTTTCATAGTATGTAAATACTAACTGTGTGGTCCTGGGTGAGCTACTTTGCCTCTCAGCCCCAATTTCTTAATTTATAAAGTGGCCAGAATGATCCATAGGTTGTTAAAGTTGAATTGCGTGAAGTGGTACATGGGAGGGACTAAATCACTCACTATGGTACCAAAGAAGGACTTCATGAATTACAGCGTTCTTTCTTTCCTATTCAACTTAAGACATCTAACTTTGTCTCTAGCTTCTCTTCTTCCTCCTTGAGCTTTCACTCTCTGTGAACCAAATTAGCCTTGCTTGTCAGTTCCTACTTCTCAGCAGTCCTCCCCTGTGTGGCAGCCAGAACATGGTGTACATGCAGGGCACTGCTTCCCGCCCTAAGCTTTCCCTGTGTGGTGTGTGTGTGATCCACAGGGTGGTCTTTAAGTCCCACAAGCCCAGGCTGCTGTTCATACTTCTACCTGTGTCATCGAGCTGGAGCCACGAGGGCCAGCCCTGCCCCTTGTCTTGCTTTCAAAAGTCATTCCCCCTGGAGGTGTACCACACAAGTTGGTGTCTGCCCCGTCTTTCATTTCTTTCAGAGTACCTGATTGTTACTGAGTTGTTTGTGTTATCGTTGGCTTCCTCTCCATCTCTGTTCTAATGAGAGCAAAAACTTCATATCTCTTACTGTTGCTAAATGGTGGCATCTAATGACACTGGGCACAACAAATAACTGTCTAGATGAAATTTAAAGTACTAGCTAAGTTTTGTGTTTGCCTAGAGTACATATAGTACTTACTTGAATACATTACTGTGCCCTATGTTTAAAACATAACTTCTTCCTTATTTTTTAGGAGAAATATCTAGAAGCAATCAAAATATTTTCTGGTCCATTGAAAGGAATAGAACTGGGTATGTTGTTGACTGTGACCTACTGTCTTACGTTTTTTCTTACATGAGCCCTGCTTTGTAAATTAGAATCCATCAAGAGCTGCCTTAAAGCAAGACTTAGAATCGCATGCTTCCTTTCAGCATGCCATGGTTTCTTTAAGAGCTGTGATTCTGTTCTTTGTTGGTTCTTTCTCTTTTCTTTTTGATGATTTACTTGTATTTCACATGCCTTTGTGTTATGTCTACATATATGTCTGTATGAGGTGTGAGATACCCTGGAACTGAAGTTACAGACAGTACTGAGCTGCTGTGGGCACTGAGAATTAAACCGAGTCCTCTGGAAGAGCAGCCACTGCTCTTAACTCTCTCCAGCCCCTCTTGCTCCTCTCATGCCTCAAGAATACTGGCTGGGTAGGCAGGAAGTACTATAATCTGGTATATGCCTGCATTCCTTTCTGCATCTCTCAACCTCCACTCTGGCCCCAGGCTCCTTCCCCAGTCCGAGAGGTGTTTCTTAGGGCCTTGAACGCCTTGTAGGAGGAAGTAGTATAAGGAGTCTTTGGCTATCTTGTAGCTAACCTTTATCTCCAGCTCTGCTGGGAGGCCCATAACTTTGATGAGAAGAGGTCTCAATGAAGAAGATATAGCAGGATCCTGGAGCAAGCAGCCACCCACCCCTACCTGCACCCCCACCTGCACCCCCAGCTCCCCTACCCCCATTGGCCTGTCAGTGCTGCTCTTTTATAAAGCACTGACAGTTTTATTTCAGAACATACACTAGTTCTCATGGCTGAGAAGGTAAAGTTCCTGGCTGGCTGGTGGTCTTGTTAACTCAGAACTCTTGCATTTAAGCTCTTTTCTTGCTGGATCCTTATGCAGTGCTCATAGCATGACTTCCCTGACTGTGCTCCATATAAATGACTGATGAAAGTACAGCTTCCTTTTTATGTTTGCTTTTTTTCCTAAAAAATGTTATAGCTATTAGAGAGCCTGGTTTTGCTGGCATATTTCCATTAGCACTGTAAGGAAAGTCAGTGGCGGCTGGTGAGAACCCACGCCGTTACTCATGCACTGCATTTCTTGACCTGTGTTTTCCCTGCAGCCGTGCGGCCTCACTCTGCACCAGAATACAAGGATGAGACCATGACTGTTTACCAGGTCCCTATCCACAGTGAGTCTGAGAGCCAGATTTCTCTGGAGTACATTGTTGTGGTTCCTAATCATGGGGTATGAGGGTGAGGAGAGTGTGTGAAGACTTGGTGTGAGTGGCCTGTTTGGGACCTTAACCTCTTGTGGACAATACTATGTGCACTCAGGCTGGCAAGTTCATTCCCCAGGGTTTGTTTGATGCAGATATAAGTGTCTTTCTCAGAAACATTTTAATAACTATAGCCTAGAAGAGAGTCATTGAGGGCTGGGAAGCTCCAGCCCTGCTTCATGGCTTTGAGTTGGAAACACACAGCGTAGTTTACTGGCATGTGTTTTCCTGTGGCTACACTTGCCCAGTTCTGCTGGCCAGTGTTTCCTTGGAGCCCAGCAGGTTCTGATCGTGTGATGTGCCCAGAGGAGCAAATGCAGTTTCTGTTGAGACCAGCAGCTGTGTTTCGGCTTCTCGTAACAGCAGTTCCCCTCTTGATTTTGATACAAGCTGCAGAATTTTGCTCCTTTTGGTGATGAGTATCCTGTGGGCCTTTGTAGATCGGACAGTGGTGATAACTGAACTAATCTGTAGCCTGGATGCTTTTCAGTCAAGCAGTATCGAATCCCTTCTGTGGGCAAGGCCATGGAGCCAGGGAGAGGCCAGCAGGCCTGGAAATTGGTTATTTACTGCTGCAGGGAAAGGAGTTCTGGTTTGAAATACATTAGGGAATTCGCACATGTGAACACCTGGGCCGCAGTTATGGGAACTGTGTGATGTGATGACTTCCTGTGCTGCGCAGGTGAACGGAGGTGTGGAAAGCAACAGCCATCCCAGAGCCCCAGAACATCTCCCAACAGGCTCAGTCCCAAACAGTCATCGGACTCTGGATCAGCTGAAAATGGGCAGTGCCCTCCAGAGGACAGCAGTGCAGGTAAGCTGTGGAATAGGCCTTGGAGTTTTAATGCTTGGTCCTTTTAATAGATTGTCTCTAGGGGCTGGAGAGATGGCTCAGTGGTAAGAGTACTAGCTGCTCTTCCAGCAGCCCTGAGTTCAATTCCCAGCAACCACATGGCTTTCTGTGATCACAGTATAGTGTGGCCTGTGGCCCGCCCACCTAAAAACTTGTACTCCTTGATCGGCTTTCCCTCTGTCCCCATCCTCCAGCCTTTGGTAACCTTCTCTGATACGGATTTTTCTGTTTAGATTCTATGAATGGGTGAGGTGCCTCTATCCAAGGTTGCCAATGGCAGATCTTTGTCTCCTGTACTCTAAGTTAGGATCTTCACTGAGGAAGCTATTTGCACAAGTAGATGCTTTTCTTTGACAAGAAAAGCTCTGGTCTATCGGAAGGATGAAAAAGGATGCAGGCCTAAGTATCAGGCCCCTTTGTGGCTTTGCATAGCCCCAGTCCTTATACTCATAGAGCAGCAGGCCCTGGCCCACTCTTGGGTGTGGGATCCTTGGTGTTTTCGTTAATGAGACAATGCTGCAGGGACAGGCTGCTTTGCTTATCACAGCACACAAGTTAGCGAGAGAGAGAGAGAGGCCCCCCACCACCCCAAGACAGCTGTCGGGGTTTGCTCTGTCTGAGGAACTGGATACTCGTCTGCTCTTCAGTGTTGGGCACAGATTGGCCAGCTCCCTCTGGCTTCACGAGCCTCTTTTATATGGCAAGCTGAGAGCATTAAAGCCCACATATTTCCTTTAGGCTTCCTTTA
Source organism: Mus musculus (assembly GCF_000001635.26). Taxonomy (NCBI): domain Eukaryota; kingdom Metazoa; phylum Chordata; class Mammalia; order Rodentia; family Muridae; genus Mus; species Mus musculus. Next base: position 64,984,513 of record NC_000077.6, read on the forward strand.
ACTGTTGTCTCATTTCTTTAACATTTAGGTATTTGTTTTTAAAACATATTACAGTGAGGGCTGGCAGGATGCTCAGTGGGTAGACACTTGCTGCCAAGCCTTGAGACCTGGGATGACTCCCAAAGCCCACATGGGAGAAGGAGAGAAGAAACTTTGAATAAACAAAGTTGTCATCTACCATCCACATAAGCACAGTGTCACCTACCCCTACAGTTATACCTGCCCCACCTCCATAAATAAATGTAAAAGAGAAATTAAATATTACAACGTATTTTATCCTGCTCTCAAGTGTTAAGCCAAATGGGACGTGTAAAGTTTTAGTTGCGATTATGCTAGATTTCTGGTTGGAGTTTCCTTTCCCACCTTTTCCTTCTGTTCTTTCCATAGAACTGGAGGTGAGCCCAGTGCCCTGGGCCTACTGGGCAAGCGTTCTCTCACTGTACTAATTTTCTTTTTATTTCTTTATTTTGAGTGAGTACTCTGAGCTGGCTTTGAACTTTTCATCCCCCTGTCTTAGTCTCTCAAGTCACTAGGATTTTAGCCATGCACATCCAGCCCTGACTGGAGTTTCACATTTTCTATTCAGTTATTGTAGACATAAGAAGGATAAAGAGGTACATGATTAATGAAGGGGCTTCGTTAAAGAGAAATAAAGAGAGATGGCCCAGTGGGTAAGAGCACTGACTGCTCTTCCAGAGGTCCTAAGTTTAATTCCCAGCAACCACATGGTGGCTCACAACCATCTGTAATGGGATCTGATGCACACTTTTTTTTTTTTTTTTTGGTTTTTTTCGAGACAGGGTTTCTCTGTGTAGCCCTGGCTGTCCTTGAACTTAGAAATCTGCCTGCCTCTGCCTCCCGATTGCTGGGATTAAAGGCGTGCGCCACCAACGCCCAGCACTCTTCTGATGTGTTTGAAGACAGCTACAGTGTACTCACATACATAAAATAAATCTTTAAGGAAAACACACTGAAGGAAGATTACGGGATGGTGATGTGAGAAGCACACACAGCCTTCACGTTCACCTTGTTAAATGTGCTTTTCCTCAGGTGCCAACAGGAAAGCATGGGGCAGGGACCCCTCCTTAGTGGTAGCTTTTGTCTGCAAGGTAAGACTGGGCAAAGGTGGGCAGTGAGGGGCATGTGGCTGGTGGCCAGCGCGTGGTGTGTTCTGAGACCTTCTGTTAGCACTGTGCAGTCATTTGCAGGTAGCTCTTGGGTTGCCTGTGTTGACAAAGAACAGAACATCCTTCTCCAAACCCCACCCGTGCTTTCATGGTGTTTCAAATTCTCATCCAGTGGGGTGCCCTGTCTGTCATGTGTTATGCTGTGGGTATCTGGTCCTCCCTCTGAGAAGAATTCAGAAATCATTCAGAGCAGCTAGTGCTTGTTTCCTGTATGTCGAGTGTTTGAACTGTAAGTCAGGGCAGCTGTCCGGGACCTGCAGACCATCTTGCTCTAGATACACTAGATGCAGACGGGTGCCCTGGCTTTCCTGTCCTCCTTTTCTGTTGCCACTTTGTTTTGGGGGCAGTGCTAGAGGCAGAGTCTAAGAGGCTTTGCATATCTTAGCAAGCTCTGTGCCTCTGAGCTACATCCCCAGTCCCTTTCAGTTTTTGATTTCAAGGCAGGGTCTTGCTAAGCTGCCCCTACTGACCTTGGTCAGCCTCATCCCGCTTTCCCTCTTGTTTTATGGTGCTTATCATCTGGGGGTGAGGACAGCAATGAGCCAGCTCCAGTCATAGCCAGAGAAAACCCAAGCCCTGCGGCAGCATGTCATATAGGACACTGTTGGCTCGGCAGCTGTGGTGTGTCTGGGCCCTCCTTGGCATATTGTGCTTCTGCCTGTTGAGCAGGAGTCGGGCTGAACCCTTCTCAGAGATAGTACAAGTGACTTGCTGTGAAATGTCCTTCCTGTACTCAGACTCATCTGGTATGAGGTGAGGGACTTGTTCACTATGGCATTTGTTCACACTTGAAGGTGCCACCTGGACCTCAGGGTCTCTGTGGTCTGCAAGCACACAGTATGAACTATGGGTTCATAGTCCTCCCACCAGCAACCTAGTGTGTAAGATGGGAAGGTCTAGACTCTAGAGAATGAGACTCTGGGATCCAGATAATAAGTCTTGGTCCTAGGAGTAACTTTTAAAAGCAAACTCAGTAGTTTATCAAGATTTAAGGAAGAAAAGGTTCAAATGTGACTCGGCAGAGACCTGACGGTGGCCTTCTGCATCATCATGTGTGAACTCTGTAGGTTGGACAGAAGCTTACAGAGAGAGATGGATTTGCTGTAGGGTTGCTGTGTCATCTGGTGAAAGGCCTCCACTGGACATTTGTTCCCAGTATGGCATCCAGAGTCTCTGTCCAATAAAACCTGATTTAAAGGACATAGAAAACCACCACCACCTCCGTTATCTTCTTGCCAGGGTCACTGCTCAGACTGTGTGCAGCACTGACTGGTCCTGGAAGACCAGGGTGCTAGCACCCTGGTGTGAGATTAGATCCTGAAACAACCTAAGTACCCTGCAGTTCCCCTGGGGACACCTAACATTCTTGCTGTTTGTTAACTGTGACGTGGAAGAGTGAGAGTACACACTGCATCTTAGTTTATCTGGCTTTACTCCAAGGCTTTCAAATGAGCACTTGCTCAGTGTGTACACTGGCTGCATTTTAATGACTAAGGAAGTAACAGGAAGTACATGCGCTGTGTGACGATGAGCTTCAGCACCTGAAACTGTTTGTGTTCCCTTTGTCACAGCTTCACTTGAGGAAAGGAAACTTCTTGGTGCTTAAAGCAAAGGAGCTGGGCCTTCCTGTGTGAGTGTCAGGTCCTTGGGAACTCCCTGGTAGGCTTGGTAAAATGAAGGTTTCTCACAGAGCTTGCCTGTCTTTCAGTGGGACGGCCGCCATTGCACCCATCATTGCTGCTGTCAAGGACGGGAAGAGTATCACTTACGAAGGAAGAGAGGTGAGGCTCCTGGCTTCTGTGATTTTGAAACTACAGATGGGGCCTGGACACTGAGCAGAGCAGCTCTCTGGCTTAAGCTTACTGACACCACTTTGAAGGATGTGTGGGACAGTGTGGGATTGTCTTCTCTTGGCTGCACAGTGGGCTTACTAAACCTTTGATCCACCCTGTGATGCTCTGCCTGGGCATCTCTGTATCTTGTCTCCTTATACGTGGGGGTTCTTGCTGTGTGTAGACGCTTTCCCTCAGGGTGCCTGCCTTCAAGGATGGGCTTCGTTAGCAAGTCTCAAAAGAGAGTTATGCTCTTTGTCTAAGAAGGTGTTTCTGGTGTCAAAAGTACTTTACATGCTAACCCTCCCACTAGCCACTCAGGTTTGAAATGTCTTCATAAACTAGTGCCTATCTGCTGAAGTATGGACAGAGCAGGAAAGGGTGTGTGCCACATTTATGCTTCATGTATTAAACATGGGTTCAGCTTCGGAGCTGAGGCTGAGCTGAGATTGTTCTGAGAGAGCATTCTGCTTCAATAAATGGCCTATCTAATTTTCTAGATTGCTGCTGAAGAGCTTTGTACACCCCCAGATCCTGGTCTTGTATTCATTGTGGTAGAGTGTCCTGATGAAGGATTCATCCTGCCCATCTGTGAGAACGACACCTTTAAAAGGTAATGGCTAGTGATTTTAGCTGGGAAAGGTGAATGCCATCACTGTTTAGTACAGACATTCATGTCCCAAAGATACTCATGTCCTTGACATATAGTGTGTTTCTGGGAAGGCCTGGATTTTTGGTGTGTCTTGATCTTACTGGCAAGATTTAAGAAGAATAGTAGTTAGTGGGCTTTGAAATAAACAACTGAGAATCACAAGACTAGACAAATAAACTGCAAATGAGAGAGAGAGAGAGAGAGAGAGAGAGAGAGAGAGAGAGACAGAGAGAGAGAGACAGAGAGAGAGACAGAGAGAGAGAAAACATAGATATAAGCAAGAGAGAGGCATCTAAATCTAGAGCAAATTTCAGAATAAATGCCCAGGCAAATAAATTATTTTACCTATTTCTACCCTATATGAGTTTTCTTCCCTCGCCTACATTGAGACTAATAAGTTAGGGCAGAGTGTCAAAGACCCTGTGGCCTACTCTATGCTAGGGACAGTCTAAGCATTGAAATATCTCTCTGGCTCAAGTGTTGTGTCTACTGGAAAACAGCCAGTTCTGCAGCTTCAGTCCTGGGTAGGCATCCCTCCACCATGTTTTTCTGGTGCTTGGGGTCAGCCTTGAACACACTTGGCAAGTGCCCTTCCACTGACCTTCATCTCCAGTCCTTGCCCTTTTGAGACAAGATATCCCCATGTAGGCTCACTTGGCCCTGATCACGTTGTCCTTCCTCAGCCTTTGTAGTGCTGGGGATGGTGCTTACCAGCACCCTAGGAGGAAACAAGCCTCATGTTTGTTCTAAGCTTGTCCCCTCTGTAGTGGCTTGTTTTCTTCATGAGCTGTTTTATTCTTCATGTACCACAAATCCCTTGTGTTCTTGTGCTTTTCTGTAGCAGGGTAAGGGCTCTGCCTAGGCCACTTTGTCCTTTGTGGGGTCAGTGCCCTGACCAGAGACTTATCGTAATCTGCTTTGAGCAACAGAGCCTATTGCAGCCAGAGGAACTAAAAAGAGATGATGTGTGGTGGGGCAAGGGTGGGTGGTGATGGAAACAGCCACTGAACTAGAAATAAGTGTCACCAGGTTAGCAGACCATGCCTGGGTGGGAGGTGGTATGTGTGGCAGCAGTGAGTATTCTAAGAAATAGCTGCACAGTCCCCTTCCTTGCATGTATTGAGTTTGTATCTCGTCATAGATACAAACTCATTCTTCCTTCTGCCCAGGTACCAGGCAGAGGCTGATGCACCTGTGGCGCTGGTGGTCCACATAGCCCCAGAATCTGTACTCATCGACAGCAGATACCAGCAGTGGATGGAGAGGTATGGAGACCAGTCCAAGGCACAGAGGGCAACTCTTGTGGGTGTTGCTCTAGGTGATTAATCTGCTTTTATCTCCTCCATGCGTGCTCCTTGCTGCCTGCTCCAATGCCTTATAGTTTACATAACTGTGATATCTATGTTTAAATGGGTAGGGAATGGTAAGAAAATTAGAAAATTGGTTAGACTTAAGAAAGCCAGCCTTAGCATCTGTTATCTAGCCTCTGCATGCTTAGAAGTCTCAGGGATTGTCTGGTTTCGTCTGAAAGGCTGGATGAACAGAGACCATGGGGCATCAGCTATTCACGAAGTTGTTCTGGAAGCAAGTCTCTGGAAATAGTATCAGCAGGTAGGGGGCTGGAACAGCAGGTCATTTCAGTGTCCCTGTGGATGAATCTTGTCAGAGCTCTACATTCTGCAATATATTAATTTTACAACCAAAATTGTAGTACTATTACAAATATTTGTATGGCTTGTGCAAGGTGCACAGATGATGTAAGAATGAATTTTTGGCCTTTGTTTGAGCAGGTGAAAGCCAGCTCTCCTTTTACAACTTAATTTGCCATATGAAGGATGGCACTATGAATCTTAAGGATTTCATAACCAGCAAGATTTATTGTCTAATTTTAGCTGAAGTTTTGGCCAGAGACATTTTTATGTCTAAGCCAATTACAGGGAGGAATCAGCAAGTCAAGTTACCTACCTGTCCAGTTTGATTTTCTTGAGTTGTTCTTTTCTGTAGCCAAGATCTTCAGGAGGTCTTCCCCTGACATATCTGATCCTTCTTGTTTCCTATTAATACAAATAGAGAGCCTCTCTACCATAATAGCATGTCCTTGGTCCAGTCACCCAAAATCATCAAAGGTATAGATTGATTCAAGATACAGCCTCTTTTCTCTTCCGGCCTGTCTTATTTTGACCTTTCTCCCAGAGCATTTTTAATATCATAACCACCAAACTTACAACCACATTGAAACAATTCAAAACACACAAAGCAATCTAAACCATTACCATTGTCTGTTGAGACAGTGCTCCTCCACTGTTCTCTGTCTTGTTCTTACATGAATAACTTTTAATACTGAGATCAAGGCGTAAATATTTATTCATCAATGTATTTTTAAATTTTCTCTTCTGTGGTGATTAATACCTCTGTGGGCATATATATCCTCTTTCTCTTTTTAAGAGTTAATATGAAGCAATCTAAATAATCACTATCTTTTGAGATAGTGCTCCACCACAATCTCCTGCCTTGTTCCTACACAAGATCAATGCCTAAGTTTCTACTATCTGTCTGAGTTAAGGTTATTTTCCCTATCCCCTATCTTGATATACATTTTAAGATCAAAACCCTCCATGTATACTTCCCTTCCATGGAATTAATATCCTTCCCTATTTTACTTCCTATCCTTTCCTATTTGACTTTAATTTCCTTCTGTTTACTGTATAATCCTATTCCCAGGCTACCAATGTCATATGCCAGGCTAAGCAATCCCAGAATTACCGTGGAGCCCATGTTCAAAGAATCCATTGCTTGCAAAGCATAGACTTCACAATTTTCCTTTAAAACAATTACCATTATTTTTCTCTATTATTAACAAATAAATTATCATTAATTTTCCCTTCTTTGGAGATTAATATCTCTGTGGATATATTATATCACCTTTCTCTTTATATGAGTTAAATTAATATCCTTTCCTATATAACTTGAATTAAATCCCTTCGGTTTACTGTACAGCCTATTCCCAGGTTATCAATTTGTCGTATGTCAGCTAAGCAATCCCAGAACTCCCATGGAGCCCACGTTCCATGGGAGTTCTCCCATTGCTTGCAGAACATAGACTTTAATTTTCTTTTAAATCAGTCCTCCATTTCTGTATCTTATTTAGACTAGCTCTCAGTGGCCTCCTCCTCCTCAGCAGGAGCCGTTAGCATTTGCTGCCTCAGCTCTAACAGAGTCATAGCCCATCACCTATGTCTCTGCGTTGGCCTGGGTGGGTCTCATCCTGAAGCCATGGACCCCAGAATTATGTGTTTAACACACCTTTTGTCCTCTTTCCAAACCTGTGTGGCTTGGGGAGGAACCATGTGGCTCGGGCAAAAGCTATAGCTCTGCTAAGAAACCAGTTCAGTGTCCCAGTCCCCACTTGCTGAGGACTCCTTGTCACATCTCTTACACTTTGCTCAGTCGGGGCAGAGGAGATCCTGGCACATCCACCAGCCTCCCACTGCACATGTTTGACCTCAGCTGCTCTGCTAAGTCTTAGCAGGTCTGTAAGGAGAAGGTTTGCCACCCTATAACCCTGCACCAGGGATAGCTCCAGGAGAATGTTGGAGCCTGAGTAGCTGGTGACCTCCAGCGGCTCCTCAGCTTCCCTGCCAGCTGTGTCATCTCACAGCCCCTCTCTGCCCTGAGCAGTTTAGGGTCTTAGGCTCTGTCTTTCATTCCTCGTGTGTCTGAGTCAGAACACAAATTATCTATTTTCCTTTTAGGCCTTTTTCATACCCTGTGCTTGGTGATGGTTTCACATCTGCACGTGAAGGTCTTACATCTCCTTAGTTCCCCACTGTTCTTTCTATCATTATCAGCACAAGAAAGACGAAAGCCTGGACTATGACACAGAAGCTGCAGGGTTATGCCTGGCTGGGTAGTAATTGGGGGCGAAATGATATAACTCTGTGTCTGTCCTTCTACATAAGGCTTTTTATCTACTGTCCTTTCCCTGAGGTGGAGAGATTCCCTGACAGACACTGTAACGATGGGCTGTTTCTTCCTAGGTTCGGGCCTGACACACAGCACCTGATTCTGAATGAGAATTGCCCCTCGGTCCACAACCTGCGCAGCCACAAGATTCAGACCCAGCTCAGCCTCATCCACCCTGACATCTTCCCCCAGCTTACCAGCTTCTATAGTAAGGTAGCACGTCCCACATCCTCCCTAGCCAGTGGGTTCTTGTCCCTTGCTTCTCACTGAGAAGTGCGTTCTCACCTTCCAGGAGGAAGGGTCCACCCTCAGCGTGCCAACAGTTCGGGGTGAATGCCTCCTCAAGTATCAGCTCCGCCCCAAGAGAGAGTGGCAGAGGTGCGTGCAGCTCTGAACCTACGGAAACTTCTGGGCGGGGGTTGGGAGGGTTTTCTGAAAATGATCAGTAGTGGTATTCTGGGAAGCATTTCCAGCCCCTTGGTTTCTGTCACAGTTGTCACCTGCACAGCAGCAGGAAGAGCCCAGTTCCAGCCACAAGGTGGTTATTGGATAAGGTCCCACTGTGTAGCCCTGGCTGGCCTCAAACTCAGCTGTCTTCTGGCCTCTGCCTCCCAAGTGCTGGAACTAAAAGTATGTGCCACTATGCCTGGCCCCAGTAAAAAGGTTTCTGTTGGAATTTCTGATACTGATGTTTTACTCATCTGGGATTTTTTTTTTCCTTGTTTTAATGCAACAGTAAGTCTTTGATTGGAACTCAAAGACTTCCTAAAGGCAATTTCTAAATGTGAGTTTCAGTGAATGACTTCTTTAGGCACCCAGTGATCATACATTGCCACCTGGAAAGCCCCTGCCTATCAACTTCTAGGCAAGTGAGAAGTATTTGCTGACTACCTGATAGCTTGTCCTCAGTGTTGGGAATAAGTATGGGGTTTATAATACTTCTGGCCTCCTAGCATCATTGTTAGAGTAGATCATGTGTTAGGATGTCACTATGAGCTGACGTGGTTGAATAATTGCTCTGTAGTGGTATGCCTGGGGCCATGGGCATCCCGAATACCTTCATCAGTCCATGTGCCAGTGAAAATGCTATTCCAAGATCCCAGACCCGTGAGTTGATCTGGAAAGGTTGACACGGGACTGCTTCATAAGCTTTGGGGTGCTTTTCTCCTTACTTAGCTCAGAGAATCAGCCCTCTCAGTATTGGTGCTGAGTGGAGGAAGCCAGCAATGCCAGCACTCCCTGCGGCTGGCTAAGGAGGAAGGCACCCTGACTCCGCCCGAGAGCTGATGCCAGCTTGGGTTCTGCAGCTCACCAAGGCTCCCAGTCGTCTGTGTGCACGCTCACTTTAGCTTGAGAGGCACTTCCTGGAGACCAGCTGCTCAGCTAGGGCCCTGTGCTCCTCCTGGACAGGGTCTCATATGTGGCCACATTTAATTATCACAGCCTTGGTTGGGAGATGTGATGCTTCAGGGAACAACTCTACTATAAAGAAAGATTCATCTTGCCTGAGCACCAGGAAGCCCTGATTGTCAGACTTGAGGCTGGAGAGATCACAAGGAGCTAGAGTTGTTCGGGACTCATTCACCTTATTTAGTTGAGGAAGGTTCCAGAGACTAGAACTGCCCAGGTCATTATCTGTAGGAGTGTTCTGTACCTGTATTGGTTACTTTTCTGTTGCTATGATAAAACACCATCAGCAACATAACTTATAGAAGACTGTTCATTTTGATTGACAATTCCTCATGGTAGGGAGGCACAGCAGCAAGTGGCAAGCATGGTCTGGCAGGAGGTGAGAGACATAGCCTTAGTCGCAAAAACAACGCAGAGAGAGCGAACTGGGAGGGGAGCGGGCAGAGCTATGCATGCCTAAAGTTCATCCCCAATTATGTTCTTCCTCCAGCAAGGCTGCAGTTCCCCATGACTTCCCCAGAGGCAAATCACACATGGGATTGGGGGTCGGGGGTAGGGATGGTATGTTTTTCAGCCAAACCATCAAGAATACACATGGATTTATTCTGAACATCCAAACTAGCATTTACTGAGAGGCTGTGCAAACCCCTTGGGTTACCCAAGTTATTTTTCTCTTCAGGGATACCACACTCGACTGCAATACTGATGAATTCATAGCTGAGGCCTTGGAGCTCCCCAGTTTCCAGGAGAGTGTGGAGGAGTATCGGAAGAACGTGCAGGAAAACCCAGCCCCAGCAGGTGAGCCAAAGCCCTGGGCAGCCTCTCCTAAGCATTGCCTGACAGACTCTAGCAGGGAGTTGGACAAATGGCATCCTGATTAATTAACTCTGGGCTTTTTTGTATTGTAACAGAAGGCTGGGGAAGGTGTTAGAGGAACTTGGCACCTGTGCTCTCCATTTAGTAAACTGCCTTTAGTGACAGAGTCTTGGTACTCTTGAGGGCCCACCTGTTGGAAAACGGTTTGGAGAACCCCTGTGAGACCATGGAGATCCTCCCTCGCCATGATTGCTGTTGGTCTACTCCTGCTTGGCTAAGACGGGCTGTGAAAGATGACTGCCGTCTAACCAGTTTCATTGCTCTATCAGGGAAAGCAATTGGAGACTTTTGTGACTTCTACACTAGGGGGGTTTCTGAGTTTTCAATTACTGATAAAGAGAATGCTGGAATAGAAGAGGGTAGGTTTTAATCTAACCAGAAGGCTCTTCCCCACCCTTGCTTTTCTGAAGGTTAGTGCCAGGTCAGCCATTCCTCATCCTGTGTGTGTGGGAAGAACTATTGCCTGAAAATTGCTTTATCCTTTCTGATAAAATTGGTGCCCTGGTGTGTTAGTTCATGGCCACCCAAGTGAGGCTGAGGACCAGCCCTGTGTACCTGTACAGCAGATATGAGGGTACACACACATGACGTGTGCAGTCTTAATGCAAGGTAGAGGTACCATGCCTAGGAAAAAAGCGGTAAGTCAGAGCTAAGGCAGCCTATGTTGTTTCGTGGGGTTGTTTGTTTTGTTGTTTTTGTAAAGGCAGCCTGAGGAAGTACTCTTTTCCAGACGCTTTTCTTCAACAGCCTGCGGGCCTCATACTGAACGTGGAACGCCTGCACCCAGCGCCCTCTGGGAAGGTGGATTGTACCGGATTGCTTGTCTACCTCTTGACAGAATGCTAGCTTGTAAATTCACTTGTATTTCAACAGAGAAAAGAAGCCAGTATCCTGAAATTGTCTTCCTGGGTACGGGGTCTGCCATCCCAATGAAGATCCGAAATGTCAGTTCCACACTCGTCAACCTAAGGTACCATGTGTCTTAGTTAGGGTTTTATTGCTGTGAAGACACCATGACCAAGGCAACTTTTTATAAAGGACAACACTTAATTGGGGCTGGCTTACAAATTCAGAGGTTCAGTCCATTATCTAGATGAAAGCATGGCAGAATGCAAGCAGACATGGGGCTGGATGAGCTGAGAGTTCCACCTCTTGTTCTGAAGGCAGCTAGGAGAAGACTGGCTTCCAAGGAGCTAGGATGATGATGGTCTTAAAGTCCATGCCACAATAACACACTTACTCCAACGAGGCCACACCTACTCCAGCAAGTCCACACCTCCTTTTTTTTTTTTTTTCCATTTTTTATTAGGTATTTAGCTCATTTACATTTCCAATGCTATACCAAAAGTCCCCCATAGCCACCCACCCCCACTCCCCTACCCACCCACTCCCCTTTTTTGGCCCTGGCGTTCCCCTGTACTGGGGCATATAAAGTTTGCGTGTCCAATGGGCCTCTCTTTCCAGTGATGGCCGCCTAGGCCATCTTTTGATACATATGCAGCTAGAGTCAAGAGCTCCGGGGTACTGGTTAGTTCATAATGTTGTTCCACCTATAGGGTTGCAGATCCCTTTAGCTTCTTGGGTACTTTCTCTAGCTCCTTCATTGGGGGCCATGTGATCCATCCAATAGCCGACTGTGAGCATCCACTTCTATGTTTGCTAGGCCCAGGCATACTCTGACAAGAGACAGCTATATCAGGGTCCTTTCAGCATAATCTTGCTAGTGTATGCAATGGTGTCAGCATTTGGAAGCTGATTATGGGATGGATCCCCGGATATGGGAGTCTCTACATGGTCCATCTTTTTATCTCAGCTCCAAACTTTGTCTCTGTACCTCCTTCCAAGGGTATTTTGTTCCCACTTCTAAGGAGGGGCATAGTGTTCACACTTCAGTCTTCATTTTTCTTGAGTTTCATGTGTTTAGGAAATTGTATCTTATATCTTGGATATCCTAGGTTTTGGGCTAATATCCACTTATCAGTGAGTACATATTGTGTGAGTTCCTTTGTGAATGTGTTACCTCACTCAGGATGATGCCCTCCAGGTCCATCCATTTGGCTAGGAATTAAGTCCACACCTCCTAATAGTGCCACTCCCTTGGCCAAGCATATTCAAACCATCACACCATGCTTGCCTCAGAAGCTGCTGTCCATCAGAGCTTGCCGCTGAACAGTCCTCTCCACTCACCAGGCTGATTGTCCTGGAGCAGAAGTAGTAGTTTTCTGTGCTTTATTTCATTTAGAATATATTATTGAGATAGGGTCTTGCTATATAGTGCTGGCTGGCCTGGAACGTCTGCCTCCCAAGTGTTGGGCTTACTGAATCTACTTGCTTAATTCTGGGAAACATGCAGTCCCATCCCTCATGACTGGTGTGCTTATGCTGTCCATATTGCTGAGGGGTGTCCCAATGAACTTGTACTTTAAGCCTGTGAAGGACGGGTGACTACAGCCTTGTTTGACTGGTAAGCACATGCTGGAAGAGGTTGCTTCGGTTCTGCAGCCTAAGCTTCGGGTCTAGGCCCTGAGCTGGTATCTTAACTGATACCTGTGTTCCCCTGAGCTGTACGGCCCATGTGCACCCGAGGTCAGACTGTCTGCACTGCAGTCCAGGCTCATCTGAGCTCAAATGCTTTCAAATCTAAGCATGGCGGCTTTATGAGTGAGAAATATACAAAGGTGGGTTATCATTGGCTGGCCTGTATTTAGGACTTATGGTTTCTGATCCCTAAACAACCTGGCACCTTTGTCGAGATGAACAAAATCTGTTTTTTTTCTCATGTAGGCTTTTTCCTAGAAGTCACTCACTGTCTTTAGATGGGTGTGGCCCTTCCGATCTTTGTGGCTTCCTTTAGAGAGGAAGGAAGCCAGGGGGACACCTTTGTCTGTCTGCCTGGAAGTAGAGCCTCTGCATTGGAATGCTGAACTTGGACTTGAGACCTGCCCAGCAGACAGTATGAGAGTCACACTAGCCACCTCCTCAGAGAATGTTCATGAAGCCAATTCTGCCTCAAGACAGTTTGAGGACCAGGCTCACTTGGGAACTGAGCCATCTCCTGTGACCTATTGCTGTCTCTGGCACTCTCAGCTTAGTGTAACACATTTAGGGGAGGCAGAGGCGTGCTGCGGGGGCAGACTCCTAGCCTTATAGTCTGCTTGTCTTTTTTCTGTTTTTGATACCCAGCATTGTGTTGATGCATATCCTTAAAGGCTTCAGGGTTCTTTGGATCTTTCTCTTATAAAGAGAAGATAGACTGGTCTCAAATGACCCATGTGGTTTAAATAGTTGACTTTCATATGCGCCCCCCAAAGGACAGGCAGGTGTAGCTATGGAAGATGGGGGTGGTACCCACAGCTGCTGCCTGTTCTATGTCTTCTGCATCAATGCCATTCTGGAATATCTAGAGTAAAGCCAGTTGGTGCCTGTCTTCTACAGCCCTGACAAGTCAGTGCTCCTGGATTGTGGAGAAGGCACTTTTGGGCAGTTGTGCCGTCATTACGGACAGCAAATAGACCGAGTCTTATGCAGCCTCACGGCTGTGTTTGTGTCCCACCTGCACGCCGACCACCACACGGTGAGTGAGCATGTGGGGGTGCCTTCCCCTTGGGCTTCTTTCCCTCTAGTACCAAACTTTTGAGTTGACTCAGCGTTTCTTGCTGAATAAAACTTGTTTCACACACAGCCTGTCCAGCAGGACCATCCAGATCTGGATTTTTTAGGCTTCCTAGGTCTTACCCCATTGCCCGCCTTCTAACACAGCCTGAAATGTTTCAGTCACTAGTCAGCATGTGCCACCCACCTGTGACACAGGATCAGTGAGATAGGAACCACTTACAGGGAGGGACTTGAGCCCTAAGCTGTGGGGATGACGACTGAGACTGGCTTATCACCTGTGCTCCCCTCCCCAGGGCTTGCTGAATATCTTGCTGCAGAGAGAGCATGCGTTGGTAAGTGAGGCACCTGACTGACATTGTTAATTGCCTGCTTCATTATTGGCTGTACCTACCACTAATTATTTCTTACCATTTTTACTGGAAAGTCCCCTTATTCAACTGTACAGAGATCTTTTTTTCAGGCATCTCTGGGGAAACCCTTCCAGCCCTTGCTTGTGGTGGCTCCTACCCAGCTCAGGGCCTGGCTGCAGCAGTATCACAACCACTGCCAGGAGATTCTGCACCACGTCAGGTGAGCATCATGTGTACTGGGCGGGTGCCAGGCTGTTGCCTTCTACTACTGCCTCCTTCCTGACCCCAGCTGACTGGGTGGCAGCCGAAGTCCTGGCAGCTCTGCCCTTGGAGCATAAGTATCCCAGTTCTCACTGCTGCTGTGCACTGCCATGACTGTGGCCACTGTCTCTGCAGCTGACAGATCCAGGGTCAAGTGCACCAGCAGCTGCTAGCACAGACATCCAAGCCAGGTGGCACAGGATAGGGATGGCCCAGCCTCACTTTCAGGGAAGGATGAGAAGGAGTCCTGACAGATGCTGCCTGTCACCTGCAGCGTTTACGTTTCTGGCAGTGAGCTGGGTAGGCTGGATGTGTGGCCTAGCTCTTCTCATTGATCAGTTTTCCTGTCTACATTACTAGACTACAGTCACAATTCTCAGAACCACTTAAGGTTTTTCATCCAAAGAACAGAAGTGTTGGTTGCAGGTGTTAAATACACGTTTATTATCAATTTTCAAATGCTTTTGTCTTCTCTCAGTATGATTCCTGCCAAATGCCTTCAGAAAGGGGCAGAGGTCTCCAATACTACATTGGAAAGGCTGATAAGCTTGCTGTTGGAAACATGTGACTTAGAAGAAGTAAGTGGTCCAGGTACAGAACCCACAGAGGGTGGGCAGGGTGGGGAGTAGAGGCCTGAGCCCTCCACTCTGCTCCCTCAGTTTCAGACCTGCCTGGTACGGCACTGCAAGCATGCTTTTGGCTGTGCACTGGTACATTCATCTGGCTGGAAAGTCGTCTACTCGGGGGATACCATGCCCTGTGAGGCTCTGGTCCAGATGGGTAAGTGAGGGAAGTGGGCCTTGAGATGCATAGGACAAGTGGCATGTGTAGGGTGTGTGCAGATGGGTGTGTAGGTGATGCTATCACATAGCAGACTGGTTCTTACCCAGTCGGTCTCCTGGTTGTTGTCCTGAGGACACATCACAGGACCGAGAGAGCTGAGTATTTGGGTCAGAACATGGCTGTGGATCCCAGGCATATATGCTGCTCGTTCAGCCTTTTCCTTGATGTCCATGTTCCTGTCCAGGGAAAGATGCCACCCTCCTGATACATGAAGCCACTCTGGAGGATGGCTTGGAAGAGGAAGCAGTAGAGAAGACACACAGGTACAAACGCTGCTTTGTTTTGTCCTTCCACCCTCTCTTTTCTTGTCAAGGGAAAGCTGAGCAGCCCTCCCTCCCGGCTGCAGAGAGCTGGTGCCCACATCCATGGAGGACGGGCTGGCTTTCTTCCAGGCTTGTGCCATTTTCCAAACCCACATTAACTTTCCTAGGCACAAGGCCTCTGTGTTTGCAAATCCCCAGCTAGGGTTCTCTTATGAGGCATGGGGTTTTTAAAAGAACAAACCGACTGGAATAATTGCCACTAGGGAAAGGTGGGGTCATGAATGAATACAGGCTGTTTTAAGAAGAGCGACCTTCCCAGGGGTTGTCTCAGGTACATCCTGACAAGCTGACAGGCAGCACTCACTGCAAGGCCTTCCTTGGCAAGTGTGAGCAGGCTCTGACCCTCAGCATCTCTGTGGCTCAGTAGCCTTCTGAGGAGTCCTACCAGCCTGCCTTGGTGTTGTCAGCATGGGAAGGACAGGCTTGTGAACTACTGCCCCAAGGCTCCTTCTTGCTTCTTCTTTGCTACAGCACCACCTCCCAGGCTATTAATGTGGGGATGCGGATGAATGCGGAGTTCATCATGCTGAACCACTTCAGTCAGCGGTACGCCAAGATCCCCCTTTTCAGCCCTGACTTCAACGAGAAAGTTGGCATCGCCTTTGACCACATGAAGGTCTGTATGTCACAGTGGACTGTGGGGGCTCTGAGGGGCAGGGCCAGATAAGAAAGTGACCCTCTCATGATGCTTCTTTTATGGTATAAGACCACCGAAGGAAGAAACTAGCCATGTGTAACCAAAAGCAGACTGATAAAGTCTGCTCCTGGAGGGCTTTCCTTCTCTTGGGGTCCCTGGAGATTCCAGAATGTCTCACACCTGGGCCATTCCCATTGCAGCAATAGCACAAACCCGGGGGGCAGGGGCTCGTCCCCTAGAGTAGCAGAGGTGGCCCTGCCCCTTTTACCTTCCCAAATGGAGGAGTGGGGCTTGAGCCAGTTCTGGTTGTTAGGAACTGGACAGAAACGTCTGGACTTTTTGTTTCTTTTCCCTTAGTCTAGATGTGGGGAATTGGCCCTTCCTCATTACTGTGTATATTCCCCTTCTAAACAGCATTTTTTAAAGCTAAGGTCCATTGGTCTGAGGGAATACAAGCAAGGAGGAGTGCTCCCACCCATACCCCAGCTCACACACTCTTTCAGTGTTTCTTTCTGTCCTGTCTGTCCTTCCAGGTCTGCTTTGGAGACTTCCCGACAGTGCCCAAGCTGATTCCCCCACTGAAGGCCCTGTTTGCAGGTGACATTGAAGAGATGGTGGAACGCAGGGAGAAGAGGGAGCTACGGCTGGTGCGAGCAGCCCTCCTGACCCAGCAGGCAGACAGCCCAGAGGACAGAGAACCCCAACAGAAGCGGGCCCACACAGATGAACCACACAGCCCACAGAGCAAGAAGGTCAGAGCCCAGTGAAGTCTAAGCCATCCTGGACTGTAGGCTGTTCTCTGCCCTGTGTGGAAGCCACATCTGTCACCTTGGTGGGAGCCAGCGCACACAACTAGCCAGGAGGCAGTATGGAGTCAGCCTGCAGTACTCCATGGTCATGGCTGGGAGCTCCCATCTGCCAGGGGCCTCCGACTCCTGGAGGCGAACACAGTCGAAGACAGCAAGCCGGTCTTTAAAGAAGTTATGGAAATTGAGGTGTCTGCCCCTTACTCACTAGCACAGGGGTTTTCTCTGCATGCCAGAGTCAAGCCATGTTACAAGTGACATTGGGTGTATATGTCCCAGGCTCCAAGCATAGTATTTGCAAGGACTCAGACTCAATAAAGCTCAAGTTTGGAATCCTGCTTCAGTGTGGGGTCTTCTGTGGGCTGGGTTACCCAGTGAGGCCGCATCTCCCGTGCCTGTGAGCCTGTTGTGCTCTTGGTCCATGATGAGTGACAATCACTATGAAAGTATGAAGAAATGTCACCTTGGGCTAGATGCCTGTTGGAACCTGAAAGCAGGTTAGTGACTGAAACTTGGAAGGATGTTCAAAGTCGACTCTAACATGTGCGTGTTCTCCCCACCCAGGAGAGCGTGGCAAACACTTTAGGAGCGCGAGTGTGACACGGCGAGGACTTGGCCTGCCTTCCCTGGCGAGGACTTGGCCTGCCTTCCCTGGCGAGGACTTGGCCTGCCTTCCCTGGCCTGGCGGCGCTCTGCTCACTTCCTCATGAGGCAGCACAGGATGTTGTGACTGCCCCGCAGCCTTCACCGAAACAAGACCATGTGCCAAGCTCAGGGTTAATAAATCTATTTTAATAACATTACTCTTGACAACAGTTTGTACATATATGTAAAGATAACCTTCAACCCCCAGGCTCCGTTACAAATTTGGGGACTGGACTGCCCTTGCCAGGAAGTGAGCAAAGCTGTAAGGTCGAGTCTGCAGATCCCACTCTCAGAGACGGGTGAGTTCACACTGCTGGGAAAAATAACTAAGCATTTAGAATTTTCCATTGTACACCTGTACATAGGTTTAGATTGAATGGCTCAAATTAAACAAATATAGATTTCATATATACAAATATATCATGTATAGGTATATCTATTTTCAGAGGAACAAACTTTAAACTGACTGTGCATGCATGGCCCAGATCTGTTTTATTCCCTTAATCCCAAAGTATGAACAGGCTTCCTGCGCCCTTGCCCCAGGGCTGCATGGGACGTGGTGAGAAGGATGAGCAGGGTCTGCTGGTGAGCCACGCAGGCCACGCTGTGGGCTAGGTGCCCAGTACCACCCTCTCCACCTGCTTTGGGAAACAGAATTATTGCTAGTCAGCTGTAACCTCCAGAAGAGGAGAGTCAGGCCCCACACACCTACTAAGCGGGGTGCCTGAATGCGAAAGTGCTCTAAGATCCCTAATGTGTTTGGGAACATGGAGACCTACGTAGGGTCACTTATGTTCAAATCCTCAGTTCAGATTGTCAGCGTGGAGTAGAGGAAGCCGTCATCACACGGGGAAAGTAAAGCTGTCAGAAGTGGATGTCTGAAGCTGAGTACTTTGGAGCTGTGACTAAGGGTGGCCTGAAAGGTTTTTCTGGTTGGCCCCAGGACATCTCTTGCCCTAGTGAAAGGGTCTCCTCCTGTCTTGCTTCTTCTCTGGCCCTTATGATGATGCTGTAGGACCTGATGTCCCAGTCAAGGCAGTAAGGGGACTCTTCTGCACCCTCATCCTGCAAAGGCCATCCTGACAAGCCCTTGAGTGGAGAGTTGGATGCTGCTTGCCATAGAGGCCAAAGATGGATCAAAATAGGCACAAAGTCAAAAGGCAAAGGGTAAAAAAAAAAAAAAAAAAGCTGGAATCATCACCCAGACTGAACAAACAGAATCTGCACCACCAACACTGGCCACATGGACAGGAGAACTCTTTTCCTCCGCCCAACTCCACCCTGGTGTTGGACATGACAGCAAAGAGCTGATGGCAAGTCCCTGGCAGGCTAGCCAGCACTGCCCTGGGTGGTGTCTCAGGGCCCACAGACGTATGTACACGTGTAGGTTGGGCCACATCAAAGGGCTGTACTCTCAGACTCCTCTTCCGAGTCCCTCTTGTCTGTTGCCGAGTGCCGCCGTGCATGTTCCAGGGGGCTCAGGCGGAGCGTTGACCCCAGCTCTATGTGGATGGAGGGGACATCAAAGTGGACGAGATCTGCAGAGAGGAGGAGGCGAAAGGGGGCCAGTTGCAAACTGACAGCACAGGAAGCAGGCTGGTCTGGGTGTGCTCAGGCTAGCTCATTAGAGGTTGGGCACTGCAGGATCAGGGTGGAGCTGGGTCTGATCTGCTTCTGCTAGGGAGCCTGGCTAGGGGACAAAGGCCCTGTTCCAATCCCAAGTCCTGATCAGCAGGGTATTCCCAGGCAGGCCTCAGCAATGAGTCTTAAGAATCAAGTCTACAGAGACAGTTGCTGTACCATTCAGAAACTGCTCTGCGCCAGCAGCTCAGGGAGGCAGGACAGAATCTTTCTTAGGATGCTAGATCCACCCAGCCCCCTTTTGATTTATGTTGACAGCACTAAAAGGTCATCTTGATAAGGGCAGGAGAGTGAAAGTACCAGAAGTGTCTTGACATCTGGGAGTCAACAAAAATAAATGGGAACTCGTCGGCCTTTGAACACCACACTGGGAGTGGCCCTGGGCTCTAGGAGGCGAGTTGGCATGACGGATGCTCTGGATCCTTCCCTCTGGCTCTATCATCCCCTCTGCCCATTTCACTCAGTTCCAGACTTCTGAGAGTCGTCTCAACCTTAGCTGGCAGCAGCATTCCAGCAGACAGTACACCAGCCTGCCTAGGACTCAGCCCTAGGCCACTCAGAAGGTGACTTTGCTTTTTGTTGGCTTTAAAAACTCAACGAAACACGTTTGGAATAAGGAGCACCAAGCCGAGTGTACAGGCATTACATTTGGACACTGCCCTCAATGACACTACAGACACACGAGCACTGGACACCCCTATTCTACCGGTTGTGGCCTGTTTGGTCGCATGGTGGCAGGACCGATCTGGGGTCTGATGCTTGGCCCAGTCAGGACTAAGTGCTCCCCTGCAGTGTGTGAGGTGGGTCCCACGGGATGCTTAGAGGCTGACTTTGTTCTGCATGTGGGTAGGGGGCTGCTGGAGGTGAGGGTCGGGCGGGAGTGGAGTCTACCAGGAATCTGCCCAGGCTCTCTGGATACAGACCTGCAGATCTGTCATGGCAGGCCTGGCTTCGGACAAGCTTAAGCTCCCCTGCAGTCCTATCAGGGTAACAGCATTGAGAATGAACACGACACTTCAAATGGTGCCCAGTGAGCACAGGACTGTCTCAGTCTTACCTCGGCAGTGCCCTCAAAGGAGCCTAAGCAAAACGGGTCATTCAGCAAGAGGACAGGACTTACAGGAAAAGCCTCAGGGAAGCTTTGTCCTCCTCAGGAGACTTGTGAGCACCAGATGCCTAGCTGCTAGTCACCAGGACAAAATCTTCTCAGTGCTCTGGGCTTCACATGTTGTTGCCTGATTTTTAGATTTGAGTATCTATTCTTGATGAGAGGAAACCTAAGTAAATACTGATAAAAATATCCCCAAACTTTCCAGGGTTGGACAGAACATCTGTCGGTAGCTATTACCACTGACCAGATGTGTTCTAAAACACTTGAGTGTCAGAACCTTGGGTGCTGCCCTATGGACTACCAAGCTTTGCCTTAGTACTGACTAAGAGTAATCAGTGCAGCTGGGGCAAATCTACGGCCACCAACCAAGGTAATGGCCCTGTGCCAGACAGCATCTGGTGAGTGTTCTTGAAGACATATCCCTCAGCAAAGGGGTGCAAGGAACAGTCACTGAGCAGATCTGCCTATTTGAACAGGTCTGTCATCAAGGTAAACTGTTACCTTGAGGAAAGGGGATCTGCTGCTAAGATGGTGACACGGGTAGAAAAGAAAGGGCCAGGCCCCCTCTGCTGGATGTGTCTCCCAGCTTCTAATGAGAAGAAAGGCAAAAGAGGCTCCTAAGCCAGGAGGCCCTCCCTGAGACTGGGAAAGGCAGAATGTGAAGTAGGCATGCTTTTGGTGGGTCTGAGCCACATGCAGTGAGAGGAGGGGCTGCTGGGATGGTGGTGGCCAGACAGCTGGCTGGGCTGGCTAAGGGGGGTAAAGCGAGGTGAGCTGGGGCCAGCTTACCCTGAAAATCCCCCTCATACGTATCCAACACTGCGCCACTCATGTCACACAGCTGCAAGAACATAATGATAGCATTCAGAGAGAGGAACAAACAGGATGAAACACACGTAACACAAAACACTGCCCATGGCACGGTCCCAGATAGGCCACACCGACTACAATTCTATGCTGTCAGAGACCTACACATACAGGACACATGATGGTCTGCTGCCCAAAGAACATTAAAGCAACAGGGAAATTGGGCAGTATGTCATTTGAGTCTAAAGGTAACAGACACTGAGCCTGCGCTATGCAAACTGACCTTTCATGAAATGCCTCAAGCTGCAAGGCATTGTCCCTCCTTGCCTGGTGATACCCACTGACTACTTCTGTCATTCTGCTCATTTCAGCTTCCTTGAGTGACATCCTATGCCTTGTAGAATGGGCTACTTTGTATCCCTGCCTGGAAGTGGTTGGGAAACCTGGCAGAGCTGCAGTGCTGGTGGAGCAGCCCCCACGAGCTGCCTCTGAGCAGGTGCTGCCTCCCCACAAGGGCTCGCCTGGGTAACATACCCCTGCATCACTCACAGGAGGGGCACTGCTCACTGCCTCTTCCGGCAAAATGCCTGGGTTTAACTATACTGCAGAATGGGTGAAAGCAGCTCTATAGTCAACATTTATCCCTTTCAAAAATACAGAAGCCTGATTGCCAGATGGCTTTTCCCTATAACACTGCAACTCCTGGCCATCACAAACACTTGCTACTTGACTAGTATTTCCACTGGCACCCATGAGCTGGACCCCACAAACTCTGGCTGCTGTCTCATGTGGCATGCCAAGTTCTGTGATGATGTGGGGAAAGAAAGCAATGTCAAATGCATGTGACTATGCGGATTTCCTAATATGTGTGCTGGGGATAAACTCGGGTAGAGCAAAAGGTCTGCCACGGAATTATGCCCCAGCAAGGTTCTTGTGTGGGCATGTGGCTTACATGTATGGGTATGCAGTATGTGCATGTATATGTGCCATGTGTGATGTTTGTTCATGCAATCTGTAGGTATGTATGTAGGTTTGGTGTATATGTAATGTGTATGCATGTGGTCCAAGTGTGGTGTAAATATCTGTGTGCTGCATGGGGATGTGTAGTCCATATGTGATTATGTGTATATGTGTAAGTAAATGTGCAGGTATGGTGCATCAAGTGTATACAAATGCGTGTGTGAATACCGGGGTGTGGTGTACCGTACTGGCTAGTTCTATGTCAACTTGACACAGGCCAGAGTCATCTGGGAAGGAGGAACCTCAATTGAGAAAATGCTGCCACAAGATTGGCTACTGGTGCCTGTGGTGCAGTTTCCTAACTGATTGATGTGAGGCCCTAGCTCCCTGTGGGTAGTGCCATGTCTGGGACGGTGGTACTGGGTACTATAACAGAGCAGGCTGAGCAAGCTATGAGAAGTGAGCCAGTAAGCCTCAAGTTCCTTTCGCGACTTCCCTGGGTGATGGACTATATATGAGCTCTTACGGTGAAAGAAACCCTTTCCTCCCAAGTGACATTTGGTCTTGTGTTTTTATTGCTGCAATAGGAATCCTAAGAGAGTGTATGTGTGGTATGTATATGTGTATGCTCTGTGCACATCCGAGTATTTGGTGTAATTATGCAATGGACATATGTAACATGCATTTGTGTGCTGTGTGTATATGTGTATATGTACATATTTGTGGTATATGTGTGTATGCTGTGCACACATGTGGGGTGGGGTGTATGTATGTGATCAGTGTGCAGAGTACATGTATTTTCAGTGTGCATGTGCTGTTCATGTGTGACATTGCACGATGTGACGATATTTGTGGGTATGCAGTGTCCTCACGCTGCCACACCTGCCATATGGGATTGTCTTCTACAGCAGGATTCAGGCTCTGTCTGCCCTATGAACAATGAACTTGTTCAAGGACAGAGCCCAGCACTATGCTTACCTCCCTAATAAGGAAGAGCCCATGTGACATTTGCAGCTACCAGAGATCTGCCCCTGACTTTAATTGTATAAGGCAAGTGACCGGGAGACATTTTTAAAATGCTCCATTTTTTCCCCCACAGTCAACAGTGTTTAGTAACTATAATATTGTCCTTGGGAAGACAACCCCATCTTTGTTTTGAATTTAGACTAAAACTCAGCTAAGCAACTGTGGGTCTGACTAATTTCCCCTAGCACGTGTGGCTAGAGATCTGTCTTTCTGAAGGTGACCCATAAGTAATATGCATCTACAAATATAATTTCCTCCTCAGGAAAACCCTGTAGTTCTTAGCCTCTCCCAGATAAGTATCTGCACTGCCCAGTTGCTGAGCTCTGTCTGGGGGAAGGTGACACCACCCCTGTGCTCTCTCTGATGCCAGCCTCTCTGAAGGTCTCATTCCAAAGGACACAATCTCACAAACACTGTGGACTCAGATCCCTAAGTTGTTGAAGGAGTCCCATGAGGTTGCCTGCACAGCAGCTGTTCTCCAGGACAGTTTCCTCTGCGGGCAGCCTGGGAGCTAGCTTGTGGCCAGTGATGCTGCTGCTGGTCCTGCCTCTGGCACACTCTGCTAAGCTTCACAGGAGCCCTGCAGACAACCCATGCCCACTTACCTGTAGACATGCTTTCCCCCGGCGACATGCCGTCTAACATGGGGTGCTCTGTGGACTGTGGACTTGAAGCCGACAGGCTGACACTGGGAGGCTGAGGAGGCGGCAGGGTGGGCCTCTGTCGAGGCTTAGGGGTGGGCCGAGATTTGGCTAAAGTGCTTGTAAAGACAGAGGGAGAGGCCAGGGGAGGAGCTGAGGCAGGAGAAAGCTGGCCAGAGGCCATGGAGTAGCCTGGAGGGTAGCTCAGTCCATAGGGGGATGGGGTGCTTGGTGGAGTAGGAGACAGGCTGACTGGGGATGGCTGGCCAACGGGCTGATCTGAAACAGTCCCTGGCTGCACGAAGGGGACCTTGGGAGGAATTGGTGCCACCTTCTTTGAAACTGTAAGAGAAAACAACAAAGGACATATGGCTATCAGGGAGGCTCACTAGGGTGCCTGTTAGTGTGTATCATCATGGGTTCGATCGCCCATTGCTTCGTCCTGCCAGGCCAAGTGCAGCCAATAAGCTTTTGAAAATGAATAGAGAACTCTGAGTTTCCTTAACTTGCCACCTGCTGCTAACTCTTTTCTCTCTCCTCAGTGAATTCTAAGCGTGAGTCAGGAAGGCTGGTTCTACTGGGGACGGTTCTAATTCAAGGTGTCACTGGTGGGGTGCTTCCCAGGGAGTAAGCAGTCTTTGTCTGAAGCTGCACAGTGACCTTGATCCCCACAGTGATAAACCCTCTAGTTCACAGACCCTCACTTCCCCACCTCAAGCAAGTGCTTTGAATCTTTGAGTTTGAGATATAACAGCTTTTGTGTGTCAATGGAACCAATGCACAATGACCAAATTACAGTCATTACCATTTCCAGGTCCCCAAGTGTGGTCCCTTCAGTGTGCTGGGAATTTGCCAAGACTTCCCAGGTTCTTTGGAAATGTCTGATTAATTGCTGTTTGTGGACTGTAGTTACCCAACTGTTCTATGGGAGATTAGAACTCTACCCCTCACAATTGCAACTTGGTAACTGCGTCCTCCCGGGTACAAACATGAACGAGCCAACTGTAATTTCTTCCTCCTTTGTAATGCTGAGGAGTAGGAAAGTGGTTGAGCTCTGAGCTACATCCACCTTGGCTACATTTTTAAAGCACACCATCGATCGGTCGGTCAGCCCAGCCTTTCTGAAGTTCCACCATCTCCCCTTTACTTCTTCACTCCTGGAGGATGCCTGCTCCCTTGAATTGAAAATGAGTGGTCTCCACAATGGAGTCAAGCACCCTGGCCATCCCACTGGTAGGCAAATACCCTGGGAATACGAACATTGGTCTCTACAACCGAGGAGTGGCTGCCCACACATGACTAATGCTAGCCAGAGAGGCCCAGCAGGCTCTTCCCCACCTTTGCCCCTCCCCATACCTACTCCATGACAGAAAAGCCAGTCTGAGGATATCTTATTTCCTGGGCTAGTCTACCCTGCAGTGGTTTCTATCTTCTATTTCTTACTACATGCCTTGGGGGTAATTATTTTAGCCTCTTCCAAAAAATAAATAGGCCTCTTTTGTATAATGTCAAGAACAATGGTTTCTCCATAGCAGTGTAGTAACTCAGTGGGATTTTGTGGTAAAACACCACAGCATCATGATATATTATAAAAGTTCTGTTCCCCATTCGTCTTGTCCTGACCTACTGCATATGTAGTGCATCCCCTGGTGGGATGGGTAATTTCTCAGAGCTCTAGTGGCAAGACTAGAAATGATTCACTAAGCAAAGTTTCCCAGAGGCCCTTGCTAACGGGAAGAACATCCATCTCTGGCCTAAGAATGGTCAGAAGAAGGGAACCTACCTTTCCGGAGGGTGTGAGGACTCTGGTCTGCAGGAAGCTGGCTGGGGCTGGCAGCCGGCTGTGGCCCCAGTTGCGTCCCTGGGCAGGGTGTCCCCTGGATGGAACCTGGACTTCCTTTCTGCCCAGACCCTGGCGACAGTTCCTTGCTTTTAGACACACTGAAACACAACCACATGGGACAGGACAACTCCTGAGTGCAGACAACTTCAGTTCCTATCTTGCCCACTGGAGTCCTGAGTGGCTGGGCCCTGCTTAACTATTCCCTCAGTGCTTCGGCTCAGTCCCTTCTCAAAGCCTATGATGGTCCCAAATAGGTGACCATCAAAGTGTTGAATCTGGGTTCCACTCTCAGCTTGGTACTTGCAGCCAGCTTCCTCTGCCCTCAGGTAACCAATGAGCAATGTGGAACATACATGTGGCATCCCTATATGCTGTCCTCAACCTGGGAATTCTAAGTCACTCTGAAACCAAGCACCCAAATAAATCTCCCCATTTCTTCTATCCACCATGGTATACAGAGCCAAGAGGGGTCTGTGTTCCCAGCAAGGGCTTCTGACACTACCTCTGCGGCCACACTTCTCGTTATGGCTCTCCAGGAAAAGGGGGCTTTCTTCAGTTTGTGTGACTTTTGCAATCACCTGCACCAATGAGTGATGCCCTCCACAGAAGTGCCCCTGAGGGGCACCAATGTCTAATAGCCTTGGGATACCTGCAGAGCCCAGGGGACCGGTCCTCAGCGAGTATTTGCATGATAGGGATGTACCACACAGCATCTTTGTAAGATGAGAAATGCAAGTGATGAGGAAGAGTATTTCAAGAGGGGACCACCTTAGTCAACCTGGACCTCCTCAGTCAACCTGGACCACTTCAGTCAGTCTGGACCACCTCAGTCAACCTGGACCACCTCAGTCAATCTGCTCACATCTCTCTCTCTCAGCTTGTCTGGCCCACTGCTGCCCACCTGTACATCTCCAAGCTCTCACTGCCCTGTCTGCAGCTTCCATGGACTCAGAGTTCAGCAGGTGCGCAGCCAGGATCAGGCCTTAACTGAGGCACAGTCATCAGCAACTTCCCAAGCTTACCCAGTGTTGGGTGCCCCTCCCAGAATGTATGGCTTTCCCTTCATCATGTTTTAGTTTAAAATGGAATTATGTTCTACTCATTAAAGAAAGCAAATGATAAAAAATAACAATAAAAGCAACTGTAATCTCACGTAGGAAGAGTCTAAGTTAAAGGCTCTGAGCTCACTCAGCATCCGCTTCCACCCAGGGTCCATGAAAGTGTTGTGTCCCAAGGACAGCAAACAGCCACCCAAGCAGTCTCTCTCCTTCTCTGGCTGCTGCATGAGAAACAAACCCCCTCCATGATGCTGCTCCCACTTCCAAGTCTTGTCCTCTGCCTGAGCCTCACCGGGTATGCTGTCCTTTCCTTACAGCCTGGGCTGTGCCGAGCTCAGTGCTGTTGTCTCTTGTCACTGGGGCATGCGATGTACAGTGGCGATCATGTTACTAGCTTTGGGCAGATGAAGAAATTCTGGCAATGGCCACTGAGCTGGTGATGGAATGGATGTTCTTTCTTCTCAGAATGGGAACCCCACTACATAGCACACTGTGAAAGTTACCACACCCTTCACACCTTTGGTTCGCACTGATTTTAGTAGTAAAAATGGCCCCTACAAACTTCAAGGCATAAGGGAGAAATGCTGACATCTTACAATTCGAACCAGGGAACAGGATGAGGGACGTGGACATGAGAAGTCCCCAGAAGGTACTGGGAAGTTCTGGGAACATGCCACCTTCTATGTCTGCTTGGGGATGCTGTTCTTGGAAAGCCTGGACTTCAGATGCATTTGACTGGCAGGATGCAGAAAGCCAAACATGAATGCTTACATGTGGGAGCAGGGTGAGCAGACCCAGGAGGCCTGGAGGGAGAGCCAAAGCCCAGTCACCCAGCACACATGCCAGCCTTCCATGGCGGGGCTGGGCTTACCTGGGGCGCTCGGGGGTGGGCTGCAGGCTGGCACCTGATGGAGAGAGCGCAGGAGCTGGAGTGGCAGGGCTGTCTGGGACCTGCTCCGGCAGGGGTGAAGGCAAGGGTGCAGCCAGCTCGGAGGGTGGGGCAGGAGGCTGCATGGAAGGCGGGGCGCAGGATGCTTTCCGACCAGCAGAGGAGCCTCTTCGTGCCACCCAAGATGTGTCCATGACCCTCACACCCATGCTGGCGAGGGACACAAAGACATCTGCTTACCCACATGTGACAGGTGACATGGTCCCTCCCCCATGAAGCGGAGACATTCAAGCAATCTGTGTTTGGAGAGCAGCAGGCTTAGCACCCTCCTGGGTCCTGGGAAGCGATGCCCACAGTGGAGAGGTATGGCTAGCGACACTCCAGTGCCTGGGCTGCTGGGAATCTGCTGACATGCAGCCCCACGACCCAGGCCTGGCAAGAGCTGCCCTCCCACAGTGGAAAAGCACAACAGGGCACAACCAGCAGCTTGGAAGTCCACAAGCTGCGCTTTCACCCCCGGCCAAAGCCAGCAGGCCCTGCAATAATGGCCCCCAAAGCATCCTTGGTGTGGAACTCAAGCTGTCCTCAGAGCAGAATGTGGCCTACCTGGGGGTAGGGTGGGGTGGGGCAAGGGAAACCTTCCTTCCATGGGAGATGAAGGAGAGCAGAACATGGACAGAGAGTACCAGTCCTGGACAGGAACTAACCAGCAGGAGACTTCTAAATGCATCCTTTGTGCAACGTGGGGGGTCTAGTCCCAGCTTCGCTTCTGCTGGGGAATCTGTCAAGGCATGACCTCTGTAGGCCACAGCTGCTTATCTAGATAGCATGGAAGGGGCTGCTCATGCCTATGGTCCCTCCGGGCTCAGAGTCTATCAGGATGATGGACACATAGCTCCAAGTAAATCGGCCAAGCAAACCAAACATGGCACATTCACCCTCTTGCCGAGCTCACTACCACACAGCTTGCTTGCTTTGAGACTGAAAGTGACCTCAGAGCTACCAGAGGATACTGTACCTTTGGATTTTCCTAAGGCTGCAGGGACAGAAACATACAGATATTAGTGCCAACAAGTCTACACCTTCCTTTGAACACAGAGGTGGAGTGTCTGCAAGGGGTTTCCTGTCTGAGTCCTGATGTGATGCTCATGTTGTGTGATAACTGCTGTTTAGTTGATCTCCAAGCCTCTCCCGTGGCTGCACAAGCCCAAACCACGCAGCTGAATAGAGAGGAGCTGCGGAGTTGACAGGGCAATGGGATGACAGACTCATCCGAGAACCAGGCATCTGCCTGTCTCCAAGTTGCATGGACACAGAAGGCAGTTAATGCCCATCATCTGGTCCAGTAGACATGGTTCTGTGCCCTTAGGCAACAGCTTCATTGACAAGACTTCTAATATGGCAGAAGACATGAACTTCTGTACAAGGACAAGCCATAGTCCAAGACACACCCATCTCTAGTGCACAGCACGGTGAAAATGAAAGAACACCCATGTGCTTATGCTCTGCTCTTCTCCCTCAATGGTCAGATGCACTGAGCCATTCCACTGTGGAGTCCTGCATGCCTAGAATGGTCATATCTACTTTGCAGAGGTGCAATGAGATAAAAGACCAATTCAAATACAGAGATGAGCTGTTACAGGCAGGAGGGCACCTTTAAGGAAGCACTCCCAAGCAGGGACCTGTCTGAGGGGATTGGTATGGTTTCGTGCCTAGCGTCAGGGCTGGAATTCCTCAGATCCCCTGTGGCTTCAAGGAGGCTCTTGAAATGGAGGAGGAGTGGCTCTTCCGAGGATTTACTGGCTTTCAAGTCATCTGGGACAGACGCCGTCACGGGACAGACAAGCTCAGGAAAGTTATAGACTCTAGGGTGGGTGTCAATGTGTTTCCTCTGGTAGTCAGAGCAGGCCAAGGAAGATTAGCAAGCTTTAATGCTTTCTGGGTTTGGGGATTTTAACAGGAAAAAGGAGAAAGCTTATTCCTGCACAAGGGTTGGAGGCTGATGACACTTGGCTGCAGAGGTCAGGGAACACGGGAGGCGGTCAGCCTCAAGTCCTGAAGCCCAGCCCTCCACTCCTCACCACACTCTCTTCTGCTTAGAAGGCCCTTCCCTCATCAGGGAGAGGAATCTTAAGTCCTTAGAAGCAGGGCTGCGGGGGGTTGCTTTCTCTTTCCAAGAATGGCTTCTAATATTGGGAACCTCAGACGCCAGAGTACCCACTGATCTGAATCACCCAGGAAAGGAGCAGGCTTGGGCATCAGTTAGATATTAAACAAGCTCTGGTAATCATGACTGACAAATGCCAGCAGTTAAGAACCACAAGCTGAGTGCACGCTGCCACCTTCACCAGAGGTTGCTGGGCCATGCCAATCACCCTGCCTGTCAAAGAGACTGACGGATAGAACATCATGGGTTCAGTGAATACACTTGCTGTGTCCACTGACATTTTCAAGCAGTTACATAAATCTTGGGGTGACTCAATAGCCCAGGTGGCAGCTCCATTCTCGGATACCTAAACACTCAAAGGAGCAAGCTACTAATTATGTACGTCTGGATGTCCAGATAAACTCAGCCCAAAGGCAGCAAGGACAGAGCTGCTCAGTTCTCTGCCCAGTGGGGGTGGCACACAGACCAGAAGCATCCGACCAGATGTCTGTCTGTATCGACAGCTCACAAGTCTCTGCTCATTGCTGTCTCAAGAGAGCTCAGAACAGACTCAAGGTGCCGGTTGCGTATAAGGATGATAAAATGGAAGTGGGTGTAATCACAAACTGACTCCAGCGGGTGCTGTTGATGGAGATTCGAAGCCCACAGGGAGGCTCCAGCAACCCCATGACTGAGAACTGAGCCTCAGAGACAGGGAGCAAACACTAGGCTAGGAGATCCCGAGAAGCTAAGGTTAGGTTGAAGGTTATTTCTCCACCGATGGTGAAATGAGACAATTTAAGCCAGAGTAGAATATATTATAGGCAGGCTTACTGGAAAGCTGCTCTTGGATGGTCGAGTTTACTGGCTCCAAGGAAGGAGGTCAGGGAAGTCACCATGGGGAGGGAGGGGATCGAGTACAGAAAAGAAAGGTCATGCTCTCAGAAAGAGAAGAAGAGAGAGTGCAGGGAGGCCAAAATGTCTGGATTACATAGGAAGGAACCTCTGAGGGGAAGAGCAGCCTGGGCTGGAAAGTTCAGGATTAGGGCAGGATATGCCAGCTAGGGATGCTGGGAGAACCTAGAGTCCAGGTCTGTCTTGATATGTAAAATACGTGCCTTAGTCCCTAGTCTCTGGCCAAAGTCAAACTTGGAGAATCTATGAACATGAAGCACAGAGTCTCCTTTCCTCTCTGCCGACCAGAAGACCAGAACCTTCCATTTATTTCCTTTTTATAGGCTTTTTTTTTAATCACTTCCCAAGTGCTGGCATTACAAGCATGTAGCAGCATGCACAGCCAAGTGCCATTCGCAGGACTTCTGCTCTAGATCACACTTTGGATTTTTAAATGAGATTTTAACAAGGAATAGGTTCTGAGATGACCCATACCTCTAGTTCCAGGTAAACCAATTATGAACTCGTTCTAGCTCTTTCCTTATAGACAGTTTGGGGCAAACACCTCCCTCCTGCCTCCAGCATCCATGGGGGGCACTTAGCAATACAGGATGGCAGACAGACCTGGAACACCTTGCTAGCACTACCTGGCAGCAGAGGCTGAGTACTGACAGGATGGGTTGCGCATGGGAGCACTGGTTTGGAGGAGGCCTACGGTGCATCCTCTGAGAATGTGGTAAAAGATGGCAGGCGCTGGCAGAAGCTCAAGAGCTAGGACCTCACCTGAGGTAATAGGGTCATAACTAACACTATCCTCAGAAGAAACGGAGGAAGTGCTGACGGGACCTGACCCATTTGTATCTGTGACTCTCAAGAGAATATCTTGTGTATTGCATGGATGTATCGCATGCCAGTTTCAAAACTTACTGCCTATAGAAAGGGTAGAGTAGAAGGCGGGACATCCAGGAGGCAGAAAGAATTCTGGGAAAGAGCCAGGACAGGAGATCCCACCCCCCAAGCTGTGGGCACAGGCAGTCAGCCAGCCACATGGCAGAAGGTAGATTAGAACAAATGGGATAATTTAAGTTATGATCTGATAAGAGAAAAGCCTAGCTGTGTGGCTAAGGTATTTGTAAATATAATTGGAGTCTGAGTCTTATTTCAGGAAGCATGGGGCTGGAAGGAAGAACCGGGACCTAACGTCTACAAGTGACCTCTGAGTACTCTTTGTAAAGCAGGAGTGACACGTTGTCTCTCCCTTGGGGGTGTTTATAGAATAATGAACATAAACATAAACTCTCAGCCTTTGGAGACCAGGGACAGGCTAAGCACCCTTCATCTGAAACTTTGGCCTGTAGAATGCTTCAAATCCCAAGGCTGTGTGAGCCGCCGAGACTGTCAGAAATTCTACACTTGACCTCAAGTGCTGACTTGCAGGGAAAAATGCTAGGTAAAATGACCTTCTGGATATATATGTGAAACATATTTCGTTTTTATTCTTGGGTTGCACCCACAAGATGTTTCATGTGTTTAAGTGTATACACCCAAAATTGAAATATGTCTAGTCCTTAACCATTTACATAGTAAGGACATACAACCCTGAGGAAGAATCAATAGTTGTAGTGGCTGTCACTCCTAATGCCAAGAAATTTTGAATTTAAAAATACCCAAGTATACGGTATGGTGACGCACACCTTTAGTGCCAGCACTCAGGAGGCAGAGGCAGGCGGGTCTCTGAATACAAGCCTAGTCTTCTTAATGAGTTCCGGGTCAACCAAAGCTCCATGATGAGACCTTTCCTTAAGATAAAATGTCTACTTGAGAAAGGAGGAGTAGATGGTGTTTGCTTAAGGCAGAAGGAGGATATCGCTTTGGTGAAGTGGGGACAGCATGAGATGCAGACACTGAGAGGACTCCAGCTGGGCTTAACATCTGACATCAGAGTTCTTTCTTCCTTCCTGTTATGGTTTGTATAAGCTGGGCTCAGGGAGTGGCACTATTAGAAGGTGTGACCCTGTTGGAGTAGGTGTAGCCTTGTTGACTAGGTGTGTCACCATGGGTGTGGACTTTAATACCCAAGTCCTAGCTGCCTGGGAGTGAGTATTCTACTAGCAGCCTTCAGATGAAGATGTAGAACTCTCAGCTCCTCCTGCACCATGCATGCCTGCCTGGATGCTGCCATGTTCCTGCCTTGATGATGATGGACTGAACCTCTGAATCTGTAAGCCAGCCCCAGTTAAATAATGTCCTTATAAGAGTTGCTTTGGTTATGATGTCTGTTCATAGAAATAAAGCCATAACTAAGACACCTAGCAATAGAGCACAAAAGAGTAACTCCAAGTCCCTCTTCTTTGTGTTGCTTTGTCTAGGGCTCTGACCTGTGAGACCCATCAAGATGGGTTTCTGAGGAAGGGATACAGGCAGCCTAACAGAAGAGGGGCTGAAAATAAGGAGGGGATCCATATAACCCCTCCCAGCATGGTTGGGATGTGTCTTCCCAAGGTCTACCTGCTGAATACCAGACCTTTGGCCTGCTGTCCTCTGGGGAGAAGGTAGAGCCATTAGGAGTTGGTGCCACAGAAGGATGCCATAGAAGACATTTCCTCTTCCTTTGCTGTGACCTTTTATACACTAAGACCCAAAGACAATGGGACCAAACAACACTTTCAATGCTAAAACCATTATCTATGATAAACCTCCCTCAGCCTCAGTTGACTGACTCCAGTATTCAGTTACATTAGCAGAGATCTGACTACCACATCTGTGTTTCAGTGGTCAGCCCAGGACGGCAGGCAGGCAGAGGAGGCAGGGATGAGGACTGTCATCTTGGATGAAAGGATTTCTGGAGAACAAACTGACAGAGGACAGGGGACCCTGCTATGAAGGGATACAACCTTCCTGTCTACAGAATGGTTTGTAAGTTAGAGAGCCCTTTGAGCTTCAGGTGCCTTTGGCCAGTTCTACTTTAGTATGTTTTATGTCTGCAGAGTTAGTCAAAGGCTTTGGCATAGTACAGACAGACAAACACTTCAATTACTTAAGAAGCAAACAACATGCTTGGTCAGAATACCTCCATGGCAGAAAAGTGGGTCCCAGCATAGCACTATTTGAAAGGTTTATTTTGTACATGTCTATGTTTCTGTCTGTGTGTGACACATGAGGGTGCCTATGGAGGCTGAGAGACGGCAGTAAGTCATATGTAACAGGAGATGTACAGGTGGTTATGAGCCAGCCAACCATGCTGGGAATTGAACTCGTGTCCTTTAGAAATGTAGCAACTGCTGAGACATCATCACTCTAGCCCCTGTGCACTGCTCTGGTATCTTAAAGGTGTACATTTGTGTTGGGATGGTCATTAAAAGTACGGTGTATTAATCCTGAGACTCCCTGACAGAGCTGGTAAACTGAGTTGTCTACAAGCTCAGGGTTTGGTTGAGAGAGATCCCACTGGGACCTCAGTTTCTCTCTAGGGGATAGTTGGACTCAGCACCAGCTACATTCCAAGACTGAATGCTCTCAGAGACACAGGAGGAAGCTACAGGGCTAGGCTTCCAAGTGCCAGAACAGGCACACATTCTGCTTCTCAGCCATATGCCACTGATGATGCCAACACTATGCAAGGACAACTAAAGTGTCCGCTGCCATCTTTCCTGCAGTGCTATTCATTGGCAGCTTCAGCAAATGGTTGTACTAGGCTTCTGCAGCAGCTGTGACAGGCACCACAAAATAGACAAATGGCAGATACACACAGACTGTTCTGGAAGCTGACTCTGGACTCTATTCTATGATGCATTCAGCAACAGCAGGGCTGTGGTCCCTTCAGGGACTCCAGGAGATGTGTTCTATTCCTGCCCCAGCTTCTGGTGTCAGCTACCCTTCATTTCTCTGCTCCATCTTCACAGCTATAGTGTAGTGAGTTTCTCCACCTCCATCCTGTAAATGATGTCCTTTAGGGACCACTGAGAAGCCAGTACAACTTCTAACTTTGATCACTAATGCAAAGACTTTTTTTTTCTTCAAGAATAAAGTAATATATAGAGGTGTCAGGTTTGGGCACTGTATCTGTTGGTGGCCATCACCCTGCATGTTATGATGAAAACCACAGGTTTTTTGAACTCTTGGCTTACTGAAGACATTCCACTTGTGTTATGAATCAGAAATGGCTTCAGGACTAGGCCCGTAAAGAGCAAGCTGTCTTACGTGACATTTAGGATTTAGAAGCTCTTGACACTGATGGAACACTTGCCACTTCTGCCCGATTTTATCCGGTTTATCAGTCCCAACTTTTCTTTATGATTTTTTAAAATAACAGCTCTATTGGTATATACTTTACACTTTCTTTTTATCTTGAGCAAAAACCTCCAACGATATCTATTGAATGTGTCTATACTTCAGTGGGCAACTTAAAGGCTTTAACAGTTTTCTCAGGATATTTTAAAAGCTCAGAGGCGGGGACAGATGTCAAGAACTAGCGAACACTGGTGGTGCTCAGTGGATACACCGTGTTCTCCTCGCCCTCAAACAACAACCGCAGGCTCCTCTTTCTTCCAGAGTTCAAAAGTGACCATAGTACTGAGAAATCTGTTACTGGGCAATTTCATTTTTGTCTAAACATCACAGAGTGAACTATGCTGGCTGGAGCACCATCATGACATTATCTCATATGATAGTCAAATATGTGAGCTACCACTGCCGAAATGTCATCTGGTGATTCGTGGCTTCACACCATGCCCTGTCAGACAGCTCTTTGAGGGTTGGCTTAAGCTACATTCTCTATGGAATACAAATTTTAAAACACACACAATACATTTCATGTATTTCAGTAATATGCAGACTCACAGGGTAGATGGCAGAAATAAAATTTTGATTTTTATAACTTTAAATTGTGTATGTGTGCATGCAAATGCACCACAGTACATATGTGGAGATCAGAGGACAACTTGTGTGAGTTAAGTTCTCTCCTTCTACCGTGTAAGACCTGGGCATCAGCCTCATGTCATCAGATTTGGCAGAAATGCCTATACACACCGAGCCTCACACAGGTCCTAACTTTGGATCAGTATGGACCACACACTGGACAGTTTATCCACAGTATTCTCAAGCAGAGAGGTAGCATCAGCTTAAGATGCCATTGGCCAAGCTTCTTCCACACTTGTACACTGGAGGGGGACAGGAGAGTTGGAAGAGCCCAGTGGCTCTGAGGCATTTTCTTAAGGCTCGGCCAGCACCAGCATCTACCTGTGAGGGCATCTTGCAGCTTGGCAAGGGGTCATGTGGGAACTGGACTGCTATTTGGAATGGAGTTTAAAAGCATTGCCCAATATGCTTGGCAGTTTTCTGTCTCTCGAACATTCTAGTTTTGCTACTTCTTCTTTTCTTTTCTTTTGATAAAGTTACGATTTTTCTCTTCTACATTTCAATATCTGAGAGTTTCTGTTCTCCCCTCCCTGCTACATAGTGAACAACACACAAGCACACCACATACGCTAATAACCCCGTGCACATCACCATGATCTTCGTGGAGTAAGGTCACAAGCAGGGTCCCGCCCCCCCCCCCCACACACACACACACACACAGAGCAGGACACAGGCTTAGGCCTCCTCTGCAAATGTACTCAGAGCAGGAGGAGGAGGGACAGTGTGACTCCCACTCTTCCACAGGTCCCCCAAGGCCTTTTGGCATTTGCCTTAACACGCTCTGGTGGTCCCTGAGGGAAGGGGATGGTAGGGCTGCTTCCTATCACCTGGGATTTGGATATCCTGACTTGGTGTGCCACGTTCCCTCCCTGAAGGAGCAGTTGTAGAATGTGATTGTGTGTGAGTATTCAATTCCCAATCACATTTCACTTAATTGACTGACTTGACAAACCATGGTAATCCACTCTCACAACAGGTGCACTGACACCCTCAGTCGGGGAGCTGGACTCTCCTCAGACCTAGAGTCTGAGGCCATTGAGTGGCTGCTTACCATGCCTTGCTGGAGTGAGTTATGTAACCTGCTTATGCCTCTGTTGCTTACTGAGGCAATCGTGTTGTGTAATTAAACATTATGTAAACTGATTTAATGGGAGCGTGGAGTGGCTGCTCCTCCGCATGCTTACATGCTAAGCTGGGTATATTTGAACTGCATTCAAGTAGGCAGACCCTGGGGAAAACCCTAGAAAACCTGTATGCATGGGCCACTGCTAGGTTCAGGGTTTCTTTCCAGTCTCACAGAGAAAGTCACTCATCAATGGTGCTGCATATGGGAGCTTAAGGTGGCAGATGAACAGGTCTACAATGAAAGTGAAGCCAACGAAGAGGCAGGAGTGGCCACACTTTTATACATGTTGGGCTTTTGGAAATTCTACAGTACTGAGATTTGTCTTCACCTACGCAAAGTGTGACCTGTGTCACTGGGCCACACTCCTAGCTACACGTGGGTGAATCCTAAGTCAAGACAAAGAGCTTGTGGGCTGGGAGTGTGGCTCAGCTGCCAGAGGGTGAATCTATCATTCACAAAGCTCTGAGTTCAATCCCCAGCACTGCCTATAACCAGGTATATGGATACACACCTAGAATACCTGTATTTGGGAGATGGAGACAGGAGGATTATAAGTTTAATGTCATTCCCTATACAGACAGTGCATGATTAGCCTGGGCTAATATAAGACTATATGTTGAAATAAATAAAACAATAAATTAATGAGGATTATTGTGACTTTTAAAAAAAAATTCCCTTCATTGACCAACATTTCTTTATTTGCTGAGAACTAGTCATACTGATGGCAATCAGGTAAGCTAAGCAGACTCTACTTACCTCTGGCCCCAAAGGGAAGCAGGCCAAAGAAACCTGTCCCAGCACACACAGACAAAAGCATCCGGAATGAGGTCCCAAATGAATTGCTACAAGCCACCTCAAGTGTCTTAGTAAGTACCGCCTTCCTGTCGATTCTGGTTTTCCTAAATACACCCTCCCCTACATCAGTTTTCCCAATACTATATACTATATAGAAGGGGCGCTAGCTCATACCCATCCTTCTTGTAAAACTCCAGCATCATGTTGTCTGTGGCAACACTGAGGGGCCGGCGGGCCTGCTCTGGCTGGCGCCGGTCAGCAGGGTCCATGTCTGGGGAGGGCATTGAGCTGTAGTTGGCATTGTGGTTCACGTGGACTGGACTCCCGTAACTGCCTGTGAGGTTGAACTCTATCTCTGCAAGGAAAAAGAATCAGTGTCTGTCATCTCTCGTGAGGGCACACACTTCCGAGACAGAGAGACGCTCACGTGCTGCCTCTAGAAAAAAGTCACCTCATGGTCCATACCAGCTAACCTGTTGATATCAACTCTCCATACTGACCAGACAACAAAGAGACTTATGTGACGGGCAGATTGGCCTTTAAGAGAGGGAGATAACCAGGTCAGTCTTGACTGCTGGGGTCCTGGCTTTAGTAGCATTTTGTCCTCACACGGGTTAGTGGTGACTGACAGCTAAAAGCTCACCCGCAACACTCAGTACACAGGACGAGCAGGAGCAACATGTTGTTGTTTTAACCACCATGACTACAACTGTTGTCTCCATAAAACGATCACCACAGGGAACCACTCGTGCAAGGATGCTTCTGTGGCTCAGAACATCTTGTAGATTCCCTAGTAAAAAGCTGCCTTAAGTGCCTAATTACAAACCAGGCACAAAAAAGCAAGTCACTGCTTTGGAAGCCCTGCTTCTCTGTGCTGAGGGGCAGCTCAAAGAACATCCTTTAAGACAGTGGCATCCAGGTGATGGCTGGACCCTGAACTGAAGCGCTCCCCACTCCTTCCCTACCTTCCACTGTAACATCAGGTTCAGCCACCCTCTGCATTTGGAAAGTGGGGAGTTTGGAGCTAAGGAGCACTCTATTTTGGGCCAGTTTCCACATTGTGTAGGTGTGAATAAACCACAGTGTAGCTGTTGGGTCAGGAGAATCGGACCTACTCAGTACCAGGCACGGATGTGTGGATGATGGAAATGTCTCCCGGGTCGGAATAGAGAAGGGAGCAGCCGAGGCTTTACTCCAGTGCCAGCTGCATCTGTGGGTAAGTGTGTGCGGGCGGAGTGTGAAGAAAGCCATCCAAAGCCTGGGTGCACACCCCTGGCTTCCCAGGCGTCAAGCTCACAGTGC
The DNA here is from genome assembly GCF_000001635.26 of Mus musculus. NCBI lineage: Eukaryota > Metazoa > Chordata > Mammalia > Rodentia > Muridae > Mus > Mus musculus. The sequence goes on from NC_000077.6 coordinate 65,023,069, forward strand.
ACTTCTTGTCCCCACGTCTGCCCCTCTGCCCCTTAGATGTGAATGCTGAAACATTACCTCCAGGGAAGAACCAGTCTGCGTGCTGGATAATGGGCTCGATGATGCCAACGATCTGCAGGGAAACTGTGGTCATCATCTCGGTGATGTTCCTGTAAACGGAGCAGAGCAGTGGGGTTAGCAGCGGAGGCAGGGGGACAGCTGCATAGTCCTCTGGGCACTGGAATTCTGCAGGCCCAGGTCTTCAGCTGCTTTCCAGAAGCTTTGTGGACAGCATCACTCCTGGTGACTACCAAATACCCGTAAGTGCTTCTTCAGCACAGGGTAGCTTGTCTGCTTTAAAACACTGCTGCCTCTTGCAGACAAGTCTCCACCCTTTCAAGTCTAGATGCCTGGACTTCTTGCAAAATGCTCTCTTCTGTCCCTTGCCCTCCTCTGTCATGCTCCATACTAATTTAGGTTAGTCACAGAAGACCACACTCAGACCCATTGCTCTGAGCCTGTCAGTGAGGAAGATCCATAGAATTATGTTCCTCCTCCTGGCGCCAAGAGAAAGGAACAGGCTAAGATGTGTTAGAGATGGGTTTTAATGCTTTGATTTAATAGGGAATCTGTGTGTCCAAACACTGAAGGTTCTTCTCTCCAATTGGCTTTTGATCAATAAAGATGGCAGGGGCCAATGGTTGGACAAAGGGAGATGAGGCACGACCTTTATATTTGCACAGGCTAGGAACTAGGAAAAAGGAGATAGAGAATCGCCATGACTTTGGGGAGAAGGACAGGACATAGGAGCTTCAGGAGAGAAGGCCAACCGGCCATGTCAGAATTTGGGTGAGTGGCCACTGGCCACTTCTCCAACTGGACCTGGGGTAGCCAGGGAAGGTTTAGGAGTGTCCAGCCTTTGAGGTAGCCACGACATTTTAAAATGAACTGGTGTGTGTTTGTGTGTATCTGTGTGTCTTCCATTGGAGAATCCAGCTCCTGGGCGAGTGTGAGCTTGCAACCCCGCTGGGAAGCAAAGCAGTGTAGTCCAAACTCACTGCTACAGAGATGACTCAGGGCCCAGGTCTCCTGCCCTACAGCCCATGCCTGGCACCCTAGGGGGCCTCTCCTTCCTGTACTCACCCCTCTGACTGTGGCCAAAGGAGATTGGGTCCCAGGACAATTGCCATGTTACTGGGAGTCATCTTGTTTACATCCTGATATTCAGACAGTTTCGATAAAAATTTGATCAAGTATCTGAAAGGCAATGAGAAGAGTCAGGTTTAACTGGGGCTTAACACTAGCCACTGTCTCGCAGGACCGAATAGAAACTTCTCTCCCGTAGCGCGTTCTTGGCAAGGAGACTCATTCTCTTCCCCAAAGCAGACAGACCCAGAACTCACCCACTTAGATGCTCACATCTACTCCAGTGAACAACCAGTAAGAAACCATCTGTCCTTGTGCCTCAGGTACAGGATGCCCAAGGGGTGTCTCTCACCATACCCTATTACCTCTCATACTCACTGTATAACAAAGCGTCTGTGGATATCCACAGACCGGGGCCTTATGAACACTGACTCAGCCTTCTTGGAAAGCTCCAATGAGACCCAGCAATCCCACTGGTAGGAACACACCCAAGAGAAATACTCCCACGCACAAGGTGCTAAACAGACATCCGGAGAGGCATTATTTGTGGTATTCTTACAGCTGAGACCACGCAGATGCCCTTGGAGTGAATGAGTGTATTTAGAATGTTACTAATGCATAAAAAAGAATGGAGACTTGACACTTTCTGCCATGTGGGAAGGCCTGGAAATGTGGCAATGGAAAGGAGACAGAAAAGGCTACACAGTGCAGTTCTACTCCATTATGTGAAATACCCAGAACAGGGAAGTGCGCCATGCAAGAGGCTGGATTAGGGGCTGCTGGACTCAGCTGGGGTGGTGAGGAATGGCTGCAGTGGGAACTGGGTTTCTTTGGGCAGTGATAAAAACACCCCCAAACCAGATATTATTAATGGGTACACAGCTATGAGAATGTAGACTCAATCCCAAATGTCACCTTTAGAAAGACACAGTGGTGTGTGACTGATGCCTCGATCACATTAGTTTTTAACAATGAGAATGAAGGAGCTGTGCATAAGGTAAACATCCAAGAGCAGCTTGGGCATGCCACACTGAGAATATGCTGTCCTCCATAGAGGCCCCAGGGCCTCTGGACTCCTAGCTACAAAAGGCTGTCATCCTCCCTTGCGTCACAACAAAGGAAGTTCCTTGGAGGATTTTAACTCTGTTTCCCTCAGCCCAGCAGAGAGTGCACCAGCCTTGGGGGTGGAGTCTAACCGGGTAGTAGCCACTGTATTCCTGTAGCAGCTCTACCCACAGCCTCTCCTGACACATTCCAGGTCTGGAATAGGATGTGGGCTGTCTGAGAAAAGTTGAGGAACCCTTGCCAGTGGCTGAGGGTTGGGATCGCCAACATGTAGTGCGTTTTACACATTTGACTTGTATCTGGGTACTTTTAAGTGCAGATTTAATAAAATATACCTATAGTTCACTTTGTCCATTTGTAGGGGTATACCGATATATGATAAGGTACACTCACATTGTTAGGCAACCATCACAATCATCTACCTACCCCCCAGGACCATTTGACCTTTTCAAATTGAGATTGTACACATTAAACAACCCCTGCATTGTCCACGGCTCAGCCCTGACAACCAACCATCTTCAGTACCTATGACCCCAGTTTCTCTCAGCATCTCTTATACATGGAACCAAACCTTTTTGTCCATGTCACCATAAGAACCACAGTTCTACCGTATGTGTATAACACAATGGATTTATCCATTTATCTGCCTAAGTACACTTAGGTTGTTTTCCCTCTGGCTACTGTGAATCTCGCTGCTATGAATGTAGGCGCATACATATCCAGTCTCCGCTTTCAACTCTTTTGGGCATATGCTCTGAAGTGGAGCTGCCACATCCTATGGTAACTCAGGATTTAGTGCTTAAGGAACAGCTGTACTATCCACTCTAGGGATTTTTAACAGGGGAACAAAAATTATCAGGTAGATAGAAACACAAGTTGAAACCAAAAGCCTACATCCTAAGAAACAGGAAGGAGAGGAAGCAAACAGGAGAGAAAGAGGGCAGGGCTAGGAACAGAAGCCAAGCGTGGGGAAGGACCTGCAGCAGAGAGGAGCAAGAAGGTAAGTGACTCCTGGAAAAGGCAGACAAATGTATGCGTGAGGTTCTCTCCCTCACTGCCCTGCCTGTGATTAGCTCAAGGTGACATTTGCCTCCTCCAGCTCCAGAGTAGGTCAGCCACTCCTACGAGTCTTCAGATCTCAAATATTGTAGGTGGTCTGCATTACTCCTTATTCTTTCACAAACTGAGAAACCGTCATAGACTTAGCCAATGGCTGTTGTTGGGGAGCCCCTGGTAATACTGGCTTCTGTCCCTTACCAGCAAAACCTATCAACATGTCCCCTGCCTATCTTATCTCATATGCTGTTTGAAGCTTAAAATGGACCATGCATGCTAACAGCACCATGTATACTAACAGTACCACAAGGTGCCCATGTATGCTAACAGCACCATGTATGCTAACAGTACCATGCATGCTAACAGCACCATGCATGCTAACAGAATCACAAGACGCCCATGTATGCTACTTTCCATGACCTTTATCCAGGGAGCTGGGCAGCTGGGCTTGCATGAGCCCCTCCACTTTCTCCTTTCCCTACTACTTACTTGATGTTGTTATGGTTGGCCTTGGGCAACTTCTCACAAGCATTCCAGAGAGCCTGAAGTCTCTTGTCTTGCTCCTGGATACTGGGAAATTGACAGGAAAAGCCATTGGTTGAACAGGAATGGACGTAGCACTGGTCACCAATCCTAACCACTCTTTACCATGGACCCTGGAGGCAATCACTGCACGTTATTATACTTAAAACACGTGGCTGTTATCATTTCTCCTTCTGCTCTCCTCCAGTCCTGCCCTCCTCTACTTTCACAGAACTCCATCTACACGGATCATGGGTCTCAGGTGACAAACTGAACAGGCTGACAGTGAGGTCAAGAGGCTAGACAGTTGTGGAGCCAGGGCTCTGGGGTTATTGGGAGAACACAGGACACAAGCTGGGGGAGACCGACCCAGTTGTGTGCTGTAACCTACAGATCAGATCAATAGACATTAGTCACTGCATATTAAATTTCTCCATATCTGACACAAGCTAAATGTCCAACAGATAACTTGAATAAATAGGGTACAAAGACATAAATAAATCCAACTTTTCAAAACTTTTAACTTCAGCAAGCAGACAATTTCCACTAGCTAAAAGGCTTTCCATGACATACTACAATTTCCTCAATCTCTCAGAACCAAATCATTGGTCTTATTCATAGGACTAAGTTTTATAGAAATCTATACCCAGGCCTACATGGTAAGAAAAGTCTGATGCCAGAGATCTCAGAGGATCCAGAAGATCCAGAGAGTAAACTGCAGCAGGGTGAGGCCCACACCGAAGGGGTGGCCATCCCCTCCCTTTATACGCCACTGTCATTGCTGGGTGTCCCTAGGGTCCTTCTACTGATCTTAACCTTCAGAAAAAAGCTCCTTATATGAGCAGGAAGGAACAGGACATACATATTTATGTGATGCTTGGTTAAAGTAGGTCTTGGCTGGGAAGCCATGAAGTAGGCCTTCCACGCCCTGGCCTGGTGGTAACTCTGTCCTCACAGAGCTGGTGTGAACACTCTGAACTGGAGGATGATCCAAGCGCCTGGCCCCGCTGCTGGTTCATGCAAGGTTCTGTCCTGTGCAAGGCACTTTCTGTGGCAACCAGTCAGCCCCACGTACTCTTCTGTTCTTCAACTTTCCCTAAGGCACAGTCTGGGAAGGTACTGTTTCCCGCTAACATCTAGCACTGCGCCTGGCAGAGCAGACTGAGCTGTAACGGGGCCACTGTGCTAAAAAGTCACAGAAGCAAAGTGAACCATGAAAACGGGGGCTCGTTTTCCTAAAGCAGTCATTTGCCAAGAACCAGTCCTAGGAAGCCGGTGCTGCTGAGCTGGTAGGATCACCCACTCTGCCTCACCCCTTTGAGGAGTCCCTTTAAAACCATGACTTTTGTTGTTTCTGTCTCTTCCGGCTTCTCTGCCTGCAGAGCTAGCTAGCTAACCCCTCCTACTTAATTCACGGGAAGAACTCATTCCACTTTATGCAATCAAGTGCTGCTCAGTTATAAAGTGGGAAATGAAAGCCATTGGATTTTTAAGCTGAATTTGTCTTCTGACAAAGGGCAGATGGCACTTGACCTTTCAAGAAATGTAAGTCAACAGACATATATTAAAATGAGTCCCTCTGTGCCTGGAACTACCCTATGAGCTGGGAAGAAGCCCTCAGAAGAGTTCCTAACCTATCAGCTATATACCAACAAGCCTAGATGTCCAGACTCTCCCTGGTGCAGAAGCAACAGGGAAGAGGGAGGGAGGCTGCCAGGGAAGGTTTCTCTGAGGAGGTGACATTTAAAGTGAGGCAGAAGGTATCCACGGGGCAGAGGTCTCTCGGGAATCAGCCAGTGCTCCTGTCCTGGTCTCCTGGCCTCCCATCCCTGCTCACACCCGCACCATACTCTGAGACGACATGCTCTCCCATGGAGGCTACCAAGCTTCCCAAAACGCCTGCTCAGTCACAGTCAGTCTACACTGTCCTGATACGTACGCTTTCATTTCAGAGAGTACATTTTATTTATATTCTCACTATTTCATACACAGACATAATACATGGTAGTTACACCTGTCTCTACGACCCCACCCCATTCCTCTAGAACCCTTCCAGCATGATCCCTTCTAGTTGTCATAGCTTATCTTTTTTTTTATTATTATTAGTTTGTAACTCACTGAGTTCAATCAGCTCAGCCTGCTGGAATGTTGCCTATCTTGCTGGCTCAATCTTATATGGTATGCAGTGAATTTGGAGTCTAAGGGCCATGTCCTATCCAGAAGCCGGTATTTCACAGTGACTCCTCCCTACCCTCCAGCTCTTACCCCCTTTCTTTTTCTTCTTCTTTAACGTCCCCTGAGCTTTGTGGAGCAGGTCTGACAGCCTAGGACTAGTTGTGAGTCTTTGCATTAACTGTTGCCCACTGCAGTGAGAAGCCTCTCTGACACTCGTCCTGATCTGGGTTCCTCTTCTCTTTCCTGTCCCACCTGTATCCTGGGTGTCCTAAGTCCCCTCAGATTTGTCTACACCCTGCTGTGTCATCTCGGAGCATAACTGAGTCCAGCTGAGTGCCATCCTGTGTGAAACCTAGCCTCTTCATAGGACCAAGATTAGCCTCTTCACAGGACCAAGGTTAGCCTCTCAGCAGCTTGGGGATTATGAAGATGTAAAACCCCAAACAGTTCAAGCCAGATCTCTGAGAAGCAGGCTCAGATCCTGGTATCTTCTGAAAATTTAACTAAGAGACTTTGATGCTTACAGATGGTAGGGAACATCTCCACTGGGGACAGTCCTTTCTCTACAGGATGAGACCCCGTAAAGCAGTCCCATCATTACCCATGAATCTTCAGCATTAGAAATGTTTATCATCCAGGGCCAGAAACAAGTCCTTGTGCTTCCACGCTTCAGTGTCTGGGAGTCATTGGGACCACTCCTTTCTTCTGGTGGACACCTACCTTTTCAACTGTTAGGTGAATCGGGACCAGAGTGGCTCTCAGCACACTCAGTGCCACCCTTGACTCTTCTCTCTTTCTCTAGTTTCTTAGCAAGAGTTCTCATCTATCCAGTAAAAGCACAAGGCAGTTTCTGTCAAGAGATATGTGCTCACTTCTCACTAGAATCTCTGTCTTGTTCCACAATGGCATAAAGTGCAGTGGCTGCATGCCTGAGTCTAGGGCTGGGCTCACTGGATTCAACCTCTTCTCACTCGTGTGGTAGCTGGCAAGGATCTTGCTGTCCCAGCTCTGCTCCACCTCAGCGTCCTCATTTGAATTGTGAGGAAAACAGCCTAGACCACTTCAAAGAGTTATAAAAATTAGAGGGCTTAAAGATGTTTATCAGCTTAGAACAGTTTCAAGCCTCTAATAATCATTCAACAGATGGTACCATTTATTAAAAGCACCTTGGAACCTGAGACCCTCCTTTGATAGTAAAACACACAGACTATATGTTCACCAAAGTATGACTCCATTCTATTTTGGAAAATAAACACCACCAGACAATTTGACATGAGGCAGCCTTCTCTAACTTGATAGATTTAAGCATGCCCCCATCTTGAGGTGAGCTGGATCTCTTTGAGCTCCCAGTAGTTGAGCAATGAGTAACGAGCAATGCCCATTTGAGGGGACAAGTGTGTTAATGATAAACCTGGTTTGATCACTGCACAATACACCCACACACTGACTCATGACACTTAAGACCTTGTAGATGATATGTCAATAATATGAATTCACTTGTCAGAGCTGAGAAGCTAGGTAGGATGCCTTGGGTGGCCATATCCCATGACCAGATACCTTGGCTCCCAGCCTGTTCTCAGAAAAGTGTTGTCTACCTCGTCTCTCCTACCCACATGATCTCCACTCTGGTCTCCACCATCCCGGCTCTGGTAACAATTCTCCTGCCTCGTGTTTTCTACTTCCTCATTATGGTTGTTTGTATTTTCTTAAGATAGTTCTTAGCCTATGGACAAAGAGAACATTCCCTTGATGAAGCCCACACAAGCAAGGGAAGAGAGTGAGGAGTCACAAAGGCAAGCTTCACTGAGGAGCCCCAGGCTGTGGCTTGCCTTGCCTTTGGGATGCTCTGGCTGCTGGCCTCCTAATTCTGCTCCCTCACCCTGAATCGTGGGGGCACAGATCACATCCACGGCCTGCATCATATGCCTTAGCATTATTAATTCATCGTTGTTAAAATATCCCTGTGACAGATATGGAAAAAGACCCTGAGACTACTCGTCTTCCTCTATCAAAAGAAATCACTGTCCTTACCTAGTTGGGCCTTTCTAGAACCTTCTTTAATGTACACAGATAGGTTCACTCCTAAAGTTCTATGTTATTGAGTGTTAGGTGTCTAGTTTTCTTTAAAAACTCTACCTGGGGGAAGGAAAATGAAGGGGGAAATGATGTAATTACATTATAATCTTCAATATATTTATATATATAAACCACATGTGTCCTCCTTAAGTTGCCAGAGTGGCTCTATCAATTTCTTACTTGCCTCAGAACATGAGGCAATGCCTCTGTCCCTTTCTCAAGAGCCATTAGTAACTGCCCATATAGAGCTGCTGGCAGCGTTCTTGGACATGCTTTTTTGGGAACACTCACCAATAGTCCTTCATGATGGAAAGAAGGCCTGAAGCTGGATCCCAGCTCACAGGCTGTCACACTTCAATGAACCTATACATAGTACAGTTTATCAACTATTTACATGGCATTGGACATTCTAAGTAATCTATGGATGGCACATGAGGGTCTATGCAAACACTATGCTGGCTGCTTTGTATGAGGAACCTAAGCATCTAATGGTCCACAGATACACGGATGATCATCATCCCCATAATCTCAACCCACAGCACAATCCAACACGGGGTACTCACTTAGAAGCCTGGATCCATTCGTCATAGAGTTCAAAGGTCATAAGAGGCTCTGGCAACTCTCGGAGATAAGACTTCAAAGCCCCTGGGCATAAATACAGTAAGCTGTTACAACACAACAGGACAAACCACATCAGCCTACACAGCTCCATTTGGACACGATTCCTTGGACAACACAAGATTAAATAGTGGTTTTCCATGTGAACAGTGGCTAGGCTTCGAGAGTACCTGGGCTGAACATTATATAGCCCTGCCCCTTGTTTTTCACATCACCTTGCCATTGGCTAGCTGTACAGCTAAGGTAGTCTTTCTTCACTGATCAGAACAATCAGGGCCCCAGGTGGACCTCTGAAGCCACTGCTCCAGACACAGAGTCACACACTGCCCTTGCTATCCCTTCCCTGTGAACCCTGGCTCAGAGGTGGAGGGTACTTACCTGCTATGGCGTGGGGGTCAGCCGAGTACTCCTGGACATCCACCACACAGCAGTCCAGAGCAGCTTTCAGCTTCTTCAGCTTGGAGGCTGAGGGGGCTACCCGGAAGAGGCCCTACCGATAGGATGGAGGGGTGAGAGGATGGCCAGCAACTCAGCAGAGGAACGAGAGAAAAGTCAAGAATAGGAAGTCTACCTGCTCCTCCCTCTGGACCACCGTCCTCCAGGACTTCACTAATGCCGTGTTCTGATGTTGCAGCTCCCTACTTTCTTAGGTATCTCCCTCAGACTCGGGCAGCTCAAGAGTCCACTGCGCTGTTCTCAGTGTGGCAGCTCGTGCCTGGTGGCTCACTGAACTGACTGACTAAGTGTACTGCGTATCTGAACCTTGGACTCTCCTGTGCCTGGTTCTTGTTGCACTTAGAGTAAATCTTGGAGAATATGCCTGAGAGCTGTCAAACATGAAGGTTTAATAACTTGAACAAACAAATGTCTGTGGTAAATAGTTGTCAACCTTCAAATGCTGTCACCCTTTAATTCAGTTCCTCATGTTGTGGCGACCCCAGCCATAAAACCTTTTTCATTGCTCCTTCATAACTGTAATTTTGCTACTGTTATGAGCAGTAATATCAGTGTATTCCAGTGGTCTTAGGTGACCCCTGTGAAAGGGTCATTCGACCTCCCCAAAGGGATCATGACCTACAGGTTGAGAAGCACTGGTCCATGCACACATGCAAGTGTGTACTTGAGTACACACTGGGAGGCACAAGAAGAACTAAGTAGCACCCGTGTCCTGAGAAGAAGGGTACATGGCATGGCCTGCAAAGCTCCAGGTTCTGTTCTTAGCATTACTTTGGTGTTACTCCACTTAGGTCCAAATGAGCAGCCTCAGACTATAAAGTGAAACTGGGGTAAATGGGGGTGTTTGAAAGAGAAGATAAATGCAGGTCAGAGTGGGAAGGAAGCCCCAGTCCCAGTACAGTGAAGTGTGGAACCCCCTGGCTTTCTGCCCCCCCCCCCCCCAGACTGAAAAGCAAGCTGGCTGGCCGGCCCTCATTCCTCTTTGGCTTTATGGATTTCCAAGTTCCTTCCAAAGAAAGTGTTCCCAGGTAGCTTCCGAGCTGACAGTATGATGCCTTCTCAGTGGAGGATGCGAGACAAGAGCTCGCGGGCATGTGTGAGGTCATACTAACCAGTGCAGGCAGATGTGTCTGTCAGGCTGCTGTGACAAGGACAGCGAGCTGGAGCACACACAAAGACTGACTTAGGACTTAGAACTCAGAACCATGCAATGACTACTCAGGAAGAGCCAGTAGTGTTGGGGAAGGATAATAAAAAAGAGGAGGGACCAAGCCGTCAAACTCAGTGGTCCTGGCCCTATCTGTATTTTTCCTGTTCTATGGTCTCAGTTGCCCATAGTCATTTGCAGTTTGGAAATACTAAACCAAAAATTCTGGGAAGGAATCACTCATAAACTAAATTCTTTTATTACAACATGTTATTAGAGCCATTGTGTTTTATTATTAATTACTATGAGTCTTTGTGGTCATCTGAATGATAAATGTTTTCATGAGCTTAAACACTTGAGCACTTGGTCCCCAGCACTGTTTGGGGGAGGGTTAGGAGGTGTAGCTTCCCTGGGGAAAGTACATCATTGGAGGCAGGCTTTGAGGGTTTAAAGCTTCATGACACTTCCAGTTTGCTATCTCTGCCTAGTGTTTGCTGTTAAAGATGTAAGCTCTCAAATGTCCTGCCCTGCCACCATGCTGGCCTCCGTGTGCTCGGCCTCACCACTGTGATGGACTCTCATCCCTCTCCTTTCTTGCCTTTGGTTATAGTGTTTTATCAACCAACCAAAGAATAATTAATTAACACAGTCTCTTATTGTACCTAATTTATAAATCTAACTTTCTTATAAGAGTATGCAGACATAGAAGGAACAAAGCGACACATGATTTGATGTTCTTCATGCTTCGGGCATCCACTACCCAGTGCCTTATGGATAAAGGGGGTAGTGTTATGTAGTATAAGCAGCTACATAACACTAAAGGCTGTCTTATTAAAGGGGGATTATGAATATAGCTAGTTAGTTCAGTACTAGTTAGCTAGTTAGTCAGTCAAGAGGTTTTCAAGCCACACTGGAAAAATGCCAACAAAGGCAGAGTGGAGCCTGCACATGGGACACATCCACATACAGGCTGGGGCATAATTCAGGAAGAGCAGACACCATGAGAAGAATCCTCAAAGTCAAAGGTACAGACCGAGGAGTCGATGATTATAATAGAAAACAACCTGACAGGGAGGAGGGCAGAGGCCTATACAAGGGATGTTGTGGCCCCAGGAGCCATGATATGGGACTGCCACCATAGCTGGGTCTGGTAGAGACAAATGGAGCTGGTGCTGGTCATTGGTGGCTTGGAAGATCAATGAGGGTAGTTTGAGCTCTAAGATGATGGGGACTGTGTTTATTTTAATGAGAATGGCTTCCATGGGCTCATATGTTTGAATACGTAGTTCTTAGTTAGTAGAACTCTTTGGGAAGGATTAGGAGGTATGGCATTGTTGGAGGAGATATGTCCGTGGAAGTGGACTTTGGGGTTTCAAAGGCTTCATTCTATTTCCAGTTAGCTCTCCGCTATAGTGGCAGTTTTGGTTTTAAGGTTTCTGAAAAATTTTTAATATAATATATATATAAAATATTTTAAAATATTATAAGAATGTTTTTGTTTTATTTCCAAGTGTTAGATATGGGACTGCTTCAGATTATCCACAGCAGCTGACTATGATTTGCCTCATGCTCTAGCAAGGGCGTTGTTTTGCCAGCTGCAGATAGTTTCTGCAAGGGTGTGATGTTTGGAATTCTGGGGACTTTTCAGAGGGGTATATAAATGCTAGAGCCCAGAGGTGGGTTGGGTTGTTGGCCATGGTTTGATAAGTAGTTATGTGCAAAGAAGAAATAAGGAGAAATCAGATATCCTGATGGTGAAGATCAAACTTGTCCCAAAGAATTTGATGCCCTTAAACAGCAGGAAGTAATCTAATGATCATGTCTCCTTATTTCTGGCCCCCAATCTAATTCAGTTCTTTCCTTTCCTCTCCATCCTTTCTTCTCTCCTATCTAGTGTTAGGCAGTTGAAAGGGTGGAAGAAAGAAGAACCCACAATGTAGTGACAGACAGGCTCCACTCTGCCTCCCGAATGAGGATGTGTGCTCTCAGCTGTTCCTGCTGTCAGGGAACAAGCATGCTCCACCATCAAGGACTCCAACCCTCTGAAAGTAGGAGCCCCACACTAACTACTTCCTCTTATAAATGCCTTGGCCATGGTGTTTTGTCACAGCACTAGAAAAGTCACAAAGAGGCACAGAAGTAATAGCACAAGGAGAGAGAGGGTGAGTCGTGGTTGGCACATGGTAGGAATGTTGAGAGTTTTTTCTTTGGAGTTGTGCTTCATAAAGAAACACAACCAATGGGCTAGGGAGAGGAATGGCAGGCTCCCCTGGGATATAGGGGACCTAGTCTTTTCTAGGTTGAGGAAAAGCTGATCGTATTTGTTCATAAAAGAAAGGAGGTGATGCACAGTGGGAAAAATAAGGCAAAAAGTAGGAGTGGCTCTGTCTAGAGGAAGAGTGTTCCCAGAAGGGCAGAGACCAGAAAGGCAGAGATAAGGCAGGGAACATCAGAGGTCAGTTCACCAACTGACTAGAAACTTGACAATGCTAAAGATGATTGTAATAGCATATAATGAGAATATGGCAGATATAGTCTGCTTCTAAATAACTAAGACAAAAAGTAGTGGGGGTGGAGAAGAACCAAGGTGACAAGGGTTTAAGACTCATTGTTTTTATCTTCCTGTAAGTTTTTCTATAATTAAAAGAAATAATCAAGACTAGATAGCAAGTTCCATACAAGCTTGGCCTATAGGGTGAGATGCTGCCTAAATAAATAGATAAATAATAGTACAAAAAGGAAGGAGGCAAGAAGGGAGGAAGGGAGGGAGGAAGGAAGAGAGAGAGGGAGGGAGGGAGGGAGGGAGGGAGGGAGGGAGGGAGGGAGGGAGACAACAGACAGACCAGAAAAGCCCAATCAGCCTCTTCCATAAGACTTTTTTAAGGACCAAGAAGACCCTTTTTTACATTTTCCACTGGTAACAACTATGAAACTATAACAAGAGTTTTTACCATATAAAGGCACAAACAAAACAAGACTCCATGTTTATTCCCTTTTCAGTGTCTATGGGTACTATAAGGCAATGTGGGCAGGTGAGGGGTACCAGAGGAGGACATGGGGTATTTCTCCTATTGCTCTCTGTCTTAGGCCCTTGAAAAGGGCTCTCTAGCTACACCTAAAACTCACAGCTCTATGGTTAGGAAGGAATCGAGCAAACCCCAGGAATCCTATCTGTGCCCCCTCTTGCCCTAGCACTAGAATTCCAGGAGTGCACATGCAGCCATTTCTTGACGGAACTGTTGGATACCCCAGCTTAGGTCCTCCTGCTTGTATGGCAGATACTTAAGGCAGATAATCCACATTTATCCTTTTCCCCTTTGAAATTTTATGGTTTTTATATTTAGTTTTCCATTTTTAAGATACCACATTTTGGTGGTTAAACATAAAAGACATGCATCCACTGATCATATTTATTATTTATGAGGTGAATTTGATGACCATTTTCAGTCTCAATCCGTATTTTATATTCATATGTGAGATTGTTTAAGCTTTCTCATGGAGATAAAGAAATCCAGGCATCAGCTAGAACTACAACCTAGTTTTCTTCTACTGACCTTCGGGCAATGCCTACTAAGTGGGCTGAGTGATATTAACAAGGGTGGCTATACTGTGAGCAGCCAGGCTCACTATGCAGTGCTGGCTGGCTGGCCTAGAACTTACTATGTAGACCAGTCTCTGCCTCCTGGGATCTGGAATTAAAGGTGTGCACCCCCATGCCTGGACGGCCAGTCTGTACATTGACAGTTGTTATCCTTGACCCATTGCCCAATCCATTTTGTGATTAAGTTGACATTATCATTTAATTCTTCTAGTTCATTATTGGGTAGTGGATGCACAATTTCTTCTTTGTAAGATGCTATGGCTTCTTCATAAAGAACTTGAAAACTCTCACACTGAATCCTGTCTTGTATTCTCTCCTCATTAACCCCCCTTGTTTCAAGTCTTTTTTTTTTTTTAACAATATACCATTACTTCTGAATACAAACACTATATGAATTCAGTGTTCAGGAAAGGACTCATAACCACAGTAATCAACAATAATCCTGCCTTGTCTCATCTGACTCTCTAACTCATCAACAGCTCTATCATTATCTAAAATGAGACAATCATATTATTCATCATAGCCATCATATAAAAACCTGCCCTCCTGGAGCTAAATCAGCCACATTTTTGTACTTCAGTCCTGTTTTTTCCAGCCCCTGGTATTCCAGTGACCAAGATGTTCAGAAGTTTCTTCTCTTCCTCGGCCCTTAGCCTGTCCTATGTGGCCTTGCCCTCAGAGAATACAGCCTGTCTTGGACTAATCATGTTTACTGGATGAATCGTACCTCCTCCCTCTCTTCATCCTCCGTCTTTGCCATGTCTTCATTTCCCTCAGCTGGACTCATCTCTTCCAGTAAGTTTATAAGCCCTCATCCCATTTTTATATTTTTCTCAGTATCAAATGACTCACCTCTTCTAATGAGTTTATGACCTTTCATTCCATGTTTATATTTTGTTTAGTAATAGATAATGAATATATAGCATGCCCTACGCCAATCCAGAGTGGCTGATCAGGCTAAAGAAAAGTGAAGCGAAGATGCTAAAATAGCCTGGAGATAAAACCAAACAAATGACCGACTAGAGGCAGGACAAAGGGTGCCCGCCATCAATTCTTCATAGCTCTTCTTTACAGGATGCTCTGAAAAGAACATTCCAAATGTCCTGATCCGTGAAATTGTGAAGATCTGGACAAAATGGATGGGCAAGAGCGCTATCCTGAAAATCAGAAAAGTTCTAACCCAAAGGTGGAAGAAGAGGAAGAGGAGGGGACCTAGGGAAAGCAAAGGAGGAGGAACAGGAAGGGGGGAGGAGGAGAGAGGAAAACGAAGGGAAGGAGAAGGAAGCAGAGGAAGAGGATAATTAGAGAAGACAAGGAAGAAGAAGGGGAAGTGGGGGAGGAGGAAGAGGGAAATGAAGACGTGGCAAAGAGGGAGGATGAAGAGAGGGAGGAGGTAAGATGAATAGGGTAAGAGCAGCAGCAGAATCTCCAAACCACCCACATTGAATATGAAGAACTGGTGTCTAGAATTTCATCACTCGGCCTTCATGGGCACCTGTTAATCTCCCGTAGTCTGTAAAAGTCAAACTTCTCAAGAGAATGCAGTGCCTATTTAGTATCTGCAGAAGAGACAATATTGCCCAAATTAGCACATGTCTTAATTTAGCGATCTAGGGTGGGGATGCTACTGTGGAGAAGCCCCTGCAGATCCTGCCTCTTAGAAGATCACATCAGCTGGGAGATGGGTGTGGATGCTCTGTGCCTACCTCCTCCTGCATCCCACACTCCAGCAGCATGGTCACACACGCCTCGATAGGGAAGGCGATCTCTCGGCCACTGATCATCAGGTGCTCCTCCAGGGGCTTCCCAAAGGAAGGCTTCTCCACCCAGGCCTCTGGGGAGGGGTGAGCAAGAAAGGGGCCAGTTAGTAGCTTCCCAAGGCCACCTACGACAGACTCTTTCTCCCCTTATCCAGATTCTGCACAGAGTACCAAAGAAACAGGGGGTCCAGATGAGCATTCGCTCTTGTGGCTTAGTGGAAAATGGAAAGGCCTGGAGAGAACTGAACCTGGCAGCACTGGGCTTAATGTGACAGCCATCCGACACACACCCAGCTCACTGCCCGTGAAGTGTGGAGGGATGAGCTCAGCTTTGGGTCACTGGTGAACACCAGCTCAGAGAGGTCTACCAGCTTCTCTAAACACAGCTTTCCCAGGAGAGCAGAGGTGGGGAGAGCTGTTCTCATCCAGGAGGGCAAGCAGGTTCCCCACCCTCCCAGCTCTAAGGGAGGCCTGCACTTACCCTGCTGGGCTTTGATCTGAGGCAACACAGCCTGCAGCAGTGTCAGCGACTTCCTGTGGTACTCAGCTTGCACTTCTATTAGCTGAGAAAACACAAGAACAAACATATTACACTTTGCCAAAGGGAAGCAGCCTTCTACAGAGGCCTCCTTTCTTCGCAAAGGCACTTGCACTTGGGAGGAAGCAGACAGGATAGCCCTCAGCCTCCTCCAGTGCTTCAGCCAGTATGGAAAAGGGGGTCACTCTGCATGGAAACATAGGAGGTAGGAGAACCGGGAAGGAATAGGGGAATCTGCCTGAGCTGGAGCCTGGCTTAGGGAACTTGCTTTGGATCACCTGACCTCACCTGGACCCCCATTCCCTAAGCTGAAGGTAGCAATGAAGGTGCAACAATTGGTGAATATGAATGTAAACAGAAAATACATGCTGAGGTCTGTTTGCCTGTAAGATATACTCGAGTTAGAGCAGTCTGTGTGCGTCCTGACTTCTGCTAGTCACTTGGAACATGTAAGTCCTTAGAAATCATGTGGTTCTACTTCATATATACCCCGAGAGGCACAATGGCTTTGTCTATAGTCACGTGGTCCTGAGAACAAACTCCTTCAAGGTGTTCTTCTCGCCACCCAATCCATTAAAGAAACAACTGCAGCGTTGCTTCGGGCCAAGGAAAACTCATAAGCAAAAATGACTTCATCTATTTTCTGGCTGTCCACCTCCCCCAAACTAAACAAAAGCCTGGCACGGAGCATAAACAATGACAGCACGAGTGTGGGGCAGAAGGAGCCTGGGGCCTGGGAAGCAGCCTGACGAAGCCTGGGCGCTGGGGATTTCGTAAGTCAAGTCCATGGAATGCCTTTGAAAATACACTACTAGTGGCTTAAGTGAGCAATTGGCCTCAGTCTCCCACATGTGACCACTTGGTCCCCAGATGGTAGTGCTGCTTGGGGGTGGTGTTCAGATGGCGGGCCTTGCTGGAGGAAGGGGCAGGCTTGGAGAGGAAAAAGCCTTTCTACTTCCAGTTTGCCGGCTCTGCTTCCTGACTGTATTTGAGGATGTGAGCTCTCGGCTTCTTTCCTGGACCTCCATGCCTGGCTGCTGCCAAGCTTTTCCTCCATGGTGAACCGTGTCTCTCTGGTACCAGAAGTCCCACAGAGACCCTTCCTTGGAGGAGCTGCTTTTGGGCCGTGATGTTTGACAACGGCAACAGAAAATTAATCAATACAACTACTTTGAAGCAGACATTCCGTATAGGAAGTGATACTTAGCAGCTCTATTGTAGGGGTGTGTGTGTGTGTGTGTGTGTGTGTGTGTGTGTGTGTAAGGGTGAACTGCGACAGTCTGTAACCCTATTAATGCAGGAAAGTGCCAGAGCCTGCAGCTGTTCACCCGGTGTACCCCACCGAGCACTTTGTATATCTCAGACCCGGCTGCCTGCTTCTCTTCCTGAGTCACTTCTTTTCTTCTCCCACCAGTCCTTTGGTCATGAAATGAAAGCCGGTGGGTTTTAGCGAACAGGTACACTCAACTGCTCTCCAGTATGATTTCCCTGTCAATGCTTTTGTACCATTTCTTTTATTGAGCCATATGTTCACTCTGGCAAGGAACCAGGGTCCAAATGATCAGGACTGGCTGACCGAAGCTCAGGTGCCTCAGATCCTGTCTCTGGACTCTAAATCTGCTTTCACGGAGGAGAGGCAGTCACCAGGCCAAATCAATCATTGCCTTTTGAAGTTGGCAAAGATCCTCAATAGAAAAAAAATACGCTTTTATGGGGAGCTGACTATCTTCCTAATCTTCTCAAATCCTTTGCTGTCACAAATCTAGGTGTCTCAGCATGGGTCTTTGGACTTCCTGGGTTGGGCAACTCTGCTGTACGGAGCCGCCTGTACATCTGAAGAGGCTTAGTGCTCCCCTTTGTCTACCACTGACACAGCGCCACAGCCTTCCTGAGCTGGGACAACCAGAGGCATCTGTTAACTCCCAAAGTTCTCGAAGAAAGGGGGAAGCACCCCTCTTGGTTGAGAATCCCTGCTACTGGTTAGCTAGGCTGTATCAATCCTCAGGGATGGGGCTCTGTTTCAAGCTTAGGGTTTTACACACGGAGGACAGAACTCACCAAGAGATTGAACCAACAAAGCGCTGCCCACCTCACCCCACCCCACCCCTCACTCCCTCCACTGATGCTTTCACGCACTCAGAAGGCCCCCTTTTTTAACCGCCCATCTTCCTTTGCTGTGCACATCATGACTGTCTATAAAGACTATCTGCAGTCTTACCTTGGTGGACCCTTACCGTTTGAAAGTAGTTTGCATAGTCAATTTCTTTGGCCACAAAACTGTACATGTCAGCAGAAAGCTGGTCCTGTGCAAGGTAAAATTATATAAGCAAGGTTAAAAAGAGAATACTGGCGGAGGGTGGCCAACACCTGTCCAAGACAGCACGGGAGGAAAGGGCTTAAACCCTGCTGCACCCGATTTTCAATAGTATGCGGCGTGTTGAATAGTCTCCCCGTGGGACTTCTTGTCTCTCAACCATGGATCTAGAAAGAAGTAACTTTGGAAGTTTACCATACTAGCAGTTTCCCAGAGCTTTAACTTATGGGCTTGCAAATCCAAGCTGGTGTGGGACAGTGATGTGCAAATGAGCTCTCTATACCTCAGCAGCTTGCCCTGCCACCTGCCACCAGAAGCAACTCCAGGCACACACAGTGGCTTGCCTCCCTCTGCCACTGCTTAGCTTGGGTCACTTCACCTTCCTGATAGCCTTCACCCTCAAACTGACTGGATGACCATGAGCATGTGGGAAAGGAACAGAAAGGCAGTGATCTGCAGGAAACCCGGATAGACAAGGTTCACAGTGGGGAAGGATGGCTGACTGAAAACTTGGCAAATTCTGACTCGCTCCTATGTCGCACACAAACTTAACAGAGTTCAGAGTTCTTCACCACCAGGAGTTCTGTCCACTTGGGAGGCAACTGAGCCTAATGCTGCCCTGGGATCTGGAACACTCTATTCTGAGAAGAGAGGGTTTCAGTTCCAGAGAGACAGGCACAGCAGGCACAATAAGTGTTCTCTGAGCAGCATACACTGGTGCTAGTAGCATCTTGGGGATGTCACTCTGTCCTTGTGTGTGAAAGCCATGTGGCATCTAGAAGCCACACTCCCTAGAAGAAGCACTCACTGGGAAGAGTTTGCAAACTGGAATCAGACCGGCAGAGCAATAGCACACAAAGCCAACACAGACAGACCCTGAACAAACAGAAGCAGGCAGCCCTGTGCTTCAGGAAGAGTTGGCCTTGTGAGACTGTAGGTAGTCATGACGTGTGAAGGGGACGTCTCAGCCACATTCCCACAGACACAGAGGCAGTACATCCTCTGTCATGATGGCCTGGGTCCCCTAAAACAAGGAGAGGAAAGAAACCTTTCCTCCCTTAAGTTGCTTCAGGCAGGCATTCTGTCACAGTGGTGAAAAGAGTAGTAAAATATGCCCAACAGAGTAGAACATGTCTACACTCGTGTCTTCCAGTTTACAACTCAGAAGAATGCAAAAGAAATAGCCAGATTCTGACAGGTGGAGATCACCACCATAAGCACTGTTTGCCCTGGATCTCTCTATTCTACCCGCTCACACTGTTTCATACAGGTGCTTGGGTAAATAAAAACAAACAACAGGGCTGGCGAGATGGCTCAGTGGTTAAGAGCGCCGACTGCTCTTCCGAAGGTCCCGAGTTCAAATCCCAGCAACCACAAGGTGGCTCACAACCATCTGTAACGAAATCTGATGCCCTCTTCTGGAGTATCTGAGGACAGCTACAGTATACTTACATATAATAAATAAATAAATCTTTAAACAACAACAACAAAAAACCCAAAAAACCAAATAACAATAAAAACAGGCCCAGACTGCTTGTAGGTCTCTGACATACGGATAAATTGATTCTATGGTTGGAGCACGTTCCTATTTCCTCACTAGTATAGTGTCCGATATGTACCCCTCAAATGTGTCTAGACCCACCTCCTTACTTCTTTATGACAAAGTGGGCAGTTGACTTATGATTCTGAACACCAGAACTGAGCTATATACTGCCACACACAGAGCAGTCTCCTACAAGGAATAATTCATAAATTTTTGTTTCCCGTAGTCATTTTATTCAATCACCATCAAATATATGAGAGAAATTAAAGTAATATGTTACTAGTTTATATTTTTATAGAGGTTAACTTCCCCTAGACGTATTGTGTCTGTCAATTACATTTCGTGCCCACTGTCAGTTCCTTGATGTGTGTAACGAAGAACAACACAGTCTGTGGTCCTATGATAAAAGTTGGGTTGGTTTTTCTTTTTTATTTAGTTTTATGTTTTGAGACTATGACTCTGAGCTTGGAATTTAACTAGGAACCTTCCATATTTTACTCCTCTTTTAGGTATGATAGCTAGACTTGGGGGGATGCTGTGAGCTCCTTCCCTCTTTCTAGGGTTGATTAGCCCAGGGTGTGTGTGTGTGTATGTGTGCATGTGTGCTAAACTTTTTAAATTCTTTTTTTTTAATTTTAATTTTATTTATATGAGTGCACTGAGGCTATCTTCAGACACACAAAAAGAGGGAATCAGATCTCATTAGAGATGGTTGTGAGCCACCATGTGGTTGCTAGGAATTGAACTTGGGACCTCTGGAAGAGCACTGACTGCTCTTAAATGCTGAGCCATCTCTCCAGCCCCATGTGTGTTAAACTTTGACAAAATAATTCCTTCTGAGGACAGACCCTGTTAAGAATGACAGAAGAGGTGTGCCTCGACAGCATGAGTTCTGGGGTTCAGATGGTTCTTGCTCATGTAAGTGCTAGGTGGGCCTGTGGGCCGCCCGCAATGCCAGTGTGTTCAAGGAGGAAGAAACAAGGGGTCCCTGGAACAAGCTTGCCAGCTAGACGAGATGATAACTTTGGAGCTGTGGGCGCAAGTCATACATGTTGCTTCAATATATGAAGTGAGAATGATCAAGCCTCTGGCCTCCACACACATGCACACACAAATATGTACACAGTACATGATACATACACACACCCACACACACCCTACATGTACTCAAGAATAAATAAACAGATTACTTTGAAATTTTCCCTTCAGGGTTCAGCAAGCATGGGTTGTGTAAAGGAAGTTAATGAGAGGGTACAATACATTACATATGTATATGAAATTGTCAAAGAATAAATTTAAAAAATTAATTCCCTTCAGGTTCTTTGTATAAGGTAAATATGAAACATAAGTGAATGTTAGACTTATATATACAGAGATATATCACAATCTGGAAAAAAAATCTAATATTAAAAACATTGAAACCAATACTTTTTTATGCAGAATATTCAATACATTCTAAGAGAAAAATGAAAGAACAGTGCAAACGTAAGATTTAAAACAGCAATTACTGAGAATATCCCCAAGTTTTAAAAACCCAATAGATCCAGGAAAGGCAGAGAACACCATGCTCAATAAACACACATAAATTACACATGCTATCATTAACAGTCAGGGATTGGTCCTTGCTCATGGGATGGATCTCAATTTGCGGCAGTCATTGGTTGGTCATTCCCTCGGTCTCTGCTCTATCTTTGTTCCTGCACTTCTTCAGAACACATTTTGGGTCGAAGGTTTTGTGGGTGGGCTGCTGTCTTTATCCCTCCACTGGGACTCCTGCCTGGCTACAGGAAGTAGCCACTTGCAGATTCACATCCCCCACTGCTAGGAGTCTCAGCTAAAGTCACCCCCTAGACCCTCTGGGGCCTCTCCCATCCCAGGTCTCTGGTATGTTCTAGAAATTGTCCCCCCACTGCCGATTTCCCTTCTCTCTCCAGGCTCTCCCTACATATGAGCTCCCCTCCACACCCCTTCCCATTCCCTCTTCCCCCCAGTTCCTTCCATTGACCTTCAATATCTATTCTGTGTCCCCTTCTACGAAAGATTCAACCATCCTCCCTTGGGCCCTCCTTGTTATTTGGCTTCTTTTGGTCTGTTGATTACAATATGATTATCCTGTACTTTATGGCTAATGTGCACTTATAAGTGAGCACATACCATGCATATGTCCTTTTAGGTCTGGGTTACCTTACTCAGGATAATATTTTCTAATTCCATCCACTTGCCTGCGAAAGACATGATGTCTTTGTTTTTAATGGCTGAGTAGTATTCCATTATGTAAATGAACCATATTTTCTTTATCCATTCTTCAGTTGAAGGACATCTAGGTTATTTCCTGTTTCTGGTTATTATGAATAAGGCTGGTAGGAACATAGTTAAGCAGGTGTCCTTGTGGTATGGTGGAGCATCTTTTGGGTATATGCCCAGGAGTGGTATAGCTGGGTCTTGCAGTAGAAACTATTACCAATTTTCTGAGAAAATACCAAATTGATTTCCAGAGTAGTTGCACAAGTTTGTACTCTCATCATCGATGGAGGAGTGTTCCCCCTTGCTCCACAACTTTGACAGCCTGTGCTGTCCTTTGAGTTTTTAATCTTAGCCATACATTGATGGGTGTAAGGTGGAATCTCAGACTCATTTTGATTTGCATTTCTCTGATGACTAAGGGCATTGAACATTTCTTTAGGTGCTTCTCAGCCTGATCACTATTAATGATACTCTGTTATGCTTGCAGAGAGGCAGAGAGGAACCTAGCATAACTGATCTCTGAGAGGTTTCACCCAGTGGCCAATGGAAAGAGATGCAGAGGCACACACCTAAGCATTAGATGGAGCCCAGAAAGTCTTATGGAAGAGTTGGTAGGTGGATTGAGAGACCAGAAGACAGGGGTTCCACAAGAAGACCAACAGAGTCAACTAACCTAGATCCTTGGGGGCTCCAAGAGATTGGATCACCAATCAAAGAGTGAGCACAGGCTGGAAACACCCCCGCCCCCAACATATGCAGCAGATAAGAAGCTTGGTCTTCATGTGGGTCCACCAACAATTGGAGCGGGAACTGTCCCTAAGCCCCGTTTCGTGCCTGTAAATCCCTTGCTTTGTTGTTCTCAGTGGAGAGGATGTGTGTAGTCTGCAGCAACTTTGTGTGTGTGTGTGTGTGTGTGTGTGTGTGTGTGTGTGTGAGAGAGAGAGAGGGGGGGGGTTAATGGAGGGATGACACTCAGAGAGAGGCTTCTCCCCTTCTCAATAGAGAATGGGAAGGTGGACTAGGAGAAGGACTTGCAATGAGGGAGTACCGAGAGGAGAGGGGTATGATATTAGAATGTAAAGTGAATAAATAATTAATTAAATACATACATACTTATTTTTAAAAAGTAAAATAAAATTACACATAGATGTGCAATGATTAAATTTCAGCAGATTGAACAAAGACAACATCTTGGGGGAAAGTGACATAGGGGAAAAGGAATTAGAGTTTAACTCTGAAAGCACGAAAGCTAGTACACAGCATGGGTCGGCTAAACTATTAAAAGTAAACATTAAAGCACTAGCTTAGAATCCCATACTCTGAAAAATTATCCTTCAAAAGTAAAGGAGAAATAAAGACTTGGCCAGACAAGGAAAGACTGAAGAGCTGTGCTGCCCTAGACACGGCATGTCTAGCATGTTAAAGATGATTCCACAGAGAAAGAGTATGACATGAAGAGACACCCAGAGCCCCAGAAAGCAATCACACTGCAGAACAATGAATGAGGGTGTACTGGGTAATTTTGATTGTTGGTCTCATCTCACAGCCTCATGTGACTTAGAACACCTAGGAGACGTGACTCTAAGGGCATTTCCAGAGAGGTTTAACTGGGGAGCCAGATATACTGTGAATGTGGTGGGTCACAACAACTTACGGACTAGAGCTCTTGACTGAACAAAAATGGGGGTAGGGGTGGTGTTATCCATATCTTCTTCTTAACTATGATGTGACCAAGCGCCTTACATCCCTGCCATCATGCCTCGCCAACCATGAACGACTGTACCCTCTGTGGTGATATGAATATGCTTGGTCTAGGGAGTGGCACTTTTAGGATGTGTGGCCTTGTTGGAGGAAGTGTGTCACTATGGGGGTGGGTTTTGAGACCCTCTTTCCTAACTGCCTGAGAGTCAGTCTTTTCCTGTTTGCCTTCTAAATAAGATGCAAAACTCTCAACTTCTCCAGCCTCATGCCTGTCTAGACTCTGCCATGGTTCCTGCCATGATGATAATGGACTGGACTTCTGAACCTATAAATAAGCCATAATT
The DNA here is from genome assembly GCF_000001635.26 of Mus musculus. NCBI lineage: Eukaryota > Metazoa > Chordata > Mammalia > Rodentia > Muridae > Mus > Mus musculus. Next base: position 65,047,354 of record NC_000077.6, read on the forward strand.
AAATGTTGTCCTCTGTAAGAGTTGCCTTGGTCATGGTGTTTCTTCACAGCAATGGAAACCCTAACAAATACACCTTCCAACTATGAGCCAAAGAAAACTCTTCTTTCCGTAAGCTGCCTCCGTCCTGCATTTTGTTACAGTGATGAGAAAATTAACTGATAGTGGAAGTAAAATGAAAGCTGTTTTGTTATTAAGTGTTCTCAGGGGTGACAGTTCCCACAAGCGAATATTAGCAACAATGTATTCACATTTGGGGGTACATGGTTATAAGGCACTTTGGAAACAGAGAGCTAAACATGAAGATCTGTATTCTATCCCTGGAACCCATATGGTAGAAGGAGAGACCCTATTCTCCAGATTTGTCCTCTGACCTCCCGAGTGTCATGGTGTGCCAGCACACAAGAACTTACACAAAAGGAAGAAACACAGAAACAAATAGAAGGGCACTTTTGCTAGTTATGAAAGAGTACTATGTTATTTGAGAATGTACTTGAACTAGCTTGTAAATTGTAAGTTCTAGAGAAGCCACTAAAAACGTCAAAATGGGAAGCTACTGTAATATTTTAAAGGAGAGAATCAAAATCAGATAAAATGTTCAATTCAAACTACAAATGAAAGAATTGTGGAAGAGAAGCTTAGGAGTGAGAGCAACATATCTAAATCCGAAACATGCTAGGTAGCAACCTATGCTATCGATAATCACTCTGAACACTAAGTCTATCAACTGAAAGACAAAAACTGTCGGAACAGCATACAAAAGCAAAGCATAGTCAACTATATGTTGGCTACGGCTTTAATCTTTTGTATACGTTTATTTATTTTTATATTATGTATGTGAGAGTTTTGGTGGCCAGGCATGCACGTGTATGTGTGGTACCCGAGGTCAGAAGAGGGCATCTGATCCTATGGAACTAGAGTTACAGATAGGTGTAGTGCCAATGTGGTGCTAGGAACCAAGCCTGGGTCATTTGCAAGAGTGATAAATACTCTTAACCACCAAGTCTACCAGGTCTTAAACCCAGATGAAACCCACGTTAAATAAAAATGCACATGTAGATTAAATATAAAGGGAAGAGCCAGGCATGGGGACACTTGCTTGTAATCCTGACACTCTGGAGGCTGGGGAAGGGGCTGAAAACTCTGATGCTACTATGGAATATAGGATGAAATACTGTCTCACTCTCCTCCTCAAAAGAAGAAAAGGGATGTACAAAGACACACTTTGCCAAGACTAACCAAAAGAAAGTGGGGCTGCCATATTGCTGTTTCAGATAAAGCAGACATTAGAATAAGGAAAGTTATTGGGGCAGGATGGGTAGGAAGGAACCCCAGGAGAGGAGTCAGTACTCCAGAAGACATAATAATCTTCAATGTATATATAGAACATCAAGCTATGCTCATCAATAACTTATAGAACTCCAAAGGGAAGCAGAATCCCAGTGGAAACGGTAGCAGTAGGCTGGAAGTCAGCACAGACACAGATGAGCTCAGCAGCATCACCAAAGCATAGGCAGGCCACACCCTTAACCGCAGCAAATGCACATCATTCACAAATGCGCATGCAGTCTAGAGCAAGAAAGACCATGTTCTGGGCCATCACACATACTTGGCAGATGAAACAATACAGGCCTTATGATGTCTTCCTTCAGATTCAATGAGAAACTGGTATCAAGCAGAACACCGGCCCAAGCACTCGAGGGACTGAAGAACACACTGATAACCAGTAACCCGATCAAACGCTGGGGTCTTCTGTGCCTGTTCGGTGCTGACTGTAGGCTTCACAACTCTCTTGAGGCTGGGTAAATGCAACTGTTAGACAACTACAAAATCCTCTATGAAGCACAGGACTCACCAGTGAAGGAGGCCAGATTCCAATTTGTCAGCCAGCCAACCGGTGGACCAGACACCCACACAATGTGAAAACAGAGGGTGGAGGTGAGACTGTTCCTCTAGCAGGAGCTGGCATGTCTACTAGACACAGCCTGCTACCTGAGATCAGACAGAGCCTGCTTCCCACAGAGCAGGGACACAGTCTCGGTTCCAGAGCTCGGCATGTCCCAGCACACTCCGGCCTCTGCCGAGGAGATTCTCCTCCCTTTGTTTCCTGCTGCACATGAAGGGAGGGCTGAGTGTGGAGAATCATATCTGCCTTCCAAAAGCCAAATGGCCAACAGTATGTTTTGATTAATATCAAATGAAGGCAGATGGGGAAATACCAGTTCTATGAAAACACGTGCTTTCTTTGGCTCTCACAGTCTATTCCCAACGTTATTTTACCCAAACCACTTCAACAAAAGAGCGACATAAAAGACCGTGGTCAATCGCAGGATTCTAATGTTTCCCATTTATCATTATAAAAACAAGGATAACTTTGTAACTATTTGTATACAGCTATTGTATGTCGGAGAAATTATTATTATCTATAGGAAACTTATATAAAAACCAGATATTTTCCCTTTTAAGTGTCTCGCTTAGTTGTTTTTAATTAAGAATTTAAAATGGGCATAAGATCTGAATAGAGTCATCCTCAAGGAAACGGACCCAGGGCAAACAAGCATAGGAAGCAATTCTAACATCGTTATTGAGGACTTTTAAATAAGAAGAGAAGTTATAAACAGTGTTCTGACACACCCCTTTGAGAGGGGCCAAAACTCTCAGCTACTGACAACACTGGATGATGAGACGGACAAGGAGCAACAGGAAGGCTCCTTGCTGCTGCTTGGGACTCGAGAAGGAAATGAAACTGGGTTCACATATAGGAACAGCATCTGTGTTTGTAATTGCCAACCCTCGGCTGCAACTAAGATGCCCCCGGGGAGCTGAATGGATAAATGATCTGTGTCACACCAAGGAAACGCACACCATTCACAATTTCAAATGTGAGCTTCTAAGCCACAAGGCAGCTTAAAGGAAACCCACATGCCCAGTGTAAAGGGCAAGCTGCCAGTGTGGAATGTCTGCTCCCTGAGGGCAGCTATCTGAGTTCTGAAGTCTGCAAACTGACAGAGACCGCAGGAAGATGAGGAGCTAGCAGAACTCGGGGTGATCCTTCTACTATTCTAATGTCAGACACACATCACACATGTGTCCACATCCACTCAAAGTACAACCCAGTAGTGAGCCCAGCGTGAACTGATGCAGGCCGAGGGAGCTGTTATAGACAGGGCATGGGAACCACCTTTATATGGGAACCACAGCTTCTTCTTGCTGTGACGCTAAAGGTCCTCTCAAAACAGAATTAAAGTGGTTTTTACTACTTTATAACTTATTTTAAAGGTCTAAAACCAAGGCAAAAATCAAAAGATTTGAGAGAGAGAAATCACTGACATGGGCCAGTTTTATCTTTCTAAGCATCCCTGACTCGCTTTTCGGAAGCTCCCACTGTTTGCACACAGCTGTAAGAAATTCCTGGGTATCCTTTCAAGTCACATACTCAGTTTCCTGCCAGGTCGATTCTGGTCTTGACTCTGAACAACTCCACGCCAGAACTGTTCCTTCATTTTGCAGACTTGCCTTGCATTCTAATTGACCATGTCTGTAAGAAACACCATCTCTAAAGAAAGTGACACAGCAGCCATGACCACAACTGCAGCCCTCCATATCTATATGTATACATACACATCATACACACAGCACGTGACATGTAAACACACATGGTCTGGTTAGGCTGGCTGGCTGGCCAGCTTCAGCGATCTGTCTCCCCGTGCTCCACTCCAAACACAGCGCTGTAAGCATACAGTGCTAGACCTAACCTTCCATGTGGAAGATCAACATTATGGTCCTTGTGTACAGCAGGTGCTCTACCAGCTGAGCTATCTCCCTGTCTACTACCTCTCCTTTTATCCATCAGGATCAGGGAATTTGCTGTGAGATTGGGTCTCCTGGTAACATCAGAAGCTGCACCCATGAAGTCTCATGGACATGACCACCCAAATGTGAGCTGAACAAGGATAGCATCAACAGACATGCCAAAGTGGGTGAAGAGCACCTGCAAGGCCTCAACCCTACACAAAGAACTGCAGGCCACTAGGGGATGCCGAGACCTGGAGAACTAGTCTTCCCCAGGGAAGTTCTCCAGTACCAAACGGTCAGTCCTGAAAACATGCATACAAGTAACACTGTACAGAATAAGCAAGGTATATTTACGTATTAGAGGCTATACATGTATATACAGATACATATTTGCATGCAACAACAATGTAAAAAGTGGCCATGAATTTGAAGCGCACAAGGAAGAGTACATGAGAAGGATTGGAGGGAGAGAGGGAAGGGAGAAATTGTTATAACTACAATATCAGAAAATATCATAAAATAACTCATATTATGAATTTTAAAATAATATATAATATACATTAAAATTAGATTAATTATGTGTATGACCTGACTTGTGAGAAAGATTTTCTAATTTCTTATTAACCTATCTTTATAGCATTTGGTAAAAGTAATAAAGTTTGTTAAATAACCCTCCTGCCCTAAAATAAAAAGGCTATTAAACTGAGTAGCAGGCTATACAACAGAAAAAGTATATACATCATGTCCAAATCCGCAGGAGAGAGACTTACACTTCAGAAACAGCGCAGCAGCTTGGATCTGCCACTGACCCAGAAGCACAAGTGGGCTGTCTGCCTCAACCACAGTGAATCTGGGATCTGAGGCATTTGTAGTTCTCGGCTTGGTTTTTACAGGATGGCAGCCTGGGAGACCGAGGATTTTTTTAAAAATGATTCTTCAAAGCTTCAAATCCCAGAGAACTACTGAATGTCATGTGAACGTGAGGTCAATGCTACCTACACGGTGTGGCTGCAAGAGTCAATGAACCAGGCAAGAAAGCCACAGCCATCTGCAAGCAAAGCGTCCCTTTCTTTAAAACTGCCTGGGAAGGCTGAGGATACAGCTTTGTGGCAGACTGCTTGCCTAGCATGACATAGCCCTGCATTCGATACACATGCGCACGCGTATGCGCATGCACGCATGTACAGAGCCAACACATAATACGAATGTAATGTATTTGTAGAAGTGAGTTGTCTAATATTTGGGTCTAAGCATAGTTTTCACCAGTTTAACTTTCTTAGGGACCCAACCTAACACAAAGACATGTGAAGAGACGTAAATATATACAGCGGCGCTATGAATGGTCTATGACTCATTGTGTCCTACACAGTGTGTACGTATGGGCGGGTATAGTAGATTGGAACAGTAATGTGTGCAATGAATGACATAATCCCATATAAGTACAGGATCCCAGTTCTTAGAATAAGCCCTTCTCTCTTAAAAAGAAAATTTGTTTTCTTTGTTGATCTCTATAGCTAACATTTGAGCTGTCTCCCAATAGCTATATGGTGGATACAGTGACTCGGGTAGTATTAAAAAGCAAACAAGAGAAGAAACATTTTCATATCACAGGACTTGAGGCTCAGTCTAAATTCTCACTTGACCTTGACACCTACCACTGTACTCTCTGGAACTCAGTTGCCCTAAAGCTCCCCACAAAAATGAAGGACATGCCCTCATTGCTCACAGTGTCAGATCTCCAATGACAGTCTGGGCCTCCAAATTCTGGTCACCCTCACAGCTCCGAGTCTGAGCTCATCCTGTACTCTCTGGAGATAGGAGGAGGCAATGGAGACACTTCAACTGACTGGAACATCACCAGCCGAGTTTTAAGGAAACTCCACTGACCAACACAGTCAATCCCTAAGGACTCCTCAGCCTATCCCGGGAAAGAAGAGCAAGGGGGACAGGTACCCGGCAAATCTCCACTCTGTTGGCAGCCTCCTCCATCTCCTCCCTGAGGGCATCGGCTTTGGCACCCGCAGGCTGAAGGCTGCTGGAAAGCCCTGAAGACTTGGAAGTCTGCTGCCACCTGACAGAAAACAAGAGAGAAAAAAGGATACACATGAGACAGGTGGAGCTCAGGTGGAGCCCAGGTGGAGCCCAGGTGGAGCCCAGGTGGAGCCCAGGTGGAGCCCAGGTGGAGCCCAGGTGATATGGCCGAATGCTGAAGAAATACCTGGCCAGTTGTTAGCCAGGATTGGCCAGGAAACACCAGTGCCACACTCGGTGAGAGGCTCACCTTTCCACAGCGGAAATGAGTGAAGCTGAGGATGAGGCGACCCTACCCACAGGACCAACATCCCACAGTTTGCCACTGTGTCCTCTATGACCTTCCACACACTAAAGCCAAATGACAGTCACCAGAGCTGTCCTCTTTTCGCTGACAAATGACAATTGTTGACATTTATGGAGCAATGCATGAGCTGCTGATATAAGAACAGGATGCAGGATGGTTAAACCAAACTAACTAACATACCCAGCATCTCACTCAGACTTCGTTACAAGATATTTGAAACTTAATCAGGCCCACCACAGTGAACTGCAACGCAGCCCATATTTTGACTAGCACTGCCTTTTTCAGTTTGGTCACTACCATTCATTTAAGTTCCTCACAGGCTCCTCGGTTTGAATGCACCTAACTGGCTGAAGCCAATAATGGGTGTGAGGCTAAAAGGAAGAAAGACTGATGGGATTAAAGGAAACACTGACAGACCTAAAAGCCAATTCGAAGGTTAAAAAAAAACTCCACACTGGGAAAACTGCAATAGCATCAGGCCCACATTTTGCAGCCACATATTAATTCTGTAAAGACACATCGGGGCAGGGAGAGCCCTGGCCGCATGAGGAAGACACTCAGGAAACATAGAAGGGAAAATAAATGTTAACCCTTGTGTCTCGTTGCTGGAGTTGACATCAGGGAAAGACAGAAAGGACAGAATGGTCTCGCAAGAAGAAAGGGCTCTCTGCAGGGTTCCTCTTCTGGGGAGGCAGAGATCTCACCCACTCACAGGGACCAGCAGGCAGGAGAAAGGACAGGACAGTCCATTATTGTAACTTGCTTGCTGGATCTTTTATGTTCACCTGGAGAGCTATTTCTAGCCCGTGAGGAGCACAGTGGGGCAGTCAGAATGACAGATGGCTGCTAAGTCTGACTTCAGTCTGAGAAAGCAGGAAGATGAGGGGTTGGGGAAATGGGTGGGAAGATGCCTTGTCTGAGACGGACTGCTGGAGCTCACGTAGGGATGTGGTCACGGGCTGCCAGGTGTTTCGACTGACAAGAGAATTGAGAAATCTTCCTGGGAAGTTCCCTGATGGAAATGTGACCAAGATGAGAGGTTTTCTTTTAAATACAATATAAGTACAGGCCAAACAAGGGCCTTCCCCCAGCCCCCAGATCATGTACAGCCTGGCAATTGAGGGGTCCAAATACCAGGACAACAACTTCCCCTGCCCCAGAATTAAGTGAAAAATCTAATGAACAGATAGCTAACTGGTAGTTCTGCTGGGTTGTTGTTCTTATCTGTAGGACAAACATAAGAATGTGGGGGTATAGGATTCAAGGGGGCATTAATAGCAGAAAGTGACAAAATGAAGGTATCTCAGCCTGTCAGAATGCAACAAGGAAAACCATTGTACAAAGGCTCTCAGATGCTGGGCTGGTTACATTCTACCAGGAGGACCCAAGCCCTGAGCACTACACTGATTCCAAGATAATCATTTAGAGAAATTTGAAAAGCGATTGCTCTAAGCTGAAACAGTAAGAGAAGCTAGCAGGAATCCCCGATGACTCTTCCTATAGAGATGCGCTCTACATAAAAGACCCATTTGTGGACTGACAGCAACTATCCAGAGTCAGCTATTGTAAGTAAAGGCATTAGAGTACTGAGGGACTTGGGTCATACAAAACATGGGAAAACATAGCTGTAAGTTATATGAGATAACAAATACACATCCATGTTGATTATAGGATCAAGAGAGAGCCACCACCTGACCAAGCTACCTAAGAACCAGCCAATAGATGCTTTAAAATGTGTGTATAGGTGAGGCGGGGGTTGGGGGCCTGGGGGGGGGGGGACCTTAAGGGCTGCAGTTCAGATCTCAATGCTCACACCAGTTTTCTGTCAGTATATTTAGATCTATTTCATTGACTTGCAGCAAACAGAACAGAATTACTTTAACACTGACAAATGCCATGTGTTTGATTCAATCCTCATTAAAGGTTGAATAAGTAAGATGGATCTGACAGATTCACTAGTGTAGTACTAAAATTCAAAGACCTAGTCATGGAAGTATTGACCAAGATGTGCTGAGTGAGGATAGATAAAAATGACTTTAAGGGGGCTCCGCGCAGAAGCACTGGGGTATATAGTACACGGGCAGCAGCCAGGAGGGAAGAATGCCTTCACGGCCAGACGCAGCTCGTCACCCATGTTAGGACCCACCAAATGTGGCTGAATGGGGAAAGAGTGTGGAGGTGGGGGGATGCTGAGAACCAGCCACCTCAGGAATGTAATTTGTGATTCCTGCTATTCACTATCACTCCGGAAGTCAGTGTGAATTTCATGGCTGTATCCTGACAGCTGTTCCTCGCTGACTAAGTGTGCAGCTTGAAGGGAGATGGCAGGAAGCAGTGGTTGGCTGGTTGCTTGATGTGGCTGTCAGCAAAGTCCTACAAGGCAGATAAGCCCAGACTGCATGCAGCCACTCAGCCTCAAGGGACAAGAGCAAGAACCTTTACTGAGGATGTCCATGTCACCCTAAAGACCGTCACTGAACTGACTGGAGCGTCAGTATCACGGGGGTTTGGGTCAGTCCTCTCATCAGTTACTAAACCAGACTCATGAAGAAAAGCCAGCGGAGAGCACGAGGGGCCTGAGCTACCTACAGTAATCTGCCAAGCGACTTTCTAAGAAGTGATTCATCCAAGGCCATGGGTCTACAAAAGAGCATGCCTGGATCTTGTTTCCTGATTTGTGAACCCTACTGGCAGGCTCTTAATCCTAAATCCCTCTGCCCAAGAGCTTTCTGGTTTTGCTTGTTTCATAAAAGTAAAATGAGAAAAAGTGATTCAGACTGAATTACAAAGGACTTACGGAATAAACAGTTCCTTCTAGACCAGTGTGTGTGAACTTTTGCTCATTTAACTTAGGTTTGTGTGTGCACATGCACACGCGCGCACACACACACACACACACACACACATACACACACACACACACACACACACACACACACAGAGAACACTGTAAGGATAAAAGGCAGTATGTACCATGTCCACCTGTAATAGCCACAGTCAACATCAGGGCCTCTGGCACTGATCTCCTGAAACTACAGGAAGTTTGTAGTGTGAGTAGCAGGTACAGAATGGCCTTGGAGTTGCTTCACAGAAGGGCTATCATAGGGACTCTCCCTTTACACCATCCACTTTAGTAGTGGACACATGTCCAGAATGAGAAATGCACACATCTCCTTGATGCACACATAATGTATCTCTGTTCTGCCTCTTGGTTCTCATGCCCACTCTTCCCTAGGTCAGGCACCTTCTTCCTGCACCCCAAAATTACACCACCCTAGGCCCTGTGCACCATCCCTTCTGCTTAGACAGTTTCCCCCACATCTTTGCACCGTTGCCTCCTTCTGGTTGTATAGATTCTGACCAACCATCTATTCAAAAAAGCACTCTTCTGTTTCCCCATCTGATGCTGGTGCCTCTTCCTCTACTGTTCCTTTCCAAAAATAGCCAGTGTGATCTTCTTCTTCAATAGATGGCTGCCTAAAATTGTCCTCCTGCCCAAGGTCTGCCTTCAGATTCAACTGTAGCCTCCAGATGGGCAGGGAACCCACGTTTCTGGTGTCTGCTGTTACCTCCAGTGCCTGGTACACAGGAGGTAGTAAGAGAAACTTAACAGATGAGATCTACCCCCATGCACACACACAAACCTGCTCCCACCCCCAAATATCACGGTCCCGTCAGCGAGGCTGCAAAGGAAGGGAAGAGACTCTACCTGGTCTCTTCAGAGGGAGGAGGGAGGAGGGAGGAGGGAGGAGGGAGGAGGGAGGAGGGAGGAGGGAGGAGGGAGGAGGGAGGAGGGAGAGGGAGGACTCTTACCTGGTCCGGGAAGAGTCCATGTCAAGCACCAGCTTGGCTAAATGTTTCCTCTGCTTTTGAATATTTGGAATTTCCACCTGTAGTTCCAGAAGAGAGGAGACACACAGTCAAACCCAAGGTCAAGGTTAATATCGGAAGAGCTAGGCTCTCAGAGAATGCTGGAAGAATTACTGGCAGTCACCTGAATGTTTGCTGCAAGTCTCCCGGTCCTTGTTTTCAGAGTAAAACCTTTTCCCCTTCGCCACTGTCTTGAATCCAGTCATCCACAAGTAGCAATTATGTTTCATGTTTACAATCTAATGTCAAGCTCCTGGATTTATCATCTAGTATAGCTACTGCTTTCCTCCCTCCCTCGCCACTGTGTGTGTGTGTGTGTGTGTGTGTGTGTGTGTGTGTGTGGTGTGAAAATCCACCTGAGAGTTGTCCCCCACATCTAAAGGACACAGTATAGTGTCCTCACCCCAAGCTGCCCACTGCATTTCTAGAACTAGTACTTATCCTGCATACATAGAACACTGTTCTCTTGACCAGTAGGAGATGAAATATTCAATTCCTTAAATCCCTAAGCTGTACCTGTTCTTTCTCCCCGGGACACCCAGCAGGCCCCTCATTACCTGGGGACATTTCTAGGTTCTGCGTATCTCTGCTTGCCCAGGGAAGCACTGCTCTTAGCCACACTCCTGCTCTTAGCCAAACCAGAAACAAACAAATAAGAAACAAAACAAAACAAAACAACAACAACAGAAACAGAGCCAATGGCTTCTGTGTCTACTTCCATAAGGGCCAAAAGCAGGAGTAAGGAAGGGCACACTACCATTTGAGTGCTAGCAGACCTAACTCAAGTGAACAGTTGAGCTCAGAGAAACTGTGGCCTTAGCAGACCCGCGATGCCAAGCATCTGCTGAGGGCTACCACTAGGACATACAGTTTATATTTATGGAAACAAAGGAGCCATGTTAGCATATTTATAGAAATAAAGCAAGGTTTCCCACAGTCAGCAGGGAATAACTCGGCCTCCGTGGAGTTCCTGCAAGGGCTTCTTCCATATTGGTTGTATGTGGATGCTCTTTTTATATTTCTCTTTCTAAAAATGACTTCCTTGAAGACTACAGTGCAGGGTTTTGATTTCGGGCCCAGCAAAAGTAGGGCAGGATGGGAAAATTAAAAAGGAAAATTGGCTATGAATTGCATGGAAATCATCTTGGGGCTCAGGCTTTTTTTTTTTTAACACTCGGGGGAAGCGTGGGGGTGGGGGGATGTGAGAGAACCCAGTGCTCCGTGAGGGAGAGGCTTTCTGCCCACTCAGCTGAGCTGGACTGAGGGATGCATGGAGAGGACAGCTCAACAGCAAGAAGCATCCCAAGCATGCACAGAGCTGGGGGGCAGGGCTGGGAGGCAGAGTGTGGTTCAAGTCTCAGCCAGGGGCCTGAGTTCCCTGCTGAGTCTTGTGTCTCCCCCACCTCACCCCAACACACACACTTTTGGGGTTGTTTCAGGCTTTGGCCAGAGCCTTATAAGGAGCAGGTGCCTCTCAGGAGTGTTCCCGCCAGGGGCAGATGGGAATAAGGTCAATGGTTAATTGATTCCATCCACAGTGTGTGATCCAAGGGCTTACAGCTGTTCTATGCTGAGCCGTCAAAGCACCGTGTCAATTTATTCTTCCATCTCCTTTAGGTTCATACCCAATTATTTATTTATACCTCTGTCTCAGAAAGAATACAGGAGAGACAAGGACATGCTGAAGGTGATCTAGAGATGAAACCAGATGTGGACTGGGCAACATTACAGAGCTTCTAAAACTTCTAGTCGTGTGAGATGACGTCAGTTTAAATTTAAATGGGCAGAAGACAACTAGGATTAAGTCTGAGTCTCCCGGGTTGCACTAATAACCACATTCGATGTGTGTCATGGCTGGAGAAGGCTAGGGGCTAGCTCACAGCACAGGGACAGACAGCTCCATCTCTCACACAGAGCAACTGTTAGGTTTTGTATGGCCAGTGAAATGCAACAGAGAGATCCACACTGAGAGGCCCATAAACCTCCGCGGTTTATCTCAGCGGATAAAGCTGCGTGAGATGGGAACTAGGGAAACTGCCACAAAGACGTTAAGATAGCTTTCTAATAAAATCGTTTAATTTAATATCCTGTATAATCCAGGAAGAAAAGGACACCAAGCAAAGAGACCTTAAGATGCTCTTACATCAGCTCCCCAGACTCCTATGGAGGAAGCTGCCATTCATGACACTAGTTGCTAAAGACTGGAGATGGGCAGGGAACGGGGCGTTGGGAGGGGCCGGGGTGATGGGTGTGAGTCTGCCTGGCTTTGTATGCTTATCCATTCGAAGGTGAACAGAGAAGACAGTGGGGGAGGGAAAGAAGCTGAAAGCTCCACCGTCCTTGGAAATCTTGATCATGGTGTGGTCATGATGCATCCTGACGGAAGACAAGGTCAGCGGCTGGCGAGAAGGAAGGAAACAGTGGAGGGCTGGACATGAAAAGACTGTCACTGTCCCAGGCTCAGCCTCACCTCAGCGAGCAGGAACAGGGGCTCGATCACATCCCTCTCCACTTGCAGCTCAAAGTGGATCAGCTCCTGAGCTAGCTTGTCCTCCGTCTCTCCGCAGAGCTTCAGCATCTTCCTGCAAGCAAGGGGGGAAGGCATCCTGAATATCCTGGACCGCCACATCAGGCAGAGTCATGCTCCAAGTCAGTGTCAATAAGCTGGCTGGTTCCTATGGCTACCGGTGGCCAAGCTGCTCCCACTGACTCCATGTCTGAAGTTATCCCCTACTCCAAACACTGCTGAGGGACTGCCAGGGACAATGGGGATGCATGGGAACTATGAGAAATGGGGGGGAGGGAGGGGGAAACAGGATCACCCAAGCTCAATCCGCCAGCATTGGGATTCAATTGCTTCCTCTCTCGGTTGGGATTGCCGGAGAGAGCAGGTAAGATGGGTCCTCGAACACACCACACCTTCAAACATATACCTAAAACTCAATTCCACTAGGACCGTTCTCCTAAGCCACAAAAACTTACTTAGAACACAGTGAATATTTAGTGTGTATATGGAAAAAGCCAGAAAGTCACCCTACAGATTGCCCAAGACTGACCAAATAGTAGGCAACATAACAAAGAGAAAGTCCATTTTCTGAGAAAAGGGACTATTTCAAAGATGTTAGTTTCTCCCAAATGGCTGTCCTCTTTACACCGTACAATGTTCATTGAAACTCAGGTATGTTTTAAATATCAACAAAAGAATAAGAACACAATTTATTCTCAGCTTACAGAATGCCTTCTCTATTCTAACATGGTTTGTACATAATATGATGCTACCATTTGGCCAAAAATGTTTCCAGCATTGGTTTTATAGTCAGTTTATCTTGCATACATGGCTCTTTCCCCAGTGCGGGGACTGAACCCAGGGCTTACACACACCCAGCAAGAACACTACTAGTGAGCTTCCTCGGCTCTACTTGCTTTTCACACGCATTGATTTTTAGGACTTGTTCATATTTGCTTATGGGAAATTCATCACTTTGTTATGTGGAGTTCCTTTCTATGAACATGCCTACCTCCATGTTAAGCTTTTCCATGATCAAAAGATTTTGGCGACCACACACACACTGCTGTAGTATGTATGTATATATGTATGTATGCATAGCTCATATGTATGCATATACCATATATCATATATCACATCTGCATACATACACATTCATGCCCAGCCTCTTTTCTTATGTTTGAGGGTTTCCACTGCTCTGTGCCTCATGACTCTGAATATGGACATCTTGATTCCTATCAACTTGGTGAATCTGTATGCCATCTCTCTCAGGCTCTCCAAGACCCAGGGTCCATGGAATATCCCTCACGTCCTTGGCTACTTCTGAACTGGGATCTAGTTATTTGAATTTATTTGCAATTCTTTATATACTCATACATCTGGAGGGAAATGAAAAATGGGCTCTAATTCTCTACCTATCACTTACTGTAAGTGTCAACTTCCAGCTTGTGGTTTTAGTCTTGCACCTTTACACGGGTGCTTTCAACCTAGCTTTCTGGCACTTTCCTTCACACTCCTTCTGCTACTTCTTAACTTGTACAATGTTAAGCATTAGTTGTTGACCCCCTAACTATATAAACTAATAATTTGTATTCACATTTCCTCATTCTCTGTTTATTTACATTATTTATATCTTACTATATATTGTAGGCTACCTATTGTCATTCAAAAATCCAAACTTTAAAATTTTTATTATTTTATTATTTAAATTATTATTTTCTGTCTATGGGTGTTTCTCTTCTTCTGTTCATGATATACGTGCAGTGCCTATGGAGACCAGAAGAGGGCGTCAGAACTAGAATTACAGACAGTTGTAAACTGCCATGTAGATGCTGGGAATTAAGTTTGGATTCTCTCTGGGAGAATAGCCAGTGCTCTTAACCACTGAGTCACCTCTACAATCTCCCCAAATCGAAGCTTTTAAAATTTGGAGTCTTTGAAGCATTTTAAATATATATATATTAAAGACACCCCATAAAAGCTACGTAACTATTCTAAAACTATAAAAATCCCAAACTGTACAAACTAGTCTCAAGATTTAAGAGAAGGGCTTACTCCACCAGTACTGGAGTTAAGCTGCACAGTTATTGCATCCTGAGCACTGGGCTCTGCACTCAGGCTTGCTTGCTGTGTGCCTGACTGAGTCCCAAACACCGGCCACTCTTCCAACTGGCTCAGGGCACTAAACATTACTAGGTATGAGCCATGCCTTCTTGAGCTCACCCCTGCTGGACACGTGCCACCCTTGAGTTTATTCCCTTTGGTCCCTCAGACACAGCTGTCTCCCTAGAGTCTTCCTCCAGCATCTCTGGGCTTTGCCATGGCTCTGCCCGTGTTGTTCACCCTCCTCAGGAAGTGAAGGCATGTTTTAGGGCCACAGTTCTCAAATCCCTCTCGATGCTTCCACTGGCCAGGCCTTGGGTACAGCACTGAGCACTGGGCCTTGGGTACAGCACTGAGCAGTGTCTCCTTCTGTTGGGGAGGCTGTTTTAACTTGCTAGCTTCCTTTGCTGCTTTTGGTGGATCGGGAAGCATCGTGATTCTGGTTCTCTGTTAACAGTACAATGCTTAGTTCCAGAAGGTTGTGCAGCGTTCAGCCACTACTGTTCAGGATCCCAAACCCCGAGCTCTGATTAATGTTTTCCACTGCTGTAGGAGCTCAGCAGGCCCTTCCAGTTAGGAACTCCAGCCCTTCCATCTGGAAAATGTTTTTAGATTATTCTTTTTATTATCATTATAATTTCTTCCTCTCTTTCTTAAACCCCCTGCCATTGAAGCATGACTTCTGGAACCGCTTCCTAATTCTCCAAGTTTGTCTATGCCACATCTTTGTCTTCATGCTCCATTTTCTGGATCATTTCCCCCAAATCATCTTGGGCTGAGAATTTTGCATCTGCAGTCATTTGTTTTCATTTCTTCCAATTTGCTTTTGATTTCTGAATGTTCCTGCCTCGTAAACGTCACATACCAATACCTTTTTGATTTCATGGCTGCACCGCCTGCCCAATCATTTGAAAATATACCCAGCGGCTCACCTAAAACCTTCCCAATGCCAGTTCTTTCAAATCCTATTTCTCTCCTGGATTGATTGAGGTTAGGCTTTCTTCAGATGCATTAGGAAAGCGTGAGTCTGCTTCTGTTTAAGGGTGGGGATGGCAAGCTTGGAGCATGAGAGGGGGTTGAGGCACAGGTGAGAAACATCAGCTGAATGGTCAGGGTGAGCCATGGGCACTCCCTGCTTCTAACGACCTCACAGCCTTAGGTCCTTCCGTGGAACCTCGCAGGTTCTCCAGGAAAGACACTTCTTTCTACTACTTTCTTTCCAGGAGGAGAAAAACCTGGAGCCATGGGGCTGAAAGAGTGTCACATCTGTTATGCCCAGGAACCCCAGACCTTCCTCTTTAGTGGCTGGTACTGCTGTACCTTGCTGTTCGATATTTCAAAAGTGTTTCTGTTCATCCGCCATGGGGAGCTGTGCTGTTGGGGGTGGATGAGGAGAGAGATCTCCTGCAGATGTGAACAGTGCAAGCGTCGGATTCCTTGGATATCTGCATGCTTGAAATCCTCATTCATTATTTTAATAACCTGTTCCACCTCAAAGACCCATGACTGCAGAGCCCCTGATGCTGTCATTCTGAGCATGAGAGAATTCCTTGCAGTATATTCTATCAGATCTTGGTGCATCGAATGCTGCTGTGTGTGCATGAGACTGGGGGTGTTGTACTCAGTTGTGTCCAATGAATTCCTTGTTTGATCCTGTTGTCTTTATAGAGCTGAGGCTCAAACCAGAGACTTCATGGATGGTAGGCGGACATGCCACATTGAGCCATATCCAGCCTGGTCCCCGTTATCCCTGTGGCTGAAAAAAAAAAAATCACAAAACCACGACACCTTTTTCTTTTCTCTAGCTACTGTTGTGAGTTTATATGGCTAAGGAAAACAAAAGTATCTGTATTCTAGTGCTAGTAGATTCTGGAAAGGAACAAGATCAACAGGTAGCCAGCCTGTCTTTCTATAAACTCTGTGGTGACACTGTGTTTCTGCCCAGGTGTACAAAGTTCATGTGTACGATGCTCTGTATTTTAAACAGTCTATTCCATTAGCATCTGTGATGACTGGGGACACAGGTAAACATCGCCGTGGTCTCTGTTCTCTTTTTTATTGCTTTGATGGACTACCTGACATGAAGCAACTTAACGGAGGACGACGTCCTCGGACTGTGGGTTGTCAAGCGTGCAGTCCACCGTGGTGGGATTGGCAGGCTGCTGAAAGCTCCCAGCAGAAGCAGCCCAGGGAGCAGCTGCTTGGTCATGCCTCAGCACAACCAGGAGACCAGACAAGAACGGGGCCGGCTATAACCCTCAAGGCCCAGGCAGGAGAGCGACTCTTCCTTTAGCTGGCCTCTACCTCTCAAAGGTTCACAAACCAGCAGCCACCAGCTGGGGACCAACTATTCAAACACATGAGCCTGTGTGGGACGGTTCCCATCCGAACCACAGCGCTATTTCTTATCTACCCTGTCTCCGCTGTGGGCAGGGTTTGCTTTCAGTTTCCTCTGTTCCTTTGACCTTCTATTGGTCTCTCTTTTTCTTTTTCTTCTAGTTTGGAAGATATACATGACCATTCTATCCCTGTCCAGGTGTGCACTGGTAATTTTTTTTCAAGGTTGCCCTTTGAAAGATATCATAGATAGCTTATGGTCTTAAAACTCACTAGGTAGCTCGGACTGCCTTCTAACTTGTATCAATCCTCCTGCCTCAGCCTGTTGAGTGCTGAGATTACAGGTGTGAGCCACCACACCTGGTCTCCTACTCTCTTTGCTTACCTTACACACATGCACACACACACACTGAGTAAATTTAAAGGTAATATATCCTACCTTACTTTCAAATGCTTCAAGATCTGAAAACACTGCTCTCTCCCAGAGTCTCCTGTTGATACCATCTAATGTTTCAGTTTAACCAGGCTTAAACCCACCAAATTTATCAATCTTACACTGTTGACTTTTTTTTAACTTAATGACTGTATTTTATTTGCACGGAAGGACAGGAGAGTAAGCCACCTGAATCATGGCCCCTTTGGCATAGGATTATTTGGAGGTGACGGTGAATAGGAAAAGACAACAACAACAAAATTGTGGTCTTTCTCCTACCTCCCCTAAACGCAAGAAATAGGTTTACAAACATGCCCCTCCTCACTTCTATCTGGAAGAACAGATATTAATCACCAGGTACCTCCAGATCCCGAGACAGAGTCACAGGAACCCACGTTGTAATTTTTGCCAGCTCGTCCTGCCTTCTGTCACCTCCCCACAGCTTCCCTTCCCACAATCTGCCACTTAAGAAACTCCTCTCCCTTTGTCTCCTCATTGCTACTCTTTTGTCAAAATGCTGTACAAGCCCACGTTCCCCCCACCACCACCCCCACCGCCCCGTTACTCATCGCCTAACTACCCCGTGTGCATGCCTTACACATGTTGGGAGTCCTGGCGAGCTCTCAGGTGTTAATCTGATCTGCAGGGCCCTGGCCCAGGTGCCTAGGAAGGCGAGAGGGAAAACGAACGTCTTCCTCCTGGACAGCACAGTAACTTCAAGTTCTTCTGGGTTCCACTCACCGCATGGCTTCCCTCTGAATACAGTCCACTCCGTGAAACTTCAGTCCACTTGATATGCAAACTTTACCTTCAAATTCACGCTGCAAGGCCTAATTCGAAGCCTGAAAATCCTGTATTTTCCCTTTATTCTTCGATAATGACTTCGTTTAGCATAAACGGCGTCCAGTTTTCTTGAATTCCTACTCCGTACCGGAACACATCCCTGACCACTCCCTGACATTTATTTAGCTCACGAATGTTATCAGCTTAAGGCTGTTAGAGGCAATCACCTTTATCCTCTGGCTGACTTTAAATGGCGATTATCTTCCTGTAGATCACAGAACTTTTCACACTCCTTTATTTAAGAGACATGTTTGCCTTCATACCCACAGCTCAAAATCTTCAGCTCCAAACTTCCCCTTCTCCACTTTCTACCTCAGTATTCTGGCTAGATAGGTGGCTCAGCTGCGCAGTGCCCAGTGCCCCTGGTAACAGGGCTCTCGCTTCCCCGACTTCTGCCTCACTGTGTTGTTTCCAAGATCATCCACTCTCCCTCGTGTATAAAGTCTACTCTAGCTCACCAAAGTTTTATCAGCTGCTTGCTTTCAGTTTTAAAGAGTTCAGGTTTTGGTTTTTGTTGATTCTGCTCTGCCCACGTGATTCAGTTTCCTTTGTCAAGGACTTTGTTTTTGATTCGTTACACTGAATCACTCCAGTTTATTATTTTGCACTTTCTTAAGAGTTGTTCTGTGATTCTTGCCTCCTATGGTGCTGAACTGGCTGCTGAGGGGTGGACACTGACGATTTCTCAACTCCAATGAGCTTGTCTTGTCTTGCTGCCAACAACATACCTTCAAGACATGTAATGTCGGTCATCCATCGGCTTCTACGCGAGCCCGGGGATCTCACTGTCCTTCGCCAGACTTCCCTTCGTGGCACAAACAACAGCACCTTGGCTAGGGGTTTTGATTTGTCCTGGCAACAACTCCCTCCGCACCCAGAACTCGATTGCTCTGGAGAAAGGATCCCTATGAGCTCAGCAGCCCAAGACCAAGCTCCCAACCCGAAGATTTAGTTGCTCAAGAGGGACAAAGGGCAGGGAATAAGAGTCAGAGGAGGCAGGAGATAGAGGACGAGGGAGAAGGGGAGGGAAGAATGGAGAGGACATAGGGATATTGTCCCGGAGGACAAGGATTGGCTCTAGATACAGAAGAGACAGATGCGGCCTATAGGAAAATAGTGGTTTATAAAGGTAAAGGGGAAAACTTGTAAAGAATGAGGTGTCTAATTCTAATGGGGCTTGTTAATTAGGTTAATTAAGTTAATTAGCCAAAGGGGGCTTCTCATTGCTAGACTTCAGTACTCTGATAGCTGGACCTTGGTGGTCAATCACCAAAGGAGGACGTGGGCAAAGAAGGGAATAGATGTTCTTGGCTAGCTTGAGGAATGTAAGCTAATGGGTTTTAGCAAAGCGGACGGAGTGAGGAGTAGGGCGAGGCCTGCCAGAGCCATGTTTGTGAGCTGACTAGAGTCCCTTCACCTGGGGCTCCAGGAGGCGTCCTAGACCCTGACTGCAGATGGGAACTCCTCTAGACTTAGTACAAGCACACACATGGGGTCACCTTACCCAAGAAGCGTGTCATCGCCCAGGATCGCGGACCCCTCCACCAAGCACTGCGCCAGAGTCGTCAGAGGCAACTTTTTCTGGAAAGGAAAGAAATGGCCCACTGAAAATCTTCCACCCGCATCCTCTGAAGCAACAAAGCCAAATACTGGGAAAGATAGTTTACTAATATAACTGTGGAATAAGCTAACTTCAGAACATGTTTAATCTTGAAGTGCTAATAAGGGCTAGACTTAAGAGATAACACAAATTGGAAGCGTAGTAAACAATGTATTGCTTTAGTGAACGAGCCCATCCCTACATTTTAAAGGTGAAGTGGGATAACAAAAAGGGAGAAACAGACTATTTCAAAACCATGCCAATGGAGGTTTGAGCAATGCAGCTCTTTCCTGCATAAGACTACCCACCCCATTCTATAAACAAGACAGCACATACTCAGCAGAGCAAAAGTGTTCACATAGGACTGCAGTGCACAGTAAAGGCCGGCGGGCTCATGCAAAGGCGCTCCAGCTCGTTAGTGACTCAGGAAACCCAGCCAGGCATCCAAACAAGGAGCCTCCCTCACCCACACTCACCTGGATTTAAGTAGAAGATGAACATTAGCTTAGCATGTGTAGAAGGGCATTCTTTTAATTTTGGTTGTGAGCCTAGCCTTTAATGGCTGAGCCATCTCTCCAGCCCTAGAAGAGCATTCTCACTGGAAATTTCAAACAGTCCTTCACTCTGGCAAAGTTCAGTAGCAGCTTAAAGACTAACAGAAGCTGCTGTTCCACTCCTGGGATGCCCAAAGGTCCCTAGGAGGTGTAAGCAAGTATCAGAGCAAACACACGATCCCCAGTGTGACCAGCAGCCTCCATGTGACAACCAGAAGATGGAAACAATTCAAGTATCCATGGGCTAAGAGAATGTTGCCTATCCTTGTAAAAGGCCATCTCTTGGCCTTCACCAGATGCCATGACGGTGCCTCAATTCTTGTGCACCCTTCTACTAAAAGTCTAACCATAGCTCATCTCACTCTTGCATGTGTGTTCATTTTTACTCTCTATTTTCCTTACAAACGTCAGTATACACTTTGATATAGGTTCATGTGTATAAAAAGTTTGTCCCAGCTGGTGGTACTGTTCTGGAATACAATGGAACCTGTCTTGGTCATGGAATGGTGGAATGGTGAACGTTACAGTCCAGCAGGGATACACATTTGATAGTTACATGTCAGCCGCAGTTCCAGCCTGAGCTCTCTGCTTTCTGATCCTCTGACATGTGAGCAAGTCACAGCACAAGCCCTGATGCCAGCCAAGTCTTCTCCCCATGATGGATCCTGAAACCCTGAGCCACAATGATCCTCCCTCCTTCTGTGAGCAACACATCACTCCTGTCTCTGGGTCTTGTCCTCCTGGGTATGTAGAGATTATTTTTCACATCGTTTCCTATTATTACATCTAGAAAATGGAGATGGAAAAGACAAGGAGGTGAATCTGAGGGCTTGGATTCCAAGGTCAGGAAGCGGGTGGGACGGGTAACAAAAAGAAAAGTGATGTTTTTATTTATGTGGATGGGTTAGGAATCAAGAAACCAGAAGGAAGACATTAGGGGCAAAGAAAGAAGTAAAGGAGGTGGTGCCTTCACGGCAAGGAAGATGGGACAGCCCACCATCAAAGGCAGCAGATAGGATGGAGGCTAAGGGGCTGTATCCCCAACAAGCTACAACTCACTTCTACTTCTAAAGGAATTCCCTGAGGCCAGGGTAAGGGATCTACACCAATAGGTTCCGTAGCCACCTTATAGCTAACAACTGCCCATCACCCAGGCCTTATCTGCTTTCTCCCATCCTCTGCCAAACTCCTCTTCATATGAAAGGACACATCCCCTCTGCTAAACACATCCCCTCTGCTAAAAACATCCCCACTGTTGCCATGGATCCCTGCTGATCCTGATCCTTGTTGAATGAACGAATTCTGTAGCAGGCTTCAAGCTAGCCTGTGGTTTTCCGGGTTGAAGATAAGCTCTTAGAATTAACTTGTCACCCGCTCTAGAGTTCAGGCAAAAACTCAAGAATAAGACAAGAAAAGACAGAGTGTCCCCAGGTTTAGATGCATCCGCCTGTCATATCTGAAATGACTGTTCTTTCTAAAATTATCCTGGGCTTAAGAGGCATGGATTGTAAGATGACTCAGGCATAAAATCTCCCATACTCTGTTCCCCACACATATCTGTATTTGTGTTCTCTCATGTGACTCTGAAAACTACTTCCCACTTTCCTCTAATTCTCAGTCCTAGAAATCAGTGTGTGTGATTTAGGCTCCGAAAGGCCAAGGCTTCTTCTTGCTCAGACCAGACTAGGTTTCTGTGGGCACCTGAGGCTAGCCCAGGGCCTTGCTAACAGCCACAGGTTGAAACTCCTTAGTACTTGCACAAATTAAGCACAGTACAGTCATTTACAAGTACTATCTCATTAAACTCACAAATGTCACCACATGGTAAAAAATCACCGCTATCACCACTTTCAAAATGAACCAGCTAAGGCTTATGAAGCCATTCACTCCCTCAAGGTTCTGCAGGCAACACGAAGCAGCAGCTTCACTTCGCTGGAGACCCCAGGCTGGACCTCAGAGCCCTCTCACGAAATTGCCTGTTGTTTTAAATTGGTGGGCCAGTGTGTCAGGCAGATCCTGTGCCTCAAATACTCATGGACTGTCTGTTCCTGACATTGGTCTATTTTTATCACCGCCTACCATGTGGCGGGCCCTGTTTTAGGCACTGAGAACACAGCTGGTGAAGAGCAAACCCCTGTTCCCATGGAGCTTGGTTACAAGTGACAGAGACCAGTGATCATGGTGCTTCAGGCACTGTGAAGAAAACAAGGTGGGGTGATGAGCCATGGGAGAGGAAGGAGATGATGCCCTGGGTGCATCTTTGATGATAAGATGGAGCCTGAGAAGAGCAATGAATAAAAGTCACTGGCCTGAAATGCTCAGAAAGAACTGCACACAGGGGTCAGAGCAAATCCAAAGGCTCTGAGGGAAGGCGGTGCTCTGAATATTAGTGCAGTCCGAGAAGGATAACAGAACGACGGGAGCAAACGCTGAGCTCAAAATCACAGAGGAAAGGCTCAGTGAGGAGTCCAGACTCCTCTGCTCCACAGTGGATGGGAGTCCTTTGGTGGGACTCCACAGGGACAGTGGCCTCATCTGGTGCCCATACTAAATACCTGCGTGGGAGGCAGCCGACGATGAGATACGGAGAGAGAGAAGACTGATGAGAACCACCATCAGATGACAACCATAGGGACAGGGGCAGGGATGCAAGGCAAAGCAAAATGGAAATTCACAGAAGAGGCAGCAAAGCTTCTGGCCAGCTTGGCTGAGAGTTCACAGGGGAGGGGGTAGCATGCTTGGCTGGGGGTTCTGGAAAGGAAAGAATAACCTGTAATATCTGAGATGGAGGTTGGAGCCAGTGGGTAGACCTTCGCTAGATCCTCCTAAGAGAGCCTCCAGTGTTACAGGTCCTGGGTTCCTGACTCAAAGGCCATTAGTTTTCTCAGCTCCTAGTTTCCTCTGGGTGATCTCAGCTCCACAAAGTCAGTGGCCACTCAGGTCCCTCTTCTCTGGTACATTCAGGGCAGAGTCGGAATACCCTGCCAGCAGTATCTGTTCAGGATGCTGGCTTTTCCAGCTCCCTGTTCCTTGTGGCCTTACCGAGGTCATGCCCATATATGTTTAAGTGGCCTTCCCTTCTGCCACGCGCACAGCGGTGAGCAAATGGGATGCCATGACACCCGTAAGGCTGAGGTCTAGGTCCTAGCCCTGACCTATCGGGCGTAACTAATCCCCCGCAATCCTTACACCACCTCCCTCCTCTTTCTCTGAAGTCCACTTGCCCTCCACATGGTTTGTTTCTGAAGAATGTCTGACTCCTTCCTGGCCCTGCATCCTTCGGGTCTGACCATCTTGTCTATGTCTATCACAAGCCCACTTCCTACCATGAGATTCCTAGTGATCTGCTCAGTAGCACTAGGAAACAATCAATGTAATTGGTGACCATCATAGAACCTGCTTGTTTCTAACCTGGGCCTTCCAGGACAGAGGTCCATCCGAACATGCTTCTTGGCACATACACTACCCTATGTGACAGACATGGTACTCTCTAATACTTGTTAAACAAAGGAGGCAAACCATTTATTTTATTGTATGAGCTTCTCATAAGATATGCAGAGCTCAGACCCCTAACAACTGACAAGTTACCTGATTAAGGATGCAACATGGAAATGAGATACACATGCTTGCCCCTCTCCATCCTATACTGGGAACCCAGATAAATCAAGCAACCAAGAGTTGCTAATACTCTTCTCACCAACAAGGCAATAGAGACTTCCCATCTGCATGGGCAAGCAGCTATAGCTTTCAGGACCACAGTTAAGGCCTACCCAATTTCTGGACATAACATAGAATGCAGCCAGAATTTCCACATGCAAAGCAACCAATCCCAAGGCCCTGCTCCACTACTTGCCTTCACAAGCCCTCTCCTGACCATAATCCAAATATCCAGTCATGCCACTAGGAGGTGGTACCAATTCAGGAGTACAGCCCATCACCTCACAGCCTGAAGAAATTACTCAACCTAACCAGAAGCCTTCCACCTGCCTCCCTTCTTCCTCCCTCAGAAACCATGATAAAGGTTTTTGTTTACACCTCACTTCCTGACCACACACCCAGTACTGCCCTGTGTGTCCCCAGGAAGCCTGGCAGGGCCCCTTCTCCTGGGGGCTGAGTTACAAACCATTCTCCCCACACTCTTACCTTCAGACCTGTTGACTATGACCATACCTCAAAATGATCTAGAAATAAGCCAACCTCTGCTAAATGGAAGGAATTTGCAGAACTCCCAAACCAGCTAAAACTTCACACTTTAGATAATTCTGTCTTAGCCCAGGAAATACATTAGGGTCAGTTCACTGACAACTTTAAAGTCTAGCTTCAAACCTCCAGCAGTAACAGTGAAATTGGACTCTTCTGTTTTGTTTGTCAACAGGGTCTCCTGCAGCCCACCCAGACCTCAAACTTACTATGTAGCCAAGGCTCCCCTGGAGCTCACGATCCTTTGTCCACTTCCATTGTGTGGAAGTTACAGGTGTGTGACACCATGCTTGGCACTCACATGAAACTCGTGAAAAATATACTACACTTAGAATCATTTACTTTGCAGCAGAAGAAAGGCTGTGGGTCAAAGGTGACCTGAGCTCCAGGTCCCCACCAGGAACATCACCCTGCGTACCACGTTAGAGCATCTTTGATAAAGGGAGCTCATACCCGCAGGCACTTTGTAGGACTGCAAGGGTCAGCCTCCTAAAATCCCTGACCCATGCAAGATTCTCTCTAGATATTTTCCAGATCCAAGGAAGTTTTATTTATATCAGACATGAGGGATTCCTACAGAAAACAGAGTTTGAGTATACCCATTCTGAAATCCCCCCAAACCTTAAATGCTCTAAGATCTTAAATGCTCTAAGATCTGAAGTGTACTGAGCACTGGCTGTTTCCAGTCAGTAAGCATTCCATACCTGGCCACATGTGATAGCTTGCAGTGAAAACAGAAACACACCAACATATCAAATAACTTCATCCCCAGGCTATAGATGACACAAAGACAAATGAGTTTCATGTTTAGGTATGCCTCAGCTCCAGGATATACCATGAATGTTCACCGATACTCCATAATCCAAATATCTGAATGTTTCAAGTACTTGGACAGTAAAGAGAGAGAGAGAGCTAGCACAGTCCAGCTGGTGTCAGTTGGTGCAGGAGACAGAAGGAAGCGTGGGGCACATTCTCTCATTCTGTGACTCTCAACAGCCAAGGCTAAGACTGAGGCTCAGGGAGACCACTGCAAACAAGCCAGCACAACTCCAAAGGAAAACTAATCCAACAAACACCAACCACAGATGCAAACTCATGGAAAGAGAAATGGATGGAAGGCCATCTTCCTTAATCACTGCTCCAACTGCTGAGATAAAGTACTCTGACAAATGCAGCTTAAGGGAGGAGGGGCTTGTTTTGGCTCTCAGTTAAAGTCCACCACTGTGGGAAAATCAACATCAGAACCTTGAAGTAACTGGTCACATGGCATCCACAGTCAGGTACAGATAGCTATGAATGCTGCTGCTGCACTCATAGCCCATGATCTCACCTAGGGAATGGTGCCTCCCATAGTGGACAGGTCTTCCTATCTTAGTGCAATTAAGATAATGCCCACAAGCATGCCCAAGTCCATCTCCCAGATCATTCTAGATGTTGACAGTTAATACTAATTAATATCATCCTAGATTGCAAAACATCCATAGTAAAACCAAGACAGCACAGTCACTTAAGTGCTTGACTTGCAAACACAAGGTCCTGAGTTCAATTCCCAAAACCTGTTTTTTTTTTTGTTTTTTTTTAATTCTTCAGATATAAAGCAGATGTGGTAGCACATGTTTATAATCCCAGTGCTAGAGAGGCAGAGGCAGGCAAATCCCCAGAGTGTGATGGTCAGTCAAGCGTACTCTGCTTGGAGAGCTCCAAACCAAATATTCTTATCTCAGAGAGAGAAAGGGAGAGAGAGAAAGGGAGAGAAAGAGTTTCTAAGGAACAATATGTAAGGTACACTACCCCAATGTGAAGCCCTCCCCAAAGCACACATGCATATACATGCATAAAGTCTTACTTACACACATGCGCGCGCGCGCGCGCGCACACACACACACACACACACACACACGTAGAAGCATCTTTTGCACTTTGGTAGCACGGAAGGAGGTAGGAATGAAGAGGAAAGACTAGAAAGGCTTTCTACACCAATCACTGCTGAGTAAGCTCATTCAGCATGCCTGACGTTACTAAAATCAGTTAAAAGGAAAGCATCAGAGTAGTTTTTATCTCGCAGGCATTCTCTGATACCTCATTATAGTGGAAACAAAATACAAGGGTCTTTCTAGGTCCCTGGGAAACTCAGAACTTATGGTACATAGTTTGCTGTGGACCCTCAATACTACAGTAAAGATAATCTATGAATGAAGCTGAATCAAGAACAGGAGTCCATGGAGGGAAACACCCCTCAGAAGTAGAATGGTAAAGCATGGTCCTGACATCCCGCTGGCTGCCTGCTCCAGGACGGGGCCTCACCTTGGCTGGGGAGCAGAGGGAGGGTGATGCTTCAGGCAAAGGCTAGTGAGAAGAACGTCCACCACAGCAGCAATAAGCACCAAGGCTTGCTTGGCTGCCGTGCAGAGGAATGAGTAGCCTCAGCAAGTAACTGCCCTGGGGGTGGGATCCTGGGTGCCAGGACATAGAGTCTAAGCTGCCTGTGCTCTGCAGAGGGTACTTACTGATCGCTTGTCGGCCTCTGCTCCCTGCTGACCCTGCAGACATGCGGTGAGCTTCTTGTGTGTGCTGTGGGACACCTGCTTCACCAGCTCTAGGCGCTTCTCCACCTGCACAGACAGTGGGAGGCACAGAGAGACAGAGGTCAGGAGGTGACAGTGCTGTCCTGTTACCACAGAGGCAAGGATTTCTGGGAAGAAAAGGCCCCGTGTTGAGCAGCTGGAAGGAGGGTCACAGCCCTGGGGCTCCCCTGGTATCTTGGAATCTGTCTTCCAAGAATCTTACCTATGTCTGTATCTTAGGGAGATTAGCTCCTCACACGCCAAGCCCTACATATGCTTACATACACGTATTTGCATTTGACCCACATACATACGTCCCCCGGTGCACCTGAAACTGCCTCTGGGTTACTCACTGTGCTTCATACAATGTAAACCTTGTGACAACAGCTATAACACTGTCTTATTTAGGGAATGGCAGAGAGTGACATCTGCACAGGCTCAGCTCAGAAGCATTTCACCTCAGTGTTCTGAATATGGAGTTGGGTGACACCATGGACATGGTCTGGTATCTATGGGGAGCCAAAAATGGAAAGCACTGCCAGAAACAAGAGTTTCACCCTCTGGTCCCCTTAGTAGTCTGTATGGGAGCCGCACAGGCATGGAAACTGCACAGAAAATGGCCCCATTTCAGAGGAAAGCATCTGTGAGGTCTAGCAGGCAAGGTCAAGACAACCCACCTGGAGAAGGTCTTCGCTCAGAACTTCAGTCTTTTCTGCCCTAGAGGGAAAGTAGAGAAAATGGTCAGCAAATACATGCATACATTTATACATATACACATACATGTTAATATATACAGGCAATATACATATGCATATGTTTATAGTATATACATACATATATATATTACTATATATAGGAATGTGTTCATATATATACATTTATTATATACAGATGCATACATATATACATATATTGATGTACACAGGCATATATACAAATGCATATATTTATAATACACACATATATATATTCACACTAAGGTTAGGCTAATGACAAGTCCCACTCTCCTCTCATAGAAACTCCAGAGAATTAGACTATGAGTAGTAGAAACTCTCAAGAAGTTAAAAGACAGAACACTCAGAGGAAGATGCACTCCCAGGATCATAGAATCTGAGCCAGTCCCACAACACCCAGAGGAAGATCCACTCCCAGGTGCTCTAAGATGCCCAGGATCATGGGATCAGAGGTGAGGAGGATACAACATCTGCCCCAACACCAGAAGTAACTAGGACCAGCGGGACCTAGGTACCCAGGAACTCCGCCTGACCAGTGGCACCGGTTCCTTTTGGTCTGGGCCGGTGCCCTGAGAAGACCTTGGGCACAAACTCCACAGCCAGTCCCACAACAGCCAAAAGAAGCTCCACTCCCAGGCACTCTCACATGCCCAGGACCACAGGATCACAAGATCCTAGGATCCTAGGATCCCAGAAGCATGGTCACACCAGGATCTCAGAGTCCCAAAGGCAGCTTGACTCACAGGAGCTCTGACACACCCAGGATCTCAGGATCACAGAATCCTAGAATCACAGGATCACTGAGACAGCTGAACTCTCAGGAGTTCTGACAAAACCAGGATCACATGAAGGACAGGCCCCAGTCAGATATAGCAAGGGCAGGTAGCACTAGAGATAATCAAATGGTGGGAGGCAAGTGTAAGAACATAAGCAACGGAAACCAAGGTTATTTGGCATCATCAGAACCCAATTCTCCCACCATAGCAAGTTCTAGATACACTATCACACCAGAAAAGCAAGATTCAGATCTCAAATCACTTCTCCTGATGGTGATAGAGGACTTTAAGAAGGACATAAATAATAACTCCCTTAAAGAAATACAGGAGAACACAGGTAAACAGCTAAAAGCCCTTAAAGAGGAAAGAATTACAGGAAAACACAATAAAACAGACGAAGGAAATGAACAAAACCATCCAAGATCTAAAAATGGAAATAGAAACAATAAAGAAACCACAAAGGGAGACAACCCTGGAGTTAGAAAACCTAGGAAAGAGATCAGGAGTCATAGATGCAAGCATCACCTACAGAATACAAGAGATAGAAGACAGAATCTCAGAGGCAGAAGATACCATAGAAAACATTGACACAACAGTCGAAGAAAATGCAAAAAGCAAAAAGCTCCTAACCCAAAGCATCCAGGAAATCCAGGACACAATGAGAAGACCAAACCTAAGGATAATAGGTATAGAAGAGAGTGAAGATTCCCAGCTTAAAGGGCCAGTAAGTATCTTCCAAAAAATTATAGAAGAAAACTTCCCTAACCTAAAGAAAGAGATGCTCATAAACATATAAGAAGCCTACAGAACTCCAAATAGACTGGACCAGAGAAGAAATTCCTACCGTCACATAATAATCAAAATACCAAATGCACTAAACAAAGAAAGAATATTAAAAGCAGTAAGGGAAAAGGTCAAGTAACATATAAAGGCAGAATTATACCAGACTTCTCACCAGAGACTATGAAAGCTAGAAAATCCTGGACAGGTATCATACAGACCTTAAGAGAACACAAATGCCAGCCCAGGTTACTATACCCAGCAAAACTCTCAATTACCATAGATTTCATGACAAAACCAAATGTACACATCTTTCCACAAATCCAGCCCTACAAAGGATAATAGATGGAAAACACCAACACAAGGAGGGAAACTACACCCTTAGAAAAGCAAGAAAGTAACCTTTCAGAAAACCCAAAAGAAGATAGCCACACAAAAATAATTCCACCTCTAACAACAAAAGTAACAGGAATTAACAATCACTTTTCGTTAATATCTTTTAACATGGACTCAATTCCCCCCCAAAAAAGACATAGACCAACAGACTGGATATGTAAACAGGACCCAGCATTTTGCTGCATACAGGAAACGCACCTCAGTGACAAAGACAGACACTACCTCAGAGTAAAAGGCTGGAAAACAATTTCCCAAGCAAATAGTCCCAAGAAACAAGTTGGAGTACCCATTCTAATATCAAATAAAATAAACTTTCAACCAAAAAGTTATCAAAAAAGATAAGGAAGGACACTTCATACTGATCAAAGGAAAAATCTACCAAGATGAACTCTCAATTCTGAACATCTATGATCCAAATGCAAGGGCACCCACATTCATAAAACAATCTCTACTACAGCTCAAAGAAGACATTGCACCCCACACAATATAGTCAGAAGATTTCACCACCCCACTCTCAGCTATAAACAGATCATGGAAACAGAAACTGAACAGAGACAAAATGAAACTAACAGAAGTTATGAACCAAATGGACCTAACATATTTATAGAACATTTCATCCTAAAGCAAAAGAATATACCTTCTTCTCAGCACCTCACTGTACCTTCTCCAAAATTGACCATATAATTGGCCACAAAATAGGCCTCACCAGATACAAGAAGACTGAAATAATCCCATGCACCCTATCAGATCACCAAAACTAAGGCTGGTCTTAAATGCCAACAAAAACAACAGAAAGCCCACATACACATGGAAGCTGAACATATGGAAGCTGAGCAATGCTCTACTCAATGATAACTTGGTCAAGAAAGAAGTCATGAAAGAAATTAAAGACTTTTTAGAATTTAATGAAAATGAAGACACATCGTGCCAAAACTTATGGGACACAATGAAAGCAGTGCTAAGAGGAAAAGTCATAGCTCTCAGTGCCTCCAAAAAGAAACTGAAGAGAGCTTACTCTACCAGCTTAACAGCACACCTGAAAGCTCTAGAACAAAAAGAAGCAAATACACCCTAGAGGAGTAGACTGCAGGAAATAATCAAACTCGGGGCTGAAATCAACCAAATAGAAACAAAAAGAACTATACAAAAAAAAAAAAAAAATCAACAAAACCAGGAGCTGGTTCTTTGAGAAAATCAACAAGATAGGTAAAACCTTACCATGACTAACCAGAGGGCACAGAGACAGTATCCTAATTAATAAAATCAGAAATGAAAAGGGAGACATAACAACAAAATATATCTTAAAATAATTATTCTGTTTGTTGAATATTAACTGTTGAAAATATTAAAACCGTGTTCTACAAACATCATGGAAATATTATTGATAATTTTTTCTCACTGTGCTTGAAATTAGCATTTTCTTAATGCTTAATTTCAAAGAGTTTTTACTATTTTGAAATTTTTAAAATACACTTACTGATAAAATAATTTCTTTCCTAGAAACACTGATAATCTTTTTTAAGTAAACTGATTGTTAGACAATGCACACAGATATATAATGCCTTTTAAATACTTTCTCACTATGTCAGGTAGTATCATATAAAAGCTCTTGAATATATTTCTCAATGATTCATTTTTACTATTTTATGCTCTTTTACTTTGGCTTAATTCCAAAGAATATTTTGTGTTTTGAATCAATTTAGTATTCAACATTAGATATAGGACCCTCGGTTATGGATAGTATTAAATATTCATTAATAATATTTTAGGGTATGAGAGGATATGAATATAAAAGTTGAACAAATTTTACGTATTATTTGAGTTTCAAAATACTCCGTATTATTAATATGTTTGATGTATAAAATGCATTTAAATAATAAAAAAATTAAGAAAAAAATAAGTTAAAGACAATTCTAGAATCTTCCAGAAATACTACTAACTAGCTACCATGCCAGCAAAGAACAATGTTCAAGGTGCATTTAAATGTCCTGCTACAAACTGGGACCTGCCTCAAGGACAACAAAAGGACCATTTTATTTTGCTGAAGAAGCCCACCGTGCCCATGCACTCAGGCTCGCCCCATTAGAGCAAACAATGATAGTCAAACAGAAAGGTGCAATAGACACAGAGCATACCCAAAGCCAGTGCTGAGTCCCAGCAATGGACGCAGAGACGCTTGCCATGGCTTGGCCATCAACTGTTAGCTCCCAAATTGCAGATGACATAATCAATTCAGCAAATTGCAAGAAAATGAGAAACTTCCCCCTTTAAAAAAATCACCAAGTCAGGCACAGTGGCACTTGCCTTTAACCCTAGCTAGCAGGAGGCAGAGGCAAGGGGATCTCTGAGTTTGAGGCCAGTCTAATATACAAAGAGTTCTAGACCAGCCAAGGATACAACAGTGAGGCCTTGTCCAAAAACAAAAACAAAAAAGCAAAACCAAACAAACCAAATAACCCTCACCCAGACGGAATGAAGTAAGACAAATATACAAACTTAAACAGTCTCCACAGCCTAGGAACAGACCCTTGGAAACACTCTAACAACAGTTTCAAATAATTAAGTTCTTACATGTCAGTCTATCAGACTGTATAAAGAGCTTGCAAGCCAGGTGTGGTGCTTTGAAGGACACTGGCCCCCTTACGCTCAGATGTCCACACGTTTGGTCTCCATTGGTGGCAAGGTAGGGCAGGTTTAGGAGGTATGCCCTTGCACGAGTGCCCCTGGAGGTGGGCTTTGAGAGTTCAAACACTTGGGACATTTTGCTCTCTATGCTTTATGCTTGCAGTTCAAAATATGAGCCCTTAGCTTCCTTCTCCTGCTACTCTGCCTCAACTCCACCATCATGGACTCCGACCCTCTGGGACCATAATCACAAATGAAATTTTCTGTAAGTTGGCTTGGTCATGGTGTTTTACTGCAATAACAGAAAGGTGCCTGCGACACTGGGAAACTACAGAATGTTTATGAAAGAACTCACAGAATATCTAAGGTAACTAGGGAGACATAGGATGTCTATGAACTGAAGAACCCTACAGAGACAAGGTACCCATTCTTCCCTGAACTGACTACAGATGAAATGAGCCCAGAGCTACCACAGGACTTACGATAGAGATTAATCAAACCAGCGCCAACATGGACAGAAACATGCAGAAGAGGGAAAGTAGCCAACACATCTCCACAAGGAAAAATCAAGTTGTGGCACTCACATGATCCAATTTTAAAATTAAATAATCAGGAGGATGGCTTTGACAAAAGAATAGGATGTGCCAGCCAGAAATAGATCCAGACTCATGACCAAGGAATCTTGAAAAAGGAACAAAGATTATAAGAGGCAGAAGAAAGAATTTAGCCAGCTGTCATAGAACACACCATACAAAGGTGTGAATCCTGGCCCTGTACATCTATACAAATTAATCACAAACAGACCACAGGCGTCAAGAGAACATACAAATATGGAACTTTTAAATACAGAAAGAAATATCTGTGACCTGCATTAGAGCCGTGGGTTCTAAGTGCTAACTTCAAAAACACTTTGTATGAAAGGAAACATCAGACTCCTAGCAAAATGAAAAGCCTTCGAGCTATGAAAAGTCCTCATAAAAGATAAAAGAAAACCCTAGGGAGAAAATGTTGCACATCACATGCGAAAGGAATGATATGGAAGTTACATACAGAATTGTCAAAGTCAGTAATTAAAAAAAAAAAAAGTTCTACTAAAACGCAGGAGCTAGAGTTCAGTGGAACAGCGTTTGCCTGGCACGCAGCCCTGGCTTCTCTCCCTAGTACCGAGAAAAGAAAGGGTGAGCAGAGTATCACCATGGAAGATGGATAGCACATACATGTGCACACATGCAAGCACACACAGACATACATACAGATACACAGATAAAACATGCATGCGCACACGCACGCACACACACACACACACACACACACACACACACACACACACCACAGGTATGTATGCACTCTACACCAAGCTCTAAAGAATCTGCCATTGGAAAGCTCACGAGTTGCTGGGAGTTGCTGGGAGTTGCTGGGAGTTGCTGGGAGTTGCTGGGAGTTGCTGGGAGTTGCTGGGAGTTGCTGGGGTCTGAACAGGACAGACAGTCAGTACAAGCCGATGAAGAATCCCTGGCAGTTTCTTATGAACTTGAGCACTTGCTACATGACCTCACCATGCTGCTTAAGATACATGAGCCCCACACACCCTACACACAAAAAGACATATACAAACGCTCAAAACCTGGGAACAACCTTTCTGTCCTTTAGCGGGTGAACAGGTCCCAAGACTTTTATATGGAAGAACACTACCCAGGCCTAGGGGTGGATGTTGACGTATACCATCATGCAGTTCAAGGTCAAACATACGCTGGATGTACAAAAACCAATCATAAAGGGTTCTACAAACAGTGACTACCTAGAGAGCATGCTGGGAAAAACTCAACTACAAGACTAAAAACCAGAGCTTTGAGGGTACCTGGGGCAGGTTTGACTATGACATGGCAGTATGGGAAAGTTTTTTGGTTTTTGTTTGTTTTTTGAGACAGAGTCCCTTTGTAGCCCTGGCTGGCCCAAAACTTGCTATATAGACCAGGCTGGCCTCAAACTCACCAAGATCCACCAGCCTCTGCCTCAATGCCAGCTATGAGGGAAGGCTGTGGAATTTTGATGTCATGGTGACTGCATAGATCAGCATATGCATTAAGACTCACATACGACCAAGGCAGCATACTTAAAGTGAGTCTTTAAAGTACAGCAGAAATCTCTTGAAACATAAAACTGTGGTACCATACAGTGTCCCAGAAGTCCAGGAGAGAAGAAAGTAACTGGGTAAGTGCTCCGAGCTCCTGGCATCTTCCTATTGCAAGGCTGAAGTGATCATCTCAAGTCTCTCAATTACACAATGAACATTCAAGGGCGTCCATGGTAGGGAATAAGTGATATATGAATCTACCAAACTATCAGAGACTGAAAAGAAAACAAAACAAAGAAAAAAAACCCAAAAAGACAACAGAGAAGCTTAACCACTGAGACAAAGGAAAACAACAGTGGTCAGTGAAGCAAAACAGAAAAGAAAAAGCCAAAAGTTAGATATATCACACATGACTTCCAATATATCAGAAAACATATTCGGATAATACATCCCAGTTAAAAATCCAAAGATCTAGCTCAAAGATGTATAGCCTGGATAGTTCAACAGTAATTTAAAAAGCTCCATCTAATAAGAGGAAGAAACTTTGAGAGAGAGAAAGAGAGAGAGAGAGAGAGAGAGAGAGAGAGAGAGAGAGAGAGGGGCTCGGCAAGAGAGCTATGAGAGCTATTTCTGAAACACCAGGCTTTGGAGGAAAATGGCAAGCAAATCCCCTTTTGCTGTTTATCTGTAGAGCTACTCATGGAGTTGAGGTTTCATCCATGCTAGGCAAGCATATGCCTTCTGAGCTGCATCTCAGCTATTTTTAATCAATTATATTGATTTTAGCAGAGGCAGTTGCAATATAATGATGAAAACTACCTTATTCATTTCTAAGGATCACAAAAGGAGTCAAGGCTGACAAAACACTGGAGAGGTGGGAAACACGGTATTTAAAAAATAAAAGTCATCGCCATTCTTCCTGAAACCACAGAACAAGAGGATGTGGGGCAGGAGGGACGGCTCAGCCGTTGAGTGTTGACTGCTCTTCCAGAGGTTCTGAGTTCAATTCCCAGCAACCACACGGTGGCTCACAGCCATCTGTGACAGGACCCGATGTCCTCTTCAGGTCTGAAGAGAATGACAGGATACTCACATACATACAATAAGCAAATCTTTTATTTTTTTTAAATCGGATGTATCTGATAGAGATACATAAACTCAAGATCTCGGGATAAAGAGCATGAATTCTTCTCATGAACATAAGAATGTGTTTCCAAACACCACAGATGATGAGCTTATGAAATACTTCTCAACAAATGTGAAAGGACAAGCAATGTTCTCTACCGCAACATACTTTATTTTGTAATAAAGAGCAAGGTAAAATGTGAAAGAAAATACATTTATTGGGCTATGGTTCGTTTGGTAGAGTGTTTGCCTGGCAAGCACAAAGTCCTGGGTTCAATCCTTGATACTGGGAGCAGTGGTACACATCTGTACTCCCAGCATTGAGGGAGTGGAAGCAGGAAGATTATAAACTGCACATTTGGAAATACTTCTAGGTAGCACATAGGTTTAAAACAATTTGTATTTAAAATTTTTAATATTTATAATTAAGAAACAAAATACGTCAATCTCATCAGCAACGCAAAGAATATACTCTGTGTTGCTTGTTTTGTAAAAGATGCAACAATACTTGAAAAGTATAAACAGAATAAAGAACAATAAAGAAGAACGTAAATAAAGACAATAAATTAAATTGAAAAAAAACTCTTTGAAGAGAGACTAACAAAAAAGTATCTCTACAAGATTTACTTGGGAAACAAAAATAAGAGAAAGAAGAAACAAGCAATGTCGAAGACAAACAGGTGTCGCAGAGATTAAAACATCAATGAGGCTCTGGAATGACAACACAAACTGAACCAAAGGCTTAGAAAAAGCAAGCTAAAGCTGACTCAACTGTAACTAGAAAGCATGGATAATCCTATCTTCATAGAAGACATTCAGATAGCAATAAAATATCTTTTCCAAAGGGAAACAGAAGCGGTCTTACAGGTATATTTTCTAACAAACAAACAAACAAACAAACAAACAAACAAAAACAAAACTCCTTCCAGATGTTCACAAACTACTTTAATAATAGTGGGAAATAATAAAAACAAGTGTCAGTTGTTACCTGTATTAGTCATTGCTATTATATCCCAACTGCATGGCAAGGAAGGCAAGATGCCAAGAGAAAGAGGCTGCAGCTAATAGTGTCTGCTGTCAGGAGGTGAAGCCTCCTATAAAACCCGAATACCTGCCCCTAGTGAGCCATCTCCTTCAGTCAGTCCAATCCTCCTAAAGGTTCCACACCCTTCTGAGATAGCACCACCATATTGGGGAACAACTGTTCAAATATATGAGCTGGTGGAAGATGTCACTTTTAGATTACAATTCACAAACTGGAAAAGGGCAGTACAAGAAAAAAAAAAATGACACCATAGCATAAATGGCACATCATGAACAAGTTAGACTAGCTGCTAGGATGGACACATGGTCTAACCTCAGACACCTCTCAGCATAGTTAATCATACTGCTTAATTACATGTCAAAGCCAAGACTCTCTCATAAATGAGAAATACTTAACATAGTAATATTAATGTAATGCATGTTTGTGAAAACTATAAGAAGGAAAAAATCCTTGCTTTATAAAAGGTCCTATGCTTAGCTTACCTTATTCCTTATGGGAATATGTTACAAGTATTCTCATGTAACTGAGGTCAGATTCCTCTACCCTATAGTGCACAATGGAAACAGAAGGCTTATATGTTTATTAATTTACTTGTCTTTTGAGACATACAGCTCAATATAGCTGAAGACGGCTTTGAGTTCTGATGATTCTGTTTTACCTTTACTAGGAATATACCCATGCCTGTTCTTAAAGTAGACTTTTAACAGGGAGGGGAATATATATATATATATAGAAGTCAACTTGATCTTAAAGTAAGTTCAAAACACCATAAAGACATTATTATAGAATCTATCTGGACAAGGTAGGTTAAATATAAAATCAATACAATGAAAATAATGCAATCAGGAAATGCTTAGAAAACCCAATTTTAAAATTCATTTAATGCAGAAAAAAAAATTAAATCTGAAAGGTCGCCAATATGTTCACAGAAAAATATTAGAGATGAGGCGAAGATATCAAAAAAGCTTTAAGTAGACAGTATTCATAGGTTCATCCTGTAAATGCGTCTTTTACTCAAATATCTTAAGGAGGGGGAAGATGATAGTAGAAGCTGTGCGATTATTGGGGGTGGAAAGGTTTAAGGGGGATGGTGTGAAGGAGATGGGAGAGAGAAGGAAGTAGGAGGGAACTAGGGATAGAAAAGACGATTAAAGGAAACGAGGCAGGAAATGGGAGAGGCAACCAAAATTATAGAGCTGTAAAAAGGTACATTAAAAAACCCACTACTTTGTAAGTTAATTAAAATATGTAAGCATGGGTGGGTCATGCTGTTCCCAAAAGCCATGGTTTACCAGACAAAAATTTTATTACCAAATCCTGAAAATTCTTGGTCGAGGAGGCTGTGGTGGTTGCTGTGGTGGTTTGGATGTGAATGGCTCTGTAGGCTTGTATGTTAAAAATACTTGGTTCCCTAGAGAGTGGAACTGTTTGGGAAGAATGAGAAAATGTGGCATGGCCTTGTTGGCAAAGGTGTGCCACATGAGGTCAGCTTTCAGGTTTCAAAAGGCCACATCAGGCCCAGTCTTGAACTCTGTGCCTGTTCCCCAGAGATCAGGATGTAAAGCTCTTAGCTACTGCTCTAGCACTATGTCTTCCTGCCGTTATAGTCTTGTATTAACAGCTGAAACTGAACCCAAGGCCCCAGTCAAATGTTTTCTTTTATGAGTTGCTTTTGATCAAGCTATTACTTCACAGCAATAGAACAGTGACTAAGACAAAGGCTCCAGAGGCCCCCTAAACACTATAGGCCATTGTGCTTCGCTTGGTTGACTGACTATGGAGGTTTGAATAAGATGGCCTCCATACACTCATGTGTTTGAATGCTTGGCCTATAGAGAGTGGTACCATTAGGAAGTATGGCTTGTTAGAGTAGGTGTGGCTTCACTGTAAGGGTGGGCCTTAGGGTCTCATATGCTCAAGCTATGCCCAATGTGGTACACAGCCTCTTTCTGCTGCCTGCAGATCAAGGTGTAGCTCCTTCTCTAGCAACATGTCTGCCCACATGCCACCATGCCTCTTTTCATGATGATAGTGAACTAAACTTCTGTCAGCCAGCCTCAATTAGGTATCTTCCTCTATAAGAATTGCTATGGTCATGGTGTCTCTTGACAGCAATAGAAACCTTAAATAAGACACTGACATAAAGATATGGCAAGACCTTATTTTTAAAGACACCATCCATACTCCTTGGGTGTAGGACCCAGAAAAGTCAAACTGGAACTGACCTGGAAATTTTCTCCGTGCTAGCTAGCATTCATGGCCAAACTATGCTACGTAGGCTACTCCGGGATGAAAGTCATCCATGGTCTCATTCAGTGCTGGACCTTGTATGCTACAGTAATGGCCTTCCAGGCATGATATACCCACTGGTACGATTAATAGTGGCAAGAATGTTAGTGGAGGGGTGATGGCTAAACCTG
The DNA here is from genome assembly GCF_000001635.26 of Mus musculus. Taxonomy (NCBI): domain Eukaryota; kingdom Metazoa; phylum Chordata; class Mammalia; order Rodentia; family Muridae; genus Mus; species Mus musculus. The sequence continues at coordinate 65,086,469 of NC_000077.6, forward strand.
GTTGTCAACTTGACTGGATCAGGTATTAACTAACACACAAGCTACTGGGTACTCTTGTAAAGAACTTTCTTGATCATGTTATCTATATCCCTAGCCACTTATGCTGTCTTTGGGACATAGTATGGCCATTACAATCATGAACTCATGGCAACCATGGTTACCTACAGAAGATTGCACATCTTCTAAAGTTCTAAAGGACTAAAAAGCCCATAAAACCACCAACACCTAGCTAAGGAGTTGTTGGCAGGTAATGGTTGCTGGTACAAGGAAGTCCTTTTCTTTGGGGGTATAGCATTGAAAAGTTGCCTGCAATTCAGTATACTATACCACAATCATGCCCACAGAATCAATCTTACCCAAACTCAGTGTGCCATAAAGGGTAAAGGAGAGATTGGGACTGGGGGTGTTCCAGAGAAAGGAGGAGGAAGAGAAAGGCAAATAGAGAATTAATATAATCAAAATACATCATATACATAAAGGGAATTGTCAAAGAATATTTTTTTATTTTGAAAATAAACAAAATCAAGGGAACCGAGAGGGGGCAATGGCTGGAATGCAAATAATAAAATTATAAAAAGGAAAAGGAAAATAAGCAAAATCTCTTAATGAGGGGCCCATAGAGATGGCTCTGTGGGTAAGAACACTTACTACACAAGCCTGAGGATCCTAGCTCAGATCCCAGCAAATGTAATTTAAAAGTCCCGTCGTCCATACCTTCAGCCTGTCTGAGATCCTTATATGCCTGAGACCCCCCCCCCCACTGCAGTCCCATTCCCACTCCAGACTCTAGCTGTCATTCCACCCATACCTGTTGTCTAAAGAAAAATCAGGGGCACACCTCCTGCCCCCCACCCTCGACTCCTGAGCACTGGCTATGGGATTTACAACTCTACAGAATCTCTGCTCCTCAGATTAGAAATGTCACCTAGCCCTACTTCTGAAACCCACTCAAACACCAATACTGAACTGCCCCAAGATTGAACCCTAAGTCCCCAAAAGCCTGGTCTACAACCTGAGAAGTAGGAATAACCAGAAAACAAAACCACAAAGAACACAAATGACCAAAAGGATAGATTTCCATTAACAATGATTTTACTCCCTGAGAAAAGAAGCTTGGACAATGATTTCAAAGTCACAGTAATAATATGTTCAAGGAACTCAAGAAGGATGTGAATAAATGCTGAAATTAATACCATAACAATACAGTTGAATGGAATAATAATAACAACTCAATATATAGAAATAGAATTTAGCAAAAAGATAGAATTTCTGAAGAAACCCCCAAATGAAATAAAACATGTCATGAAAAATTCAGGGAGAAACTCAGAGGACAGTCTCAGCAATAGACCGGACTAAGGGGAAGTGAGAATATAAGGTCTTGAAGACGAGGTAGAAGAAAGAGTTCACTTCACCAAAGAAAATGCTAAATGCAAACACAGACAGACAGATAGACAGATACACACGCAAACAAACATATATAGGAACTCTGGAATAACATAAAAAGATCAAAACTGTAAATAATAGATACAGAAAAAGAGGAAACTTTGGGTCAATATAACATAACCTAAGGAAGGAGATGTCTATTATGGTTCAAGAAGTATATAGCACACCAAACAGAACCAGAAAAGAAACTTCCCAAGTCATGTAATAAACAAAACACTAAATGTGCAGAAGAAAGGATACTTGCAGCTGCAAGAGAAAAAGACTAAGTCACATAAAAATGCAGACCCATTGGAATAACAGCTGATCTTCCAACAAAGACTGTGAGAGCCAGGGTCATCTAGAATAAATAAACAGAGAAACTCTCATCTCAAGTGACCTCATAACTCAAATGGACCTCACAGGCATCTACAGAACACTGTACCCAAACACTAGAGAAGCAACTGATGGAAATTCCTCCAAAGTGGACCACATATGAGGAAGCAGAGCAAGTCTCAACAAGGAAGAAAGGTGAAATCCCATCCTGCACTCTCTGAGACCACAGATGAGTAAGCTGGATTTCAACAGCAATAGAAAACACAAAAAATACACAAACTCACAGAGACTAAACAATACTACTGAGAGATAACTGACTTTAGTATGGTAAACCATCCTTGCAGCTCTGAGATGTGAGCCAACCTGATGGTGGTGGACGATTTTCACTGTGTACTTGAATTTAGTTTGCAAGCATTTTCTCTTGAGAATTTTTTCCCATCTGTGTTCATCAGAGGTACTGATTAATCAGACTGTCGTGGACATTGACCACTGGACCACAAGATACTGCCCAGGAAGGGACCTGCTCTGATTGGTGGATGCCAGATATGCTATCATCTAAGATAGCAAGGAGGGAAGGTGAGGAAAGGAATTACTTAGTAAGCACTGTTTGACTTACTGCTGCCTTGACACCACCAGGCAAGCAGTCAGTGGGACTGCCCTTATGGCTGTATGGCTACTCTGCACACTCCCAGCATGCCCCGAGGAGGCTATCTATCAAAGCTGCTTGCTGCTAGGGCAAGGGTCAGGCTCCTACGGGCCTGATCACAGCCCCAGGCTCTAAAACAGCTTTTTTATTTTTCCATCCTAAGTCTGATATGTCTAGATGTTTCCTTAATCATGTCCACTTCCAGAGCAGTAGCAGTTCTCCTGGTCGCCAGCAGAGGGCCTGTTGTTTTTGGCCTGAACACAGCAAGAATGCATATTTTGATAAGCAAACATCCTTCACTAAGAGATGTAGGTTAGCTGCTGCTCTCCTGCCCCTCTGTGCTGCAGCATCAGGACCAATCACAGGATACATTAAGATGCATTCCTTAAGCACTTTTGACTGCCATCTTTAGGAGAAGGCTGAATTGGGGGAGGGAGGGTACAGAGAATGAAGATGACATCAGTAACCCTCTACTGTGGTCAACATGTACGCAAATGCGAACAACGACTATATCAAGGAGACACAGCTGGGGGCTTCTGAAGAGCTGCTCCATCTCAAAGCACAGGAGCTGGAAGGCCAGCCATGGTTGGAATGCCAAGCTTCTGTACCCACTTTAGAGCCAGAGCTCTGGCCTCTGCAGTCAGCACACTGAGACGGCCAATGCAGTCAGAAGCAGACGGTCACAGAAGCTACCTAGGACCCACGCTGGCAGAGCCTCACCTTGCCCACCAACAGTGTCTGCCCAGACAGATCAACAAGGCCAGCTGGCTGGTGGTGCTGACAGCTCCCTATAGCAAGGACTCCAGCATCAGACAGACAAATGGAAAGCATCAGGCCAGAGCCCTGGAGCTGGGAGGCCATGACAGTCCCTAAATACTCCCTCTACTAGAGAGAGTCTGTTCAAGTCTGCTCCTAGAAGTTGGGGTTCAGAAACTAATTTGAAGGTCAAATGGGATTTTAAAAATTGTGGAGCACACCTGATTGGCTGAGGGGCTTGGGGGAACTGCTCAGGGAAGAGACAGGGGAGGTCAGGTAGCCAAATGTGGGAGTTCTGCTGTGCCCCAGACTGCAGAGCACAACAGGAGAGGCCCAGCACCAGACTGTGCAAAGAAGCTGTGTCTCAGCCTCAACTTCCTACATTGCCTACTTCCTCAATTTCCTACAAAAATCACTTGATATCCAGACTGAGCCCTCTCCACCATGTTCAAGGGATGAGTCACTGTGGTGACAGGCACGGTGGAGGTGACACTGGGTACAAGTCATGACTTTTTGATTTTCTTTCAATTTCACACTCAACAGACTAAAATCAAAACAGGGAGCAGGCAAGCTGATCCAAAACTGGTGCTCTGTTCTATTTATAAGCCCAGAAGAACAACTGACACCACCCACGGAAACCTTGATTGTCACAGTGTCATATAAATTTGGTGGTGGTTGGTCACAATGGTTACCCGAAATGTTTCCATTAAAGAAGAGCTTCCTAAGGTGCTGTGGATGAAAAAGATTCTGTAGAAAAACGACTGAGGGAAAGACTGGGTATGAAGCTCCTTATTAAGGGAGTCATACTGAAACAGCAACGGTGCCAAAACGTCCTGCAATGTGAACCATGGTTTAATCTTCGCTGTCCTGCCATACAGAATGATATGGAGTCCTGTATACATGCGGGTAACACACAGGGCTTCATTGGCTGTTCTCCTGTGGCACAGCATGGTGCCGGGTAGCCAAGCTGACCTTGAACTTAAGATCCTCCAACCTCAGCCTCCTGAGGACTGTGATCACAGGCACACTGCACCTCACACAGTTCTAACTGGCTGAAGGCGTTACCAATCAACCTATGGATGACATATATATAGAAGACATGACCATTATTCCAGGATAAGATGAATAGAAGCCATCTGTGTCTTAAAATGCATAAAAAGTATTTTAAAAAAAAAGGAGAGAAAGAAAGGAAGAGGAAGAGATGAGAGAGGGCGGGTAGGAAAGAAACAGTTGAACAAAGACAGGCGATGAGGGCTGTGATCATCGGGGCTCACTACAGCCTGTCACAGGAAACTGAGTCAACCCAGGCAGGCTTAAACAGGAGTAAAAAGACCACATATAAGAGAACCACTGCAAACAATGCTAAACAATGTTAAAGTACATCTGTGTGTGTGTGTGTGTGTGTGTGTGTGTGTGTGTGTACGCACACAAACATGTAAGTTCGTGTGTGGTTTTGAGTATGTGAGCACATGCATGTGTGCTCATGTTCGTGTGTGTGCACTTGTGTGTGTGCACGGAGAGGAACTAAGTCCAATGGGGAGGTCTGAGGACAAAGGTCCATTTACTTAAAAACCTAAAGTGGACACGGCTGAAATGCATGAACTTCTAGTTAGGTGGTAAAACTTAATGTTATTTATCTCACACGTAAAGCTATATAAAACATTTTCATCTGAAAGGCTGCACACCAGAGAGAGGGCTCAGTGGTTATGACCATCTGCTGCTCCCTCAGAAGATCAGGGCTCTGCTCTCTGCTGGACAGTTTATGTCAACTTGATTTAAGTTAGAGTCATCTGAGAGGAGGGTACCTCAATTAAGAAGATGCCTCCATAAGATCAGACTGCAGGCAACCCTGTAAGGCATTTTCTTAATTAGTGACTGATATGGGAGGGTCCCGCCCATTGTGGGTGATGCCATCCCCCTGTGCAGTGGTCCTGGGTTCTATAAGAAAGCACAGGAAGAAAGCCTGGCACCTTCTCAAGCTGGTAAGCAGCCCCCCTCCATGGGGTATCAGCCCCTCCCTCCTGGTTCCTGCCTTGCTTGAGTTCCCGGCTGGCTTTGATGATGATCTGTGATGTGGAAGTGCAAACCAAACAAGCCCCTTTCTCCCCAGGTTGCTTTGGTAATCACAGCTACAGTAACCCAACCAAGATAGGTTCCCAGCACCCACATGGTGGCGTCAGCCATCTGTAACTTCAGCTCCAAGGGAGCTGCTGCCATCTTCTGGTCCTGCGGGTACCAGTCATGCTTGCAGTCCGTACACATACAAGCAGGCAAAACAGTCAAACACCGAGAACAGAAAGAAATAAATCTCTTTTAAAAGAGGCGCACATAGGCATACTCAGGAAAGGAGGCTGGGGTGCATGGCGTTGTGATGGCCTCTGCTGCTTTACAGTTCTCCGTTCCTCTACAATGAACAGTGTGTGTATTGTGCCATGAAAGGCCAACGCAGCCAGGAGCCAGGAACAGAGACAGGTCCCACGGGTACAGCGTGTCAATCCCAAGGTAAAACAAACAGTGGCCTGGCAGGTGGAGAAACAGGAGTACAAGGAAAAGGACATACCTAACGCTACCTGTATGCACGAGGGACAGCCAGGACGGTGACTGCTAAGCTCAGGGGTGGGGGCTGGGGGTCACAGTTAAAAAAAAAAAAGCATAGAGCAAATTAATACAAAAGGTGTTAATATGTTAATAAACAAACCAACTTATAAAACACACCTTCATATCACTCGTCACAAACAAGGACTAAATTTGTAAAATGAAACTCGGAAGTAGTGCATTTTTTCCCAAACCTAGTTCTAAAATGAGAATTTTCAAGCAGCTTCTAAAATATTCGAACACTACTTTAAATCCCTAATCTAAATCCTATCGGTTCTTCATTGTTCCCTGAGAGCTTTGGACAGCGGGAACCTTTCTTGGGGTGCTTTCCAGTCCTGGGCTAATATCTCCTTGTCAGTGGGAAGATGTTAAGCCTCAAATACCCTGACATTTACCATACTAAATTATTAGGTACATATTTCTTCCATCCTCCACATAATTATGTTCCTTTAAAAAAAAAATGAAGCCAAGGCCTTGTTTATACACAGCAAGCACACACTACCACTAAACATCACCACCAGCCCTTATATCTTTTCCTCATGAGTGTATTTATTTTGTGTGTAGTATAGGCATGTACGTAGTATAGGTTTGTGCGTGTGTCTGCACATTTGTGTGTGTATACATATACATGAGTATGTGTGTGCACACAGGTGTGTGTGTGTGTAGAAGCCAACGGTCGACAGTGGATATACTCCTCTATTGATCTCCCCTTTAGGTTTAGAGACGATGTCTTTCACTGAATCTGGCCTCACGACTCCAGATAGCCAGCAAGTCCTGGCAGTCCTCCAAGTTCTCTGCCCGTCTAGAACTGGGATTACAGGTGTGTGCTGCTGCAGGCAGCTTTTCCTTTGTCCACATGAGTGCTGAGAAGGTAAACGCAGGTCCTCAGGTCGCCATGGCCAGCACTTTGCCAACTCAGCCTTCTCCTAGCCCTCGTGTGTGTCTAATGTCTTTCAGACTGTCTATGCTCTTTCAGTTCACCATAGTTGAGCAGGGTTGGGAAGAAAGCTTTCTCTCCAACTGCTGTGGATATAGTGCTGGTGTTAGCTGACTGCTGTCGCTGTTTAAGGGTTACGCCATACCCTGCAAACCTTAGTTGAAATCTTAACTGCATCTCAGAATAGGACTATATTAGGAGGCAAGATCTGTAAAGGTGTGAGAGCAGAGTTAGGGTGCAGCTTGAACCACTGCAACTGGAATCCCTACTGGAAGAGGAGACAGGGACAGACAGGCACAAAGAGAGACTACATGGAGCCTGAGAAGACTCCACCCACAAGCTGGGAGGTAGGCCATAGGAGGAAATAGCCCAGCTGATATCTTAAGCTTGGATTTCCAACAGTGGAAATGAGAGAAAATCATGTGTGGTCCTACAGCTTGACTATAAAGCAGCTTGATTCACGGAAGGACCAGAGGCCAGCTAGGGCGGCCCACACACGGGTATCCTTGTGCTCTTTCTTAAATTTGTTACCCGTGTGTTCTGACGGTTCAGGGCTACGTGGTCTGAGTGTGGACTATTACCACCACAGAGCCATAGAATGGAATTCAAAGTGCTCTATCCCTGGCCACATTGTCCCTCTGCTCCAAGTCTGTTCCTATGAGAACCACAGTGTCATCCCATCTAATGACTGACAGCATCCATCCATGATTCCTGGAGAATGGGCCTCTGGGTGGGACTGAGGCAGCATCTCTTTCATGTGTGAGAATGGACTCAATGACCTGCCAAGGTCTTTTTCTGGTCCATGGCTCTGGGTACAGCTGCAAAAATAAACTTATGGTTACAGCAATGGAAACAGGCCTGTAAATACAGGTCGCCAGGACGCAACTCTGTGACACAGGCAATGACAAATTCCCAGTGTGCATTTGCGTGACTTGCACATTCTCTCTGGGAAAGCCTGCCCTGGGATCCTACAAACAGAAATGTGGGAATACTTTTGTCCAGTGAGTATAATGCCACAGGCCAGACTTGATCTTCCCTCCATGTTCCCTCGACATTTTGGCCAGAGACCAATATATCTTTAGTAATTCCTCAAGACCCATGGGAACTGAATCAAGGGAGGCTCTCCACATCACACACACACACACTCACACACACACACACACACACACACACACACGCACACACGGCTCCCATGGAAAACAGTGCAGTGCCTTCACAGAACCCACATACAGCCTTGTCTGTGTTTCCTGTTGCTAGCCTTAGAATCTGCCATACCATTGCTGTGCTACTGTTTAGGAAATAGTGACCAAAAAGAAAACAACCATCACATTACACACGTTCAGAAGAGATGGATTTCTTCTTGTCAAGTTTCTGATCAGTGCTGGCTGAGTCTGCAGAGGTAGAGGATGGCCAGTTAGACGGGCTGCCATTTTCTAGAAGGATGCAGTTCCTTATTACCTGAGACCCCCTCAGACGCCAGGTTGTCCTACTGTGCACTGCCACATTGCCGTATGGATGAGAGACGAACCCTGATGATCCTTCGCCTTCCTGTCAGTAAATCTATCTTCATTCTCAGGTATGAATCAATTTATAAGTCTTACTGATGTAAGGATGAGAATATGCCACCCCAAAATACATGTCACCCCAAAGCCCAGCAGCGTGGCACATGGATTGCTGTAAACAAAGCAAAGCAGCAGCGACAGGAAAAGGAAAGGGCCTTCCTTCCCTGAGTTTCCCACTTCTGACCAGAAGCAGAGACTCCTGAATACTGTCTGCAGGGATGGAGGTGGCAAGAGGGACCTGCACAGACTGACCTTGCTGACATAGCCCTTATCTTCCTCCTGATCTCTTACATAGAGACATCCCCACAACTCTCTGATACAGGACCCCCAAACTCCTTTCCCTTCGTTTGTTGTTGTTGTTGTTGTTGTTGTTGTTGTTTTTGGCAGGGGCGGAGAAGAATACTGAGATTGGGGGAGGGGGGAATGACTCTCTGCATAGCCCAGGCTATCTTAGAACTTTCTAAGTAAACCAGGCTGGCTGTGAACGGAGATATCCCTGCCTCTGCTTCTTGAGTACTGGGATTAAAGGTGTACACAACCATGCCCTTCTACTTCCCATTGCTTCATTTCTTGACTAATTATTCTCTGTTGAGTTTCTTTATAAAAGCTAGCCAGAGGGGCTCACACCTGTAAAGTACTTAGGAGGCTGAGGCAGGAGAGCTGCCATGCATTTGTGGCCAACCTGGGTTACACATGCTCATTGCACTTGTTTATGCTTTTCTCTTGCGGTCTGATTGCCAATCCTCCCCCACCCCCGGGAGGGGGCGGGTAACTATGGACCAGAAGCCATGGCTGTGTCACACTGAGATGAGGCTAGTGCTGTGGGGTACAAAGGCTATGATGATGCCTCTAAGATTAAGGCTGAGGGGACAAGCTGCGCAAAGAGTAACCTGCCAAGGTTACTACAAAAAGCCCTAGGGTTTGTGGGGTCAAAAGCATCGTGACGACATGCAGCCCTCAGAGCTCTCACTGATGATCTGCCTTGTCCCTGTACTGGACAAACTCCCCACTCCACATGGAATCTCTACCCTGAAATCCATACTGAAACTAGCATGTTATCATCCTATCACTGGCTGAGCTGGGAGAAGAAACATCTGAACATATTTATCTTCCTAATGTTGCTCTCACATCTCCAACTCTTTCTGTGTGTCTGTGTGTATTATATGTATGTAGTGCATGCATGTGAGTGTGAAAGGCACATGTAGAGACCAGAACAGGAGGCTGGGTGTTGTATTCTATTGCTCTGCTATAGCCTTGCGACAGGGTCTCTCTCTGAACCTGCTACTCACCTTCTGGGCTAGCCTGACTGGCCAGAGAGACCTCCTGTCCTCGGCCTGAATCTGTTCCCCAATGCTGGGTCCTGGGCTTTACACATAACCACGCCCGGCTTTCTCCATGGTTGCTGGGGATTAAAACTCAGGTCCTCAAGCTTGCATGGCCAGCCCTGCCCAGTGAGCTACGTCCTCGGCCCCTAGTACAGTTTTTGAAACAAGGTCTCGCCCCGAAGCTGGAGCTCACCAACTCTTACACCAGCTGCTTAGTGAGCATCTGGCTCACGCCAAGGTGTGAAGCTGCCCTCCAAGTTTCCTGTATTTCTTTGAAATAGCCTAGGACAGTTTGTACTCCTTCCTTGGCAGTGTTAAGCCCTTCAGTGAGCCCCGGACTCCTCATAGTCGAGTGCACCTCAGCCCCTGCCCGGGCCTGGCCAGTGGCACCAAATGCAAGGAATCTGAGAAAATAGGGGTCAAGTAGTTGTGTGAGTCCCTGGGAGGGTTCTGTATCCACACGCTTATCCTTCCCTACCCACAAAGGCAAATCCAGAACCCACGTCAGGCCTCTGAATCTGTGGCCAGCAGGAACAAGCCGTCCTTAACTACACACAGTACTTCCCTTGAGTCTTCAGGAAGGCACCATTCTTGCTGCAGAAACTGATGAAAAGATCCCAAGCCCTCATTTCCAGATATACTGAATAGAAACCCGGTCTCAGACTCAGCTGCCATGGTAGAATTTTTTGTCTCTAGCAGGGAGAACTGACTTATATCCCCCGAGCCTTGGAAGGACTCAGACTTATCAATCAAATAGCATCAGCCTAGGATCTCCGCCTCCTTGTTGTGAGGAAGTCAATCCCAAATAGCATGGTCACGTGAGGGTGTTTGACTAACACCTCCACCTAGGTCCTCCATGGAAAGCCAATAGTGATGGGCAGGTGGGGGTGTGGGCAAGCCTTCATTCACATGACAGCCTTGGCATGTAACCTGCTAACAGCCCTGGGTGAGCGCAACAAAGAGGAGCTGATCTAAGTGCTGGCCAAGTAGTTTTAGGAAGAAAACACATGGCACTGTTATGACCAAAACGCTGCCCTGTAAAAGCTCAGTGTGTTCCAGAGAAGAACCCAGGAGCACCCACTCAGACCAAGTTCCCCCCAAAGTCTTCCAGAGTTTGATTTACACTTCGATGCAGAATTTTCCTGTTTCTCAAGGATCAGCGTTAGCTCCAGAGCTGTCCTCGTCTCTTAGTGGGATCTCTGAGAAGATTCTGGCACCAACTTCTTCTCCCACGTGAAAATGACTGTTAAGAGGTAAGAATCGGGGAGAGACTGACATAATACAATAATTTTCTTTCACAAAATACGCTAAGGGGAAGAAGGCAGGCTAAACGTTATGTCACTTCTCGTGTAGAAACTCACAATATCTTGAACTCTCTCGTGCAGAATTAGGGGAACACCCATATGTGGGTTGGGTGAAGAAGGTCAAGAAATCTCAGAAATGCAGTGCTGTGCGCTGGGATTAGCAGCCAGGAGTCCTTGTTTCTCCTGGGCTGATTCCAAGGGGCGGCTGCTTAGAGGCTCAGAGACCCAGTTTCTATGTATGCTGAGTGAGGAACCTGGTCAGGATGACATTTAAAGGGATCCTTCGAACTTAATGAATATTCATGGGTGGAAACCATGCAAGTATGGTGCACCAAACCCAACCTTCCCAGAGGAGAAAGCTCATGAGAACTTGAGAGGTCAGCAGACAGGGAGAGGTCAGGACTCACTGGGAAGTAGAATTCCCACTCCTGGAAACCACTCCCCAGGCAGCTGTTTTCCAAACCCAGATGTTCCCTGAGCTCCAAAGAGCAAGGAGAGGGAGGCGTTAGAGTCCCATCTCCCCCACCCCCCTGACATCACCAACCCTGGGAGGAAGAGATGGTGAGGATGGCAGCTGGGAGCTGGCTAACTCTGTTACTGAACAGTCTGAGGGTGGAATTAGGCTCAGAGTTGAGGACTCCATCAGAAGAGCAATGGCCCAGCTCCCCTCATCTCTCGGAGGGTCTACATTCTTTAGGAGACTACAGCCTCACATAGAAGCCCGTACACTCAATGATCCTGGCAGAAGGGGTATTTTCTTTCAAACAGCAGCATCTACAGTCCCAGAGCTGTACATCACCAACTATGGGGGAGGGGAGCAATGTCCTCCCAAATATTTTCCCACATTGGTACCCAGAGCCTGGGACTATGATACCCTCCACAACAAAGGCATGTCACAGATATGCTAAAGAAATTGAGGCTGGTGAGATGGCTCAGCGGGTAAGAGCACTGACTGCTCTTCCGAAGGTCCTGAGCTCAAATCCCAGCAACCACATGGTGGCTCACAACCATCTGTAATGAGATCTGACATCCTCTTCTGGTGTGTATGAAGACAGATACAGTGCACTTAGATATAATAATAAATAAATCTTTAAAAAATAAAAGAATTTGAGATGAGGGCGAGTACCTAGATTAATTAACCAGATGAGTCCACTGTCATACCACAGGTCCTTAGGAGTGTGGGAAAGACTCCAGGAGCTATGACCACCTAGAGGGCTGAGTGAATGATGTGAGGAGCCTCCTGATAGAGCTGGCTCTGAAGGTGAGGGAGGGGCCTTGAGGCAAGGACAGAAGCTCTGGGGAGGAAAATACAAGAGAATGCAATTCTCTCTAGAGGAACCAGAAAGGAATGCCATCCTACCAACACCTTGGCATCTGTTCCTGAGGTTGATGGCAATTTCCTGGTCACCAGAATCTTAAAATAACACACCTGTGCCCGCATTAGCTGTTACTAAGCTTGTGGCGATTTGTTACAGCAGCAACAGAAAACATAACTCCCTGGCTCGTGGCTTTGCCCTGTGGTGGGGCACCAGGGTGGAAATACATGGAGGAGACAAGCTGCCCACCTCATAACCAGGAAGCAAAGAGAGAAAAGGATGAGGCTGGGTCCCCACTGCCTCCATGGTCTCAGTGACCACAGGGTCTCCCACTATACCCGACTTTCTCCAGGTTCCACCTCCAGACAGCACCAGTCTAAGGAAACCTTGAAACCTGGAGCCACAGGAAGAAATTCAAAGGCTAAGCTGAAGAAGTAGCCATCCCTAAAGCAGATCTCACACTAAACAGACCTAGGGTGAGACATGATAGCTTACTGAAGGCAGGAGACTATGGGGGGGGGGGGGCTAGAAAATGGAAATCAGACAAACAAAATGTCCATGCTCTCTAAGGACAAATGAAACATTCCAAAGAAACTCTGATTATATCTCTAGAATAGCAGAAACTAGGAGGAAAAAAAATGTAGAGGCCTGTAGACTGAACTAAAACACTGTTTTCCTAAGGTCAGTTCTTAATGAGACGTGCAAAAGGTGTGCGTGCACACGATGTGTCAAACTACAAGACTGGATCTTCTGGACCGTCTTCTGAAGGGAGTTGTGGGGAAGGTTCCCTGGTTATAGAGAACCCATTGGCAGGCATGGCTGGGAATTCTACAAAATGTAAAATAGGGGAGGAGAGGTGGAGACAGACACTCTAATATATATAATAGGATGACATATAAACTTGTTTATTATTTTCTGAATTCTTGATGCTCTGTATTCCAGGACTTCCAGACTTGGAAAGGCTTTTTCCAGAGCTAGCTAATTCTCAGAGGTAAAATATATATATCAGCCACCTTCCAGGATGGCTTTGAGTAGCAAACAAACTAATTTATATCTATATCTCCACTGGACGCCCCACCTCTAGCCTGCTCTACCCAAGTGCCAGACCTCTAGGAACCATCCTGTGATGGGCCAGGGAGCGGCACTATTAGGAGGTGTGGCCTTGTTGGAGTAGGTGTGTCACTGTGGGTGTGAGCTTTTTACCCTAATCCTAGCAGCCTGGAAGGGATTCTCCTCTTAGCAGCCTTCAGACGAAGATGTAGAACTCTCAGCTCCTCCAGCACCATGCCTGTCTGGATGCTGCTATGCTCCTGCCTAGCTGATAATGGACTGAACCTCTGAACCTGTAAGCCAGCCCCAACTAAATGTTGTCCTTTTTAAGAGTTGCCTTGGTCATGGTGTCTGTTCCCAGCAGTAAAACCCTAACCAAGACACATCCCTTCCACTCAAACTCTAATGAAGCTGCCCAACTTGAAACTCTTAGTCTTCCGGTCTCCTCCCACTCTTTCCCTTGTGCACTACAATACAGACACACCCTCGGCCCCCACCCTCTGCCAGCTCATCCTCCTCCATGTGTGTGGCCCTGCTGTGTGATATGCCTATGCCGGGACTGCAGCGTATTGTTTCCAGGGAGTCCGAACTTGACAGAACCCCTTCTTCCTCAGTGGCAATCATCTTCTCAACTGTGCACGGTGTCCTCTCAGAACAAATCCCGGATGCATTTACAGAGCAGGAGAAGATAGCAGTTATGACTCAGCACGAAACAGAGTAAGAACAGGCCATCTCCTGAAGCTTGGGGGTGGGGGTGAAGCACATACAAGAGCTGGTAGCAGTTACCCAGTGTGTCAGCCCAAAGCATGGACCTTACAGCAACTCAGTGACGTCGAGTGGTGACAGTAAAGCAACTCGGGGCTGATGATGGGACAATGGTCTCACACCAGAAAGAGGACATAAGGCCTACCTTGGGACTAATGAAAATCTCTTGTATTGTGCACAAGGGTTCGTAGACTAAGAGGCTTGTTACCTCCTATTCTGAGATCAAGTCTATTCCTATCAGGCCTCCATGACAGAAGTTACCCAGATCTGCACTCTAGCCTGTGATAGCCCAGGGACTTTTTTATTTGTAGATGGCTGTTGGTCCTATTGTATCTTTTACCTCACATCACTGTGTATGGGTCTGTGTCCAAGCATCCTTTTCCTAAGAACACACAAAGTCATGTGCAACTAAGGCTCAGCCTAATGACTTCATCAGAAACCCATTATCTGCAAAGACCCTACTTCAAAATCAGGTCAAATGTGCATGTACTGAGAGGCTGCAACAGTGGAGGGGACGTCACTCAACCCAAGCTCTTCCCTGTTCTCTTTCAATCACCCATTGACATACTCTCCTTGTGATTTACAAAGTAAAACAAGCAAGTAAAAAAGTGTCACTGGAAAGCTATGGAATTAAGCCATGGAGAAGGGGCTGGATGACTGGGGATTAACAGGAACCGCAGTGCAGGGTGGCCAACAAAGCTGAAAGCACAGCCAGAGACTGGAAGGCTTCCCTAGTCTTTCCTCCCGGGGACCTGGAGAGAAGCAAGCTCAGGGAAATGAGGGGGCCGTCTCGCTGATAACAATTTAGAGGGCAGAACGGGTGTATGAAGGGAAAGGTATGCAGCCAGTGTGCACGAGATTCTCACGAAAGGCTGACCTGGATGTTTCTAGAAGCACAGATTCGGTACTTCTCAATCCTAGGATTTCTGTGCCCACGCACTGTGGGCTATTACACAGCCAAAGGCTTACTACAACTTGGCATAAGGCTCCTTTTCTTCCTTCTAAGCTCGAGTAAATTCTGGCATCTCAAAATATACCTAAGGGAGAACTGACCCAGTCCTCACATAAGGAATGTCAGTGGGACCGAGCAAGCAGCCTTAGTGGCAGCCAGGCCGTGGAGAGCACCTGCACAGACATTGCTCATTAGTAACTGGAGCCCATTAAAAGTAGATCTGCCTCCGATCAGACATAATCTTTAGTAACAGCTGGTGATATCTGCAGGATAAATCTACAAGACACCCCTAGATTAGGGCAAGATACAAAGGAATAAGTAACACAAGCAGCTAAAACAACCTATGTGCTGGCAGACAGGGCATCCTGCTGTAGGAAACGCCGTCACGAGTCATTTCCTTGAAGCGTCTGCTAGCTTCAAGCCATCATAGAACATTCTTCCCTGAAAGGCTGCATTAAAAAGCCTCTTTTTATCCCTAAGAATATGAATCTAGAAGAAGAAGAAAAAAAAAAACAGAAACAAACAAAACCACTCAGGCATGATATATTCAACAGCAGATGCTCATGACTACCAAGAGACGATGGATAACTGCTATGGGGAGAGTTCACTGGATCCTATTTGGGCCATGACCAATGCTGCCAGTACGCTGGCTGGCAGGAACATCACAGGCCGGGGTATCCAATCCATGGCATAGATCTAGCTTTTTCACAAAATACTACATCATTCTTTTCTAATTGAAATATAATCACCCCTAATAAATACCCATCTGGGATGAGCTTCAGGACCTCCACAAATACCAATTCCAGGATGTGAGAGCCCCGAAGATAAAGTCCTTCCATGTGAGCCATGTATATCATCAAGTAGACTCCATCTTCTCTAGATTGCATGCACTGTCTAATACAATCTGAACACTAGGTAGATGTCTCTACACTGCTCGGTTCAGGGAATAATGCCAACAAAGAAAAGTCTGGGTGGATAATGTGGTTCAGTGGTAGAATGTTTGCCTAGCAGTGTGCAAGACCTCAGTTTTAATTCTGAGTGGTGGGAATCAGGGAAGGGAGAAGATCAAGTCTGCACATGCTTAGAGCTGATGTCTTGTTCCTACCAAATATTTCTGAGCCGTGGTAGGTTTGGTATATGAATGCTTAGGCCATAGGTAAGGAAGGCCAATTGTATCCATGAGTATTCTGGTCCAGCTTGTTTGTAAGATAACAAATCTTTACCAATGAAGTTAATGAACCCGAGGAGTCTATGTAGGATCTAACGGATGCAGAAGCCAGCAAAGGTGACATCTTCCTTTCCTCCTGGGGCTGGATTCATGTGTAATTAAGTTCCTGTATCCTAGTGAGATACACTTGATTATTTCAAGTGTTTGTTTCTTGGTGTCCCAAAATACCACAATTCAACATTCTTGTCTTCAGCAACCTAAGACTCTATCATTCAGAAGTTTATCACACAGCCAGGCCTGATCAGGATACCTTAACCAGATCCTCGGATGACCAACCTTGCCTGAGGAAACCCAGGATGGGAACTGGGGAAGCAAGGCCTGCTTTAGAATAGGGGATTCAAAATATATGACACTGGAGTTCAAAGAAGCAAGACAAACTTGCCTTTAACAAAATGTAGCAGGAAGGGAAGGGAAGACTTGGTTTGGGGTGGGTGGCAGGGAGGATGCATTATTTGGGGAATGAAAACTCCAGGAAGTAAATCTCAGCCTCTGGGGTCAGAACAGGACTAGGAAGCTCTCAGGAAACATTACTGTGGCCCATATGCTTCTCGGTTAAAAACACTCCTGTGGCTGAGGCTATTAAACCTGGAAAACAACAGAGAGGGAAACCCGGGTTTTACCAAGCTCACTGCAGTTGACCAAGGCTGGAAAAGTCACTAAGAACCACCTGGCCTGACTGACTACGTCCATGCCTTCTATTATCTCAGCTTCTTCAACAGGATGTCATGACCCTATATGGGGGTAACATAACATAATGTGGAAGTTCCTCCAAAGAAAGGTTTTTGAATGTGCAATGAGTAATCAAAGATCAATTCAAAATCAAACATGCAATGGATCCAAACTGGATTTCTGGCAGCATTTGCCAGGGTTAGGCTTCATTGCATGCTTGGTTCTGAACAGAGCATGAACATTTTGCACTGTGCAAATCTGTGCATGAGACAGTAAGGAATGCATCCTGAAATCCTTTGACTCTATTGGAGACCAATGTACATTATGAATTTACTGTATATACAAAGTTTCTTCAGCTACAGATCATTATAGACTCATCATAAAAAACAAAGAATTTTAATATCTTCTGCATGGAGGTCTCAAATTGGTGTACTGTTGAACAGTATTGCTTTAGACAAACATGAACACCCATCTCATTAGTAAGCAGATCTGATTTCTTCTTTAGTTAATGGTAGAATTATAAACATACTAAAGAACTGACTGAAAATAAGTTTATTTATGATTTTTAAACATCAAGTGCTTCATGTGTTCGCATATGTTAGACAGCTATGTAGCTAGGGTTGAGTACGTAATTCTCAGGTGCAAAGAGGTTAGGTGGAGAAGATTCAAGGATCTTTGCTTACGGCAATGACTTTGCAAAAGTTAGGCATGCTGTTGACTCTCTAAAGAGCCTTCTAAGGGGAACCTTTTATCATAGAAGGTAGTGAAGGAGGAGTAAGCAAAAATAAACTCACCTACTTCACAATGGCCTGCGGCCAGCTTTCAGTACACATCTAGAGTCATCCTACTGCTTAAAAAAGAAAGTCACTCTGGGACTTACTGTAGGGAAGCAAAGGGAAGGGTGGTTACCTGCCAAGCTGACTTAGTGCCATCTGCCTCCACCTCCAGGTGCAGTCGCCAGCACGCCAGCACACAGTGGGGAACACCCAACCCTGGGCAGTTGGCTTGGAATTTTAAACAAGAGAAGACAGTTGCTTCAAGGTGGGCCTGCAAGACCAGTGGCTCCTATGAGCCAAGAGCAGAGGAATCTGCCAGAAAAGGTGACAAGGACACCAAAAGCCAGGCAGATAAGTCATATGATACCTCAGCCTTGCTCCCAGGAGGCTTCTACCCTTGCAAGGACTACTGGCTGTTGTCAAGCATGCCTAGTGCCTTGTCCAGTCTCTGAAAGGGGCTTACCTTTCTCAAGATACCTTGGGGTTTGTGCCTTGTTTAGTCTTTTCCATCTAAGACCTTGCCTGAGCTCTACAACAAACAGGGCATTTTTAAGGCACACCCCCTGGCCCAGCTTATGTCCACACTTTGTTGTTTATGCTTCTGTGGGACAATAGTGCCTTTCATTTGGTGCCAGGATAAATCCAGATACTTCATTACACAAGTGTTTTTTCAAATGTTCAACCTCAACAGATCACTTCCTGAGACTACTATAACCAGAGAGACAGTCCATCCCAATGCTAGGCAAACCGTAATGAGCATTCCAAGGATGTGTGTGTGCGTGGCTTTAGAATGCTCACAACTGGACCCGCTGATTGCTGGATAGATGGTGTTGAAGAAAGTAGGTATCTACTTGGATGCCTTCCATCACTCAGACCACACAGAAAAACAAATGCCGAGATGGGCTTAATAATTAGTTGCAAGATAGTAAGGCACTAAGGGAAGGAAAAAAGTCAAGAGGTACACAGCTAGCATGTATAGAAATGGTGAGGAAGGCCTTCCCAGGCAGGGCTCACCATTCAAAAGTCACAAGGAAAAAGAAAGTTCTGGGACAAAGTTCTTAAACTGCCACAGCAGAGGAAGAAAAGACAAAGTAATAATGGACAAAGGACAGACTTGGAGAACGCACTTGACCTTTGCAAAGGTTCTGGAGGGCTCACTGATGCAGGGGAGATGTGGCAGGCAGTGGTGAGCTGGCAGCAAACCATCCCCTGGAATAACCCTCACAGTCTCTCCATCCTGTTTGGGGCTTTGCGCACATCTATACATACACGCACAAGCATGCAGGTTCAGGTCATGCATGTTCATTTCTTCTTCTCCGTATTCAGGTTCCCACTCTGCAACCTGGCCTTCTCGCCATGTTGTGCTTCAGAGATCTTTCTGTGTATCTAACTCACTGTACCAGCTACATTAGCAGAGTCCACTGTATATCAGCATCCATTACACTCTCTCTAATTCACAGACTTCAGGCGCCAGCTTTCCACTGTTATAACACCTGAAATAAAGGAACTCAAAAAAAAAAAAAGATTCCTTTGGGTTCAGTTCAGAAATCCAAGTTCTTGTCAAGTCAGCCCTATCCATTGCTTTTAGGCCTATGACAAGGCACTTGTCGCAGAAGAACAGTGTGGCACCATCAGTTGGTGGAGGAAGATGGTTGCCAAGAAGCAGAGAGAGGAAGGGACAACTGGAGTCCTAACAGCACAGTCCTGTTGCAATGGCCAAACATCTCTCGCCGTTCCACCACGCCAGCAGCTCCAGAGGCTGGTAACCAAGCCTGACACAGGATCCTTTGGGGAACACTTAGCCCAGTCACAGCAGATAGCTAAGTACTTCCCAGAGTTCTAGAATTGTAAGCTATACGTCCACTAACATTCTATACATTTGTCTTGCTGAGTCTGTGTGTGATACTGCCAAATAAAAATATAACAAAACAAACAAACAAACAAAAACAAAAGTTACAAAGCCTTTCCAAGGAAACTACCCAAACTTGGTTTTAAGAAAGCAATTAAATAAACATGCACACAGAAGCACCGAAAAAAGAAACCTTAAGCACATTCTGGACAGAGTGAGTGCTATGTCTGCTTTTGGTTCATCTAGGTTTTCCCAGTGTTCCCACAATGAACAGGATTTTAATCCTCAGGAAAACACATGGAGTTTAGAAGAGTTTAAATTCTGAAGGATGGTGTTATAGAACCCCTCACTAGAAAGATGCAAACTAATTCTTCAGCCCAGTAGGGAACCAGTGGCCTACCAAAGTATTGATTCTATCAAAGTCCATTTTGGTAAACCAGAGTCCATTGGGCTTACTTACTGTAGCATGGGTAAAGGGCACTAACAGGATCATGAGTCACCCTAAAGCAGTCATATCACCCAAAATGATTCCAAAATGGTGGCATTACTCAGACTGTGCCAGAAGTGTGATGATTCTGACACCTCTCCATCCTCAGCTGCTAGCATCTCAGCAGCGTTCTCAGAGGATGGAGCTACTGAAACTAGGAGCTACTACTGGTACACAGCCAAGATTCTACAGTCTCCTTATGCATTATAAAAGTTAGGACTTAAACCGCTCTGACTGGCCACCTAGTAGTCATGCTTCCATTACCACAGCTAGTCAAAGCAGAGGAAGGTTGGTTGCTCTTTCATCAAGCTAGAGCCCGAAGATGAAGTAGTGTGGTCACCAGGCCATCCGCTGCCAAGGCTGAAGGGCACTGAGGGCTGGATCCAAAGCAGAGAATGAAGCCAGCAGTGTCTGCTGTTATAAGCATCTTGAGATCCATCTCAGAAGAAGCAGCCTTCCCTGATCCCCAGGGCAAATGAGATTAGCAGGAAACAACCCCCACCAGGCTAATGTTTTACTGCCATGGGCACATGCCCATAATCGCAGCCCTTAGAACAGGAGACAGGAGGACTGATGTGAGTTCCAAGCCAGCCCAGACTACAGTGTGATACACTGTTCCCAGTGTGTGATACACTGTTCCCAGTGTGTGATACACTGTTCCCAGTGTGTGATACACTGTTCCCAGTGAATGACTGGTGGCCTTCAGAGCCATCACTTGGGCACAATGAAACGGGCAATGCAGCATACTGGCAGCTGTTCACCTTTTACACTGGCACATCTGTTTCATTGTTGCCTTCTAACACTGACCTTTGACCTCCAGCTGGGTTACTCCTAGGATGGTACCCCACTCCTCTGCCGGTATCTACCCTACTTAGCCCCTCCTAGGCTTTGCTTACAGACGAGTTCAGCAGCTGCTGCCATGTGGCTGCACGGATGCAATGATACCTAACCATTATGTAAAGCCTAATGTTTGCTGTATGATGAGAAATGATATTAGCATGTGGATGGTGACAGGGGTAATTTGGCTTATGGACACCTTTTAAAAGGCACTGTGCTGGAGTGTCATGACACTGAGGGAGCTGGGAAGTTGGGCCTGCAGCTTCCTGAGGGGCCCCCACTTGGATAGGAAGACTAGGACTTCCAAGTTCTGAGAAGCCGAGCTCAGGAAGCATCCTCCTGCAGCATCCAAGAGAAGGTTCCACCAACTAGGCCTCCCTCCTGCCAGCATGACTCACAGACCTCCAAAGCTCTAGCCCTCACAGCAATTTGCTCCTTCAATACCTGCCACTATAGCACAGGCCCGCTTTCCTCCAGGGTCTGCTCCTACGTGGCCAGCACTGCTGTATCTCTAGGTACACTGTGCCCATGAACTCTGCCTGTCCTCAGCCCTCCTTTCTGTACTGCAGCCACTAGGGGAAAGGCTTTGACTAGACTGCTCACTGTCACCAAGGCCCTTTGGCACCCATCCCAAATCACCCCTCCCAGTCTTGTCCTCTTCTCCCTCCCTCCCCCAACAACTGTCATTACAGGCTGCTAGGAGGTGCAGGGAGACCACTCAGGCTGTTCCAGAGATGTCAATCCGTGGGGATGGGATGAGCTGGCCAGGGCCCAGGAAGGCAGGTTAGAAGGCAGGCTGGGAAGGAAGAGGGAGGCACTAAAAGAACAGCAGGCTGTAGGATGTACAGGCAGCAGAGGCAGGAATCACAAAGGCGGCAGGGAGTGAGCGTGGTGAAGCGGTGAGTAGGGGAGGTTGGCAGCTGGCAACAAAGGCCAGTCTGCTAACAAGGAGCCTGGCTCCCTGCTCTCAGGTTGCTTATCCACAGTGGATCTTGGTAACGGAGAACCTCTAACCACAAAGAAGATGAAGGTCACTGATCGGAGGACTGCCTGACATGACACCTTCTCCTGCCCGGCTGGCTCCAGTCTACCTTTGTCTCATGCACAGCTGGCACCTCCGGGTTGCCGGGGTTCCAGCCCTACAGCAGGTTCACTCTTCTGCTCAGGTGCCCATGGTTTTCCCTCCTCTCCCCCTCGTAAGCCCTGGCCAGGAGTCTTACACACTGTGGGTCTTTTGACGCTACACAATGCTTGGAACATGGAAAATGCTAGAAAGGATTCTGAATGGGATACACTCTTTAAACCTAGTCATTAAAAAAAAGTAAATAAAACAGGCTATAAAAACTTAATAGCCTTGCATTTTTAAAAGTCTTAATAAATATGAAAGAAAAAATATAAGCATGAGCAAGAAAGGTAGCCAAAGGTTGGTATCAATGAGGGTGAAGGGGGTGAAAAGTCTTCCTGGAGCTCCTGGGGACCACTCCTGTTACTATGGAGACCAGAGAAGACACGAACATCCCTTCTACCGTTCTTATGACCTCTGTCCACATGGGCTCAGAGACTCCCAACTCATCCTACTGCACAAAGAAAAAAAAAAGGATACTGGCCTTTGACACAGAGTATGTAATTAGCTTCTCAACCATTACACCCTCCTCCTTGCCATTTGGCTGGCTTTAATTTGAGGTCCTGTAGGGTTTACAACTGGCTACATAGTATGCAACTATGAAAGTCTGGCTTGGTCTGGGGCTGGATCTTGATTGGTTCCCTTCATCTGTCTACACCTTTCATTCTGTCTGTGAAAATGGAGGTAGATGAAGGATGCTCTCTGTCTGAGGTTTAGCGCTCTTTAATTTAATACATTCTAAAATGTATTCCTAGGGGGGAATGAAGAGGTTGCTCAGCAGTTAAGAGCACTGACTGCTCTTCCAGAGGTCCTGAGTTCAAATCCCAGCAACCACGGGTAGCTACCAATCATCTGTAATGGGATCTGTTGCCCTCTTCTGGTGTGTCTGAAGAGAGTGACAGTGTATTCATAATAATAAATCTTTAAAAACAAAACAAAACAACCTGTATTCTTAGTTATGTTCCGCAAGTTTCTCTATGTGAGAGGTATTCAACCATGACCAGGTTTACCAACTTCTCTAGCAGACAGGAACAAACCTGGTGCATCTGAACTACAGTAGAAGAAAACATGAGCCCTCTTTTCTGGGCTACTTACTGCATCCTGAATAAAAGAAACACTGTTGTGACTAGAAGCTGAATCCTCACAACCAGTATCTCAGATGCTTCCTGAGAGTCAACACAAGCTAGAGTCATCTGAAAAAAGGAACCCTCAGTCCGGGCTGTAGGACATTTTCTTAGTGACTGATGTGGGAGGGCCCAGCTCACTGTGGGTGGGGCCATGCCTGGACTGGTGGTCCTGGGTTCTATAACAAAGCCATGGATATAAAGCCAGTAAACAGCAGCACCACCACCCCATGCCCTCTGCATCAGCTCCTGCCTCCAGGTTCCTGTCCTTCTTGAGTTCCTGTCCTGACTTCCTTTAGTAATGAGCAGTGATGACGAGTAAGCCAAATAAGCTCTGTCCCGCCCCCATCTTGCGTTTTTTTTTTTTTTGGGGGGGGGGCCCACAATGTTTCACTGCAGCAATAGAAATGTAGTTGAGACCCTAGGCATCATCCCTTTTCTAAGTCCTCATAGTCAGCAGAAAAGCTGTAAGAGAGAGATGTTTCATCTCCTTACAAGTCATGTCGCCACAAGGCACATCCAAAAAGGAATCTTTCTTTCAGAGTCAGTAATTCACG
The DNA here is from genome assembly GCF_000001635.26 of Mus musculus. Classification (NCBI taxonomy): domain Eukaryota; kingdom Metazoa; phylum Chordata; class Mammalia; order Rodentia; family Muridae; genus Mus; species Mus musculus. Next base: position 65,110,082 of record NC_000077.6, read on the forward strand.
AACCCTGCAAAGCCTCATTATCAGTGTCTGTCAGACAGTGTCTGTGCCATTCAAGCAGGACGCATTGGGGTCAGACGTATCCATGATAGAAACGCTGCAGCCGAATAACAAAGAGGCCAGAGAGAAGAAAAGGCATGGTCACTTGAATAACGTCAGCAGCAAGAAGATCCAGTGACCCGCCAAGGTCACGGGCATCTGTAAAGTCACTGCAAGCTTCAGGGCAGACGTGCAGGCTGATGCCCATTGGCCAAGGGCAGACAATGAACAGCTCAGAGGCAACCGCACAGCAGGCTAAAGGGCAGCCTCACCTGGAGGCTTCTGTTTGGGATTTGCTTGCTTTATAAAAAAGCATAAGCATTATCATTGTGTGGATTGCACGAGTGGAGCGTGGTATGGGCTCAGCCAAGGCATGCACAGAGGTCAGAGGACAACGTTGCAGAGCAACTCTTTCCTTCCACCTTCACGTGAGCTCCAGAAAGCGAACTCAGGTTGTCAGCCTTGAACAGCAAAGCACTTTATCAGCTGAGCCATCTCACTGCCTTGTGTCTGTTTTTTTGAGACTGGCTATGTAGCCCAGGCTGGCCTTCAACTCACAAACCATCCTTTTTCAGCCTTCATATGCTGGGATCACACCACTCTACTGGGTTTGCTGCTTTTAAACAGATGCTAGAAAGGTCCCAAACATACTAGCAAAAGTCTAAGCAGAGAAGATCTCTAACTTATAAATAAACTCTAGCTGGAACCCACTGGCTACAGAACAAACACATATTGAACTGTATCTACACTTAGAATCTGAATGCTTTTATGGACAAGGACCTAAAGGTTGGAAGCTAGCCAACACTTGTTTTGGTAAGAAGGTATTCTGTGTTCCTGATTGCCCCGTAAGAGAACATGACAGTTAGCTAGAGCCTGGTCTGCACAAGCATCAAGAGAAACCGACAACCAACTTTTAGAAGCATCCTCAGACATTAACAAAGTCACAGATGCCAGCATGAGTTGCAGGACAAATAGATTTCCAGGGACTGAAAGCTAGCCCTGCTCCACACCAGGGAAACAAGTTTGACAAACAGTGAGAAATGCATGGGTGGACACTGACAATGTGGTCGAAGCAGCATTTTCATGCAGATAATAAGGAGCCACTTTAAACCTGGAAATCTACCCTCAGGAGAGGCAGGAAAGGAGCCCGCCAGGATGCAGATGTGAAAGATGACGCGCCTGCTCTCTCCTGTGACCTCAGCACCAATACTGTACTAACACACAGTCCCCTCTGGTGCACTCCATCGCAGTGCAGGCTCCCTTCCATTTGCACTGAAAGCAGCAATGTGCAAAAGCAGGCTGGTGCTTGTCTTTGGCCGTGAGCACTTTCTTCTGCTTTCTACATCACTCTGGTGTTATCTGCAGCCACAGAATATGAACGTTTCTGACACAGTGACGTATATACTCTCCTGAAAATCTATACATTATATGAGTGCACACTAAAAAGGTCACCGCTCTTAAGAAAGATGAGCTGAACTCCACCGGCCCGCTCTGTACTAACACTGGAGCATTTACAGAGGCAGTAAAGATCTTAGGAGTAATGCCGGCTCCGCCAAAAAGCTGGATTAAGCTGAAATGGCTGTTAGAAAAATACAAATAAACTACTTTACTGTTAAAGTTTTTTTGCTTTTGTTCTTTAAGTCAATAGTAGCTTCATAGAAAGTGAAGGGGAGGGACAGGGCAAAAAAGAGCAAACTGCAGAACAAGCAAGTGGGATTGCACGTTCCTAGGCTTCCCAAGCACTGCCAAGACACAGCAGTCGCTTGGAGGGCAGCTTGCCCCTCCAGACCTCAGAGCTCCATTCCCTGGGGACAGAGCTGGCCATGCAAACACATCCTGTCAAATCAGCCTGTGCAGATCTCCCCAGTTACTATTCTAAGATGTTCACCTACCAAGTTACGCTATGCTGGGCTGAAGACAGCATAAATAAAACTGACAAAGATCAGATGCAGTAAGGTGGTGTGCCACTTTAAGGGTTAACCATGCACAGGCTAAAAAAAAAAAAAAAAATGCCTTGCTGAGAAGTCTCAGCTCCACTCCAGCACCACGGAAGTTTCTCTGTGCAGGAGATTTCTTCCAAGCTTGCTGTATAGTATGGGCCACCTCGTTGATGGATTTGAAATGAAAGTCAATTGCCTGGGCAGGGATGCTAAGCACACAGCCAATAAATTTCCCAGGTGAAGCACCGGGAGAAGCCCTGGGCAGCAACCCTGTCTGTGTACTGATACACTCACCTCTGTGAATAGCACCAAGACAGGTCCCAGGGCCTTTGAGAATGTTTCAAATCTTCAAGGTAACTATCAACACTGTGAACCCAGCTTGCATTAGTAATTCCTTGACAGAGGTTTATGCGCTGATATATTACATTTCCACCATTAAGTGCCCTTAGGGGGCTGGCTAAACACACTATAATATGATGAAACAATACACAGTCATAAAGATAACACAACTACTTGTGCTAATAAATATATGTGATTATGGCAGAAGTGTAAGTATGCACAGCACATTTTCATACTTTTCAAAAGGAGGGTGTGTGTGTGTGTGTGTGTGTGTGTGTGTGTGTGTGAGTGTGTGTGTGTGTGTGTGTGTGTGTGTGTGTGTGTGTGTGTGTGTACATGGGTCTGTACACAGCTCAGTGACCACTGTAGTTGCCTTTTCAAGGGAAAGCCTAAGAGACCTGAGTTTGGAAAACATCACATTTTACTTACACTTCTCTTCAAAACATGGTTATATTAATATCTCCCATTCTGAAACGCCTAATCAAAGGGAGAGGTATAATCCTTCGCTGGGCTCTGACCCCCATCCAGATAGATCTAAGTCTGCAACCTATGACAAGTGAACTCTCCCATTCATTTACCAGCTGACTGTACCCAAAGAACAACCCTTCTCTATGCCACAATTGTGAAACAAAATGAAAAGCGGGATTTAAAAGCAAGGACAAAGGTTTGCACCAGCCTGCTTTTAGGTATGTTTTCTTTAGCCTACTTTTAAAACCTTGGGCTGCCCAATCTCATATGCATTACCAGCCTCTCTCCATACCTCTGAACTGAGACAGTATGAGAGGTGAGTTTCAAAGCCTGCACAGAGGCACCTGCTGAACGTCTAACTCAGCCACATCATTATGTGCACAAACATATGGTGTGTGTATGCGTGTGTGTGTGTACATGTGTGTATGCACATGCGTGTGTGTGTGTTTTCTAGGAAGCAGGGGGAGTCTAACAACATGATAATGGCAGCTATTGATAAAATTATACTACAAACAAAGATAACAAAAGTAGGTGCTAGAGAGATGGTTAGTGATTCGGGGTGTGTATTACTCTTGCAGAGGGTTGGAATTCAGTCTCCTGAAACCACACTGAATGGCTCACAGTCACCTGTGACACCAGCTCCAGAGTACCACTACCTTTTTCGGGCCTTCAGGGACATTTACACCCACAATGCATATACACTAACATAGACATAAAGTTAAATAATTTGATTAATATATATGTATCAGAAATAGAGGATACTTAACCACACAGGCTTGCTGTGTACTGGTAATATCCTACAGCTCATTCATTACAGAAAGCAATAACCAATCTAGCTACTACAAAGAGCCTACTATGTGCAAAGATCTTAGAGGTCTGAAGTAATGAATTTAAGACAAAGTTCTCATCCTTGTGAGCCTCAGCTCAGGGACAGATGACAGAAGGCACCAGGATGTCCCAAGTTGACTTTACTCTTAAGAGCAGGACATTCCAGCTCAAGGGCATGGACAGTGTCAGGACCTCTCAACCCTAAGTCATCTGCAGAGCTCCTAAGACTCAAAACCAGACGGAGACTCTCAGCACTGGGAGTGTGGACTTTGACTAGAAAGACAGGATAGAACCTGAGCCCCGTTCACACCGGGTGGCCATCACCTTGGCTTTGTATGGTTCTTGATAAAGGCATGCAGCTCTCCTTCTAACAGTGGCCTGGTGTCATCCACAGATAACTGTGAGGTCTAGATACATGTGGACACACAATACTGCACACGTGGGCACACAACACGACACTGCCTGCCTTCAATGAATGACAAGAAAAGCAGACAAGAACCCAGTGCATTTGTTTTCTAGCTTTGTATCCAAAACCAGGCACAGTCCACACCAGGAAAGGGCAGCTAGGACTTCATAGACATGCTGAGAGTCTCTACCACACAAAAACAGACAACAGGGCTCAGGCCTCCCTATGTTAGTTAGGGTTTTACTGCTGTGAACAGATACTATGACCAAGGCAACTCTTATAAAGGAAAACATTTATCATCAAGGCTCCCACTTCCAAGCAAGCATGGTGCAGGAGAAGCTGCGAGTTCTACAGCTTCATCTGAAGGCCACTAAGAGAAGAGTGACTCCCAGGCAGCTAGGATGAGGGTCTTAAAGCCCACACCCACAGTGACACACCTACTCCAACAAGGCCATACCTCCTAATGGTGCCACGCCCTGGACCAAGCATATACAAACTATCACATACCCCAACAGTTAACAGGTAAGAATGAAAATGCAAACTACATACAACACAGTGCCCTCAAACCTACATGTAAACTCTGTCCAAGTTTCTGACTCCTGAATTATAGCCCAGCTAAGACCATACTACATTGAAAGGTCAGTTCCTATTCAGCGAGGAGAGATAGAATTTTGAATCTGAGTCAAGACTAGTAAACCAAACAGAACTTTAGGCAAGTATATATCAGAACTCAGTTTCTAGAACATGCCATTCACAACATCCAAGACTTGGACATAAGAAACAAACAAAGAAAAGACTGTTAGGGCTTGGATGTGAAGTCTGAAAGAGCTTGTAATTTAGAGGACTAGTTCCCAACTGGTGGTGCATTTTGGGATGTTCGGTAAACTATAGAAAGTGGGACCTACCTGAAAGAGGTAGTTACTGGGCGTGGCTCCTTGGGGATGCTCTGTTCTGTCTCTCTGCTCTCTGTCTGTGCTCAGGGGAGCAGCTTTGCCCTACCAGATATTCCCACTACCATAACGTACTTCCCAAGCGCACGGAGCTAAGCAATCATTCACTGAACCCTCTGAAAATGTAAGAAAAATATCAACAACTTTGTTTATATCAGACATTCTGTCACAGTGACCAAAACCAGTTACGATCACAATAACCTAATTCAAAGAAAATTCATCAGGTGAGATTACTGGATTTACCAGATAAGGATCTTAAGTGGGAGTTCTGGTTCCTTCTTTCTGTTGCTTCAATAAAACATTTGATCAGACGCAACTTTGGGAGAAAAGGTTTTAATTTAGTTTATACTTCCAGGTCATAGAAACTAGGAGGAATGCAATTGGCAGAAACCTTGGAGGAATGCTACTTGCTGGCTTGTTTCTTCAGTCATGTTGGGATGGCTTTCTTATACAGTCTAGAACCAGCTGCCTAAGGATGGTGCCTACCACAGCAAACTAGGTCCTCCTGCATCAACTAATGGTCAAGACAATCTCCCACAGATATGCCTATATGCTAGTATGATTTAGGTAACTCCTCAACCAGAACGTTCCTCCTAGAGGGCTCTACGATGTGTCAAGTTGACAACTCAAGCTAATCATGGCAGCAGTCACTGTAGCCAGGTTCAAAGACATAAAAGGAAAAGGTTCCTGCAGTGAAATGAAAAGAGCAACATCAGCAGACAACAAGGGCTGTGGTAGCCGCCATACGGCTGGCCAGGAGAGTGGTGAAGCTTGGGGGAGACTGTTTAATGTGCTAAAATCCAAACAGTCACCTGAGACCTGGGAAAGACAGCTGAATCCAAGCAGACCACAGGAGACACGAAAAAGCACTGGAGGTAGGATGAGGCTGGGAGATCTGGAGGCAAGGAAAGCTTTGACATAATTGCCTTTAAACAGCAGCAATGACAGAAAAAAGTGGGTCATCAGATGCCCCGTCCCAGACACGTGTTTATTCATGCAAAGCTATTTTCACAACGAGTCGCTGAAAGGTGAGGACTGTATGAATGGAGTAAACACTCTCTACTCCTAAGCACACCAGGAGGACTGATGCCGTGTAGCATGGTGGGTAGAGTCCTATCAATCATCCTAGCTCTCAAGAGAAGCAGAGGCAAAAGAATGTCTACAAGTTTGAGGACAGCTTGGTCTACATGGTGAATTCTAGGCTATCCTGGGCTACACAGTGAAACTGCCTCACACAAATACCAGATGTCTGGAGTTGGGAGAGCATAGTGATCTTTTATGTATGGTGACCAACATAATCAGAAGCCTGTGGGATGACGTATGCTACTTGGAAGGAACGTGATGATGTGTTATACCATCACATTTCAAAGGTTTAACATACACCAGTCCCCATATCCTCCTCTGGGGACCATGAATTCTCTAAACCTTTCCTAAGACCTTACTTGTTCTGTTTTCCTCCCCACAAAAGGGAGCTTGCTGCTCCTGCAGAGGACCCAAGTTTGGCTCTCAGCACCCATGTCAGCCACTTTAAGCAGCTTACAACTGCCGGGAACTGCAGTCTGACACCCTCTTCTGCTCTTCTGACCTTGGTGCACCACCAGCGTCATCCACCAGCGTCACCCCCTCCCCCATACACACACAATTAATGTTAAAAGCAAAACAAAACCTGAGGTCAAAATGAAGCCAAGACATGGTCGAGACATTATTACAAAGCTAAGAACAGTCCGAGACCCTCTGGCCGCAATAAGCTGTCAATTTAGGTTGGCCAGATGTGCTCCCCAAGGCTGAGGCAGTGAGTGACATCTGAACCAGACTGGTCCCCAAAGCAGATCCAAATAGAACAGTGGGGACACAAAAGCAACATATGTTTACCAGTAAAATTTCTGACGACAAAAGTCTTCAGTGAGAAACAGCTAGGTCGTATGAGATCGAGAAACTAGGTTTAACGACTCCATCTACAGCACTGGTTCTCAACTCTCTTAATGCTGCGTCCCTTGAATATAGCTCTTTGTGTTGCGGTGATTCCTAACCATAAAATCATTTTCATTGCTACTTCACAACTGTAATTTTGCTACTGTTATGAATCATAACGCAAATATCTGTGTTTTCCACTGGTCTTACATGACTCCTATGAAAGGGTCAGTCATCTGACACACATTCCCCACCGCCCAAAGGGGTCTCGATCCATGGGTTAAGAACCACTGATCTACAAGTGAAAAAAGCAAAATGGAATTTGACTAGTGGACAGGCAGTCATGTCTGGGGAACACAGCAAGCACTGGAGTGTCAAGGATTTTATAGATGAAAATTAAAGATCTGTACATGAATAGTAGCTGGGGTTTTGTGGGGTTTCTTTGGGTTGTTTGTTTGTTTGTTGTACTTATAATTTGTTCACCATTCCCATTGCAGTCTCTGTATCCTAAAACAACTGACATCAGCAAACTGGGACTGTGTCTGTTTCACTTCTGGGTTAACTCTCTTCACTGCACTGGAAATCAATATAACCTGCTTAAAGATGAAGAATGGTTTGAAAAAAAAAAAAAAAAAAGAGGGACCAAAAGCAAACTGAAAAGAACAAAAGCCATACAATTAAAAATATAAAACAATAAAACCACTCAAAATATAGGGTCAGCCAACAGCAAAAATCCTCTACTCGTTTCTGCAGGTTTCTACTCATCAGACTGGAAGACTCTGAAGAGAAATGTGGAGCCAAGTGCCAGCAAATTCAGATGTGGAAATCACACAATATTTAAGACCAGACCTCATCCAGGCAAATAAAAGCCTGCGGAAAACAACTGCATGTTACTTTGTGAACGTTGATATTGTGGGGGGATGGGGAGAGGTGACATATTTAAAAGCTTTTCTCAATTTTTAGATGTATTTTCTTTTTATTGTCATTTTAATTATTCTCTGAGAATCTCATACAGTGTGATTTGGTAATATTCATCCCTCCCCCATACTTCTCCAGAATCCACCCCCTTTTCTCTACGCACTGACTTTTGTGTCTTTTCTGTCCCCTGCCCCATTGAATCCAGTTGCTCCATATATTGCTGGATGTGCGGCTCTTCACTGGAGTGCTGTTGCCTACCTGGGGGCTACGCTCTTCAAGAAGACTAACTCTCCTTCCCATAGCATCTCCCAACTGTCAATACATCTTAAGCTAGGGATGGAACTGCATGCCCACCTGCCCTCATCACACTGGGGTTTTTTCTGGCTTGAATGTGTACAGGTCTTCTGTATGCTGTCACAAATGTCATGGGCTCACCCGTGTAGCTGTCGGCTTTCCTGCACTTATTGCTGCCTCTGGCTCTTCCTCTCTCTCTACCTGCTCCTCATCAAGGATCCCTGAACCGTGGAGGAAACCCAACAGCAGCCTACCTCCCTCTGGAAACCCATCAGATCCCAGCCTGCTCCCCACCAGGATCCCTCAAGACCAGCCCACATGGAAGTGAGGCCCAAACAGGCTACTCACACTCCCTTCCTGGCACCCTCGGGGGGGGGGGGGGTTACCCCAACCCCCTCTAGCTACTAGTTAGGGACAAATGCTTCCTCCCAGCCCCTTGCTGGGACTCACCAATTCCCAGCCTCCCCATAAGGGACTCATCAGCTACTGCATGCAGCTGGGAAACCTAACTACTCCTTCCATTCAAGACTCGCTCAGAAAAGCCCTGACGCCACCTGACAATTTTCCTCTGGCAGTATAGACAGGTCCTGGATTCTCCAGTTCTTTCTGACCTTGAGACCCTGGACCAATCTATATTGCCAAAGGAAATTTGTTCTTTAACTAAGCCACTGAAGAGACCAGTCTATAGCTGATAATTTGCAGGAAGACCTGCAGTAGGGGCTGTATCCCCACATGCCAGACAAACAGAAGCATCAACATGCTAATCCAGCAAATAACCAGCCCCTCTTGTAACTAAGCCTGCAAACAATGAGCCCACTCCTGCTGAAAGAAGGTAATTTTAACAAAAAGAAAACCTCAACCAACGAACTCCAGACGTGCAAATCCCAATACAGAAATACAAACAACAAGAAAAACCCAAATAACATGTCTCCTCCAAAAAATACAAATCCCACAGTAATATCCCCTATTGAAAATGATCTGGAAGAACTCCCAGACAAAGAAATTGGAAGAATGATTGTAAATATGGTCAGACTACTCAGAGACAAACAGATGAACAAAATGAGGGGGTTAGCCCAAGCCACGTGCACTGGTTGGTTTTTGTCAACTTGACGAAAGCCTAGACATTATCTAGAAAGAGAAAAACCTCAACTGAGAAAATGCCTCCATAAACTGGCCTGAGGCAAGTCTGTGGGGCACTTTCTTGATCGCAGTTGACATGGGAGGGACTGGTTTACTGTTGAGTGGTGGTACCCCTAGATCACCAGGTCGGTGATGCTGGGGTGTTATCAGGAAGCAGGCTGAGCAAGCCAAGAGGAGGAAGGCAAGTAAGTAGCATCCCTCCATGGCTTCTGATTCAGTTCCTATCTCTAGTTCCTGCCCTGGCTGCCATCAATAACAAAAGGTGTCCTGAGAGTTGTTTAAGATGAAATAAGCCCTTGTCTCCCAAAGGCCATCAGGGATAGAAGATGAAGCGGATGTGATTCTTATGTTCCACCTTTATGCCATCTAACATTTCCAGGAAAACTCTGTAAGCACACAACTTTTAATAATGGTGAACATTATAGCTATTAAATACTACACATGAGAGGATTTAACAGAGTTTGTAAGCTGCTAGTTAAACAGTTGTGCTGAAGTGAAATTATACAATAAAATAAACCTACTCATTTGCCTACCATGTTTTCTGAACTAAGGTTTTGCTTTTCGGCTCCTAATTGATAAAAGAAATTAAAGACAAACTGGGCGTGATGGCACACACCTTTAATCCCAGCACTCAGGAGGCAGAGGCAGGCAGATTTCTGAGTTCAAGGCCAGCCAGGTTTAGAAAGTGAGCTCCAGGTCAGCCAGGGCTACACAGAGAAACCCTGTCTCAAAAAAAAAAAAAAAAAAAAAAGATGGGCAGTTGTATTAGAGACTGAGAGAAACACTAGAGCAAGCCAGCTGAACATCTTAGCAGCTGCCCAGATGAAGACAAGGAAGAGGGAAAGCCATAGCTTCTGCAGCGGCAGGTAGAAGGGGAGTAAGGCTCTAGAGATGGAGAAAGCAGAGTGCCAGGGAGAGCATGCCCAAACTTCTGGTCAGTGTCTGAGAAAGAGATGGAAATAAGGAAAAGGAAAATGTACGCTTCTCTGACTTAAAGGGACGAGTTCTGTCTGTCTGTGGTCTGACTTGTAGAGCAACCCCATGGGAGAAGGTTTTGGAACGGTAAGTACATTGTGTCCAAAAGGGCATAATTAGTCCTCCCTTCTCCTTAGCATGCCTTCAAGAGAACTAACTTTCCCTTGGGGATGGACTCCTGGTAGCGTGATTGACAGGCCCAACTGGATTAACTCTGAGGAGGAGGCTATAGTAGCTTAGAATGCTGCCTCCAACCACAGCCAGAGATAGAAATTGGATTTCCTCCTCCTCCTCCTCTTCCTCCTCCTCTTTCTCTTCCTCCTCCTCTTCTTCTTCCTCCTCTTCTTCTCCCTCCTCCCCTCCTCCTCTTCCTCCTCCTCTTTCTCTTCCTCCTCCTCTTCTTCTTCCTCCTCTTCTTCTCCCTCCTCCCCTCCTCCTCTTCCTCCTCTTCTTCCTCTTCCTCCTCTTCTCTTTTCTTTTCCTTCTAACATCTTTCCTTTCCAGGAGGAAGTAGCTTTTTTGTAATGGACCTCAACAAATCCCACCTATTTCTACCTTTGCATTTGGTCATTTCAATCCTAAAGAGGGGATCCCTCTCTAATTTTACCGGAAAAAGAGGAAGAGGGGTCCAAAGGTGACATGGAAACGTAAGGGTTCTTTGGAAAGACAGATGGAGTTTTGCTGGGGTAAACATGTAAAGGAATATTTAGCTGAAATGGACATGGGTGATAGACTAAGGTAGACTTGTGAAGGAACATTTCACTGATGTAGACACAGGAGGGAGGGTGTTCTGCTAAAGCAGGCATGAGAAAGGACATGTGATGAAGGATTCTTTGCTAACAACATGCATGTACTGGTCTGCCTTACATTGTGTAGTTGAGCTGCATTTGTCAGGACCGCATAGAAAGAAACGCACCAAAAAAAAAAAAAAAATTCTAGTGGTGTGCTACAGTTTCAAACTACTTCTGTGAACTTGAGCTGGTTGGCAGAGTGATGTCAGCTGAGACAGATACACATGCTGAGGCAAGACCTGTGCAGGACACGTGATATTTGGAGGGTATAAATAGGACTCAACGGACAGTGATGGTGGCTGAGCTTAACCTTATAGAGCTAGCTGTGCAACGCTTGTGGGTCTCAAGTCTTCCCTGATCTTCGCTTCCCTGAGAGAGGCACAACAGAGAACTTCTCCTGGCATTCCTCCTGGGCCCTCCTGCAGACGTGAGCTGAGGCTGAGGCCTGGCTTTCTCTGCTAGGCAGTGCCACTGCTGCTGATTCGTGTTTGCTATCCAGACTCTACTGAACTGGACTGCTGGTGTATTTGTGAAGTCTTTGCCAGTGGGTCAAGCTGCTGCTGTTGACCTGTGAACTGAACTGCCGATTTCCAGACAACACAGATGGGAGTTAGTCCAAAGAACCTTTCTAAACAGGTCCTCTTCCCCGTATCCCTTCTTTCCCACTATCTCTGGTAGATAGTGAGCTGAAAGGGGGGTTAAGGAGTTTAAGAACCATCATTAAAAATAGATTTTGATGGGGCTGGTGAGATGGCTCAGTGGTTAAGAGCTCCCACTGCTCTTCCAAAGGTCCTGAGTTCAAATCCCAGCAACCACATGGTGGCTCCCAACCATCTGTAGTGAAATCTGATGCCCTCTTCTGGAGTATCTGAGGACAGCTACAGTGTACTTACATATAATAAATAAATAAACTTTAAAAAATAGGTTTTGAAAAAATTAAAGTTACACAAAGGGGATACAGGGAAGGAAGGGTCCATGCCCCATGGCCTCCAAATCCCTGAAACACCATCAAAGAGAGACAGAAATGGGGGAACTGACTTGGGGAAAGCAGAGTGCACAGCTGTAGGTCCAAGTGTGGATACTACATGGAAGACTGGACATAGGCCCTGCAAACCCTAACACTTGCCCTACCCAGCTCCAAAGGAGGGGTTCTGAGTTCTCAGTGAAGCATCTTAACGAGCTCCAGGTAGATGAGAAACTAGGGCATCTCCTCAGAGCACTGCAATGGAAGAGGGTTACCCCCTTCACCTTGAGTCTTTGGCTGAATCTCAGAAGCCAATAAAGCCAAAAGCTGATTAATGAGAGAAAAATATGAGTTCTGTTAAATCCACATAAGTAGATGTTTGCAAGCGTGAAGTCCCCAGAAATGCCAAACATGCTTTTATACATTTTAGATAAGAAGAAAAGTAATGGCTAGGCATGACCTGACAGAAATGAAGATACTCTAAAGAGACACACATATCTCCAAATCAGACCATTCAAACAGTGGATGCCAAAGAAATGGGAATTTCCCCACGATCTAATACCGGCAAAGGCAAAGGCACCTGCCAGAGGAAGTGCTCAGCTCCAGAAGAGATTTACAACTGCTCAGACATTATAGGATCTCAGATAATGATGGATGAACGGGGATAGGACCATACAACTTGGTCTGGCTTTGTAGACTTGTGTATCGTTCACCTCCCATTTAATCCTGACCCTCATTTCAGGACCCTGAAGATGGACTGGGGAAGGGAGTCTCCGACCTCTTTGTCACTCTTCCCAATATGACCGTACTGGATTAAGCTCCTTTCTCGGTTTCTCACTCTTCACTCACCTCTTTTAATTGGCTTTCTGAGGGCCAGCAGCTGGACTTTGTGGGGCACAAGCTGTGACCCCACCAAGTTTAGGACAATTGGATCTTTGGACTACACAAGCAGTGTCAGGGTGCTGGTTCCAGTTTGGCAGAACTGAGAGAAGCCAGACGCTCTAAGAGGTTCCAGGGGGAGGGGGGCCATCAGAGGCATGCCTTCAAGGAGAACTGCGAAACCAGGACTTTTTTGCCCCTCATCCTCAGCCATGAGGTGCACAGTTTGTTCTGCCACAAGTGCCCTGTAATGATCACTCACTGTTACAGCCCCAGAGCAGCACGGCCAATCAAGCTTGATGGCAGTCTCCAAGACAACGCATCAAGATAGACCTTTTGTCTTTACAAGGTCTATCTTGGGTGTTCTGCTGTGGACATGGAAAGCTGACTAATATGATGACCAAAAATACCTTACACACACACGTATGTATAGGCACGCACACATGCACATACTTTTCTTGGTCTTGCCATTGTTGGCAAACCTCTACCCCACTGAATTTTACGTTTCCAATTAAAACTCATACTGACACCATTTTGTTGTTTATAAAGTAGCTGAAAAGCCTTTCCTCCAGGTTAGATGTGCCCTTTCTAAATTAAACTTTGCTGGAAGATGAAGTCCTGAAGCCAAAGGGTTTCTAGGAATGCTCTCCCTCTTTCCCTTATGTAAGATGCTCTGGACCGAAGAAAAAAATATGTTTTGCTTTTCAGACAGTTTCATCCTCTTAACAAGCTTGCCTCTTAGTCTCCTTAGCAACCACAACTTCAAAATAATTAAGTTCAAGCTTCAAATGATTAAAATAAATTATACCTAATGGGCTAAATACAACTATAAATTAAAACTCTCATATATTTATATGATTATAAATGAAAAGATGTGTTATAAGAGAAAATTTAAAAATATCTGTTTTGAGGTTCCCACATTAATTAATGTTTTCCATTGATTTCTTCATATTGTTCTCTAATATCCAAACACAGTACCTCTTCTGAGAAAAATCACTTGTACTAAAAAAATAAACTACACAAAGGAAGAAGGAAATCATCCCCGATGCCCAGTGTAGCCCGGCACAGAAGACACAGTGAACAGCTACCTGCTGACCGTATAGACGGGTCTCCTCTCCTAATGTGGGCCAACATTTTCATTTAGCTGCTTCCCTGATGTTGAACAGCTCTTGTAACAGGTATGTTTCTTATATAGAGGATGCACAGTAGCCCCAATCACCAATCTGTGACTTCACTTTCAAAGTTCAGTTACCTGCAGTCAACTACCATCCTAAATAAATAAACGAATAAATGGAAAATAAATAATTCATAAATCTGAAACTCTGGGCCATTCTGGGTAGCATGATGAAATGTCACTATAGAACATTATTGGTCCTTTCTCCAGTGTATCCACACTGTATACAGAACCCACACATTAGTATCCTTGTAGCCATCTTGCTCACAAAATTGACTGTTACAATATTGCATTGCTTTGGTTCAAGTAATCTTTCTGTAGTGGTCCTGTCACCCATCAGGAGGCTGGGTTCTTTACCCACAAAAAGATATTGATTGGCAAGGAGAGACTCTCCACACACTGGTCTCTGGCAGCTTCCAATTCTCTCAGAGCTTGACAGCGGCAGGTAGCAGCAGCGGGCAAGGTGGAACCTGCAGTAGCCACCTCTTGTGTTCTAGCTCTCAAGGAGCCCCCCAGGCAGAGGGACCCTCACTAAGACTTTGGCATTAGCCAGTGTCGCAGCTCTTGGTCCAGAACATGAGACAATCTATGAACTCTTGTAGTGACCTTCTCTGCTGCCTTTCAGCCCTTTATTCTCCTTCAGTCAGTCAGTCTGTCTCTCGTTCTCTGTCAGCCACTCCCCCTCTTCTTTCTGCTTTGCTGATTCTTAAACAGTTCAGCTGCCATAAACCTGGCATTCCATCCCCTCCTGTAACATGGTTACTACACACAACTACTTGGGGTGCCCACCTCAACCTCCATCAAAAATGTTTAGGTTCCCCCTCGAGGCACAAGAGCCAGGCATCCGGCACCTGCTGCTGCTGCAGCCAGAAGTGCTCAGGCCAGCGATGTACTCCACCTCCAGATCTGCCACTGAGCTCACCACCGCTACTCCAGTGCCAAGGCTGCCTGCATACTTTCACTGTGGACTTGCCAGCCTGTCCAGCCACATGGCTATTTTCTGCTGCCTCTGGTCACTGCGGCTATCTGTCGCTCTGTGTGGTCTCTGCTTCTCTGAACCTCATGTTACCAGCTCAGCCTGCTCTACTGACAGGGGGCAGGAAAGGAGCGCTGGAGGGAAGCCTTGTGTTGGACCCAATGCTCTAATGCCAGAAGAAGCAGTAAGAGGGGGAGGGGGGGCTCCCAGCTGACTGGGTGAGCCTGAGCAGGCTCCAAGAGACTGAAGGGGAATGCATGAGCCAATCACAGCTGCTTATTCTAGACCAATCACGGCAATGTGTTTGAGCCAATCTCAGTCCTGTCTCTAAGCACTGATCCCAGCAGTCTCTCTGGTGGGTCACCAGGGAAATGTTGCCCCTCTGAACAAGCTGATTATGCATCCTTGCAGGCATCCACTGCTCACCCAGGCAAACTGGTCCTTTGAGTGGCTGTGCCATCAGGGCCAAGGTGATCAACTATGACAGCAGCATAGACGTCTCAGGGCATCTTTAAGAGTGAGTGGTTCAGGAAAGCAGGTGCTTGCTTAAACAAGGTTAGTCCATTAGAGCGTCAGAGTAATAGTCCTTTTGTTCAAGGCAGCCAGACCAACAAGGGAAAGGCCCAGAAGCTGCTAAGGAGTCCAACAGTTTTGCTAAGTTCTCAGGAAAGGGAACATCAGAGGCAGAGTGTACCATGGACACTAAATGGCTAGATCATGAATGCTAATAGTGTCTTTTCAAAATAGATGAGCAGTCCTTGACACCTGCCCCATGCCCCGTGGTAAAGCTGGTGGCCTTTCCCTTGTCAGTGAGTACCTGCACTGTCCCCTCCCTCCATCTCATCTCATAGGCACCGTTATCAGTTTACAGCAGCACAAAGAAGAGGTGAGGACAGTACCATACAGCATTTTAAGGAAGACCGCATAGTATCCACATTAACTTGTCACAGGATATTAAAACCATTCCATTATTAGTTGTTAGCTTACTATGTGGTTTCTAAATATCACTGATATTGATGTTTGGGGAAGATACAGTTTTCCCCCACGTGGGATGTACCCTACGGTTCAGGGTAAGTGTTGTGAAAATAGTAAGAAGTCACCAAGCTGGGCACATGGAAGAGGCTTCAAGGAAGAGATCAAGGCTGAGTACTAGAAGCAAGAAGAGGAGGCAGAGGGGTGGGCAGGGACAGAGGAGCAGCTCCTGACATCTAGTAACAGAGGGGCCTGACAAATATGCTGATTCAGAGGACAAGCAGGACCAGGTGACCCAAGGGAACCAATAGGAATCACAAATAGTTCCAGGTAATCCAAGTTGACAGCCCTGTCCAGGGAGACACTCCTAATGTAGGAAACACAAAACCAAACATAAAGGGCACAGTCAGGCCAAGGTGGGAAGCCTAATCAGAGTTCAGACTGGCTGATGCTGGCTTAAGCTGGTGCTGGCTCCGAGGTAATAATGGATAAAGCTTGCCACAGAAAACACTCCTAGCTGGGAAAGTGGCTTGCAGAACTGAGGCCCTGCACAGCCTGGGGCGCCCTGCACTCCAGGGCACGCACCACCATCCTTTCTGCATTGCTTGCTTCCCCGGCCTGTGTCCCTTGCAGCTGCTGTGTCTGGGAAGGAAGCCTGTCATGGCTGGGCCGTAGCCTGGGCCTGCAACAGGGAGCCAGGCACCTTCATGCAACGCTGAGCTCAAGCATGGGAAGCCGGGTGCTGAGCAAGAATGAAACAGCGTGGCGTGGGGGAGGGAGCCGGTCAGCCTCACTCAGTCTGGCTTACAGCTGAGCAAGGAAAACCTGGGATTCTCATGACTTAGAATCTGTTTATTCAAAGATGCTAACTATGGGCAATGGAGAATGATCCTCACAGACTTCTAATACTTGGACTTCACAAACAACAGGGGTGGCAGGGCAAGGACAGAGGTCCCTGACAGGGCTCTAGCCAGCTCCTCTGAGATCTCCAGATCACCTTAGTCTCTTAGAGTCTAGGAACCACAGCCAAACACAGTCACACCTCCTTCTCCCTATTCATTGGATGCAACAAACTTTAGCCTGGGGAGGTGACTGCCTCACCCCTAACAGTGCTGCCTGAGAAAGGTCAAGGCTAGTAAAGAATGAACTGTCTCTCTAGCCCCGAATGACATGGACCCAAGCCACTCAAATAGGCTTGTAGTTCTGAAGCCTCTTTGTCCCTCTGATGGCTGTCTACGCCCTTTAACTCAGGAGTGTCGTGATAAGCCATCTGAGGGTCACTCTCTGGATCCAGGCTCTGCTTGTCCAGGTTGGAGGCAGACCCCTAACTTCTCCCATGGCCAGCTGCAGAGGCTACTGGCCTCATCACCAATCAGCCCTCCCTGAGTTTCCACTTTCCTAAATCCCTGCCTGCCCACTACAGACTCCTTGTCTCCCTTGGAAGGGACCAGGTACCTCCTACGGGCTTAAGTGGGTTCTCACCCCACTGGACCCCTGTTCTCTCCACGATGGAATTAGATTCCGTCCTTTCCTTTTAGCGGGCACCAACTGTGTTTTGTTTACTTTTGCTGACATTTATTTTGGTGATGTTGGGGTTAAACTTAAAGAGTCTTCCCCACACTAGACAAGTGATCTACCACTGAGCCACTCCCGGCAGCCTTCGCTCTGTCTCTCTTAGACAGTAAACAAGTGACCGACCAGTGAAATGAAAGGCTCTGAGTTCACACAGCCCAGGGTCTGAAGACTGTTGCCACTGGCCAGCTGTGTGGCTGCAAGACATTTTCTGAAAAAGAGGCACCACCCTAGGATTCGCTGCTAACCTCATGATGTTAGGCACACCGCATGAATTTGGGTTCTATGTATCTGTGAGTTTTCTTTAATTCATTCGTGAGATGGAGTTTCAGTATGTGGTGTGGAACACACAAAACAGAACTTAAACACACAGTCCTTCTGGCCAGTATCCCAACTACTGAGATTACAAGCAAGCAGCACTATAGGAACCGCATGAAGTTAGACCACGATCTGGAATGCACTCAGCACTCAATACATGTTTCCTCAAGACACTAATCTTCCAGCCACTTATTAAATCTCATTTAAAACAACAACAATATATCACAGATCTCGCTTGTTCTGTTATAAATCATACCTCAGAACGCTGACCTTTTCCTCTCAATGTGAATACATTTATATGGAAAAAATGAAAATTCAGACAGAGATGTATACTCCAGATGAAGCCAACCTTAACTGTACAGCTCTGCTTCCATGATTAGCGTGTGTGTGTCTGTGTATTCTGTATGTGTCTGTGTCTGTCTGTATCTCTCTTTTTCTCTGCTTTTTTTTTTCTGTTTTGGTTTTGTTTTGTAATAGAGTCTCAGATAGCCCAGGCTAGCCTCAAACCAAAGCTGAGGCTAGCCTTGAATTCCTGATCCTCATTCTTTAACCCCCCCCCCCACACACACACACACACACACACACAGTGCTAGCATAATAGGCATGCATCGCCACACCAAATTTAGGACAATATCTCTTTAAACCATCCAACTGACTACTTTCTGAAAGCAGGCAGTTCCTAAGTGTTGCCAAGGGATACAGGCTAATCTTGTGTGTAAATTAATCATTGTGTGTAAATTAAGCAAAACACCAGATGAGAGCTGTCTGGAATAGATCCCTATCAAAAGAAAAACAATAATAACATATTCCACAGAAATTTGTTTTCAGTGCTAGAGTAAAGTCTTGGGTGGCTCCTGACCTCACCCTCTCCTTGTAAAGTGAGGGACTTAAGCCTCCAAGGATAAAATGACTCACCCAAGGTCCCGTGCCATGGAGCCTAAAGGCTCATCCCACCACCCCTCCCTGAGTCATATGAACGGTGTAAAGGAAACTATAACGTGGCCCTGGAGACACACCCAACGATGACCTAAAACCTGAGTCATAAGTCAGAGGATTTAAACCTAAGTGGAAAATGGGGATGTGGAAATCTGATAAAACAACCTCCTCTCTAACCTCTTAAGGTAAGAAATGGGGCTAGAGGCAGACTCTCAAGAGAACCAAGGAAGACAGGCATGGAACCCTCTTAACTCGGCCCCCAAAGGCCACCATTAATAAAGTCTTCTCCATAGAACACTAAAAGAGAGAAAACAGATTCCCTGCCCTGAGAGAATTTAGCAATCCGAGGAAGAGATGCACACTTCTTTCTAGTAGAAAAGGATTGGATAAACAAGCTTGGAAAGAGTGCAAGCCCAGCCCTCCACCATGCGGAGAGCTGGAACGCTACACTGCCACATAGTGGTAAGGAGCCTAAATTGCAAGACAAGGAAGTGTGCTTTAGTTTTTTGTTTGTTTTGTTTTTTAAATAATTGCTTCCATTGTGAAATTTCCAGACATTTATATAATATATTCCAATATTTACTCATCACCCTCTCTTTTCCAACTTGTCTTCCCAAAATACTTTTAGTTTTTAATCTGTAAAAAGTCCTAGATTTCATTATGACATTTCAAAGCATGTATCACTGTGCCTTGCCTAGATTTCACTATGACATTTTAAAGTACACATCACTGTGCCTTGCACATATTCATACTTCCCACTACCTTCTCCTTCCCTTCTCCCCACCTCTTGCTGGCCCCTTCTTCCATTAATAATTCCTTTTTGTTCTCTCTCTCTCTCTCTCTCTCTCTCTCTCTGTCTCTTTCCCTCTCTCTCTTCCCCTCCCTCTGTGTGTGTGTGGGGGGTGCGCATGCACGTGAAAATGGCTTCCCACCCCATTTTTTCCTCTCTTATCCCTGTCCCTGTCCTAATATGAAGTCCCTTCTTCCTCTCTCATAGTCCCATTTGTATATTTACATAATATATGCATATATGCACTATGCACGTGTATTTAAGTCTAGATTCTGCACGTGAGAGAAAATGCGATATTTGTCTTTCTGAAACTGGCTTATTTCACAGGATAATCTCGCTACAATCATTTTCCTGCAAATGACCTAATTTTATTCTCCTTCATAGCTGAATAAAACCGCATTGTATACACACGCTACATCTTCTTTATCTGTCCATCTGTCTGTAACTCAATAAACACGCATGATCAAGTATCTCTTACTTACTTACTGACTATGCTGACTTAGAATCCTTCAGCTATAAACCCATGAGCAATGCCTGAATTATATGGTAGTTCTTTTGGTTCTTTTCGGAAATCTCCATACTGATTTTCACAGCAGCAGCCATCAGTATACATCCACACCAGCAGCAAGCGTTGCTTTCTCCCACCTCCGTGCAAGCATTTACTGTCCTCTGTTTTCTTAAAGACTCCCATTCTTATGAGGAGACAGAATCTTCACGTTTTGATTGACATTTTCTTTACAGCCGAGAATCTTGATTGTACTTTTCATATATTGATCAGTTTTTGCACATTTTTTTGAAAAGTGTCTATTCAGTTCGTTTGTCCATTGACTTGATGGATTAGTCAGTCTTTGGGTGTCTGACATTTTAAAGTTATCTCTTCAATCTGTTCAATATTTCCTTTGTAGTGTAGCTTTCAAACTTCATGCAAATCCCTCCTACTACTTCCCAAGCTACTGGACTCCTGTTTAGAAAATCCTGGCTGTGCCTGTAGCTTTGCTTTTTACTGTTGTCTCTTTGCAGGTCCTGTATCAAAGTCACTAGAATCAATGTTTGACATGTGGATATCGAGATCTGATCTCTCAGTACTATTTTCTCCAGTGAACAGTTGACACCTTTGTCAAAACACTAGGGTGGCTGTACCATTCGGTACTTCCTGATCCTCCTCTGTTCTGTTACTGCTGAGCCCGTGCCACGCTGTTTCAGGTACTATGGCTCTGCAGTACCGTTTTAAATGGGTATTGTAATAGTGCTAAGACCGCACTCTCTATGAGCAGGATTGCACTGTCCACTTGGGTCTCTGATGCTTCCGTATAAATTCATGTATTCTGTTTATGTGAGGACGCCATATTTGATAACATTTCATGAGATCTGTACATCACGTTGGCAACAGCCATTTTCACATTAATTCTGCCGGCCAATGAGCATGGGAGGTCTCTCTGCCCTCAGTGCCCTCTTCCATTTCTTTCCTCAGTATCTGAAAGTCTTCATTGCAGAGGTCCTTCATCTCCTTCATTACACTCATGACTAGTTTTTGTTTGTTTTGTTTCTTAAAGTTACAGTTCATGGGAGGGTTCTGGTGTGGTGGCGGAGGTTGTTGTTGTTTTTCTTGGTCTCCTAATTGGCAAGTTCATTACCGTTACGTGGGAAAGTAGCTGGTTTTTATATGCTGGCTTTGTAACGAGACAAGTTCTTGGTGGAAGAACTTGTTTGATTTTATTGATTTATACTAATATTTATTGAGTACTGACAATGTACTCAAATTTGGCACCCAAAACCATCAGTGAGCAGAGCAAGCCAAAATCTCTGCCTCTGAAAATGTCACACTACAGTGAAGTGAAAGAGTAAATAAACTTCATGTTTGTGCACAGTTATGGGGTAACACGTGGTGTTGGACTAAGCAGAGCCTGGGGCTGGGTCCTGAGCACAGTGAGACAAGGACACACCTGCCAGTCAAAGGGAGCTACATGGAGAAAGCAGGAGACCACAGGGTTAGCAGTGAAGGGAAGAAAAATAAGAAATAAGAAATAGTAGGCATGATGCGGAAGAAGATTCTGGGGCAAAGAAAGAAACAGTGCAGATGCCATGAGGTGGAGATACGAGTGGTTCATTATAGAACGAGGAAAAGCCCAGTGGACTGAACGGGGGTCAGCTCATGTGTCAGCAGAGCTAGGCTCTACAGGTGTGTCCTCAATCTCAGGTCAGGAAGGGGCCTGCACTCACAACTGGGAGGAATCCTAGTCATACAATGTAACTTGTGCCAAGGGTCTAAGAGGGAAAGCTGACAGAAGATGGCCCAGGAAACCAGAAACCAGAATAAGAGCAGGAACCTGGAGCAGGCTGTTCTAGGTGCGCTGTGTGCTGTGAGGAGCAAGCTCAGGAAAGTGGAGAAATGCAGATGGAGCCGGGCGTGGTGATGCAAGCCTTTAATCCCAGCACTCAGGAGGCAGAGGCAGGTGGATTTCTGAGAGAGGCCAGCCTGGTCTACAAAGTGAGTTCCAGGACAGCCAGGGCTATGCAGAGAAACCTTGTTGGGGGGGTGGGGGGGCGGACAGAAATGCAGAGGAACAGATGAAGGGCAAAAGGAAGCATGCTGGAACAGGAATACAGGTGAGGTAAGAGAACAGCCAGACAGGAGAGCTGAAGGGACAGGCAGGGAATCTGGCCTACAGGACCCAGCAGGTGCCTTCCTGCCAAGTCCTACACTGCCACACAATAGATAATAATGACAATAGACAACTTGTCTCCTCCCCTCCATAAAAGTAGAAATGAAAGCTGCCCTAATTTATTTAATCAAAGTTGATTCCTAAGCTGCAAAATGATGGTAAGAATCTGAAGCTGTAGGCCAACGTCACTATGAATAGGAAGAGATGAAGTTGCATACCGGATGTAAATTAAAAAATTAAGTGGAAGCTCAAAGTAAGCAAATCCAACTGTAAATCTTTAAATACAGGTCAACTGTGTTTGTACTCTCGATGAGTGGATAATTCAACGTGAGGACAACCTACTCATTTCAACTATTTCACTTAAAATTAGAGAGGGAATCCACATGACACAGAGAAGCATTTGATACAATTCAATATCGAGTCTAAATATGAAAAAAAGAGAAAATACTTCATTGTGAATTTAGGTGATTTTCTTAAGCTTTACAAATTATTCCTGCAAGAACCCAAACCCTACCATAAATAGTACAGCGAACACTAAAATCACAGGGTACTTAATGCCAGGGCTTTAACACGATCTGGACAGCCTACCAAATCCCGAGTGTGGAAAAGTACATGGTTTAAACAAAGAGGAAAAAGTATCCATGCATTTGCAAATATCTATAAGGTAGAACTATCTCAAATTAAAAGTTTTATAGGAGAAAAAAAATGGCCAAATATCAACAATGCCATATGGATCCATATGTTAATTTTAAAATTTACCAAAGATATAACTATGAGAACTGATAAGAAATTTCACCAAGGTTACTGATAATATATATATTTTAAAATTCCATGATATCAGCAACACAAAACTATAAAGATAGCATAACAATATAGCATCTACGAGAGCAAGAGAACCATAAGAACCTGTAAGTGTGATAAACACAGATGGCACTGAATTAACAGAGAAACGGTGACCAGAAGGCCTGGACTACATGCTAACAATTCATTATGGATAGACAGATAGATGTGGAAAACAGTGGAATATGTAAAAGACACCCACAGGCAAAAGACACCCACAAGCAAACAGAGTCCTACTCTCTATTGGCAAAAGGGAAGAGGAAATTAAATAAGAAAACAGTTGTGTTAAAAAAGACACAAAGTAATTGTGCTCCTTATATAGGAAATTTAGCCCTCTGTACTGAAGCTATGTGAGAAGGAAAGTCACTCTGGATGTGAACCTGGTATTCATTCACAAAGGCCCTGAGGTCCAATGTGTGGAAGCCAAAGCGAAGAAAGGGCTGGAGACGTTGCGCGAGGAACCACCCAGGACTCTTGGCCACAACTGAAATGGAACAAGTCAGGGGTACTGACCATTAGTCCATTATGGTGGTGTGAGCCCTGTAGTGTGTGTTGGAAGGAATGATGGAATGAGAGGGATCATCTGAAGGACTGCAAGGAGGGCCCAGGAGCACCTCGAAATCACAAGGGAAAGAAAGGGAAAAGCGGAGGTGGAAAAGCCAAGGCAGGCTCCCAGCATTCTTGCTTCGGTGTCTGGCACCAATGACAGAAATAGAACACTCTGGAGACAGGGCCAGGATGAAAAGTTTGATTTCAGAAGTAGAAAATTAACACAGTAAGATGCTGTAGCCAAAATGGCCAGGGAAACTTAAGAGCACTGGGGAATGAAAATTCAATTATCTCCTTATGGAAAGCCATGGTTTCAGTCGCACTGAGAGTAACACTGGCTCTAATGCTACACCCAAGAAAATGCCAACAAAGAAAAAACATTAGAGAGGAAGACCAGAGAAGAGCAAATCAGTCAAGCCAAGAGGGTAAGGGACAGACTGAGTCTGGATTCCCTAGACCATAAGTGCATAAAAAGATTAAGATATCAAAAATTAGAGTCTCCACACACATGTACACAAATACAAATAATTTGTTCTGTAGGTGAGTATATATTTGGAATCTCTGCAGCCCAAGAAACCCTTCTTTTGCTTAAGAGGAGTTCAAAGTTACAAGAGCAGAAAGGCTGCTGACTTAGGTGCACATAGAGTAGGTTATAAAGTGCTGTTGTTAGCAAATGGTGAAAATACAGTGAGATAATTTGTGATCACATTCACAGAAGTTTAATGCCTTAAATCACTATAATTTTTTAATTTAACAATAACAACTAGCTATTGTTGCTAATCTGTGGTTAATTTGTTAAATTAAGCTTTATCATAGGTATATGAGTATACTTAAAAACATATGTGGGGTTCAGCACAATTAGTGGCATAAGGCAGGCACTGGTGTCTTAGAATGCACCCTCACATACAACAGGGGACTCTTTATTAAAATATTTCAGGGCTGGCGATGTAGATCACTTGGTAGAGTACGTGGCTATCATACAGGAAACTCTGGGTTCCATCTGCAGCACTGCAGAAAATGGTTACAGTGCTGAGTGTCCATAACCTTAGCACTAGGAAGGTAGTAGACGGGGGCAAAAGCTCTAAGTTACATAGCTAGTGTGAGGCCACCCTGGGCTACATTGAGAAGAGGGGGAGGAGGAAGAGGGGAAGAAGGAAGAAGAGGAGGAGGAAGAGGGAGAAAAGGAGGAGGAAGAAGAGGAGGAGAAGGAAGAGGAGGGGGAGGAAGAGGAGGAAGAAGAGGAATCAGCAATAGAAAAAACTGGAATTCATTGGACATGACCTCAGGTTTACATTTTGATGACAACCTGGGCTGGCTATTGTGCGAGAATCAAAAAGGAACAGAGCCAGTGTGCATTATGGTCAACTGTATCGGGGAGAAAACTGGCATCAAGTGGCTATGAATCCTCCATTCAGATGTCTGGTGATGGCAAACACCAGGATGAAGACATCTGGGCAGAAGACAGTGATCCAGGTCCTGGATGGGGTATGAGATGCTTTGAACATGTACCTGAGACAGGCACTGGCTAAGCTCCAGTGGCTTCTGAAAGCCTGGAAGCATCCTCACAGGCTCCCTGCATCCTCTCCTCCCTTTCAGATGTTGGTTCAGCACACAGCAGAAAATGCCAGCAAAACCAGATCTGCTCCTTGGCTCGAAATTCACACTCTTCTCTCTGGTTTGCACAGCCCATCTGCAGCTCTGAAGGGGCTGAGAGGCAGCAAGTGTGTGAGTCATCAACCTGCAAAGAACCATCACTGGCATCAAGGTCACGAAGTGCACGGGGAGAGATTCTGAATTACAGAATAACCCAGGAGGTCCATCCTTGCCTGTGAGCAGCACGGCTATGGGGCAGACTGGAAACCCCCGAGAAGACTGTAGTATCACCCAATCCACGACGCCCTGTGCTGTGGGATGGTGAACCAGGAAGGATGCGAAGGTAGGTGCAGCACTCAGCAGTCTGCCATCTGTTACCTTTTCTATGTTACTGAGCTTGGGAAAAGTGGTACAGATACAGCCATAGGGCTAGGAGCCAGACAGGGCAGGGTAGACAGAGGCTTTGAAGCAAAGAAATGGAAACAGTGAACCCAGATAAGCCTTCCAAAGTGTGGCGATAAATGGGAGGAGATGAAATGTGGGCAGCAGAGGATTGAGAGCTTATATTGGTATCCTAGGGAAGAGCAAACAGCTTCAAAGGTTGGTGGGTCAAGTTATTTGAAAGATGAGTTGGATGTGGAGGTAAGAGACGGGGATACTTGTATGAGGTTCAAGAAGAGCATTTGGGGGAGGACAGAAGAGAGGATGAAGAAGCCTCCTCTCGTCAGAACAGTGGTGGGGAGGCTGCACACCTGAAAGGCGAGGCAAACTCATCGGTGTTAGGGTTTTGCTGAAGGACTGATCATTAGTGAGGGAAGGGTGGTGGGAGGAGACTTGTTATATCATAGCACAGAACTTAGGGGGCTGTGATAGTGTTAGGTGTCAACGTTTCAAAAATCTAAAATCACCTTGGAGATAAGCCTCTAGGCCTGCCTAGGGGAGTTTATCTTGATTGTATGAATTCAAGTGGGAAGACCCACCCACCATGGGAGATTCTGGACTGTATAAGGGTGGAGAAATTGGACTAAATACTAGCCTGTATGCACCTGCTGCTCTCTTCCTCTAACTGCAGACGTAACGTTACTTCTGTCTTCACTGCCCTACTATCATGGATCTAACGTTGTAATGTATGCTAAAATAAATCTTCCTTACTTTTAAGTTGTTTTTGTCAGATTATTTTATCACATCAACAGGAAAAAAAAAAAAAAAAACTAGGACAGAGGCTAAGTTTCCCCAACAGCCATCTGCAAACTGGAGAACCAATGGCACCAGGCAAGCACAAGTCTCCAATTCTTACAACCAAAGAACTTAGTGTGTGACTTTTAGTTAGAGGTTGAAGTTCTGAGGACTCTAGAGCATCAAGCTGCTAATAAAATTCGTGGGGTCCAAATGGAAGAAAAATCTGGGGTCTGGGGTCTGAAGGCAGGAGGGAAAAAGTGGCCCCATTCAAGAAGAGAGAATTTACATCCCCTGTGCCTTCCCCATCCAGGTCCTCAGACAATAACTCAAACGCTAATCCCTTCCAGGAACATCCTCATAGATGCCAAAACACGATGCTTACAAGCTACCTGAGTATGCCCTCGTCCAGTCAAGTTGATGTCTCAAAGTAAGCATCATATCTATGTCAAAGCTTCAGTTTTCTTGGGCAGTACAAGGTCTCTATGAAAGAAAGATGACAGAGAAGTCTTTAGAAAGTAGAAAAGAAAAAATTTACTCCTGTTCAGGAGACTGAAAATGCATTCTTTTGTCAGAAGGCACATACAGAGGCAGCAATCAGGGCCCATTTGAGTTGGATGATAAAGAAGTCACGAGGGGGGGGGGGCGAGGATACCTTACACACTGCTGAGGGGAATGCAAAGTAGGCAGCCACTGTGAAAATCAGCATAAAGGTTAAAACAACTAGAAATAGAATTGCCATATGGTCCAGCCCTACAGCTTCTGGGTATTCTCAAAGGAATCTAAGTCAGCAGAACACAGAGATACAGGCACCTCTGTGCCTACCCTAGCACTACTCGTGACACCAGATGAATGACCAGAGAAAGTATGCTATGAATACAAAGTAGGCTTTTAAAAATCTGTGAAGCAAGAGTAAACATTACCTTTGGTATGTGGAGTCAGATATTTGCCCAGAGAAATGGAGGACAGTAGATAAACCAGCCCAGGGTTACCATCACTGCATTGTGCAATGGGTCCTCTCACAGGCTCTGCTGTGCCCACCGACTGGCTAACTTCAGCCTTCACTACCCCAGCCTAAGTCTTATTAAATGGCTCCATCCTGAGTTTTGCAAATGGCTTATATTCTACATGGGTTTCTCTCCCTGAGGAATTAAGAGCAATGGTTTATTAAATAGTACAACCCTCCCCATTGATGGACCTTCATAGACTTCTTCGTACTGAGCTTCCTAACAGTAGTTTTAACCCAGCAGGGCTAGAACCACATTTTTCTATCCCACGGGCAATCAGTGCTATCGTACTGCAACCTGACTAGTGGACTGTGGCCAAATCCAGCCATTCATCTGGCTGTGTATGTTCTATACGCAAAAAGTAATTTTTGTATTGAAAGAACTTTTTCTATTTTGTATGCATTGAATACTTTGTAATATGTACAGATTAGAATGAAATACAAATAGGAATATTTAATTAGCAGCACTGCGTCACGTTAATGCTGCCATTTATTCAGTGTCTGTGATTTGCTTTTTATGCTATAACAGCAAAGTCAAGTATTATCCCTCAAAGCCTAAAAGATTCACTACCTGGCCTTGTACCCATGTGTCTTAGGGTTTGCATTGCTAAGACAAACACCATGACCAAAAACAACTTGGAAAGAACAGGATTTATTTTAGATTACACATTAGAGTCCACCATGAAGGGACCAGGGCAGGAACTCATGGCAGACCCTGAAACAGAGAGCCTGCTTCTACCATTCTCTACTTA
The DNA here is from genome assembly GCF_000001635.26 of Mus musculus. Lineage (NCBI taxonomy): Eukaryota > Metazoa > Chordata > Mammalia > Rodentia > Muridae > Mus > Mus musculus. Next base: position 65,138,238 of record NC_000077.6, read on the forward strand.
CATTCATCCTCTTCATGGCCTGCTCAACCTTCATTCTTATATAACCCAGGACTACCTGCCTAGGAATAGCACCACAGCCCTCTTTCACCCTACCCTCACCCCCTGTGGGCCCTCCCAATTCAATCATTAAAGACTTGCTTATAGGCAATCTACTGGAGGCATTTTCTCAATTTAGATTCCTCTTCTCAAATGACCCTAGCTTATCAGGTCAACAACAACAACAAAAGCCAACGCAGGGCATCACAATTTCCTCCGTTATTGTAGTCACCTTTGACCAAACCCAAGTGCAGATACCCAACACCAGTGTCCAAAAAAATACAAATCAACTCAAGTTTTCAGCTCAGTGAAATCCTAGTGCAATCCAAACACCAGAACCACAGGACTTTATTGCTAATAAGGTCTAGGAATCTCCTGGCATTGTCTAAATGATCATGACAGATGTCAAAAAGAAAGGGAAGGAGGAAGGGGGGGTAGGAGGGAAGAAATGAGGGAAGGAGGGAGGGAAGGAGGAAAAGAAAAGAGAGCCAAAAGGCAATGGTTTGTACTCAGAGAATAAGGAAAAGAACGATAAACGCTTAGCTGCTTCTCTCTCTTCTGTCTTTTTAGTTAGGGTCTGGGGATCAAAGCTGTCATATAACCACTGTGATGGCCCTGTGTGGCTGAGGCTGTGGCTGAGGAAAGCTACTGGCCTCATCTCCATACAACATGGAGAATGGTCTTCTAACAGTGCCTATTATACAATGCAATGGATTTTATTTTCCTTGGGGGTGGGAAGGCTGATGTGGGTGAATATGTGTCCCTGCACACCAATGAGCCCAACATACACTGACCATTTTCTATGAACAATATGAGTTTCAGAACAGAAAACAAACATGTAAAATAATCTACTCTTACAAGGCCCATTACACATGAATGCTGACCTTTCTCACTGAAATTCCAGTGAATGCCAGCATCTGGATGAAGCCATCAAAGTCCTTACTCATCAGCACGCTGCCATGATTGTGTCTTCCTCCTTGTCTAGTTGCACAATTCTCTTGTTGACTTAAGTCGGATTTAGCCAGTACCTTCAGTTGCTCAGTGCTTCCTCTCTTCTAACTCAAATGCTTGTTCATATAGATCATAAGTCCTCCGAATTGGTGAGACCATCACAAGGGCCAAATATCCAAATATAAACTAATATCTAGTGGGCATGCTTGGAAATAGTGGGGTTAGACCGATGAGTCACAGCTAGCCCCATGACTTCTTCCCTGCAGCCAAGAAACATGACTCCCTTCCCAAGGGTCTCGGGACTCCAGAGACGCTGACAGAGAAGCAGCAGAGGAAGAAACGATTCCTCTTCCCAGATGCACACAGCCTCGGCTCTATCACAGAAGGATGATATAAAGATCTCACCACTCTGTCTTTGCCAAGCTCTGCCTTTAAGTCTAACTGCTTCACCAGCCACAAGTACGTGGAAAGCCCTGCCATCACTGAACCCCCATACCACACTGTGCCTAGGCAAAGACACCATAGTGTTGGGAGAAGACGCTTATTGTAAATCAGAAGACACTTAACTGTAAATCAAATCTCCTCTTGCTATCCTCTCGCTTCTGCAGGATGGCTCTTGAATTGTATACGTGTTCCTCAAGGATCAAATTCATCTTACTAATTTATATAATAATGCCAAGAGCTGGCTTGACAAGAATTTACCAAATCCATTTCCCTTTAAATAAACCTGAATCTATATATAGCTTATAACCTTGAAATGGATCCTGAATCTCAATTCACATAAACATGGAAGTAAAGTCCCTACCTACCATAAGGAATATTATTTTTCATTTTTGGTTGACATCTGAAAAATCCTATGATGATATGTTGAATACTTGCAAAAGAAAGCTTAAAGGATTTTAAAATGAGTCCAGCGGCTATGCCTCTCAGGCTGCACATCTGTCTCCCTTTTATGACTTCCTATGACCTCCAACACAAGATCAACAGAGGTGCTCATTCCCGCCCTTTGCAGTCTTACAGGAAATGGAGGTGGTAGCACCCTCAACAATGTCAGCTCTGGAAACTTGAGAAGACCATTCATCAAAGTCCTTGGTATGTCCAGTTCAGTATTCTTATCATGAATGGATTCTGAACTCTGTGAGATGTGTTTCTTACACAAGTTGATACGAGCATATGGTATTTCCTCCTTAGTTAATTTATCGTGGAAAATTACATTGATTCTCTTGTGAACGTCAGACCAAGCCCACATTCCTGGGGTAAACGTCCCTTGGTTATGGTATTATTCTTTGATATACTGCCCTACTTGACTGGTTGTTTTTCAGAATGGCTGCATCCACACCCTTACTGCTACCTCCTACACTTTTCTGGTAATGTCTTTGTCTTGCCTTATCAGCAGAGTCAATGCAGGCCTCACCAAGTCATGGGAAATGTCCGGTTTCCTGATAGAGTCTAGTAGAATGGGTGCTATTTCTTTAAATGCTTGGCAGACTCTGCCAGGAAATCTATCTAGATTTGGGTTTCTCCCTCCATTTCTTCATGGAAACAGACCATTCAAGGTTTCATATCCTCTGTGGTGACTTCTGGTAATTTGTGGGTTTCTACAAACTGTGACATTTTACCTAGCTTGTCCAGTTTATGTACAGAGTTGTTTATGGTAACTTTAAAGATCCTTGAGTGTTTTGCTGAGTGTAGTGACAGCCCTCTTTAACTGATATGGTATTTTGTGTCTTCCATCGTCTTGTAGTTGGTCTGGACAAATCCCATGTATTGTCCTTCTCAGAACACCAGCTCCTAGTTCTGGTTTTTCCTTCTCACCTTTTTCTGGGTTCTATTCCACAGATTTCCACTCATATCTAGTATTTGTTTTCTTCTTCTTGACTTCAACTTACTCTGTAATTTTTGTATTTCTCATGATGAAAACAAAGATTAGCAATTTTGTATAAACACAAGTAATGATACAAAGTTCCAAGTTTTTGCTACATCTTACAAATTTAGTCTATTTTATTTCAAAATATTTTTACATGCCCTATGAAATGTCCTGCTTGCTCTGTGGATTATGTCTAAGTATGCATACTGCGTAACATTAGGGGTTTCTTCATCAGATCTATTCTGATTTCTACCTGAATTCCACTGTAGTCCAAGAATGTACATTGTATGATTTCATGTTTTACAGTTTATCATGGTTGATTTTAACTGAAAATATGGTCAACTCTGTGACTGTTTCATGGCACACGAAGAACCGACAGCTCTTATTGTTGAAACTTTCTAAATGTCACCTGGACCTAGTCTACTTAAGTACTTCCAGTTCAACCTCTCTGTGGTAAGAACTCTAGGGAAATTGAAGAGAGGTTGGAGTCCACGCGCTGTGGTCCCTCTGCTTCTCCTCCAGCTCCGTCCAAACCTGTATCTCAAAACTCTGTTCTCAGGTGATGTATATGGAAGAATAGCATGCCACTCCTGTGAATGAACCTGCTATTCTGTAACGCCTCCCAGTATCCCTATATTAGGTGCTGCTTTTATTTGGTGTGTTTCATACAATTATAGCCACTCTGTCTTTCAACTGTGCAAACTGGATGAACTTTTAGTGAATCAAATTGTTTGCAGCAGACATGCCTGGACTTTCAATATAAACAACCATGACTGAAAATAATGATAGTCCAGAGGTTTTTTTCCTACTTTTTATATCTCTTTATCATATTCAAAGACTGTTCACAGTGTACTCTCACGATGACAAAAATGGATATGAAGTATGTTCATCCTGACATAATCCCTCACCACACCCTACTCAAATCAACTGCAGCCTAAGAAAAGCATAAAGTGCTATTATCAGAGAGCCGTGTGGCTACTCGCAGATATTCCTAATTGAGGAAGGTCATCTTCACTGTTAAAACTCAGCTTTACGAGGAATGGAAGAAGGAAAAGGAGGAATAAAGAAAACTATTCTTGGAGCCCAAATTCACTACAAGTTCAGAGACTCCATGACATCAGCCTTCCACTCGACATTCTCTTGGTTGGCTTCCTTCCTCCCAGTCCTCCCTTCTCAGCTACACTACATTCTAAACCAATCACGTCTATAATCCTGTGCCCTTTTCAACTGCCCTCAGTTACTCCTACAGCCTGAGAAGGCCCATGTCAGCCCATGCTCACCTCCTCCACATATTTCCTCTGCCCTACAAAACTCTATTCCACCTCTCTAACTGTCACTCCTTTCCCATGGACTGCCTACTTGTCTCCTTACCTAACTGGACTGGTCTTAAGGGCTAACTTTTACATTTCTTGTCTTCCATGAAGTCTTCCAATAACAAAGAAGAGGAGGAGAAGGAAGAGGAAGAAGAGAAGCAGAAGCAACAGCGAAAGTTTTCTGTAATATTAGCTTCATTTAGCATGGTCAGTTTAGGGGCTGGGCAGGACCTGGGACCAGCTGGGTACTACTAGTCTGTCATTCATAGGCTTTGATTTGGAGCCATTTTTTAAAACCTTTTCTTGACTGTCCCACCTCCTCTACATTGGAACTACAGGGGCTCTATTTGCATTACAGTTTACCCAGTCCTGTGACACTAAGAGATGGGAACACACTCTGGAAAATTCATCCTTAGGTAAATTTTTGTGCTTGTACAAAACCATAGGATGTGCTTATAAAAACCCAGGTGGCTGAAAGGCTATGACACCATTAGGTTTGAAATCAGGGCTTACCATACATCTGTTATTTACTGGAATGTCACACCACAGCATGTGACTGCATACCTACTGTGGGGTCCCAGTGATCACTGCAGGCTCTGCCTCAAATCCTTCATACCCTTTAGCCATTACCTCTTCATACCAATGTCTTGTCCACTATTCCGGGCTCCTCTAATCTCCTCACCACTTAAACTATTTCTGTATTTTATCTCTCCCAGTACTGAGCACAATAAGCATTCACTGCCTGGGTGTTGGAGGTGTGGGTGGGGGCTGTGTATTTCCCTTAGTGAATGAATATAAAGAAAGTGTGTTTGCAAAGAAATGCAAAAGGCACCTATGTATAGCCCTGCACACCATAACCACTCACAGTATGACACCGTGGGAACCTCCTCCACACCCCTCCTCTATTATAGTCTGCAGAACCTCAGGAGTCAGAAAGAATCGGGAAAGGTAGAGCAGGGATATTTTAAAGGTCAGGAGAATAATTAACATCAGACCTTCTCCGCTTGCTTCTCTGGAAAGACAAGAGAAGGGGCTTCTCTGATATTGACATAGGGCTTCTAAAGCAAGAGGAAAGGTGTGGGAAATCCAGGGGGTTTCCTCATAGCAAGCTGACTCTAACAGCTAATGATTTTTAGAAAAACTTCCAGATTATAATGTAGAGCAAGTATTTTGAAATTAAAAAGGAAAGAGGGAGGGAGAACAAACCAAAGAAAAAAGAGAGCCAGAGATTAAAAGGGAGAAAGAAAGCTGAGGCAGACCCTCAGTGGAGGACTGTGCCAGGTGTGTCAAAGACAAAAAGGAAGAGGTGCATTGGCATGCTGCCCTCTGTCCACGGAAGGGTTAGGGGACCCTACAAGACCCCATCTAGAGAGACACATGCACGTCAGCCTCGTCACAAAGGCAACTGATGAAGAAAACCTGCCAAACGTAAAGGGGAAAAAGACTTTACAGCACCAGGACCCTCATGGTAACTTTCACCAAGGTTGTCATTAAACGCAGGATACATACAACTCAGGGTTCATATTACATTTCAGAGGCTTCAGTTGGTCATGGTGGGGAGGATACAGCACAGTAGAACTGTTTAGGCCACAGCCACCAGGGAGCGGCAAATAGAATCACAAGGCAGGACCAAGCCCCAAGTCTCCTCTCCCAATGACCCCCTTCCTCTCGCCTCCCCACCTCCTACCCCACCCACTGCTTCTCAACAGTACTGTTGTGTTAGGGACGCATACATCCCCGCAATACTACCATGTTAGACAGACATCAAAATCTAATGATGAGGTCCTAGCCCTCAAAATCCTTTCTCAAAAGCTCCTCAGCGGGCAACAGGTCCTCGCTGCAAGAGGCTCTGCAGGATGTTCATATCCAAGCTGTGATACCTGGAGAAGGAAGAAGCGCCTCTTACAAGCATTGATGCATGAGGTCAACACACAGTGGGCCTCGAGGAGGGCAGCTGCAGCTCAGTGGGCCAGGAGGAAGCACAGCCTTCCCGCGACACTCTGAGGCGAGCTTGCTCACGGTCATGATTCTTGTCAAGCTGACACAACCCTATACCTACCTGGATGGAAAGAGGGGAATCTCAGCTGAGGAACCACCTCCACCAGATTAGCCGCTGGGCATGGCTGTGGGGCATTTTCCTCATTGCTGACTGATGTGGGAGGGCCCAGCCCACTATGGGCAGAGCCTTCTCAGAGTAAGTGAGATTGACCAAAATGAGACAGGTAGCTCATTCGAGTCCATAAGCAGTATTCTTCCATGGTGCCTGTTTCAATTCCTGCCTCCAAGTTTCCACTTGAGTCCCTGCCTTGACTCCCCTCAATGACAGACTGTAACTTGTAAGCTAAATAAGCCCCTTTTCTTCCTCAAGTCAGTTTTGGCCAGTTTTTTATCATGGCAATAGCAAGCAAACAAGAATACTCACCCATGAGTCTTGGCAATGGGAGCTAAGTTTTCAGAGGCCCGTACATCTGTGTGTGCTGAACCAAGGGCAATGGTACACACAGGCCCCAGGTAAACACAGCAACTTCACAAGTGCCACAGCATGGACAGAAGGGTACAGGGTGGCTGCTGGTAGACCTGCCTGTAGCAACCAGTACTGACAGGTAAGAAGTGCAGGGAAGCCAGGGACCCAGTCACCAAGGTCCTGACCTGCCTGCACATGACGTGCCACTGTCTAATGAACGCACTGAAAAAAAAAACAAAAAACAAAAAACAAAGGCTATACAGAATACTACCTTTTTTTCTTCTTTTATTTGTTTGTTTGTTTTCTTTTTTATTTTTTTGGTTTTGTTTGTTTGTTTTGGGAGGGTTGTTTGTTTGTTTTGGGAGGGTTGTTTGTTTGTTTTTACAAGAGTTAAAATAGCCCTTGCATGCAGTCAAAAATGGAGACTCCCTTTCCTGTTGCCAGTAGTCCAAAGGCTCCGTGAGCAGTCTTCCTAGTCTCCCAGAGATGAACCATGCATTTACAAACATGGTAATCACTCATGTTTAGAAAACCATTTGCTCCAATGTGCTTTTTATAGAAATCAGGTCAGACACATCATGCAATGTCCTGCATCTTGCTCTCCTGTTTGTCAGCCTTTTCTGAGATAACTGGCTATTAGTGTATTTAGATCTGGTTCTGATAACATGACAACGACAGATGTTTCCATCTACCTAACGAGTTAAGGAATAAATTCCACACACGTCCAGCTATATATCTTAGGTGTGTGTGTGTCCACTGTTACCATACACTGCCTACATTTCATTTATACTTCATCATCTTTACCTGTCAAGATGCCGTGCTCTCTTTAAAGACCCCCTTCAATGGCCTCCTGTTTCCCTAGCTCTTGACTTTAAAAAGAAAGAGTGACTATTTAATTCACCCAAACAATCTAATAGTGCAGGCTCTCATGAGGCATAATCAAAACATAAAAATCCACCTCAAATATCTGCAGTGTGTTTGTGGCTCGTGTTCCCCACTGCATAGGAGCTCCCTGAGGACAGGAGAGCTGTCTAGGCGATCCTCGAGACCTACCACCAGACCTACACAAACCGGCAGGGCATATCTTACCTGTTAGTGTGCCCTACCTCAAGAGGAAGCTGGTCGGTGCAAAGGTGCAAAGGCTCGCCCTGACCTCTCTCATCCACACTGGATGACTCGGAACTTATTCCAGAGTTTTGGAAGTTTCTGTGAGACCCGATGAGGTCATCATGAAAATTTGCTTGAGCATGCAAATCCCTCCACCCATTCTGTGCATGCAGAGAGAGGCTAAGAGTGTTTCCTAACAAGCATTCTGCATGCTATTCTCAGGATCTACTCTCCAGGGACACAACCTGTGACAGTGGGTTGCAGATAACCCTGTAATGGCATCTTTACTCCATGACCAGGTATGCCTTCCTCTGTCCCTGGGTTCCTGTGATTAGGCGATGTAATGGCATAGGACTAATCAATGTTTGAGAACCATGCTTTAAAGTCAAATTATCTCTGAACAGTTCTAAAGTCATGTCAGACTTTCTTCTAGCATAAGGCAATTTTGGCTCATGTAGAAAGAGCCTTTTGCTACTTTGTGGGTTCCATTTTGTTCCACCCTTCTTCATCCTTTTCCCACCCTTTCAACCCCCTAACACTAGATAGAAGAGAAAAAAGGATAGTGAGGAAGGGAACGAGATCCCTGAATAAAGTCAGGGGTTGGAAAGGGGGTGTTATCACTAGACTACTTCCAGCTGATAAGGTATCAAGTTCCTTGGGGCACGTCTGATCTTTGCCAGCAGGATATCTCATTTTTTTTCTTGCTGATGTTTCTTCTTTGGACATGACTACTTAACAAACTGCAACCAACATCAACCAACACCAACTAACCAACCAACCAACAAACAAATCAACAACCCCCGACCCAATGCCTCTGGGGCCCTGGCATATATATATATCCTCTGAAAAGTCCCCAGAATTCCATTTGTCACACAAGCCAAAAACTATCTGCAACTAGCAAAAACCACACCCTTGCTACAGCATGAGGCAAATCAGTCAGCTACTGTGGACAATCTAAAGCAGCCCCATATCCCACACATGGGTTAAAACAGAAGCATAGTCTTATATTATTTCTGTGTTTTTCTTTTTTAAATCAAAATTCCAGAATTCTCACTACAGGTTCCCATGAAGGCATGGTTAGCAACATATTTAGCATGAGAACCTTCAATTAAGAAATGCATTCTTTGGTTTGGTTTCCCCCCTACCCCCCAGGGAGGCAGAAGCAGAAGGATTTCCATGAGGTAAGACCAGGCCACTCAATACAGCAAAGTCCAAGCCAGCCAGCCAGTCAATATATTCATTGCTCTTGCAGAAGACCCAGCTCCATTCCCAGCACCTAAATGGTGGCTCACAATCATCTGTAACCTCAATTCCAGAGGATTCAACAGGCATGACCACAGCTAACTTTCACACATATACTCAAAACACCCAAACACACAAACTAAAATAAATACATCTGAAAAAAAAATTATCAACCTCTGAGGCCTTTCAGAACAATGTACACAGCCTCATCGCCTCCTTTTTGAAAGGGACACTGTGGGTGAAACCAAGCCCCTATGTGCACAAGAACACAGTCTCCAGCCTGGTGAGGAAGTTAAACCAACTAGGAATCACAATGGGCTGAGGCAGGTCACACGGGAGAGTGAACAGAGTTCTGTGATGCATAAAGAGCAGCTGTAGGGAGACAGGGAGGGCTGAACTCTGAGAATAAATGTGACCCACTGTTCTTGAGCCCTTCCTAATTCTATACTGCTGCCATGGGCACAAAGATTCACATAAGACATGATCAGATGCAGAGCCATCTATGGGGACCAGTGTCCTGGAACAGAAGGAAGTGCTCTGAGTAAAAGAGGCAATGGCTTGGTCACAGTTGAATCCACCATAAGAATACTTGGCTAATTTTTCTCGAGGGCACAGGCCAAAAATCACTGGGTTAAACCAGCCAAGGTATAATGCTGGCTCTGCACCAGGACTATCTCTCCTCCTTTTGTTTTTTTGCTGTTATTTGGTTTGGTTGTCTCTTCGCTTTTTAGGTTTGGGCTCATTTCTCTGTGCTAGCTAATCTAGAACTCATTGTGTATAATCCAGACTATCCTAAAACTCACTGTCATCCTCCTGCCTCTACTTTTTAAGTGCTAGGATTACAGGCATGTGCGACCACCTTCCGTGGTTTCTATTTTCTTTGCTTTGCTCTGTGTGTGTGTGTGTGTGTGTGTGTGTGTGTGTGTGTGTGTGTGGTGTGTATAGGTGACTGACATATACTTGTTAGTGTGGGAGCACATGCACACATGTGTGTAGGTGCCTGTGAATGCTACAAGTCAGTGTCTGGAGTTCTCCGCAGTTATTTTTAGAGACAGAGTCTCTCGCTGAGCCTGAAGCTCATCATCTCAGCCAGACCAGCTCCATCCCACCCCATTCAGTGCTTCCATTATGAGAGCACGCTAGCACCTTGTGTTCTGCTTGTTTTGATTGGTTGGCTGCTTGATTGCTTGGTTGTTGTTTTTACCATGGCTTCCCAGGAGCCAAACTCAGGTTCTTATGCTCACAGAGCAGGCACTTTCCTGTCTGAGACGCCACCTCTGCTCCTGGTCTTCCTTCCCGATGAGCTCTGATTCCAATAAAGCACTCATCCTACTATCGCAGTCAGTCTCTTGACTCAGAGGACACCCCTTCTCTCCGGATTAGGAAAAAGATCCCAACGGATCTGTGCCTTCTGTCCCTGACAGTCAGAAGCAGATCAGGGATACGGGCTGGAGCCTCATCCATCTACCATATTCCCACCCTCCTGTACATGTTAAAGGTCAAGCGTAACTATGTGAAATGCACTGGCTTAGACTAGATGAAAGGACTCTTATCTCATGAGCAAGACCTTCTGGAATGTTCCTTTCTGTCTCTGTGAGCTAGGAATATGGAGGCAAATCACCTTTGTTTTGCAAGCAACCTTAGTTTATATTAGCTTCCTGAGCAAACATCATAGCATTTTCACACATTTATATCATCATGGTTTTTTATATTTACCCACACACAGTGCCCACCCCTTACCCGTCCCATCCAAGTCCCCCCAGTGACTTCATGTCATGCATGTTCCACTTCCCTCTCTTGGTACCCCCTTCCCCACTCATGTTGACATCTTCCTCCCCTCTCCAATACCCGATCTATTTACTTCTGTGGCTTAGATATATATGCATATATCATATAGCTATGTAAACACAGATTCTTCATATGAGAGAAAGCAGGACATTTGTGTTTCTGAGTCTGGCAAAACATGATGAATGATATTATCAGGACGCAGGCTCATAAGCCCTGATCTCCACAAGCATGTACAGCCGCTGGCCCCTAGAGGAACCACGGGGCTCAGTGCTCATGGACAGGATTACTTCCAGTGTCATCTCCGTCACTGCAAATGTCACGACATTCTTCCTCACAGCACACAACGACCGTATTTTTACCATGGAAAATGCCCAAGAGGTCAAGATACCAATAAAGACAAAGCAAAGGAAACAGGAAGATGACAGGAGCCCCAGATCATAATGTACCTGAACGCCTGGCCCACCTCTGGATGTCCCATCATCTGAAATGGCATTCCTTTATAGCTATTTGTACATTATGCAAGTATGCAGTGGGCTGAGACTTCACAGGGTTCCTAATAAATAATGTGGTTTTCAATCAATTAAAATACATTTTTACTCAAGAAAGTAAAGTCTTTGTTTTTTGTTTTTTAACTGGGTAATGCTGGTGGTCATTACTCTAACCAAAAGCATTCATAGAGATCCACACACCCGGGCTTTTATGACTGTAAAACCTATTGGAATCCTCAGTCAAACTACAGGGTGTCAGCCTATATCTTGGTTTGTTTTCTATTGCTGTGACAAAACACCAGGGCAGAAAGCAAATTGAAGAAGGAAGAATTTATTTCAGCTGACAGCTCTCAGGCCACCCTCCATCCTGAGGGAAGCTGGGGCAAGAGCTGAAGCAGAGGTCCTGAGGGATGCTGCTTGCTGGCTTATTCTCTATAGCTTGCTTAGTCTGCTTTCTTACACAAGCCTGGAGGGGCACCCTGCTCATAGTGGCCTGGGCCCTCCCACATCAATCACGAGTCAGGAAAACATCCCAGAGATTTGCCTACCAGACAATCTGATGGGGGCAAGTTGCGCATTTGAGGTGCTCACTTCCCAAATGACCCTTCCTTGTATCAAGGAAAGAAAGAACAAAACTAACCAGGACAATTTCTAAGACAAATGAGTGGTACACAGAATTTTCTACAATCCTAGGAAAACTCCAAAGGAAAACTTAATACAGAAGAAAAGTTATATTCCTCCATATCTGTAGTCAAGAGTACAGCGAAAAGTCAGGAAGAATCACCGAAAGGCAAGATTAGATCAGGGGTCACTGCAATCATCCAGGGTACAGACATGGACTATAATTAAGACACAAAAGTGAAAAGGTACAGAGAGGCTGAGTGAAGTGCCATACCTGTGCAGTTCCTGCACCCCACAGGTTGAAGCAAGAGCGTCTACAATTCAAATCTAGCCTGGGCTACAAACAAGATCGTATCTCAAAAGGAAGAAAAATTATTTCAAGAATATATTCACAGAAATTAGCCAGAAATGTAAAGGTGAAAAATAACTTCCTTAACAGCCAAGAAATCCTGGCAAGCTGGTGAAGATGGGTGGGGTCCGATGCCACTGACTGTAGAACTCAGTGGGCATCTGGCCTTGCTGTATGCATCATTCTTTCCAATGAGGTGACCCAAGCTTGACCAATTAAGACTCTGATCTGTGCGGCTTCTGAGTGGCCAAGTGACAGCACAAAATGGAAAGCCTCTCAGACTCTTCTCTCGCTCTTATGACCAGGCTCTCAGTAGCTATTTGCATGATGCACTGTTCAACTTTTCCTTTGATTTGGAGAGCAGCCCCACCCATCTCCAAACAGACCAGAGTCTGCTGCTATAACCAGAGAAGCCTGGCTGCCCAAAGGGAGAATGTTGTCTATAAAATTAGAGGTAACTGGGGCTGGAAAGGTGGCTCTGCAGTTAAGAGGAGAGGACAAGAGTCCTTTCCCTCTCCCTATCCCTCTCCTTCTCATATGTGTGTGTGCATGCGTGCTTGTGTACATGTGTGTGTGTGTGTGTGTGTATGTGTGTGTGTGTGTGCGCACACACATGCACACAATTAAAAACTAAAAATTCCAGCAGTAATGGAGCACAAGAACGAATTCCCCTGACATTTTCCACAGTAGTACAAACAGATAATATTGGGATGTGCACTTCTTCAACAAAGCAACAGAGCTCTGAAGTAGTTCAGCATAAAGTCATGATCATGATCAACCTTGGGAGAGGTTGGTCTCCTTATCCAGACCACATTTCAAAGCATCACAAGGGACCCTGAAATTATGTATCACTTTTATATCAGATTAAAAGCTATGGGTACTTGAAGTGAAAATGCTAACTGTCCTGATTTAAACATTATATACTCTGTATCAGTGTCCCTCCTAAACATGCATAATTATGTGGCTTTGTTTTATAAAGAGAAGCAGGTCAGCAAGATGGCTCAGGGAGGTAAAGGCATTAGCTGCCTCACCTGACTGCCTGCGCTCCATCCCTACGACCCACATGATAGAGAAGCAGTATTGACAAGCTGTCCTCTAATCTCCACACATGTGCTAGGCATAGGCATGGCCCCCAATACGATACATAAATGTGGCAAGTTCTCTAGATACATTTTAAAAAAATAGAAAAGAAAAAAAAATTTATCGACAAACACTAAAAACCATGATTAATTGATTTAAGAGTCCAGGTCGTATCGCTTCCCAGTAGCCTACAAAATGAGGTCTGCCATTGCATCCAGAGTTCTAAAGACGAGCAGTTCCCCATGCTGGAAACCAGGGCTCCGAAGAACTGCAAACATGTATTCAGATCCGAAAAAGCCCCCAAAGATGCAATATTATTACAAGCAACAAAGACTTCAGTTCCTCCTGTTGAGTTCTGTTTGTTTTGGTGAAATGAGTGTTTATTTGAAAGAATCAGGACTCCTGCAAATGTACAAGAGCAGAAATCACTCCTCATCCTGCAGGCTTCTGCTTCCCTCTTTCCGGACTCCCTTCCAGTTGTTCCTATGTGGTTGGTTTTATTGTTGGCCTGTCACCCCTTCGTGCACTTCTAGATCCTGTGTCCTCATCCTGCAGGCTTCAAATCAGCCCAAGTTCGGAAAATACAAAAAGAGTTGCAACTATGTCAATGCAGAACTTACTTCCTGACTCTGTTAATGTTAGACATTCTGTTTCCCCACTGCAGTCATTAAAGCACAGGCGGGGAGGGGGGACCTGGGTGCTCTCCTGTCTTCCCTCACGGGCTAGGCAAGCAGCAGCCACCAGGCTGCCCTGCCCTGCCCTGGTGTAGAAAGTGGGGCAAGGGCAGAATGGAGGTCTGTCACGTAAATGTGCAAATCTGGGGTACTCTTAACAGATGGTGCTTGCATCAACAGTGGGAACACACACACTGATGACCCGGGTCAGGGGCGACAGTGAGGACCACGGTGAGGCCAGAGGCTGCTCTACTTGACTTGATCCTTTTGCACAGTTGTTAGGTTGCTGCTTGGTTCCTGTGCTGGGGAAGAAGCAGCCCAAAGGCTTTTGTAAATACTCCGACTTCCGACTTGCCTTCCTTTGAAGGCAAAGAACCTTCAAAGGGCACCTTTTTTTTCTCTCTCTCTCTCTCTCTTTCTGCTGAAGCTGCAGAAACAAAACACAGGGAAGAATATTCTATTGACAAAAATTTCATTTATGCTCTTTGTGGTTAAGGCTACATACAAGATGCTCCATTATCTTAAAGGGAATAGGACAGTTTTATTTTTATTTAAGTCAGGAGCAGTTAATTAGCATCTCTAAAACCACCTCCTATAGGGACTAGGGACATTGTGGCTGCAAAGAAATGGTACCAGGGCGAAAGCAAGAAGCCTCAGCCCAGGTTTGCTCTCCTCAGGAGGTATCAAGTCTGGCTCTGCTCTTTCTCACCTCCATTTCCCCATCTGGTAAGTGGGTCTATAAACAGCACTTGATTCATTTGGAAGACACAATGAAGACGATCCTCAATGAGCATCTCAGCCAAGCTCCTGCAACAGGTACTGTAGGCTGCAGGCTTGCCTCTCGATTCAGGCCTGCGTAGAAAGACTGGCTTTCGGGGCTGTATATGGAATGAGGTGTGGCCAAGTGACTTGCTTTGGCAATGAAATGGCACAAATGGCACATGTCACTTCCAAAAGAAACACTGGAAGCCAGAGTGTGACTCACCACAGTCTTGTGTCCTGTTCTTCCACCTCAGAGACAAATGGTGGAATCCAGAATGGCCTGGGGTGGAAAGGGCTGTCCTCACTCCACAGGCCAGGGCCGAGAGCTGCTGAGATCTGGCACAGTTTGACTATTAGCACAGGCATCAAATGGGAGATACCCGCCATTACTGATACCACAAATCATGTTCTTGGCTAAACACAGAGAAACGGGGCTTGATTAGAGCAGGAGACAAATGCCCATCAATTTCAAGTTGTAAGTCTCAAGTTCTCAGGGAACACAGGTAAAAAAGACCATGTATCATTCTCTGTGTCAGAGAGACTCTCAGCACAGCAAGGGATCCTGTAATAACTACAATTTATGAAGTGCTTACCATAATCAGGAATTAGCCTAAGGATATTATATTTCCTATCTTATTTAACCCTAGCAATAATCCTATAGAGTGTCATGTCACTGTGGCATGAAGACTTTCTGTTTCCTTCATCCTTATCTTCCCCACTGTAGGAAGGGCATTTAAAAATATATTTGTTAAAGCTAATTTTGAAGATGGGCACAGTGGTAAATTCCTGTAACTACACTACAAAGGCCATGAGTAGCAGCAAGTATTGTTTTCCTAATGTTGGCCCCTGGGGTGGAGCTGACCAGCTCCAGTGGAGGGCAAGGAGACTCTTAAAGAAAGGCATGAGTGTGATAATCTTCAGCCTTCTCAAATATGCACCAGGGAGACAGGGCAAGACAGGGAGAGATATGTGGAGAAAGAATGAAATCCCTGGTGATTCAGCTGAGAGGAGGGAGCCCGGTCCAGCCACATCCAGGGGAACTCTGTGACGAGTTCCAGCCAGTGACATGTTAGCATAGCAACCTTTCTGGATTCTAAGTGAAAGATCAAAGAGCCTGAATACCAACCAATAAATGCCATTTTGCTATTCTCTCTTCACCTTCAGCAGTACTGGAGAAAGAGTAGAGGGGGTCACATGAGATTCCAGACCCTTCAAAGAGGAGCAAGGACCTTGATGACACGACTCTCCACATCAACTCATTAGTAATGAGCCCAAAATGAAGGACTGTGACAGTATGTCACTAGAGAGTTCCCATAGCAGTCTGACCTATCCTCACATACAACATGCAAGCTTGAACACTCAGAGCAGGACAAAATGAACCCAAGAATCACAAGAGAATTCACATTAGGGCAAAGTTACTCAAGGGGAAAAATTAGATGCCACTAGAAGTCCAATTCATATGCAGAGTCTAATAACTTGTTTTGAACATCAAAAATGAATCTTTTTCTAAAAAATACGTTACTCAAAGTGATTGGAAAACACAACTAGTCCCAGGGCCACTAAAGAAAGTGGAAATCTGTCAAAGAATCATCGTATCAGAAGATTGTCCTTGGAAAACTGCTCCCTGCTTTTATGACTCCATACAAAAGAAAAGCTGGACACTTCGTTTTTACACTATTACAAAATGGGAGAGATGTAGCAAGGTTGTCAAATCATACAAAACAATAATTCAACCGAAGTATATAGAAATATTCAACATCCCACTGTCAAGTAGAACAAGGGTTCAATACCGGAGACTCGACTGAAGATTGGGAGTGCACACACATGTCTCACACACAAACATACACACACACAGGATGGGAGTCTCTCATTGATTTAATTTGATGATAACAAGTAAAATTTAACTTCAATATAAAAAAATCTCAAAGTAAAATAATGTAATCTGATTTTTTTTTTTAACTTTCTCAAGGGCTGGTGAGATGGCTCAGCAGGTTATGGCCCTTGCCACCAAGCCTGACCACCTGAGTTTGATGCCTAAAATCCACATGCTGGAAGGGGAGAACTGATTCCCCCAAGTCGTGTTCTGACTTCTACAGACACATGTGCACACATACACAAACAAATAAATGTATGTAAAAAAAACAACAACAAACAAGCTCTCACACTAACCACCATGCATTTATATTAAAGTCAATATCATAGGCACCTATGTATTACCACACTATTATAGTGCTTCTCTTTGAGTGCTTGACAATGTAATTAGACAAGAAAATGAAGTAAGTACGAACCAGGATAGAAAAGGACCCAAAATTATTATTTGCAGAAGATACAATGATCTGCTGGAGAATCCTGTAACCCTCATTTTAAGTCACTGACAAGCAGTGGCCAAACAAGAGTACTAAGGCCAAACAAATTATTCTAATCCCCAACGCTATGGCAACGAGTCCAACACATGTAACAAGGAAACTGTGATCAAGGAGGACCTAAATGGTAACTGCAGGAGAGGATCACAGATAGGCTTAAATAAGCGGATGCCGCTCCCCTGGGAAGTATTCTCATGACACCGAATGTTGCAAAGGCGGCACCGTCTCCATCTCGATACCGACATGTCAGAAGATGCAGAACACCTCTCTTCCACAAGGCAGACATCTAGGTTAGACAGGAAGGTCCCCAGGGCAAAGGCTCAGAGTTCTGGTGTCTGGGCCACTGAAGAACCCTAACAGAAGCTGGGGTGCGGGGTCCAGTCTGGCTTCACTGTCCTCGCAACACTGCGGCCTCAGGATGAGAATGAAGCTGACTTTGCTCACTGCTGAAGCCCCTCCGCTTCCTACTGGAAGGCAGGCCAAGGAAGCAAGTCAGAACTCCTCAAGCACATGAGGCCTTTTAGTGCCTGTCGATTTGTAACAGGGTAAGTAACTTAAAAACAAGAAGGATCAGAAAAGCGAAACAGGACTTCTCACACACGCCATACACCAGAAGGGCTGGCTGATGGATTCCAGACTGGCTTAAAGTTGGGGTATCCCAGACATTGCTGAAGGTGTCTGAATGATTCTATAATCTGGGTCTGAGGAATGGCTCTGAACATATGCATGAACCATAAGATAACAAATCCCAAACCACACACACCAGATTTCCTCATGGGAAAACCACAACAACAACAACTAAACCAAAAAGAAATCAGGAACCCACAGTGAAATGTGTATAGCAGACAACTAAGCATATATGTATTTCGATATTAAAGATTACCTAAAAGTCAAGCAAAGTTATGAACATAGATCTCGAAAATGAGCGAAAAACACAAATGCAGGCAATGTGGGAAGAGCAATAAATACCCAGGAAAAATAAAAAAGATGTTCAAACCAGCCAAAAACCAAAGGTACAAGAAAACCAGTTAGCTATGGTGGACTATTACATACCGCAGACATTATGTTATTGATTATGTGCACACTTGTATTTGCTGGTATGATAGTCATATTCAAGATATAAGATGAAGGCAATTGATTAAGAAGGTTACAAGAGAATACATAAAAAACCAAGAGAATACATAATATGGTCACTATTCTCACATGATGTCCAGGTCAACAATGGATTGCAATAACAATGGTGTCACCGATGGCTGCAGAACAATCTTAGCTTGTTCAAGCACACTCCAGGAAGCTCATACAACCAAGATATTACCTCAATAAGAGACTGGAAGATGCCTCCTAAATAAGTATTAACTAAGTATTAACTGTGGCTCTAGGTAGAAAAATCACCAAGCGTCCCCCTTTTTCTGGTCACCCATAAGGTTATCATTCCTCTATGATAAATATTACTTATGCAACTAAAAATAATGGCTAAAAATAAACCGAATTCTGTGGGAAAATAAACGTTTATTCTAAAAATTATCTCTAAAGTTAGAAAATGAGAGTTACATTTGCTTCCTGGACAGAAAGGAGAGTTTCGATTTGCTAGACATCACAGCCTCCCCAACTCGGCAAGGGTCAGGGGTCCCTGAATGGAGGAGTGACAGATCCTCTCTGTGTCCCCAGAACCTGCTCTCTGAGCTCAGAGAGCTCTCAGCACTGAGCCAGACCATAACCTCCCTATTTCCCATCACCACAGAAATAGCATTGGAAATAATCTGCTCTTGACTACTAATAAAAGGGATGCTTACAGATCCCTCTAAAACAAATAACCACAAATTACTGTTTTAGTCACATGGCTACTAATTTACTTTTTTAAACAGCCACAAGAAAACAATGCTTCTTATCACCATTATTAAAAAATTACCAATCAGTGTTGATGAATTCCTCTGGTGGAAAAAAGTGGGAGGGGAGGTGATTAATTGCTGCTCAAGGGAAAAAAAAAAAGGCTCCCTCACAATGACTTGCAGAAGGTCTGGGCTGAGAGAATTCTCCAAGAAAGTGAGGCTGCCTCTTGCTGACTGCAGAGAACAGGCAGGCCATCTGAGGGGAGACGGGACAGGCCTGTAGAGTAAGGGGCATGGAGAACCAAGGGCAAAGGGCCTTCTCTGTCCCTCTGCCAGTCTGTCATGAGTGGCTCAGTGTGGTCTGCTAGCACAAAAGCCACACCTCAGCAAGAGGGCCTGCCTGGGCTCCCAGGACTCTCTCTACTGAAGAACTTAAGGGGAGTCTCTGGTCTGGAGAAGCCTGCTGCCTCTCATAGAAAGAGGCTGCAGAAGCCTGCATTGATCTGAGAAGTCCAAATCACAGCCAGCTTTTGCAAAAGCAGGTGATGACTAATCTAGACTTGTTCTGACTTTTCCCCTCTGGTCCTATTGATTGCCTGATGGCTTTCAGAGACCTACTGAAGGACAAGCCGTCGCTTCAGGCAAAGGGTCCTCAGTGGCTTCGGCCAGAGCAGAAATGCCAGCTATGCCAAAAGTTCCTAGAGCAGCCAGGGCTATAAAGAGAAGTCCTGTCTCAAATAACCAAAAAAAAAAAAAAAAAAGTTCCTAGAGCCTGTGCAGCCTCATGCCCGGCCGGGGACCACTGTTCCTAGAGCCTGTGCAGCCTCATGCCCGGCCGGCCGGGACCACTGGCCGATGCCTGGACTGCCTGCAGTTCAACTGTGCAGGCTGCGCTGCGGCAGCGAGGCTTGGCAAGGCTGCAGGAGAAACCAAGCCCTCTCAGCTCTGTCTTGCACACTAGCAGTCGAGGAATAGAAAGCAGAGCTCTGGAGGCAAAATTCATCCTTCCACCCCCCAACTTAGCACCTCTAAACCCACACAACCCAGCGCAACCCAAACAGCCTTGCTCGCACCTACAATGTTACCATCTACAAGCCTGGGGCTCCTTGCTTCCTCTGGAACTCTGCCAGCTTTCCTCCAAGGGCAGACCCCTCGCAGAGCAGTTGGGTAGTCGCCACTGGAACCCATTTCCAAGACCCTGTACATAGAAGGCTAATGTCTTCCAAAGACTGGGTCAACTTTCAAGAAAAACGATCAGAACCTTCGTGGTCCATCTGGTGAGCCCTTCACCAGGCCAGGCTCTCTCCAACCTCATCCCAGCCCTCTAAGATGGCGGCTTACTGTGCTCCCCACCTACAGACCGAAAAACAAGTCCTTAACAGGGGCTGACTTCCGGTTCTTGTATCTTCTCTTCAGGGGCTGACTTCCGGTTCTTGTATCTTCTCTTTCGCCCTGTGCTAAAGTTTCCGCTCAGCTCTGTGTTTCACCCAGGACAAGCCAGATATCACTTCCAAGAAGAACAGGCTCTCAGGATGGGTAGAACCCCAAGTAGACTCTAAGTTTCAACAACAACAACAACAAGCAGCAAATGGCGGCATGCATGAGGCTGAGCCCTCCTTCCAGTCCACAACCCAGCAGCTGCTGCCGCCCTTCGCTCCTCCAAAAAGGCAGCAGCAGGTGCTCTCCCTGCGTCTTTGAACTACTCTCCTTGAGTCCTCTGCTTACAATGCATACATCTTTTGATCCAGTTGCCCAGGAATTTCAGAGAACCCTCTGCATGCCACACTGTCTCTGCCTCCAAAGGAGCTTACAAATCGAGCTGGGAAGATGATCGGCAAGTTAAAGATCACACAACAAATGAACCATCAAAAGCGCAGCACACTCTTAGAATTCAGGCTCCAATGAACAGAACTTCAGTTTGCCCGGCACTGTAATATTCCCAGATCAAGGCACTGTAATATTCCCAGATCAAGGCATTGTAATATTCCCAGATCACGGCACTGTAATATTCCCAGATCGGAATAGTGTGTGGCCCAGAGGAGACAGCCAGTGATTTTACACTGAATAACTGAGCACAACATGCCATCCAAAAAGAGTTAGAATGCTGGCCCAAAGATCCTAAAGCTACTCTTAGCCATTTTTCTGGGGTAACTCCACCATCATTACAATGTCTATATCTCCAAGGGGCAACCATCACTGTTCTCATTTTGCTAATAAAAAAAAATGTGCAGAGAGCTAATCACAAGATCATTAAGCAACCATGCAAATGTGTCCCACTTGATAATCACTTGATAAGCAGGCACAGGCTGGCCAGGGAGAACTTTCCAGAGTAGGGTCGGAAGTGAAGAAACACATATGGGAAAATCAAGGCAGAAACATGTGAAGATGACCAAAGCAAGACCTCATGTAGTCCAGGTTGGCTTTGAACTCACTATGTTGCCTTCCCAATTCTACCTTCAGGCGGATTACAGGTATGTATCACCATGTGGTGCTGAGGACTGAACCCAGAGCTCCATACATGCTAGACTCTTCCTATAGTTGCTATGCTAAGTTGCTGATTTCTACTAAGATATGCCCAGTTCTGAGAAGATAAGCCAATGCCCAGAAGTTTTTCATTTGTAATAATCCCAAAACCTGTGAGTTACAGAAAGTGAGCTAGGTGGGGAGTGGTGGAGAAGAGCAGCTCTCAAGCTCACCTCTCTACCGGAAAGAGGTCACTAAGGCCTCTCTACAAAGCACTTTATGACATCACACCTACCATCCAGACTTCCAGCACTATGAGCTGCTAGTGAGTGGAGATACTAAGAAGCAAATCATGGCCCCTTTCCCAATGCACAGGTTGAGTCTCTCAACATTCTCAATAGGAAGAAGAACCCCCACGCTACCTCCTTTCATTCCCATCACTGGCCAGAAGTAAACCATTTCATCTTGGCAATAAATATTGACCGAGCACCAACCGTCTACAAGGCACTGCTCTGTGCCCTTGGCATGCGAGGGTGATCAATACATTCTACTGGAGACAGACGGGCAAAAATCAAAAAGGTACAAGCTTTCAAACTGTGGGGAGTAGTGGACAAAAATGAAAAGAATGATGGGTAAGAGTGAGGGAGCAGGGGTTTTATCTGAGCCTGAGAGCCAAGTGCTGATTGATGAGAAAGCAATTTGGGAAGACCACATCCTCAACCAGGTAGTAAAAATTGGTGGTCAGCAAGAACAAATCTCTAAAGTGGAGCTGGGCTTCATGTGTCCGAAGCACAGGAGTTCAGGGACAGGGAGACAGGAAGACAAAATGAGCATGCTGAGACAAAGGGGGGTCCAGAGGGATGTGGCTACTGAAATGCTGGGGCTGCTAAGCAAAATGATGGCACTGGAAGTGTTGAAGCAGTAGAGTATCCTAAACTAATTTTTGCTTCAACAGTTTACTCTAAACTTCACCAAAACAGACACAAGTCAGGCCTCAACTTTGTACATGTTGGTCATCCACCTAAGCGCTCAGCAGCTCTGGCATAGCAGGGTGCAGCCCCTGGATTTGTACTTCTAAGAATGTTCTTTGAATACATAAGACTACTTTTTACAATAATAATAATAATAATAATAATAATAATTCAGTCTGCTTTTGCCTATTTTTCATTTCCTCCACGAATGACAGTGAAAAATATAGTTCCTATGCCCATGCCTCAAAAATCTCACAACTTAAAAACAAGTCCTGAAGGAAGATAGGAGCCAGGTGTCTGGAAGCAACACGAATGCCTTCCCTGAGACATCTATATCCGAGCACCAATCTCTAACACTCCAAGAGAACACCAGGCTACTAAGTGGACTGAGAATACTCCATGAGAAACAGCAACCTGTGGTCAGAGTGAGGGGCCCACCCCTGGGATGTCTACTGCCATCATGTATGCCAGAGCCCAGGGAGTGTGATCCAGAAGCCAAGACAGTAAAGAATGGTCAGCTTGACAACCAACAGCTACACCCCCCAGTACCAGGAAAGCACTATCTCAGCATCCAACATACCAAAGACAGTCCACGTGAGGCTATATTTGTGGCAATACCGTGCCAAAAATCTGGGCTAATCTGACTCTGCTATTCATAAATTCCCCCCTCATGTTAAAGCACATGTGTTTGGGAAGGGAAAATGAATCCAAGTCTAGTTTAGAAGCTTGGAAACGCTTAGGTTACTTGGAAACCATCTGGAGTTCCTGAAAGCATGAGAAGCCATCACATCCCCTGCCCTCAAATGCCCACTGTAACTAGGGCAGTATGCTTCCCTCATGTCCTCTATTCTCCAGGGAAGTCCCCACCCCCACCCTACCAGGTGCCAGCTCAAGCTCCATTTCCCACCCAAGAAAGGTATTTGGTTTCTCAACAAACCTGGCCGAGAGCACTCTATGTGTGGAGCCTGCACTTGAATTGCACCCAAGGCTTGGTTCTTCCCTTTCTGCTTACTTTAAACTGCACACCTAAATTCCTTTAACAACCACACAGAAATCCGGCCCTGGGCACACAGATTCCATGAAAAATCCCCCTCTATCTAACAAGCCTGTGTTTCAAGAATGTCTAGCTTTGGACGGGACCCACTAAGAATCCTTATGTAACCTTAATAGATCTTGGCACCCCACAGATCCGCTCCTGGAGACACTGGCCCAGATCTAGTCCATGTTCACCAAGATGAGAGCAGTCTGGGTCCTGCAGATTCCTGGGGCCAAGCTGTTCTGGACTGGGAGGGAGGAGAGACTGTCCCATCCCCTACCTGGCTGAGAGCCTCTGATCCTCCTCTCTCTGATCCTCCTCTCATCTTCCAAGGGAGTTGAACCTCACTTTCGCAGCCTCCCTCCCTCCCTCCACTGAAATCAGTCTTGGGACCGAGCCTACATCAGCCAGCACCTTCCCCCTTCTCGCCATCCTTTCCCCACCCCCAAACGCTGAGGAAAAAACAGCCAGGAAAGTGATCCAGCATCCCATACAGTCACAGCCCCTGAAAACAAACAGGGCTCCAGTGGGGAAGGAGGGTGTCGACCAGGCCCAACACTACCTCAGGACCCTAAGCAGCCCTGAACTGGGCGCAGGGAGGAAGAGATCTCCAGAGGCAGCCAACGACTCGGCAGCCAGCAGCTCCAGCAGAGCAAACACCTGTTTCCAGGAAGAATCGCTACCAGAGGAAAAGGGAGTCCCGAGGAAAGGCAGAGAGGGCGAGGTGAAGGGGCAGCTGGGGACGCAGGTGAGGATGCGTCACTCTCTGAGCCTAGACCGGCGAGCGAGAAGCGAGCAGGGGTCGGGAGAGGAAAGGTCTCACCAACGACCCGCGCGGACCCAGGAGGGACGCACAAGCTCCAGGCCGGGCAGCTCCATCACCTGCGCCTGGCAGATGCAGCCCCGCGGGCGTGCCGGCCCTGGGCGGCCAGCGGGTGACCTACCTGCCCACCGTCTGGTTGGCCAACTGGCGCATGCGGTTAAACTGCTTCTTCATCGTGGCCCCGCTGCCGCGCTAGCCCGGGAGCTGGGGAAGGACTGAGCTGCCCGGAGCCCACCGCAGGGTTACATGGCTCCCGCGCCCAGCCTCCCGGGCGACGGCGGCGGCACTGCGGAGCCTGGGGAGCCGCCTGGCCCGCGCCCAGCCTCCCGAGAGCACCTCCGCCTAGTCCGCCCGCCGCATCCTTCTCTGTGCCACGCCCGGGGCCGCCCAAGGCGCCCGGCGGTCAGCCCCAGCTGTAGCTAGCCCCCAGCCCCAGCCCGGCGAGCGAACCGGGGAGTCTCCGCAGGCTGGCTAGCCAGCTGGCCGGGTGGTCCCCGTGCGCCTGTGCGGAATGCGCCGTGCATGCTGGGACTTGTAGTTTGCCGCTCCCACCTTTCCTCTGTCCAAAGTTTGTAGGGACAGCTTTTGTGCAGAGGTGAGAGAAGACAGTATGACCAAGACGTT
The DNA here is from genome assembly GCF_000001635.26 of Mus musculus. Classification (NCBI taxonomy): domain Eukaryota; kingdom Metazoa; phylum Chordata; class Mammalia; order Rodentia; family Muridae; genus Mus; species Mus musculus. Next base: position 65,163,089 of record NC_000077.6, read on the forward strand.
TAGGCTTTAGCCTTGTAGTAAAGGAAATACTTTCGTGCTTGAATAGTGAAACCAACGACACAACAACAAACAGAGTAAACGTCTGACTCCTATTTTCTCTCAAGCGAATGCGAGATGTTCAGTGTTGAATTCATATGAAGATATGTTAGGCAGATGTGTTCGTTAAATTGTATAAAGTCACCTTATTGGTGTTCAATCACAGTGTTAAGCTTGGGACAAAGGGGTTTCGAACTAGGCGTAGCATGCATCCCAAAATGCCATCCTTAATCTTTTTCAAACCCAGTAAGTAACCAAAAGTTTACATAAGATTGAATCAGTAACGTCTTGTCTACTAGCACAACCTGAGACAGCTTTCTTGTATGATTTAGATTCTATTACCATAGCTATGTCCATCTCCTTACCGCCACTAGACCTGAAATGGTATCAGCTGGGCAGCCCACTGGCATTTACCAGCTGGTTGAAAGAAATTGTGGCTCATTAGACTTGGAAGGTGGCAGGTGAGGGGGACAGCAAATGGCTCAATAGGTAAAGAAGCCTATTGACCTGTGTTCAGTGTCTAGAACATACACGGTAGGAGAAAATTAACTCCTGCATGTTGTCTTACGTACACACACACTAAATAAATATAAATAATGTAAAAAAAAGAAAGAAAATCACATGTGATCTCAATTAGTTGTCATCTTTATATATATCAAGTCAGAGTTGTTGGGCAGTAGAGACATTGGATCAAACAAATGTGAGTCTTCCCATTAGAATCTCACATATTTAATCAGCAATTTTAGGAAAACTGCTGGGACTCTCTCATCTCCAGCTTCCCTATCTCAAGTAGAAAGCACTGCTGTTTGGTAGATGGAAATGAAAGAGTGCTGTTTTCCAAATCTAACTACATACAGGCTATCATGTAGTCCACTGTGGCAGATACAATGGAAGATAGCATAATGGGAAAATCCAGGATCATTCCTATTATGAAAATAGTTTAAAAAAAAAAAAAAAGGAAGAGCATCCATCTATGACCCGAGATTCTCTGCAGTGTGTTGATTACAGTAGAAAGATGCCCTAAATATGGATGTAAGTGTCTTACTGGCCAGCGGAACAAATGATGGTTTGAGGCATGTTTTGGCTGAATGAACATGAAATCTTTAATTAATTGTGAGCTCAGCCTCTGCTTATTAGGTCAAGAGTTCTGGTCAATTAGCAGTGAAGGCATCGTGCTTGTGACTGACTGTATGTGGCAACATACAGTCATGTCAACGTCATGTTTATATAAACAAAGTACTTCTATTTTGAGTTTTTAAAAATCCTTTATTCATTCATTTATTTATTTATTTATTTATTTATTTATATTTATTTTAAACTGCAGATGTTATTCCCCTCCTGTTCCACCCTCCGACCATTCCACATCTCATACCTCCTCCCCACCCCCCTTGTCTCCACAAGGATGTCCCCACCCCCCACCCCACCAGACCTCTAAACTCCCTGTGGCCTCCAGTCTCTTGAGAGTTAGGTTCACCTTCTCCTGACTAAACCCAGACCCAGCCGTCCTCTGCTGTATATTTGTTGGGGGCCTCATATCAGCTGATGTATGCTGCCTGGATAGTGTTCCAGTGTCCAAGAGATCTCAGGGGCCCAGGTCAATTGAGACTGCTGGTCCTCCTACAGGGTCACCCTCCTCCTCAGCCTCCACAGGAGTCAGCAACTTCTGTCCATTGGTTGGATGCGAATATCTGCATCTGACTCTCTCAGCTGCTTGTTGAGTCTTTTGGAGGGCAGTCATGATAGGTCACTTTTTGTGAGCGCTCCATAGCCTCAGTAATAGTGTCAGGTCTTGGGGCCTCCCCTTGAGCTGGATCCCACTTTGGTCCTGTCGCTGGACCTTCTTTTCCTGGAGCTCCTCTCCATTTCCATCCTTGCAGTTCTTTCAGACAGGAACAATTATGAGTCAGAGTTTTGACTGTGGGATGGCAACCCCATCCCTCACTTGATGCTGGGTCTTTCTGCTGGAGGTGGGCTCTACAAGTTCCCTCTTCCCAATGTAGGGCATCTCATCTAAGGTCCCTCCCTTTGAGTCCTGAGAGTCTCTCACCTCCCAGGCCTCTGGTGCATTCTGAAGGGTTTCCCCAAACTCCTACCTCCCAAGGTTACCTGTTTCCATTCTTTCTTCTGGCCCCCAGGGCTTCAGTCTTCCCCCCCCCCAATACCAGATGATGTTCCCCTCTCCCCCCCCCCATCCCCTTTCCCTCCCAGGCCCCTCCCTCCCTCCCAAGTGGGGCTGAGGCATCCTCACTTGGGCCCTTCATCATGTTGACCTTTTTGAGTTCTGTGGACTGTATCTTGGGTATTCTATACTTTTTTTTTTTGGCTAATAGCCACATATTGGTGAGTACAAACCATGCATGTCATTTTGGATCTGAGTTACATCACTCAGGATGATATTTTCTAGTTCCATTCATTTGCCTGCAATAAAAAAAAAAATGACCATATGGTTAATAGTGCTTATCAATTTAGCAGGAGCTGGATTCACCAGAGAAACAAGCCTATGGGTACGTCTGTAAGAGAATGTTTGGGTTGGCAGAGGTAAGCAGAGCCACCTTAAATGTGTGCAGCACCATTCTCTGGGCTGTATATAAAAGAGAGAGAGTGAGCTGAGGATTATCGTTCATCTCTCTCTTCTTCCTGATAGCAGATGCAGTGTGACCAGCTGCCTTCAGGTTCTACTGCTGTGACTGCCCTGCCATGGTGGTCTGTACCCACAAATTGTGAGCTCAAATTAACTCTGTTACCTTAATTTGGTCAAAGTATTTCTTCACAGTAACATGAAAAGCCACCAATAATACCCTAATAAGCATGGCTTTGTGTACATCAGTCATGGGGAGCCATTAAGAACACTGTATGACTTTAAACAACATGATACTTGGTCGTACAACTGTGTTATTCAGTACAGTGGCCCTTGAATTGTGTGGCTGTTGAAATTTCAATAAATAAAGAGTTTAGTGTCTCAGTCATCCTGTCCATACATTAAGTGCATCTTCTGCATTCTGTCCTGGAGAAAGGATAATGACACAGGAAAAAAAATAGAAAGAGAGAGGGAAATTAATGTCAAGTCTGCACTTTTGATCTTTCAAAGCAGATGTCAGAATCACATGTAACAAAATGGAGTTTTTAAAGAAGAGAGTTTGGAATTTAAGAACACAAGCTTTTGTGCTTTCATGTGGCTTGTGAAGGCTGTAACTTCATGCTGTCTAAAGAACCCACATGCTGCTGGGGTGTTGAAGATGGTGATGCAGGAGATGAAACCAAGAAAGAGAAAAGGGAAGTAGATGGTAGTCATAGAGATTCTATCATTACCCGAAAATAAATAAATCAAATGCTACCTATCCCTACAGGAGAGATTATGGCTTATTGAGGTCATGATTACTCAGGTGATTTTCTGTGGAAAGGCAATATACACAGAATATCCTCCCTCCTCCGCTGCCCTATATCACCATGAATTAGTTGTGGGTGGTGTGGAGCTGAGTGACAGCCTTCTAGCTGGAGTAAGAAGGGCACCTTGGTTGTGTTACCACCTGAAGATTTAGTATTGCCTCACCACTGAGTCTCTAGAGGACATGTCTGGGAACGTAGCCTGCGACTTGTTCTTTTGTAGTCCATGCTTGACAGCAGGCGTAGTGAAGCTGTCTGCCAGAAGGACAAGAAGTGCATCCATCACACTGTCTATCATCTGCAGAGCTTCTGCACAAAAGTCCTTTGCCGTGGTGGGAGGCCAATCCCATGAGGAATCGCAAATGTTCCATCTCCCCATTTCCTACAAAAGCCAAAAGGGCTGGATAGGATGCTGCTGGGTTACCAATGAGCAGAAAGCTCTACAGCCAAGGTGTGGAATGGCCTGGAATGTAATTTCTGCACCTAAAGGAAATATGCTTAAAAGTGAAATTTGTTTGCAGGAGAAAAGAGGAGGGAAAAGAAGGGAAAGGAACACTCTGTTCCTTGTGTTCTTGACTTTGATCTATGGGAGGATGGCACCTCCCTGTACCTGTCAACCTTTGGCTTGGCCACAGGATTGCTCTGGCCAATAAAATCACATGCATCTTAGCTTTCTTCAAAATTTTATTTATGTGAAATTAATTTTCCTAGGAATATGGTAAGCAAGTTCATAGTCAATCATTGAGTTAGAATGGTGTTGGCATCAAATTAAATAACATAGCCCTTCAGCTGCTGTATACTATATTTCAAATTTCCAAGAACTACATAAAGTTTCTAAATGACATATGTCTCCCATAGGCTTATGTTTTGGACATTTTGATCCCCAGTTAGCGATGCTGTTTGGAAAGGTGGTGAGTTTAGGAAGTGAAATCTTGATGGACAAAGTATGTTGCTGGTGAGTGGACTTTGAGCATTTATAGTCACGTCTTTCCTCTGTTCTCTCTCCCTCTTCCTTCTGCGCTCTCCCCATTCCCTTTCCCCTCCCACTTCCCCTCCTCCCTCTTTCTGTCTGTCTCTGTCTCTTTCTCTCTCTCTTCTGTACAATGAGAATAGTCATTCATAACAGAAGCTATAGAGCTTCATATTAAACTTTCAGTAATGAATATATTTTATGCATTTATCCACTACCAAAACCAAAAATCTCCATGACAGAGTTGGAGCTAGGAAAACAATTCGCTTTATGCCCTCTTTCATAGCTCGTGTCTATCACTTAGGTTTAGTCCTTCTCCATCCCTTATATCTACTTAGCCTGTCTTCTTCCTTTTGTTCAGTTATACTGTTACTCATGTGAAAGTCCACTCATTTTCCTGCAAGTTTTAACTTCATATATTCACAGATAGCTTTTCATTTTCCATTCATCTGTTGATGGGAAATGAGGTTGATTCCAGTCCTTTTCTATAGTTAATAAAGCGGCCATAAACATGTGGTATGGTATGGAGTTCTCTGTGCATATGCCTAGGAGTGAGATAGCTAGATCATGTTGTAGTTCTGTTTTTATTTTTTTTTTTTTTTGAGAAACCTTCAAACTGATTTCCACAAGGGTGGTATTAATTTGCATCCCTATCAATAGTGAATACAGGTTCTTGTCTCTCCAAATCCTCTACAGCAGTTTTTCATCTGATTTGTTCATGATAGCCGCTCTGACTGGGGTGAAGTAAGTTTCTCAGAGGTGTTTTAATTTACATTTCCATGATGGATAGGGATATTGAGTGCTGTTTAAAATGGTTATTCCTTAAATGTTTTGGAGGTTTTGTTTTCTTGGTATTTCATTTCTTCAACTCTTTGTAAGTCTGAATATTAGTCCCACATTTGAAGTGTAGCTGGTAATGATTCTCTCCGATTCTGTGGCCTGCCTGTAAACCCTGCTGATTGTTTTCATCACCATATAAAAACTGTTTATTTACATGCAGTCCCATATATTAGTGCTAGGAACCAAACCTGGATCCTCTGCAAAAACAACAGGTGCTCTGACCCCCTGAGCCATTTCCCTGGTCCCTTTCAAGGTAACTTTGGGATATTTTGGTGTATGTTCCCTCCTGCATTACCAACTTCAGTTTTTCTTTTTTGTGTGTGTCAGAGTCTCACTATGTAATATAAGCTGGTCTGGAACTTGCTATATAGACCAGGCTGGCCTTGAACTCCCAGTAACCTGCTTGCTTCTGCCTTCTGTGTTCCAGGACTAAAGGTATGTGCTACCATGGCCAGCTTCTCAACTTGAGTTTTTCCACCATCCTTGAATCTGTAGCTTTGCCACAGCCTAGTTATGGGAGTCTGATGTGGCTTTAGGGAAAAGGGTGGACGTGTCTTGTATGGCTTCCTGTTAAACCTTCAGACTACACACATTTTTTTCCCAATTGTGTTCTTTCAAGTCGACCATCACCCTAAGAACACACAGGAAGCTGCATTTCTCTTGTCTTTATCTCCCCAATTTTCAACAAAGAGTTTTACTTGTTGATCTCCCACAAAAGAAACCTCAGAAAATGGTAGCCCACTGCTAGGCTGTTCAATAGCAAAACATTCTCTGTCACCTCTCCCTTCTTCATATGGTGTTCTTATGGACATACATCATCAGAAAATTAAGATAGGAATGTTGTGAGGTTCCTGCCCTGTCTTGCTCATACCATTGGGTCCATCTCTTTCCTTGGCAGACAAAGGAAACCTCCTTGATTTTCCCATTCAATAGAAAATTATCACATATTTTTTGTAACAAAACACTTAAATAACTCCCTTCTTGCTGTCCACACTTCAAATATCTATTTTAAATGATTTTTTTAAAAAGATAACAGAGTATTGAAGAATATATGTGGTACTCTAGGTTCCTGGGTTTTATATTTAGATGCTTCAGAGAGAGTGCAATTTCAAGTCTCATTGTTTGCCAAGACAGGTAACAGAAAAGTAGATCAGTTAGGACAAGTACAAAAGTGAGGGTCATTCTACGGTGGATCGTAGCAAGCTTTTTTATCTGCCAACTTGTTGATTACAGGCATGCAGGGACCCAACAAGGTCTGAATCTCAAACACAGAATATACGTCAGAGAGAGACAGCCAGCAGACGGCTGAGAGAGATGAAGGGCGAAATGTCGCCGAAGGCACCCACTAAAGATTCATGAGAACGTTTTGGTGTCATTTCCATTTAACTAGCCAGGAGATTGCTGACCAAGAGTCCTCAGCTGTGGTCACACCAGTGTGTGTCTATCAAATTGCTACCGTGACTTACAGTTGGCATCTTTGGGTCCAAGGCTGAGAGAGCATCTGCAGCCTCAACAAAGTGTCCCAGAGGTATTTTTGCTAATCAGGAGCACTTTGGTAATGACAGCTTTAAGAAAAGCTGTTCAGCTTTCTCTTTAGGGATGGTTGGAAGGACTATGACACTTTTGCCATCCTTGCCGTCATCTGGGATGGCAAGCCTGTTTTCCACTGCCAGCTGAAGAGAAAAGAAGCATTCTGAGAATCTCATCAAAGGTCTGAACAATGGTGGAAGGCAGAGGGTAGACAATTTTTATCATGGTCACCCACGAATGACACAGGCCATTAGAGGATGCCCTTTTCACCCCCACCCCCACCCCGCGCCCTTTTTTGGAGCTAACATAACCAAACAGGATGGCAAGGTTCCTGTTTATTTCCTCAACAGTGGGAGAAGGTACCTTTTCTGTGAGCTCTCTACCATTGTAAGCTCTGATATCCTTACTCCAGGCAAGAGGGCCCTCAACACTGTCTATTGAAAGAACAAACAGCTTTTCATTCCTCTGGAAAAGCTCCACTGCCAATTTTGCACTTGTGCCAAGCTTTGGAGTAACATGGGGTAAGTTCTTCCCATGGGTAGAAGAAGTGAAAGTCACACAACTCTCTCAGGAAGGTATGGAAGTGTGTGCAGCCATTGCTGTTAAACTAGGGGAGTGCAGACTTCTAGGTATGGTAGCAGCAGTAATGCACACTACAGTGAGGCACAGACCCAGCAGTAGTTTCTCACCTTTTTGTCCAGCACGGGCACCCATAAAGCCAGCCTGATACAGATCACAGGAGAAATTAGAGCGTTAATTATTAACCTGATTTCAGGGACCACTACTTTTCTATAGAGGAAAGAATGTGAATACATCTTTGAGAGAGACAGAGAGAGTCAAAGAGAGAGGAAAGTTGAGGCAGTTTTAGAGAGGAGAAAAGGGATTTAATCACAGATACAAAATGATTTGAAAATTACAAGAGTGCATTGTCATAGCTCATGGTTTTAAAAATAAGCTTGCTATTCACTAGGAATATGGCTTGTTCCAGGTGTTTTAACAATAGGAAGCGTGAAGAGAGCAAGAAAGCTGACAAAATGGGCAGACTGTCACAGAACAACGCTCCGTGAAGCGGGTGGACTCAAGACGGTTTCTAGGGAACGCTGATCTAGAGAGGCTTCCGATTCCTTCCATCCGGTCCTCTCAAAGTTTTAAGGAGCAGAAGATCCCACTGCCATTCAAAGAGTTTCCAGATACTGAAAGAAAATGAAAACCACCCTGATGTTAGCAGTGCACAGCATCCCTGCAGACAGCATCCCTGCTGCTAACCTTCACCCCACTCTGTTCCAATGTTTGGGGGAAACCCAGAACCCCCAAATCATGAACCATTACCACTCACAAAGAAACAGAATAATAACTATTAATAAAATGTTAGTAAATGAGATTAACAGTTTATACATATAAATGTGCATACACGTTAGTGATAATCAACTTTCCTCCCCCTCCCTCTCCCCCCTCTCTCATACACACATACACACATACCTACACACATACACACACACACACACACACACACACACACACACACACACCCTTGGTATTAAAATATTAATTGAAGTTAGTCATTTTGACAATCTTCTCTAGTAGGAACTCGACATAAGTTTCTAAGTATAGTAGGGCAATTTTGTGTCGCTCCTGGAAATTCGAGAATGGTCCCTCTGATTGACTTGCCCAATCATGGTGCAGGTTGCTTCTAAAAGGCAGGATGTCTTGCAAGACTGGCAATAGTGCCTTGTATTGTTTTATTTGGAGTAAATTAAACTGAGATTCACAATTCTCTGACAAAGGACCTCAGTACACCTCAGTACAGAAAAATACTTAGTTCAGTATAGGAGTGTTGAGGATTGATGATGGATCCAATGGCCATAAGAAGCTACACACCATAGAACAAGGGTCTTAATCCTCAGAGGAACTCCTGTCTAAATCCTTAAAGGAATCGTTAAAGAATGGGGGGCTGTGCCATATCTGTCGCATAACCCAGCATGCAGAGAGGGTTGGTGTATAGCCATTTGTATCATAGATTGGATACAAAGCTTGTCTTCTCTGTCCCAAATGCATACATGCATATATGAATGCCTATGCTTTTCTTATAGACTCTTTACTTCATCAAATAGAAACAGTGAGATCTAGGGGGAGATAGTCTCCTTGAAAGCTGTGTGGGAAATGAGGGAAGTACGTCTTTTTATCCTCATGTATACTCTTGATAGGGACAGAGAGAACAGTGGTTTAACATAACGGGAGTGGGTTGCTGTGAAAAAGAGCTACATTGAGCAGGACCGGAATCTTGGATACACAACACATGGCTTTTGAACTAAAGAACCCCCAAAGAGTTGGAAATTGTGGATTTGACGCTGTGCATACAATGCATTAGAAGACAAGCTGGCCCTGGTGATGTGGGCACAGGAGAGCTGATGGGCTAAACAAGTCAGCTACCACCCAGGCCCAGATCCAGGGCTTTGAGTTGGCCCACCCCAACATCTACCCGATCTGTGAACTGCTGGAGCACATGAAGGGGCTGGACCTGCAGAACCCCAGCTTCAGTATCTCCATGACACAGGGCAACAACAGGGTATCTAAGAGGATATCCCAGTGAGGATTAAGTATTGATTGTGTAGCAGAAGCCAGAGGCCTTGAACCAGACCAACGACTCATTGCAATGAATATTTGTGAGTAAAGATGTTTAGTCAATAGACTCTGTTGTATGACACACTGCAACTTCCAGTGAGATGGGTTTTTTGTTTGTTTGTTTGTTTGTTTGTTTTGTTTGGGGGAGGGGAGCTGCAGGGGCAGGGTGGATACAGAGGGTCAGGGAGATGAGTGACACTGAGGGGCATGAATGGGAAATTCACAAAGAGTCAATACAAAGTCTGTAAGGATTCCACCCTCCTCTCTTAATCCATGAGGTTCAAATGACCCTACTTTTTAGCTTGGGGGATCTAAGACTTGAGACTGAACCTATGCACGCTTCTCCAGACCTCTGAGAAGCTCAGTCACTGACAGCCAACAGTGAGATTTCTGCTGAGACCCTTAGGAGTGAATTCACTTGTGTCGGAATTGTTACATTTTACTGATGTTAACCATGACCTTGTAATTATGCATGAGTTGTACAACAGCCCCCAATGTACGCGAAGAACAATGTGAGAGAAGGCAGAGCCACCCCACAGAGAAAAAGCAGTTCTCATCTAAACCAGGTTTGGGGACCTCTGTCTGGTTCAAAGGTCATCCATTAGCCCCACAGCTCCTCCGTGGGATCACACATTCTCCAATGGGGGTGGCGGGGGGACAGATGGAAATATCCTTGAGTGTGAGAAGCAGACATAAAAATCTATACCTTAGGGATGCTGTGTACGTCTAACAGGCCACCTTGATCCCCAGTTTACTCCGTGCATTCTTCAGTTGGAACTGTTGCCAGACTGATGGATACAGAAGCTGGAAAAGGAAGCACACCTGTATGTGCTTGTGTGTATTTCAATAGGGATGTCAGTGCAGTTTGTGTGTCTGTATCACAAAGTGCTCATTGTGTGCACAGGCAGCGGCTTTGGAGGTGGGTAAGTCAAAGTCTGACACTGGGCTCTGCTAGTTTATAAGTTATGTCACCCTTGACAATTTACTCAGCCTCTCTCAGCCTCAGTTTCTTCATCTGCAAGATGGGGATCACAGCGGTAACCCCTTCTCCAGCTGCCGAAAGGAGAACAGGAAGTGACATGTATAAAGAACATCACACCCAGGCATATTATCTGGTTAAGGAGAAAACTGTTTACATCTCGTTAAAATAAACATTTTATTTAAAAATATATGCATTTTTTTAAAAAAAGACACATGCCAACTTTGGTATTTTAGCCATTGCTCCTTTGCTCTCCCAGTGAGCCACATTTCTCTCAGACTATACTGAGCAAAGGAGACCAATATGAAAACACCACCACGCAGAGGCTGAGAGAACCATGCTTGTTTCCCTGTTCTTCCCAGAACACTGCTTCGTGTTCCAGTGAGAGTTGCTCTCTCAGAAGCCCTTTGCCCTTGGACCTTTTGACAAGGTCATTGGAACAGAGCCCTTGGAGCAGTGTGGGGTTTGCTCCTTTGGAAAACATTTAAAAGAGTGTTTCTGGGTCCCCTTGCTGTGCACCTTTGCACGTGAGGCCATCTAAACCATCCAGGGGAAGTGTGGCCTCCTGATGCCCATCATGGGACCCAGAGCCCTGCAGGGGGTTACTTGTGGGGGGACCATTGATTCCTTATGATCAGAAGGGAGCTCGTTCGTGCTCATCGAATCCAGTGAATCCTAGAACAATATCCCTGCCAGGCAGCAACAAAGGTCTTCTCAAATTCCTTCCTGTCTTGAACCCATTTCCTGACAGAGTCTCCTCTCCTAGCGAGGGCCTCTGGACCCACATGACCGTGTTCTCAGCACAATGGGACTGTCTCTTCCATGTCTGTTGACGTCTCTGTCTAGGGAAGTCTCAGAAGCATCTGCCTCTGAACCTACACTACTGTCCTGTGACCCTGGAAGAAGAGACAAGCTTGTGTGCTAGTAGCTTTTCATGAAAAGAAAAAAAAAAAAAAAAGCAAAACCAAAAACTCCAGTTTCTGGAAAAATCAAGAGCCCTTTATCACTGCTAAGACAATTTGAGTGCAAAGAGCTGAGAGAGTCTCAGAGGGTCTCAGCATTCTTGCTTAGAGGAGCTGCAATCCCTCAGATGTTCAACACCCATGCTGAATCAACCCCTGAAGGTTTTGTGTGCTCTGTGGCGCTCACCAAATGGCCACGCCCTGGGTAGTACGGGTCACGAGGGAGTTTTCGGCCTTATTAGCTCTAGGAAAGCTGATTGAACATAAAATAGATAGCTTTGGAGAAGAATTGTTTTAAAAGCTTGGGGTAGATTTTAATTGTTCTTGTCCCCAGCTAATGTTTGTGAAAGGCACAGGCTGCAGGTCTATAGGACTCTTCCACTAGAAGATGTGTTGAGGCTCCTGATTGCAGAGGGAATCACTCCATTGCTCAGAATGGGTGCTGTCTTCCACTCTTGTCTTTTACTTTTTGTACTATGGCGTCATAGCTGAACCAAGAGTTTCATGGGTCAAGAAGTTGGGTCATGATTTTCTTTTCTCCTTCCTTTGCTTCCCTGCCTCCTTCCTTTCTCCTTCTCTCTCTCCTTCATTCCCTCTCTCTTCCTTCCTTGCTTCTTTCCTTCCTCTGTCCCCTCCTTCTCCTCCTCTCCCATCTGCTTACTCCCTCCTCTTCCCTCCCTCCTCTTCCTCTGTCTCCTTTCTTCTTCACTTTTCCCCCTCAACCCCATTGTCTTGATAACATTTAGGACACAGGCATAATTACTGAACCCTAGTTTACTGGAAGAACTTGCATGGGGAGAATCTGAGCTCCTTTAGATCTAGAAGGACCTGTTGTCCTGTAGCTACAGTAGGAATGGCTGCCAAAACTGAGCTTACCATGGGGATATTACAGACCTCCTAACTATGTGGTCACTTGAGGCTCTAGAAACATTGCTAAACCCAAGGGTGACCATCTCTGCACACCTCTTAGCTTGTCACATTGCCACCACAAGAGGACTTGACTGATTAATAAAAGGAACTTAAAAGCCACAATAGGAGACAGCTGAAGGCACGTATTTGATCGGTCTTCATCAATCTTCTCACAGCTACTCCAATCTGCTACCTGTGCTGTGAAGACAGGGTATATGCACATGGCCTGGGGAGATTGCAGGAGCAAGCTGAGGCCAAGTATCCAGGGGCCCATTCTAGCTGTACTGGCTTGCACTAGCAAACCAGAGCCATCTTCCCTTTCGTCTAGTGTGAAGTGTGTGTGTCAGTTTGGATACTATTTTAAAAAGTTCCCCACAGTCTAACTAAAAAACAGAGCTGTCTAACCAATCTCTCAGACAGGGATACCCAAAGGGAAAATTATCAGCACTCAGAGAAGGTCTCAGAGGCAAGACACTGTGTGGATTTGTTTTCCAAAGAAGCAAGAAGGGGATAACATACATGGTTCAGCCAAAGCCTAAAGAAAAATGTACAGAGCAGGAAGCTTCATCCAGACTCAAATGCAACATCAGCGTCGGAGGTCAAACCAGTGTTTGGAATGTGGCAATAAGGTTCCTCCCCCAGCTTCATCTTCATGCTAAGCTTTATCTCTGGATCTGTGGTTCTGATTGCATACAAACACGAGGGAAAGTGTATCACGCAGAGCCTTTCAAGCACAACGCAGATCAAGGAATGTCAGAACAAAGTTCATACTCCCTTTAGACTCTTCTGTAAGAGAAGGCCCTAGCCTTGGCAGCCACAGGATGGTGAAGCCACTCTATCCCATCACATCCAAACTCACTGCCGGGCTTTGTCCTCTCAAATCCATACTCATTGTCAGGAGGAGCTTGTTCCCCTGCAGCACGTGGCTGTGAGCATTGAGTTGGCGTCCTAAGTCATATACAGAGAGGCAACATGGAGTCTGGTTGATCAATCAGCAACTCGTAGTGACAAAAGGCTCCGCATCATTCACAGCGGACTGAGGGTCGGAGGCCCTCTGAATGCCACCTTTCAGATATGTGCACACACACATAGTTGCATACATATGTGTATGTGTGTATAGACATACTCCATAGGCACATGTATAGAACTACATGTGTGTACACATCTGTGTTTCCTTCCCTACCAGAAGATCTGGTGGCTTCCAGAGTAGCAGTCACCAAAAACACTCAGTGTTCAAACATTTTTTTTTTTTTACAAGTTGACAATGGAATGATTTCTAAATCTTTGGTTTATCAAAAAAAAAAAAAAAGTCTTCTCAAAAATTCACAACATTGTTGATTATTTTCTCTATAAGTGCACAGTGAACTTTTTTTTTTTTTTACAAAAGAATAAAACAGTGCCTTGGTGACTTAAATTAAAACAAAACAAAACAACAGCAACAGCTACTTTCTACAGCATGCAACATTGTAATACTTGAATTGGCGCCACAGCAAGCCTCTGAGAGCCTTGGCCAAACTGTATGTTGTCTTCCTCGGTCCCCAACGCCTTCACCAAACGCAGGGCAACAAGAACTCCTCAAGACTGTGGTCCTTCACACTCCTGTTGTTTACAGTGTGCAATTGTGTTCTCGTTTGGAAAACTACTGAAATATTCTCTACTATACATGGTGCCCTGATTTATCTTCACTCTGCAATGATTTCCAATTTCTCCAGAGCAATACAAACCAAAGATTGTCCATAAATCAAACAAGAATTGAAACAAAAACAAAAACAAACAAAAAAACTTTGTGACCAATGGGCCACATCCCCAGTTTCTTCCTAAAGAAATTCTTGTAAATTCTGTTTTCAGCCAATGCGCATGTGAAGAAAGAGTTTGGCAAGAGAGTTTGGACTTTTAATATTCTAAAAAAAAAAATGGCTTTAATAGGAGTATGGTAGCTTGTTAGAACTGAAACCTCTCCTTTGAGAGAAAGAGAGAGAGAGAGAGAGAGAGAGAGAATTAAAAGCAAAAGAGTCATAAAGGATTGATATCTTGAAAGAAAAGTACTGAGAGAAAGATGAACTGAGGTGAATTCCCTCTGCTCACAATAAGAAAAGAAAAATAAAAAAGAAGAAAAAGAAGCTGGCCCTGTGTGTTACTCCTGTAATAGCAATTCATGGTTATTTCTTTCTCGGAATGTTAAATGACATCGTTCTCTAATTCTAACTTGTCCCAGTACGGCTCCCTGGGCCTCCAGTTGCCTTTCTGATCATCTAGCTCTAGTCTTTGGAACTAGAGGTAGTAGTATTTGAGCGCCTCAGGAGTCTCCATCCATGGCATGAAGTTTCTGTGATTCAAGTTCTCACCTGCTATGCATTGCTGATGCACATAGAGGTGGACTACTGGCTAAAAAGCACCGTGTTCTGGGTGGATTCTCTGGACAAAGCTAGTTAGTTGTCACCAGTGATCACCAGTCCAGTGGGACCATTTGGGAGTCAAGGGACATTGAGTCACTTTTGCTTTCCTGGGAATTGATTGGTCTGTCCCTCTGACCATTCTGATTATTCTGTCTTAAGGACTCGATTGGGTGAGACAGGCCCTGCTCTTCTGACTGATGATGATGGACACACGTGTGCTGCCTCAAGCACAGGATGGCTTCCCCACACCCGCGGCAGAGGCTCTGTTCTCCTTCCACAGAAAGTTTAGTAAATTCATAACAAAAGCTAATGGGGTCAGTCTATGTCCCAGTATTGCCTGAGACAAACTGTGGGCAAAAAGAAAACCAAATAACAACACAAAAAAAAAAAAAACCAAAAAACAAACAAACAAAAAAAACCCCAAAAAAACTGGTATGAGATAAGGCAGCGAAAAAACATTTTTGGCATTCTTATTCTGACAAAGCACATTTTTGAATGCATCACTGAAGTTATTAACAGTTACTGAATGCTGGTAGATATTACATTTAGACATATTTTAATAGCTGACTTCTGTTTGTTCTGGTTAGTTGTCACAAAAACCTCCGTTGCTGTTTTTTTTTTTCCCTCCCCATTTTCCCCACTTCATCTTTTGGAACACACATTTCCGGTATCGTGCTTTCCTCCATTGAATTCCCACTGAGCTCTCGTAGCTCTTGTACCTCGGGTGTTTACCACTGCTGTAAGTGGAGATCCATAGGGGAATTCAGATTAAGATCTGTAACATCCAGAAAATCGATGTTGAAAATGCTGGGCCCACTGGAGGTAAGGTTGCTGAAGCCTGGCGTGGAACTAGGTGGAGTGAGGTCCAGCCATTCCATTGTTTCCCAAGGAGATTCCGTGAAGCTCAGCTGCAGACCACTGCTGTCCACAGAAGGAGGTGACAACTGTGCATGCATCGGGGAGAGGGGCCCAGGCAAGAGCTCGTGAGCACTGAAGAGATCTTCCGCAGCCTTCCCTGGGAAGCCATCCATGATGCTGTCAAAAGGAGGCTCCTCGCTTCCGATTTTGAGGAGGGTAACATCGCTCACCTTTCCGATGGGGCTGTGAGAATTCAATAAGACTTCCAGGTGTTCGTCACTGTCGTTGGCGTAGTGATCGAAGGCCATCTGGCCTCCCGAAGATGCCTGCTCAAAGGAAGCCGAGGGCTTCGGGGGGATGGCAGTTGGGCTGCAGGAGGACCCAGGGATCTTTGGAATTTTCTGAAGACATGAATGATCTTCCCTGGCATCGGCTGGCATTTCTGTTGGCAAAGCACAGCATGAATTGTGAAGTCACCTGAAACTGACCCTACATGATGGGTCTTTGGAATAAATGAGTTGCTCGAAGGAAAGCAGAGAAGATGACCATATGTCCCTGCTCAGCACTTAGCCCTGGGCTTGCCCCTACTTGCTCTTTCTCTCCATTTCCTTTCCTAAGGTTTCCCAAAATACCCCATGCCTTGGGACCTCTACTTTGTTATTTTCAAACTCTTCTCAGCTGGCTTCTTGGCTCCATTCCCTTCCACTAGCTGTCATTGGAGGACCTTGTATCTCTGGTATACTCTCTGTTGGGCAGTAAATGAAGGATGAGTGTCATCTCACAACTATTTTACTATTGATACACCCTTCTCATCACTCCTTGGTGTTTTTTTAGGACAGCCTGTCCCCCTACTTTAGGCCTGCTGATCACACTTCCGCTGCTTCTGGAAACAGTCCCCCAGCTCACAGCCACTCTGCCAGGCCACTGTTTCTTACTTCTTTAAGACCATAGCATCCTTAAAAATCACACATTACTCATGCTGGCTTCTCAGTTCCTTGTCCTTCCCATCTCCTCCAGTGATGCCAGCATCCCTGCTCTGTGGTATACTGTGAGCCTTGTCTTTGCATAGCACATCCTTTTAAGAGCTCTGTCATAAGCAGAATGCCCCATTCTCTGTCCTTCCCCTTTCCCCTCTCTAGCTCATGTATGGAGTATTTCCAGGGCAATTATTTCTAATGTATTCTTAGACATCTCACCCACTGGATGTTGATTGATCATTGCATCTCAGTATCTCCCGAATCACTTCTTTCTTGCTCTGGATCATATTCTCTGATCTGCTGTTGAAGTTATTTCTACCGTTTGCCCTTTCCTTCTAGATTAACAACACTCTCCACCCTGATAAGCTCCCATCTACTTTATCTTAGCCTGCCCCAATTGCATTTAATTGGTCTAATTGCATTTAATTCTACCTTACAAACTTGCATTTCTCTAGAAAACTCAACTCATTCATGACTAACTCATGGCTCTTCTTTCCTAAACTCCCCCACAGTCCCTTCTGTGTCCTCACTATTCGGCATCCTTGCCACATTCTCAGCAGAAAAGGGGGAGGAGCATCAGGTATGAACAGTCATCTTCCATGACAAAATTTAAATACACACCTGCACCTGAACCCCTCCCTTTTACCCTCTTTTATGTTAAGGTAAGAAACTCCCGTTCTCTCGGTCACTGTCTGTCTTGATGAACACACTACACTCCAGAGAAATGAGGAGTTATCCGGTGGAGAACTGAGCTCCACATGATGCCTGGCATTCCATCTATGTTAAACTTCAAATGCTGTTGATTAAGGGTTCAGCCCCGGGTTCCCATTTGACCTTCACACATGCTCCCTCGGATTCACATACGAGGCACACATTCCGTAATGTTTCTTAAATGAATAAATGACTGGGTTTAAGAACACACTGGTCGCTTTTATTTCTAAGTTGAGGAACATTTAAGCGTGAATGGAGTACCCAGCGGGAGAGATGGCTGATTGAGTTTGAGTAACGGGCAAAATCCTTTCACTATCTTCTTGTTTCCTTTTCTTTTTGTGGAATTAGAACAGCAGAAAAATGATGTAGCAACAGAGCACACTTTCGGGGAGGCAGGAATGGGTTGAAAGGAAACATGCAGAGCATCCTCAGGATAAAGGTGGCAAGGAAGCATCCACTGTGTTTCTCTCCTCTGCTAACAAAGCACACCTGAAGCCCAGAGGACCTGGTGCTACTAGCAGACCACCTGGTGTACCTGACTCAGTGTGCTCCTGACCTAGGTCATAGAGGCCATGTTCTAGAGCATGCATGGGTGTGGACAATAGGCAAGGCAATCGCTCACCTCCACTTTCAATGAGGACATCCAGGAGTTCGTCCATCTGCTGACTCCGAGTCATTTGCTATTGCAAATTAGCCAAAAAGAGAGCAGAGAGGTTAGAAGGCAATGCTTACTTCTGGGTGGAGACACTAGAAACAGCACTGCTTGCTTAAAGATTCAAAACACTTGCTTAAGGCCCTAGAAACAGAATTATGCTTGCCTAAGGATTCAACACAGCAGAGTAAAATTGAGCATAACATAAAACCCTGTAAACTTACTCTTTTAAAGTATATGTTCACCTGTTAACACAATCGTCAACACTATGTATCCACAGAGCTCTTTTAATATGAGAAACTAAAACTCTACACCCATTAAACAGTACCCTTCAACACCCTTCTGCCAACACCAGCGGTCACTATTCTCGTTCATGCCTCTATGAATTTGACTCTTCTTGGTCTTGGAGCAAATGGTATTCAAGTGTGTGAATCTACCACATTTGGATTTTCATTTACCTGTTGGACACTTGGGATGTTTCTACTTCTGGCTGAAGTGGATAATATTGCTATGAGATTAGTTAGACTGGCTAAAGGACTTTGTCTGTGTTGACTCAATCTGTGTTTGATTAAATTGCACACAGTCAATCCACTAAGCTAGATAACCCAACCCATCAAATGAGAGTGAGAAGAACAAAACAGTGATTCTCGGCTCATGATTCAGGTCAGGTGTCTGGAAGTCTCCATCCCAGGACCAGGCATCTTGATACACACCATAGAACCCTTTCTCACTTTGGAAGCAACCCGTGTCTACCTCTGTTTGGCTGCTATGGATGTGGCCCAGGAAGTGGGCTTCAATATTCTTGGTTCCTCTTGCAAAATCTGTGAGTCTGCCCTCACCTCTACTCATCTGAACTGTCAAGCATAGTCAACATCTCCTGAGCTTTTCAGAAGTGAGAAAGCCTACATGGAATGGCATCTTTTTATACCAAAGGAGACCTTATTGCCTTGGTTTTGATTTCAGGAGACCAGATATGAGGCAGCACCTGACACAGATGCTCTTTTCTGAGTTGGGTACATAGCTAAGGTTGTTTGATATCATATGTAAGCTCAAACTGCTTGAACTACTCATCTTTCAATATCTTTAGGGGCTTATGTCCAAGAGCCCTCACCCTTGAGTTCCAAAATCTTCAGGTGCTTGTCTACTCTCTAAAATGATTTAGTAATCACCTAAAACCTACATATGTCTCCGTGCCTTGCACATTGCCTCTGGAGCTTGCTACCTAGTACAATGTAAATACTATGGAAGTAGCTACTGTCCTGTGTGGCTTGGGGCTCAGGGACAAGGAGAAGGGGGGTGTGCTCAATACAGATGGAACAGTCACATGCTAACATAGCATGTGAGACTTGACTCCTGCTGCTCTAATACACATACTGGAGAGACAGAAGATCTGTGACATGATCAGAGGTAGATTCAAGACAAGACAGACGGTCCTTTCATCTAGATGGGTTCCACACCACTTTGGGCATGCAGCAAGTTCAAGGCTTGCTTGTGGGAACTCTCAGGACGTATTTCTCTAATATGTGCAAGCCATAGCTGATGGGATGCAGATGCAAAGGGCTGGCTATATAAAAACACTCATGTTTTTCTGTCTCTTACATTTTTAAATTCTAATGTTTTTTTTTAAAGCACAAATATAAGTGTTGAAGTCAGTGAACCTCCTTGAATCAACTACTCAGACTCAACAGCCATCAACGTCGTGCCAAGGTCATTGAGTTTTAAAGCTAAGGAGATGAGAACACAGAATATTGAGAACTGCTCTCATAGTTGAGCACCTGTCGTGACCAAACATTGAGGTAAATACTAGATTATCCATAATCCTTACAGAGTAAATACCTTTATTTTCTTGAAGAGAAGTTCAGTGTATATGCAACCTTAGGGACAGTGGCAGGTGACAAAGTTGGCACTAAGGCCGGGCCTTGTCAATGTCTGCTTTGCCTATTTTCCCTATATTACTCAGCTGTTCCAAGAGTCCCTCAGCTTACCCTGTAGTTTCGGCCAGATAAAGACACCCTAAACTAATACACACATAGCCCACTGCCCATCCTAGTTCAGCAACACAGCATGCTGCAGAGCATCTGCTTCTCTTGTGATTGGTCCCTCAATTAGGAACTGTGGCACACTGTTCCTGGCCAACACACACAACACTCTCCCATGCACTATGAGCTCACAATAAAGCCCAAGTTCAAAATACATTTGGACTGAATGTACCCTCATTTTATAATAAATATCATGAAGTAGAAAAGTCATTATGAGAGCCATCCTCACTTGGAATTATTTGCACATGCATACAATACTCATATGGACCCACTTAGCTAACTCTATTTGGGAGGCACCCAGCTCACTCGATATCAGAATCCACAAAACATTACAAATGCTCAGTACTATGGAGTTCTTTCCACTGCGTCCATTTATTGAACCAGATAGAACGAATCACGTGGTTACCTGCTTCACTGCATCTTCATAGGATGGGGGCTGGGTGATATCTGAAACTGCTGAACTTGACTTAGAAAAAGTTGGGGATGGAATTGAAAACGTTGGCCCCACCTTGTCAGAAGATTGTAAACCAGTCATCTGCAAGTGGATACAATTCAAAGGACAACATTCAATCCATAGGCCCTAAGGGACAATGCTTGTGTTATAGAGACCGCACGCTACACTAAGACAAATGCCAAGGACTAATAATGTAAGCCTGAGATGAGAAAATAACAAGCAACACTAATAGGTCAACACCAGTTCATGCCACTGTGAATTTATCGTTTATGGAATTTTAGCATGGAACTCAGAGATTTATTTTCTTCTCTAAGGTGTACCCTCTTCACTTCTGTTCTCTCTCTCTCTTTCTCTCTCCCTCTCTCACTTCTTTCCTTCTTTCCTTCTTTCTTTCTTTCTTCCTTTCTTTCTTTCTTTCTTTCTTTCTTTCTTTCTCTCTTTCTTTCTTTCTCTTTTTCTTTCTTTCTTTCTTTCACTTTGATTTGATTTGGTTTGAGATAGGGTCTCACCGTGTAACTCTGGCTGTTCTAGAACTCACTATGTAGACCAGATTGGCCTTAAAGCCTCCCAGAGACCTACCTGCCTTTGCCTCCTGGGTGCTGAGATTGAAGGCATGTGCCTCTACACCTAGCAGATGCATCCTTTCCTACTAGATGATGAAGAAGGGGCAAACTCAGGCATTTTCAGACTAGTTAATTCCTTGGGCCAATTCATTCCAAACTGGCTCATTTTTCAACAATTACCGTGAGGCTGGTCTTCCTTGGGTGCCCAGTCTGTGAGAGCTTTTATCCCTTTTCTGACTCCAGGCACATGGCTCAGTTACACTTTGTCTACATTTTGCCTCTCACTCTTTGCTTTGGGAACTCCCCACATCCTGACTCTAATCCTTTCACCAGCTTATGAGCACCATCTCTTATATCTTCTATGGAGACTCAGCTCTGGAACCCAGATTCTCATTTCATCCATCTCATGAATCTATCATGTACTCGCCTCTGTCTCCAACACTATTCTCTCCCCAGCCCCTGTTTCAATCCATACCCTCACAGAAACTGGTTTATTGTCAACTTCTTGGGCACTGACCTTTGGATGAATACTTGGGCTTTTGGGACAAGGGTTGAGCCCAGCACTGTGACTGCTGTCTGCTTGGGTGCCAGAGAAAGGCTGATGGAGGCTGGAAGCTGGGGAAGAGAAGCTAGAAGAATGGCCTTCGTGTGCCCCTGAGTTCTGTAGAAAGGAACATGTAACAAATTAAAGAGCCAGCAGCATACTTGAATGTGGCTTTAGCTGACACCTCTGGCCTCTGACTTTGCCCCCAAGTTTCTGATATTTACAAAGCAGATTCTATTAGCAGATGACCTATCTAAAATATCACCTATGGGTTACAAACTTCCACTAGCTCTCACGTATCCACTGCATAGACTCTGCACATCTCACCTATGTAAGCGTTCAAGGCCCTCTATGACTAGGTTCTCCTCTTGTAACCATGCCTTCTGCAGTCTGCCTACTTATGTTTGTTCACATGGAATGTCTGTTCTCTATTTAGATTCCTAAGACTCCTGAACAAAAGGCAAGTCTACTAAAATCTTGACACAGCCTTCTCCTTTGTTGTACTACTTGTGAAGTGCAAGCTGTTCACAAAGCCTTCTAGGACTCTATTGCCTCTGTCCCATCAATCTCTCTCCTACCCAAGTATTTTATGTTGTGTGATTTCATGACATATATTAGTCATGTTATTTGTTCCTCATGAAATTGCTACTGTCCTATAGAGCCTTTATAAACATGAAATTACTGCATGATCTTATTCTTCCTCAACAGCACTGGTATTCTCAAACTGGAAAATCATGGCCCAAGCCATGTCCCAAGGGCTATTTTTACCTTTGTTTCCTAGGACACCATGAATGCAATAGATGTTTATGAATGGTGTTGATAGCTATTTTAGTCCCCATTCCTCCCAGTATGTCTTCATGGGAGTGGGCACCACTGGTGCGAATGTGTTGTTCAGGTAGGTTTGTGAAAGTGTGTTCTTATTACCTCTAGTCAGGCTTCACACTCTCTAGGGTAGAAACATTTTATTATGAACTTTAAAGTCAACTAATCCTGGGATTCTAAGCAGCAAGTTCAGTCTTCCTGGGTCTCGTTTTTCTCGATGGCAAAAATAAGAACACAAAACTGGTGCCATAGGATTGCTGTGACCGTGGACAGGATAGTTTCTGTTCATGACTCCTTTTTTTAAAAAAATTATTATTATTAATTTTATGTATGTAAATACGCTGTAGCTGTCTTCAGACACACCAGTAGAGGGCATCTCATCCTATTACAGATGGCTGTGAGCCACGATGTGGTTGCTGGGAACTGAACTCAGGACCTCTGGAAGAGCAGTTAGTGCCCTTAACCGCTGAGCCATTTCTCTGGTCCCTGTTCATGACTATTAATACTTGGTACTTGGCACGTCCTTAATGTGGGTTGTCTTAGATTTTATAGTCTTTGACAATGTGGTTTTCTTCTTTGAATTGTCATCTATACACTTTCTTAATAGCCCATTGGTTTTGTGAACAAAGGGGGAGTCTTAGCTGGTCATGTTGGGTGTAGTCTTTGACCTGTTATCCTCACCTGTCTCCTGAAGCACTTCTCTTATTCTGTCCCACCCACTCACTGCCTTTTACTTGGATCCTTCTGTATCCTACATGTTCTAACCCTGGGACCTTTCACTGATGCCTTCCCCAATGCCACCATTCCAAATACTAACAATGTTTCCTCCTTTATCTTTCTCAAGGTTTCACTTCATTATTCCTGAGCCCATTAGTGGAGACTGTAAACTTCCAGCATTCTCACACAAATCAGCCCCTCTCTGCCCTCACCACAAGATAGACCATCTATTTCCTCAACACTTGTCACCTGTTCTCCCCCAGGAGTATAGAGTGGCTAGAGTGTGGCACACAGTAGGTCTTAATAAACATTTGAGAAGAATGTAAGAGAATGATAAGAACTTTCCCACACACAGTCTGTCTCCCCACTCTCCTAAATGTGATGTTAGGATACAGCTTAATTAGCCTCAAACTCATAGCAATCCCCTGCCTCAGCTTCCAGAATGCTGAAATTCCAAGCCAGTACCATTAACTTCATTTTGGCTTTCTTGATAGAATAATTTGGGCTGTGACAAGAATTGATATCAATTAGTGGTCCAAACAATAGCAGATCATTGCTTGGGGCCTGATAGATAATGTTTATATTGGAAAGTTATACATTGTTGCAAGCTTTATGTTACAAGAGTAAAGTTGAGGAGTAAAGTTGGCACAGAAGCTATGATTTCCAGACAGACATTTGCCTTCCAAGCCTTTTATAGAGTAAGTTTGCCAACTGGTGATGCAAAGGCTGGCAGTGAAGGCTCAAGGTCAGTAGAGTCAGTGAGATGTTGCCTAGGTTCTCTACACCCTACCTAGCTCTTTAGTGGTGGGAATTAATCCCCTGCCTCCTGAAAGAGGCACTGCTGGGTGAGGCTATAGGAGCTTACCTGTGCGCACCCTTGGCTGCTGCTGGGTGAAGAGACCCCATGGTTCTCTCTCTGAGCTCCCGAAGAGGAAGCCAGGAAGTAATGGTTGTTGGGTGATGGAGGCAGGCTGATGTGCTGCGGGCTCTTCAGGCCCCCCAGGGGCGAGTGCTGAGGGGAGCACTGGGGGCTGAGAAACGTGGACGAGAGTACATGGGTTTGACCTGAGGACTCCACACAGTGAGGCAGCAGCTGAGCCGTCTCACAAGCCGGAGGGGGACTGTCAGAGCTGTGGCCCTGTCCCTTCCCAGACGCCTGCTGGGGTGCGAAGGGGCAGCTGGAGACATCTTCCTGTTTGATGGTGGTGGCCAAGAAGGGCAGTGGCTTCTGGTCGCTGCAGCTGCTCTTCTGCTTCTGCAGTTGCATTCTCAGCTCTTCCACCTGCCGCTGCTCTTGCCGCAGCTTCCAGGTGAGCTGGTTGATCACTTTCTGCTTCTCCACCAGCATCTTGTCCTTCTCAGAGTCTAGCCCATCAGGCTCGGAGGGGCCCGAGCCCCCATTCAGGCTGCTCAGCAGACTCTCGTCCGTGCAGGCGGGCACCGGAGATGCGTGCAGGCCGAAGCCAGGTGACGCATCGGTGAAGGTGTCTGGCAGGGACCCTGCAGCGGACAAGTCAGATGAGGCGGGGGAGATGGGTGGGCTGGAGCTTGTGCTGCCAAAGTGGTAGAAGCCTGTCGGGGAGGACTGATAACTGGGCAAGGTGTTGGGCGTGACAGGAAAGGTGACAGTTGTGATGTCCCCAAAGTTGGGCACAGGGTTGCCAGCACAATCCTGGAAGGGACGAAGCCGGTCCACCAGCGCTGTCTTGGTGCCTGACACTGGCAAGCCCCGGATTCGAAGCTGTTGTCTTAACTCTGACACCTACAGGAACGAGGGGTCCGTTAGTGCCGTGAGCTGTGACACTGTATTTATATCTGTTATTTAGGGAGCTTTGAGACACACTAATGGAACTTAACAATATGCATCTACTTCTCTTTTAATAGTTCTATGTAATTTCTCTCCTGCCTTTGATTTAAACCAATTTTACACAATTTTAACAACTCTTAAAAAAAAAAACTTTATCACCTCATAAGTCCATCATAACGTAAAAATATCATGAATTCAAAAACACAGGAAAAACACCTAACTTGTGGAACAAGCCAGCTGAGCTTTGAGGCCTGCCCAGAGCACCAGCCATCCCCAGAGGCCATTCCTGCTGCCCAACAGAAAAACCAACAGCTATCACTAGCTCACGAGTCAAAAATCAGTACAAATATGATGTGTAGGCAACATACATCATTTCACAACACTGTACATAGAAAATAAACACACGCAGAGCCACTGTAGTGAAGACCATCTGTGCCTGGTTTTTCATGACCACAGTCAAGGGAGTGCTTTTCTTAACCTAATGGTCAAGTCCCCTAACCCAGAGCTCTCCAGCCCCATCGCAGCCTGCTTCAGGTCTGCAGGAGAATGGTGTCTTCCTGGGTCTAGATATACAAGTCTAACAGTAATCTACAACAATTAGCAGGCATTCTGGCTTCTTCTACCTCATGTTCCTTCCCAAATCTAAACATATAGCTGCTCACTGAAGGGCTTGATAGAAAACACAGATTGTGGACCTTTCTGGAGTTTGGCTGCAGTAGGTCTGGGATGGAGACCAGGATCTTCCATTTATACAAATGCCAGGGAGACTTTTATGTCACTGGTTTCAGACCAGACTTTGGGAACAAGACTTTATATGAGGAAGGGGGCCATGAGGAAAATTATGCACATGTATATGCAAATGTGTATCTGTTCAGGAGATGAAACCCAGGGCCTTGCCAATGGTAGACCAGTTGTCTACTCTTGAGTTATCCTCCAATTCCTCTGCTTCTGGGGTTTGGGTTTCGTCTTCATTTTATCTGGCTGGTCTCTGACTCTCAGTCCTCTGGCCCCACCTCCTCAGTGTTGGGGTTACAGATGTACCTCACCATGTTGTATGGTGGATATATGTTGGATCCATTAATCTTCATGACAGGGTGGATAGAAATTGCATATTGAAGAAAGCACCTGGTGATAAAACCAGACCACTCCTGCTCTTAGCTTCATGATCCTCCATGCTCTCTCTTTGAAGTGGGATATTAATCCCTGCCTTATACATTTTTGTGAGGGCATATACAGACTTATAAAAGCACTTGGAATAGTGCCTGAAGAATGGTTGTGCAACATAAGGCCATTATTATTATACTGACACACATGTAGTTAATTAATTGCCACATTTTTATGATGTCCACAAGTTGTAAACTATGAAATATGTTACACAAGCATGGGAACTGGTTAAATAAAAATTACTGCAAACGGTGAGGTGTCAAAGATCCACTAAAATTAAAGCTATGAAAGTTTGTTGACCTTTTGTGAAGAATAATTGTATATAGTTTATTGTTAACTGAAAGAGCAACGTTTGAGATGATACTATTTTAAATAAATTAAATAATGCATGCATACATTTAAACTTATATTGCCTTATAAAATTATCTAGTGACTATATATTAGAATGTTGGCTAGTGCATTATTTATTGAATTTCCTAAGTAGTCCATATAGACACATTACTTCTATGATTAAGGCAGGAAACATATTAAACACCTAAGCTCCAATGATTCCATAAAGCAGAAGAATACATAGGGAAAACTTCCTGTAGAGACAGAGCTTTTGAGCATAGAAAGCAAATGAAGTAATCATAAAAATATCCACAATCAAAATTTAAACCAAAATAAAAAAGCAAACCAAAATGCAAATTCTAATAGCAATCCTTGGAAAGAAATCCATGGCAGCATAAAGAATATGTTGCCAAAAATGAGAACACATCAAGTGTGCCTATCATTATAAAGGGGGGTGGTGCTGGAAGAGTGACTCAGCATATTAGAACACGAGTTGCTTTTGCAGAGCGCCCAGGTTTGATTCCCAGCACCCACATGGCAGTTCAAAACCACCCATAACTCGAGTGTCAGGGTATCGGACACTCTCTTCTGATCTCTGTGTTCACCTAGCATGCACATGGTACACAGATATGAACGAGGGTGAAACATTCATACAAATAAAACAAACAAAAACAAACAAAACTTATCAACAACAAAAAGCTGAGAAAAAAATAGGGAAGGCATCTGACCCAGCTCTTTATAAACAAAATACAGTTTTTAAAAGTCCCACATTACATGTGCATGGTCATTAGTATTGTAAGGAGTAATGAATGCAATTAAAATAAAAGATATTTTTTGATTCACCCAATAACAGGTAAATGAGTTGGAGGGTTTGTGTGCAAGCGAATCGGCAATGAGATAAACTTGCAATAAGTGAACTGAGGGACTTAACTGTACCCCTGCTTAAGGTAAGTCTTTGAAAACAGCAGCCCAGCAAGGCCTGTGAGCTGGTGAGATGTGCACTCTCTCTCCTTCTGTGTCACTGAGCTGGGGGGCTGCACTGGGACACATGTGGGCAGGGCCACTTTGGAGTGGAGCTGCTTTAACATGTGGTTCTACAGCAGATTGTTCAGGAGGGAGAAATCTGGCCGCATCCTTCAAGATCTTTAAATAATATTAATATGGTGGGGGTTTCGGTGTTTTTGTTTTGTTTTGTTTTTGAGACAGCGTTTCTCTATGTAGCTCTGGCTGTCCTGGTACTTGATTTTTAGACCATGTTGGCCTTCACCTTACTTACATCTGCCTGCTTCTACTTTCTGTGTGCTGGGACTAAGGACAAGCACCACCATGTCTGGCTTAAAAAAAAAATTAGTGTTTTTTTTTTAAATCAGAAATTTAACGGGTATGTAGTTATTTGAGAGAAATAATCAGAGAAGATAATAGATGTATGTACAGAGTCCACTGATACCCTATCCTGAATAGAAAAACATTTGGCAGCAAGTTCCATGTCCAGGAGTGGAATGTTAGATAGGCGATAGGGTGACTTGCTGTTATTAAAAATATAACTTTTATTGAATATTAA
Source organism: Mus musculus (assembly GCF_000001635.26). Classification (NCBI taxonomy): domain Eukaryota; kingdom Metazoa; phylum Chordata; class Mammalia; order Rodentia; family Muridae; genus Mus; species Mus musculus. The sequence goes on from NC_000077.6 coordinate 65,190,916, forward strand.
AAGTTTTGGAAAATATTCATGGTGTGTTAGTAAAGCATGTCAGAAATTTATGGGCAGCATAATTATTTAAAAGTAGTTGTTGTCAAGCAAAATGTGTTCACATGCATTTCAGACTGGAAGAAACATAACGTCATATTTTCTCTGGCTCTTGTCTATTAAAATGCCATTTACATTGCTATACAGGATCACATTTCAACTTAAAAATGTCACTTTCCAACAACGAGGAGCTCTGAGGAAGCACCACAGCCACTCTTGCTGGCAGCCAGCGTGCTGCCTCTCTGCAGAGTCTGGCTGGACAATTTTTTTTTTTTTTTTGTTCCTTTCAAATTTCCTGGTTTGAAAAGTGCAAGATAGCAACTCATTATTGTTTTAATTTTGAGTTACTTAAAATTAATGAGTTCTACACTTATTTTTAGAATCTGTTCTTTGCACCGAATAATTTAGGCTCCATTATTAAATAATGCAGATCACAGTCTAAAATAAAATGAATACTTGTTGAGTTCAATTCCCTTACAATGTCAGATCACTTGGCCATATGCACTTGCTTGAGATGAAGGCTTGTGCACACCTCTCCTCTACACTCGGTGGTCTAATTATTGAGAGTTTTAAGATCAATTATTATGGAAGAATTCTAACATACTCGAAAGGAGATAGAAAACCACAAACAACCTATATATCATCAAACAACCTCAGTAATTGTCAACTGATGCTGATCTTTCTTCCTTTTCTACTTCTCTTAAATTGTTTTGAGGCCAATTATATGATTTAATTGGTACACAGCTTTGTAGCTACTTCCAAAAGAAAGGGACTCTTAAACACAGAAACAATAGCACTATGTACCTCACCATAGAATGGACAGTTTCTTTCTTTCTCTTTTTCTTTTCCCTTTTCCTTTCCTTTTTTTTTTTTTTTTTTTTTTTTTTTTGAGACAGGGTTTCTCTATGTAGCCTTGGCTGTCCTGGAACTCACTCTGTAGACCAGGTTGGTCTTGAACTCAGAGATCTGCCTGCCTCTGCCTCCCAAGTGCTGGGATTAAAGGTGTGTGCCACCACTGCCCGGCTTCTTAATTTTCATCAAATACTTTCCCCAGTTTTCAAAATTCTTGGTTCCTTCCCCTACTCTCCCTCACATTCAATTCATTTAGAAATAGAAATTTTAAAAGTCATTGTTCTACAATATGAACCAACCAGTACCCCCAGAGCTCATGTCTCTAGCTGCACATATAGCTGAGGATGGCCTAATAGGCCATCAATGGGAGGAGAGGCCCTTGGTTTTGTGAAGATTCTATGCTCCAGTATAAGGGAATGCCAGGGCCAGGAAGCAGGAGTGGGTGGGTTGGGAAGCAGTGGGTGGGTTGGGAAGCAGTGGGTGGGGGGAGGGTATAGGAGCCTATCAGAGAGGAAACTAGGAAAGGGGATAGCATTTGAAATGTAAATGAAGAAAATATCTAATTAAAAAAAGTCATTGTTCTATAAAATCTCTCATTCTCTCTCTCTCTCTCTCTCTTTCTCTCTCTCTCTCTCTCTCTCTCTCTGTGTGTGTGTGTGTGTGTGTGTGTGTGTGTATACGCCCCGGAGGCAACCTCAAAGATTTTTTCTTGTCTGTCTGTCTGTCCCCTCTCTGAGGCAGGGTCTGTCATTGTCCTGGAGATCACACAATTGGGGTTAGACTTGCTGGCCAGAGAGCACCAGAGATCCCTCTGTGTCTGCCTCCCTGGTGCTGGGGTCACTGGTGGTCCTGGGGATCAAACTCAGGTCCTGGTGCTTCTGTGGCAAGCACTTTATCCACAGGGCTATCATCTCCCCGATCCTGATATCTCCGTAAGGAGGAACCCAATTTCTCTCAGTGCTCTTTACTTTTACACTGTGAAATATCTACTAGAGAACCACCAGCTCTACTGTATTACCTTCCTGATCATTTCAAGGGAGGCTCACCTTCTTAAATCCCCCATTCCATCCTTCCACAGAGGCGAGTGCTCCTTTATTCTCTGTCTCGCCTCCTCCCACTTCTTTCCTTCCCATGCATTTGACTTTCTCTCTCGCTATTTCATTCACTTTCCTAGTGTTGGCTTTGCTCACTTTGCCAAGGATTCTAGTTCCTGACCCCACAGCCTGCAGCATAGCTGACCTGAGTGAGGTTAATGTGTTTCATATCCTAGAAAGGAGCTAGGTTTGCTCTTGGTAGCTGTTCAGTATCCCCAACCAGAATAAACCTGTCTCTGATCCTTCTTGAACCCTGCAATTCTGCTCTTGGTATAACGTTCCCAGGATTCAGAGCCATGCCTTCTCACACACCAACTGAGAGGTCTCATCCAGTCAAGCTTCCTCCCTTCAGCCTTTCTTTCTCTTCTCATCTTTCACAGTAATGGCAAAGCCTTTGCTATCGGCCACTTAAACTAGAGCCCCATTCATCATTTATAAATTGACTAACTTGCTTGTCATTGCACCTCTTCAAGTCTCTGACTTTTAATTTTTAATTTTTAAAAACTAGGCTGATAAGATTGACCTTACCAGATAGAAATATGCATTGAGTGGCTAGTTTAAAAAAAATGCTAGCTACCTTTACTAAGACCACCATGTTCTTGACCTGTCCTAATTATGAGATTGCTACCAACCAATGATTCTGATTTTGGGCACACAGAGGGAACCAGCTTTGGGAACTCTCCTTTGCTTAATGGCACCAGAAGTTCTAGACTGTGTTTTCTCTGGTGCTTTTCAGCCGTTAAACAAGTATTTTCTATGGTCCTTCTGGGATGGTCCTGATAACTTCTATTCTGGCTCTATGACTATTCAAGTGTGAGTTAAGACAACTCATTGGGTATTTGAGCCATCACAGCTGGCTTATTTCACTTAGTGTAATGCTTTCAAGATAAAATGTCATCTTTTATCTCTGTAGATTTATGACTTGGGGAATGGAAGGACTGACCTCATTGCTCCAAAGGGTATTTATTTTATTTTATTTTATTTTATTTTATTTTATTTTTTTATAAATTTGGCATCTTTGTGTAGGTGTTTAGATGCCAGACAGAAACAAGCCTCGGGTGACTTGTAGAAGAAATAGAGGGACCTTTGATATCAGGCTTATCTTATTGGTTCTTGGCAGCCATGGAATATTCTTCAATTTGGAATAACTGCTATCCCCTACCCCACAAAAATCAAATTAAGGGTTGGAGACAGAAATGGGGGTAATAATGAAGACTGATAATGGAGAAATGGCCAGGATTGGTTCAGTGAAGTCTATGAGGACCTTTAAGGATACAGGATTTTAAAGAAAAAAGGTTACAAGATGGTTTTTGGAGAGCAGTAGGTAGTGTGGGAACCAGACAAACAGGGGCCATCTGATGAGTGTGTGGATAAGGTTCATACACTGTAGAGACCTTATCCATCCTGCTCTGCCTCCATATGGATACTGGACAGAAGGGGAACATGTCGATTGATCTTAAGGAGTGCTTTGAAACATACCAGGTTCAACTAGAAACCCAGTGTCATTTGAGTGAATATAGATCCCTGTGATCTGTAATAAGTTGCTGGCGTGTATATTCCATCTAATAAGCTGTTACATCAGGGCAGAAGTTCCCAGATTTGGGGACAGAGGAGGAAATTGTTTAAAACTATATTGACAGAGGGTTGCTAACATTGTTTCTTATTCAGTGAGGAGCAAGACACTCATTTAACAACTGGATAAAAGAGCGCAAACCACTCCACTTTCTTCAGTACAGTCAGCACTTCCTAACAGGAAGTTGACTTTAAAACTAAAAAATGTTAGGAAGAAATATAGGCACATTAGCTATATGGATTGTTCTGTGGTACATGAAAAGCAATCCCATGGTTTCTGGTTTTTTCCTGTTTCACCAGAGACGGCCAAAAATTCACCAAGAAATTTACCATTGCTTTCGGACATTCTGGAAGCTTTATAAGTCGCACACCTTCCCTCTCTGTTAAGCTCTACTCCAACTTAATTCATTTATGCTAATGAGAAATCTCAGGTGCAGCAGAAAAGAACAGATCGCTCAATCAGCCTGGGGAGGCCGAGGCAGGACCTGTAGGTTTGAGTTTGGCCATTGCACTGTAAATTCTGTGACACCCATGGGTCTTTCTCATACTTTCTCCCTCATCTATGTTTTACTCAAGAAAATTAGGTCACATTGCTTACCTTGAGATCATCCAGGTTGGGTGGGAGGGGGCCTGGTTTGAGAGAAGAAACACCAGTTTGTCCAGAAATGCTATTTTTGACAGGGGATAGAGGGGTATTGCTCAGTGGTGTTGAAGAAGGATTCGGATTTCTGGCCATCTGTTCATTTGGTTCTCTGAAAAACAAAAGGCACATGCAATACAATACAATACAGTACAATACAATACAATACAATCAGACCTATGTGGGTGGAGCTTGGGACAAGTCACAGAGTAATTGCCTACAGGGGTCAGTGAGGTAACAAATCAGTAGAAGAGGATGGGAGAGGGAAATCAATAACGTGATCTAGACAGCATATGCAGAAAATCCCCAGCTTCCTTCCTAGGACACTGAATGACGTGATGGAGTCAGAGGCCTGGGGACGCATGCAGGTCCACCCATGACCTAGCTGAAGCAAAGGCAGGTGAAATAATCCTTGTGTTAACTGTATGGGTGAGGATGCCAACCATGTAGAATATGAATAGGGACTGGCAATACAGGCACACAGCCTGGGTTCAGGGGCCAGTCTCAAAAGCTGACACATAGATCTTTAGCAGTGACCTCAAACTGCCAGCAAAGTCAATTCTGTATTCTTAGACATTCCACAGTTTAGTTTGGAAACACTATGAGTTTCCCTTTCCTCTAAAGAACATTGATTTATTTGCTTCCTCTCAGCCTGCCTTTACTTCAGCTAGGTCATGGGTGGATCTGCATGCTTCCCTAGGCCTCGGACTCTATCACAACATTCAGTGTCCTGGGAAGGACACTGGGGATTTTCTGCATATGCTGTCTAGATCACGTTATTGATTTCCCTCTCCCATCCTCTTCTACTGATTTGTTTTCTCACTGACCCCTGTAGGCAATTACTCTGTGACTTGTCCCAAGCTCCACCCACGTAGGTCTGATTGTATGCATGGTTTCTAAAGGGAGTCAGAGGCCAAACATATCACAGAAGGACATGATGTAATACAGGACACACTGGTCCCAAGCATCTGACCTCAGCTCGAGGCACTCACTTGAGGTGTGTTTGGTGCATCCCAGGGTAGCTGAACCGCTGCTGCTGCTGCTGCTGCTGCTGTTGCTGCTGCTGCTGTTGCTGCTGCTGTTGCTGCTGCTGGCTGAGGATCTGTAGCTGCAGGAATAGCTGCTGTTGCTGGAGCAGCCGGGCATAGGCAGAGTCCATGGGTGGGGGAGACTTCTCTGCCTTCTGGTCTGGGGGGATGTACTGATGGTATTTGAGCTTCTTCACCTTTGGTTTGGGGTCTTTGGGCTTTTTGTGGCGGTTCTTACTGTCACCCAAAGACTTGGACTGCAAAGAGAAGGGAGAGATGGCTTGTGTTGTAGGTGATGGTTAGAAGATTTTTTTCCCTCAAATTCTGGGAATACAGTAAGGCACAGCACTCATGTATCAGATGAACAGATTTTACAAATCACCACCCTCACGGCACATAGGCACCTTACACCTTACTGGGCTCTTGGAGCTTTCCTGGAGTGGAGTTCAATGGAAGCTTATGTTTCAGTAGCTTATATAAAACCTATAGATATCTTAGCACTCTGGTGTGGGGGTCACTCATGAGAGTGTATGTAAGCAAGCACTTCAAGTTAAACATATGGTAAGTTGACTTGCTAACATTGTATCTGCAGACCCAGAATATGGTTCTCAAACTGAAATACACCTGGAGACTTGCCTTCACTCACATTCAAAACTACCCACATCTAGCAGGAAGTCACACCCTCTGAAATACTGATTCCTTACTGTGGGGAGGGCTACCCACACCCCACACCCTTTCCAGGAGTCACTAACCATATACTATCATCTGCACACCATGAGGGAGTAAGGGCACAACTTTGGGAAATTAAGATAAGTGTTTGAATATCAATATGATATAAGTTTACTATATATAAGTTTCATCCCATACAAGATGAAAAAAATTTGTTTGCATCTTAGTGTTCAGCATAAAGATCATAAAAGGGTGCAGTCTTAGGGGATAGAGCACTTGCTGCCAAGCCTTGAGTGAAGAGCTGACTTTCATTAGTTGTCTTTTAGCCTCTACATATGTGCTGTAGTAGGCATATACTTCCATGTATACACACACACACACACACACACACACACACACACACACACACACACACAGAGTTTTTTTTTTTTTTAAGATCATAAAAGTAACAAGGGTCCTTTAGAAGGATAATTCTATACATAAACTTCTCTGGGAATCAAAGGGCCCTTATATATGAAGAAACTATAAGTCAACTGTCATGGAGTAGTAAAATAAAATCCAAATCAGATTTTATCAAAGGTGGTTCAAAGGAAGAGCATGGGCATCAAATTGGAAGGAAAGCGCAGTACCACCATTGTACAGAAGAGGGAGCTCCTGAATAACTGGCAGGCACAGTCTCCAGGGCAGCCTCCAGACTACAACTTCAAGAAGCACGTTTGAGAGTGACCTCCAACACTCCAGCATTCCATCTTTACTGACTTGGGCACCTTGTAAGCTGCAGGCGCTTTTGTTTTCTGAATCTTCCTCTCTGGGACTAATGAATAATGATTGGGAGTATTTCTGTGAGCATGGTGGCTTTATTTCATTCTACTCATTAATCGATTTCGATTGGCCTTCTGGTTAATTAATCATACTTCTGTCTTGGGTGAGTTTCTGCAGGGTCTGGTGATAGGTAGGGACTGTTGCTGACTCAAGGGTGCTGAGGATGCCTTTGTTCCCCTATATTGCCTTAGTGCAGGCATCAGGAACATTCCAGAAGATAGTGTGTAACAAAGGTTATTGACATGACACACCTGTACAGTTTCACTCTTTTTGTGAGCACAGGGGATACTTGCTCTCTATTTGCATGTCTCTCTTTCTCTTTACAACTCACAGGACATAGAAGATGCACACATGCGTTTTCTTAAGGGTGGACCAGGGATGGATCCACTGTGGCATTGAAGTCCCAAGCTGTAGGACTCATCAGCTGGAAAAAGGAAGGGGGGATCCTATGGCTAGAAACTCCAAGACTTTCGAATGCAGCACTGATTCAAATTACAGGAGATAAGTTCTTTATCACAGTATCCAGGTCTCCTAACCACCTACCCAACCTCCTGCTCCCTTCTCCTCAAGCTTGCTGCTGCCGGCAACAATGTTGCTGTCTGACTCCAGCTCACTTTCAAAGCTGGCTCCATCTTGGGAAGTTTGTATGCCCTCCTTACTCAGCATGTTGAGGGTGCAGGGCAGTGGTCACATCCCTAATGATGGAGTGAGGAACAGCGGAATCTAATCTCCAATTCCCCTGCCTAAGCAGGAGAGCCTCTTTTATTATTGATGTAAAATGCAAGGGGCATTTTTGTACTTTCACACTTTTGTGTGAACATCATCTTCTATCCAGTCCCATAAAATCCCCACTGTTCCCAAGGGAATGCCTTGCCACCAAGGAATCATTTCCCACTTTCCCCTCTTCATAGCTGCCAATCTTGTAAAACATGCTTATTTTGGACATTTGAATCCATGAAACCCTGTTGAATGTATTTTGGACATTTGTATACATGAAACCAAGTTGAACATGTTCTGTGTCTGTCTTCTCAAACTTGACATGTTTTCAAGGTTAGTTCATGTTGTGGCAGTGTCAATATGGCATTACGTTAATGGCAGGAGTCAATATGGCATCCCTTTTTTTCTATGACTGAATAATATTCAGTGACCTAGCTCCACCATGACTTTATTCATCCATCAGTTGGTGGGCATTTGGGTTGGTTTGAACTTGGAAATATGGCAAATAGTGTTGCTGTGAAGACCTTGTGAAGAATTATTAATTCTTTCAGGTGTCTAGCTAGGAGTGGAGTTGCTGGACCACATGGTAAATCTATTCTTAATTCACTGAGGAGATGAAAAACCTTTCCACAGCAGTATGAACATTTCATATTCAGACCTGCAGTGTGTGGGGCTTCCAACTTTCTTACATCTTTGTAGGCATTTGTTGTTGCCATGTTTTGATGGATAATATTCTAGTGCACATGAAATGATATTTCATTGGGCTTTAACTTTGCACCTACCCAACGACTAACCACAGTGAGATTGTTTTCATGTGCTTCTTGGAAGCTCCCATATTCCTAGAGGGATATCTGTCCAGACCTTTGCACATCTTTCATACTTACACAAGACACTGTGATGGTTCATGATGGTCTGAAAACCCAGCTAGACTATAGAGGGTGAGATGATGTTCTTACTGGCTTATGCATGACCTCTGGGAGATTTTTAGGTATCTTCCTCTTCTATAGGATTTTTATGGCTTCTGAGAATAATCTGTGAAGTCTCTCTTCAGCCTTATAAAAATCATATTGTGCCAATTGGGTTGAGTGGTTCTATCCAACTCAGCAGTTTCCTTCTAAGAAGCCTTCTAGATCAGTGATTCTCAACCTGTGTGTTGTGCCCCTTTGGGGGTCCAGTGTCATATCCTGCATATCAGATGTTTTCATTATAATTTGTAACAGTAGGGAAATTAAAGGTATGAAGTGGCAATGAAATAATTTTATGATTGGGGTAATCACAACACGAGGAACTGAATTTAAGGCTCTCAGTACTGGGAAGGTTGAGAACCACTGCTAGATGAACAGAAAGTGTTGCATCTTCAACAGCTGGGGTTTAGGTAGTGATCATTCAGAGGCTCTGGGCAGTCACCTATAAACAAGCAGCCCAGTGGACCAGTGGAGTTTGTATGGGTATGAATTTTTTCAACTGTCTGTCATTCTGTTCTTCCTTCGGGATCCTAGCACATCTTTGTGGTATGGGGAGGTTGACAGCTTTACTAATTTGAATTATGCAAAACTTAAGTATTCAATTAGCAGAGCTACTATAATTCTGCTTTAGAGACATCTTTACCAATAATGGGAACCTTCTCCATCCCATGTGCATCTAATAGATGATAAAACTATTATCGTATCATTGACTATTACTTTAATTTACGACCTAAAAATTTCCCAGAACTGTGTCGCCAGGTACTAAAGGTAGCAAAAGAATCGAAAAGAAAAGTGTTCCTAACTGAATCCAATAGATGTTAGCTAGTACAGAGTAATATAAGAAAGCCAAATGGCTGCAATGTCTAATTAGGAGACAGTTCTCTGCGAATGGCTGGACGTAATGCTGGGAAAATAAGTATGAAATACAGTAGTCACTGCTGGCTGTCTCCTGTGGGCGTAACTCCTCCCATGCTCCTTTCCCCCATTGCATTAGAGCTCTTGCAATACCCACAGCTTCAGTCCTGCTCCTGTCACATAAATACAACTGCTCTGGATGTGTTTTATGATCCTTACAAGTCTCATGTGCATTGCAGTCAGCTGTATCTTTCTTCAGGGTGAACCTGGAAAATCTTCATTTTCCATTTTGTGTGGTGTAGCCCAGACTGACCACGAACTCACTGACTTCTATTTTTTCCCTTCTGGGTGCTAGGATGACAGGCATGTACCACCTTGTCAGGCTCATGAAATCCAAGCCACAGACACGCTGGCTGAGCTATATACCCAGTACCGACAGGCTTCCCTGGTGCTGAGAGTATGTGCATGGATGACACGTGCCACTTTGTGGCTTTTCTAGTTGCCTGAACCTGTGTCTGCTTTCATGTAAGTCTCCTCATGCCAACAGAACCGCTGGGAAAAGCTCTGCTTCGCATGGCTTCAGGGAGCCTAGCCTCAGACACAGGCTGGGGCCTAGTCCAGTCCATACCTTTACAGCAGTGTGCACAGGAATCGGGGTGCTGAGGGGGCCGAGAACCTGCTTCCCAGGGTCTGACTGGTTGCCTGGCTGGGAGGCTGCATCATTCTTGTCACTTTCTGAGCCAGGAGTGAGATCCTAAAATGCAAATTGCAGTGTTACCAAGGCACAAGAATAGAGCTGCTGCATCATTCAGCTGAAGCCCCCTTGCGTTCACACCAGCTTCCTGTCCTGGTATTATCAGGGGCTCCCTATAGGAGGACATTCCAATATGTCACCCACTTCAAAGCTACCTCTGAGAAATAAAGCGAAAATGTCAGTACCAATTCCAGAAGATGGAACTTACTTCTGGTTTGATCTGAGCAAATTGGGACATCTGGTCACCCTGAAGGAGAGCTCTACATAATAATGAGATCGGGAAAGAAAGGAAATGGGGAGAGTGGGAGCAGAAGTTCTGAGAAAAAAAGAGAACAAGCAAAATGAGGGGAAAGGGCATGTGTGCACAAGTATGAATAATGCCTGTGGAGGTGTTCTAGTGTATGTGTAAAGAGAGAACTACATGTGTCTCATTGTATAGGAGTGTTTGTATGTGTGCATGTGTGTATATGGATAGAACTATGAATATGAGTGTCAGAGTATAGGAATATGTGTGAGTATATGCATGTGTATTTGTAAACATTCATGCTTCTTTGTTGACCATATATGTGAGCATGCATGTGCACACATGTTTGTGTATATATGCATGTACATGCCTTTGTTAATATACATAGTGACATATATATGCATATATATGTGTATATATATGCAGTAATAAGTATGAGTACCTTCCTGGGCATGTGCACACATGTATGTGTACATGCATGTTGATTATATGTGTATACATGCATTTCATACATGTACATGTATGTGTTTATGTATGTGTCTGTTATATATGTTTATGAATGTTCACACTGGTATATATGCATGTTAGAATATGTGTGTATGAGTACATACCTTATGTACATGTATCCCTATGTATATATGTTTATATGAATCTTTATATCAGTATATATGTATAGAAGGTAGATATAAAAGGAGAAGAAGTGCCAGAATACAGGAGTAAAATAGTATGTGTGTTTTACATGTGTATTAGATCCATGTATTTGCACATGTAGGGTCACATATGTCTTTATGAGAGGTAGGCTTCTGTCTGCTGAGGGTTCCATGAAAAGAATAATTCTTTTCTTTTCCTTCCCTACATTTCTATGCTATGACTCAACAAAAGGGCAGGGGTCCTCACACCCCTCCTAGGGGGCCATAACTGAGCTTCACAGTTCTCCTCTGAACCCCTAAACCCCACCATCTGTCACAAACCTATGGGTTTGTGAGAGCTGCTCGTCTCTCAGAGCCTCGGTGTTCTAGCCTTTCAGACACAGTTGCTGAGAGAAAAGACAAAAAGCAGCCCCTGCATTTGCAGTGCTTGGCCCCTTCTTCCCCCTCTGCTAGGGTTAAGCAGAAAAGAACGACCATTCTTAAACCAGAAGCCAAGGGGTTTGCTGTCAGAAGAATATGTGCAAGTGGTCTGACAGCCCGTTTGATGTTATCAAAGACGTCTGACTGCAAAGCTCAGCATGGGTGTGCAAGGGAAGAGAGATGCTTTGATGAGGGACTCCCGCAGGAGGAGTGCACATCCAGCCTGCTCTCTCTCACGCCTGCCTCCTCCTCCCACTTCACATTTCCTTCTTGGCAACTTGAAGTGTGCTGTGATGGGGTAGAGATAGGGATGACAGTGGCCAGTAACCATCATGGTTCCAGGAAACTGGACCTTGAATAAACATCACTGTAGCTTCCCCTCATCTGGATGGATGTTCCAGTAGGAAAATAATTTCAAATACAAGTTGAGCATCCATAATCCAATATTCCAACATCTGAATTGCTTCAAAAATTCAAAACTTTTTGAGTCTGACAAGAAGCCATGAGAAGAAAAGGCCATAGCACAGAACTTAGCTTCATACACACACACACACACACACACACACACACACACACACACACACACACGTATATATGTATATATATATATATATATATATGCACACACACATATATATATATAATATTACATTATATTTAGGCTATGAGTATATATGCATATCTAAGATACAAGTGAATTCTGTGTTTTGATGTGGATCCTATCCTCAAAACATATGCATCATGAATAGATGCAAATACATTTTAAATCTAAACACTTCTGGTCTCCAGAAGTAGATATTTTATTCCACTGTCTGTGGGACAATCTCTTGGTGGTCAGGAAGACTGAAGTCTTCCAGAAGAGAAGGGAGTGGCCTAGAGGCTTCCTTCTAGAGAAGAGTGTTGCAAAACCAGGGTGGAAAGCACTTCCATATCATTATTCCTCCTTCCCCACTCTGCACTGACATCTCTTAGGGATCTTATGTTGCCATCTTGTGGCTTTGGGAGATAGAGATAGTGACATTCTGTGTGATCCTAGAATTCACCCAGACATTTAGACTCATAGGGTGATAGCTTTTTCTCTATGGTCCTCAGCTTCAGTGGTACTTACTCTGCAGGATCAGGGAATCTCAGGGGAGATGTGAAGTGTATAATGTAGCTCGGGGTCCAGTGTGAGCATCAGGGCAGTGTGAACATCAGGACAGTGTGAGCATCAGGGCAGTGTGAGCATCAGGACAGTGTGAACATCAGGACAGTGTGAGCATCAGGGCAGTGTGAACATCAGGACAGTGTGAGCATCGGGGCAGTGTGAGCATCGGGGCAGTGTGAGCATCAGGGCAGTGTGAGCATCAGTGCAGGAGATGTGGTTTATTAAACTCATCATTATTCTTTATAAGTCTGCTTTATAATTTTTGTATCAATTCCTCGCTTTCACACACGTGTAGGTTTCTTTAGAAGGAATGAGGACTAAGCTGTAGTTGTACTGTGTGTTAGCTTTGGGCCAACATGGTAGATACCTGTTAAAGATGGAAGTAACTGGTGCCTCCTGCTTTACTGAGAGCACCTCCTTCTCCCACCCTCACCCCCCCCCCCCAGGCCCTCTGATGAGTTTGAGATCAGTCCTGCCAGGAGAGTCTTGGCTAAGTGTGGGATCTCAATTTACTTTATGTGAGTCAATTTACCTTATGCCTGAGACAGAGGCATATCTACTTGCTTACAAGGTAACTTGAAAGCTAACATTGTGAGGAGTTTTCAATGTTTCTAAGACCCACAAGTCCCTGCGCTGAATAGGTTGAGAAGAGACAACAAGAAACTACATCACCAGGTAAGCTGCTGCTGGTGGCATACACTGTAAACCCATCACTCAGCCTGAGCCAAGGGTTGAGCTTGAGACCAGGCTATTCTATATAGTGAGACACTGTCTCACGGTAAAACCAGCAGCAGACAGAGTGAGGGGCTGGAAGCAACACCAGCTACAGCAGTAACAATGTGAAATGTAAGACGGTCAGGCAGGCCAGTCTGTTTTACCTGGATTGTGTCCAGAGGAGCCTCAGTGGATTTGATGTCTGGGGTGGATCCTGTAGAGCCCTGGGGGTCCTCGCTCCTAGCCTGATCTGGAGAGAGCCCATCTCTACTGCTGTCATCCTCAAAGGCGAATGCATCTGCTGCCTTGGAGAGGCTCACCTCAGTACCTGAGTGAGAGAAAACCAAGGTGGAATCAATGACTTGGAGCGTCCCAGTGCTGTTCAGAAATGCTGCTAAGTGAAGTGTCGCCCCTATGCTAGAACACGCATTTTGCTCCCCCAGTGCAGCACAAGTTCAGGGAAGAGTGAAAATATATTTTAAACGATCAAATTTTCTACACAAGAACTTCAAAGCGCATCATCATTCACTAAACTTTATTTCCAGGCTGAGTCATTTCTCAGCGCTTTCTATGGAACCTGTGTCCTTTTGAAAATAAATCAGGAAAAGGGAAAGGAATGGACGTGCTGTGAAGCCACGGGAAGATAATGCAGAGTGACTGCCCCTCTCCTTTGGGCTTTCCAGCATGAGAGAGAATCAACATGACAGACTGCCAGTTGCTTCATCTTCAAAGATAAAGCAGGGCACATGGCACAAAATGTTTAGCAGACTTCGCTAATACGGAGAAGGGAGGCCAGCTACTAAGTTTAAATTCCTAGATGTCAGATTTCGCTAACGTCACCGGTGTTCACGTCCGAGTGGCCACTCAACCAAAGCGTCGCTAATTAGAAAAGCCAAAAAAAGGTATCTCGGAAACTTCAACCTGACCCTGATTTTCTCAGCACATGGATTATATTCTCATGTCTGATATCTTGTGTCTTTGTAAGTCCTTTCACAGTTCCCACCATCCCCCAGATGCTTCCTCTGTCCCCTGGGTGGTCTTCTAGGGCAGCAGAGACATTGTGCTGCAAATAGAGGCCATCAGATCAGATGGGGCTATAACGTTATCCTTACCCGCTTCTCACATTTAACACCACCCATTCCCCCCGTCTAGTTTATTGTCCAAGACAATACATAATGTGCCAAAGCCACAGAGCTCTCCTGACCCCATTCTAAGCACAGCCCTTTCAAAGGAATTTCAACATTATCGGGAGCCTTTCCAGCCCCCCATTCTGCAATCACACTCACAAGAACTTTTGACTCTTACTAGGTACAGATAACAGACAGGAGCTCTCACCGTGGCCATGGCGAAGGCTGTGAGGAGTTGGGAGAAATGGAACAAATGTGGTTTGGGGCTTGTCATCGCCCCCACTGCTGGCATGTGTCACAGCCTCTCATGTGGACATCCAAGTGTCAAATCAGGAAAGAGGCCAGGCAAGGACACAGCAAGTGGAAACTTCAGTGATTAGCTCAATGGAAAGCCTGCTAACCAGCTTAGATGCTGGGACATCTGCTCTATGGGTCAATGTGTAGAAGTCATTATTGCTGTTATAACTATCAAAGAGGAAGTTCGTGATAAAAATTTATGTAGCATAAAAATACCTAATGTACATATTTCACCTCACAGTGGAAGTCAGTGGTCTCTTTTAGATTTAACTATATGGATTCAGAAAGATAAATGCAAAATGAAGTTTTAAATAGATTGGACTGGGTATAGCATACTAATCAAGAGTTGGGGGTATAGCTCAGTGATAGTGCTGGCCTAGTATGTAGAAAGCCATGGGTTCAATTCCCAACACTGAAAATCATATTTTACTCCATCCCTCTCCCCTCCCCCCATGACTATCCTCATTTAAAAAAATAATTGTATAGTGTTCCATTGTATTAGTGGGAACACTTAAAATTAATACTTGTACTTTGAGGTATATGTGTATATGTGCATGCTAGGAATTGGAGATTAAATCTGGGTAGGGTCTTTGTGCATGCTAGGAAATTGTTCTACCATTAAACAATAACCCCAACCCATTCTTACACATTTTAGCACACACACACAAAATATCCGGTGCCAAATGGTTGTCCCTGGAAACATATACACAGACTACCACAGACAGCAGATTCTATGTGTATACATATTTGAATACAGTTAGTGAAAAAAGAGGTCATGGATTTGAAGGAGGCTGGGGAAGGGTTTGGAGGGAGGAAAAGGAAGAAAGAAATATAATTAAATGTCCTCAAAAATAAAATAAAAATAGGAAATGTTAAAAAAGTGCAGAGAATTACAGAAACCATTTATTAACCTAAATAAGTAAGCATTAGTAGTTTTTCATCATTGTGTCAGAAAACTGTTTTCCTTCGGTTAGAAAAACTCACTGGATAGGGGCCAACCTTTTCACTGAAACCCAGTGTCTCTCTTCTATCTCTTAGACTCTTCTCCCAAACACCCCCCTCCCCCATTCAGGAATCTGGAGTTAGTTCATACACTGTTTTCAGAACAATCTAAGCTCTGCGGTCTCTGCGAGTCAGGTTCCTACATCAAGTCTGACTTTGTACATTTTCCTTTCTCGGGAGAACTGACGCGTGAGACCTCCTAGAGAAGCTCCTCCTGGCTGTTTCCGAGAACGTATGGATATGTTGCCGACTCAGCCCATTCAAAAACATCATTGGAGTTTTAGTCACAAGTAATGCCTATATTTAGTTTTTATCCCTGTTGAAATCCACCTGGGAGACCACAGCATGCCTCTGAGGTCTGCTGGCTCACGCCCTGAGCCGATGCTGCACACCTGCATGTGATCCTACCAGCCCCTCAGGAGCACCGTATTCTCTGCCCACCAGAACACCCCGAGAAGCTCATTGTCTCATGCCTCTTCCCATTTCTTTCATGATGAAGGGATTGGGTCTTCTTTATGTGGTCTGATGTTTCATGTGACAAAGAGGTGTCCATAACTTAACTAGAATATGGCATCCCGAATGTGCAAAAATTAGGGAGAAATGAACTGAATTGTGAAATTGTCCCACATTCTAACATGTGGATAGGAATGTTAGAAGAATCAGGGAGAAAGAAGAAGAATGGTGGGTTTTTTGTTTTGTTTTGTTTTGTTTTTGTTTTTTTGTATCCTACAATGATGCAATTATGTGTAATGGAAGGAATAGAAGAGGAGGAGGAAGAAGAGAAGGAGCAGGAAGAGGAGGACAAAGGGAGCATGAGAGACAGAGAGACCGAGAGAGGGGGAGGGGGAGGGGGAAGAGGAAGGGAGAGGAGGGCGCAGATTTCTCTAACAGAGCCAACTAGAATAAAGCAGATTTGTGAGCTTTCAAACAGCCATGGGGAGCCAAGCATTTTCTCCACTCTGGCTGGTGAGGATATGGAAAGTTCTGTTTTCTACAACTGTTTCATGACAGAACTGGGAGTGGATTCCCAGCCTTTGGACCCCCAGAGTCACTTTACAGAAGAAGGTGGCTAAACCAACCACCCTCCCTGTTAGCCACGAAGCCCTTGGGAGGAGCCACTTGTTATTTAAGGGAGAATCATCAGCCTGCCTCGGTTGGAGGGTGGAGAACACACTAGGGAAGCAAAGGATCTGCCTCGGTACACATACACTGAAGATGCCCCCATTGACCTGACGCACTGCCCGCTGGCAAGTGGTGACCTCAAGCCAGGTCACTAGAATAAGGGAATAGATGGTATCAGCTTGCTGTCTATAGGTTCCACATTCTTGGCATTGACTAGGACCGACAAAATTGCTTCTGTTCTGAACATCTACAGGCGTTGTTTTTGCTATTACCCCCTTCCCCTTGCAGTACATATAGCATTACACAGTGTTTGTGTGGAATTAAGCATGGCAGCTAGTAGATAGGTGATTGACATAAAGGGAGAATGAGCGTGGATCATGTGCGAATAGTATTTCGTTTCACAGGAGGGACTCGAGAATCCCGAGCATGTCATCTGTGAGGGATCCTGGCACTAAGCCCCTGTGGGTATGGAGGAACAACTTTCTGTAATCAGTTCTATTTTTTCCCCTAAAGTCTGAAGGGAGCAGGTCCTCAGCTATTTCTTCCACTTGCACCTTTCACACTTCAAGAGGGGCAGAGGTGATCAGATAAGATATGGTAAAGAGGCTGAAAGTAGGGAGAGAGGTTGTGTGTGTATCTCCCTGGGATAATAAGAGAATCTGTCAAAGAAATGTGGCCTGGAGAGTGTCCACAGCAGTTAGACAGAAGAGCTGGTGATGTAAAGTTGTCTAAGAACTCCCGGAGAGGAGGGGGCTTGGGTGGAACCTGAAATGACTGTCAGCTATGGGCAGGACAACAGAAGGGTGCAGGGACTTGGATGGTGGTGGAGAGAGGAAGAGACACAAGAGGGACCGATAAACAGAATTGGTGTAGTGAGGGAAAGAAGAAACTCTACTAGCTAGAGGAGAGAATTATTCTAGAATCCACATCCTATACCATCAAACCTACCAACTCAGAGTTTCCCCGCTTAAGCCACAAGTCACAAGTACATGAAACAGAGCACTCAGAACTTGTTCACATCCACACAAAGGAGCAGGGTGAGTGCCACAGCCCCAGATGGTATGGATGTCTGGTACCCAGACAACATGATGTGGCCAGCTCAGATTCTGCCAACAGGTACATTTGAGGACCACTAAGGACTGTGCCATCATATGGGCCACCCCAGTTTCATCACCTTCAGGGTTGCAAGTTGTTTGGGTTTGTCACTCTCTGGGCAGAAGAGGAAGGGAGGGACAGGGAGCCTTCACACAGCAATTCTTCAGGCTTACAGAGGAATCCCTCAGAGCTGCCGCCGCCACCACCACCACCACCACCACCACCACCACCACCACCACCACCACCACCACCTACTTTCACAAGACGCTTAAGGCCCTCATGGGTTCTAGAGTTGGAAACACTTGGGGCACTTTTCTTTTCTTGGTTCTATTACTTCAGAGGGCCTCAGTTTCCCCCTCTGTAAAGTGGGAATAATGAATGGACCTACCACTCTAGGTTTCAGGAAATAATATCCCCACAGCACCGAGTCACGGCCTGACGTGAACTTTTCAGTCATGTCTAGCTATTCTGGTGGCTGATACTGTTTTTGTTTAGAAGCATCTGCCATTCTCAAGTTTACCATTATCAAAAACAAAAGGACCACCCCGGAAGCAGTTTATTTTGTGGTCAGCCTCTTAAAGGCCCAGTGCAACTCCACGGTGAGGAAACTCTTTTGTCCAGAGAGGCTCATTCTGGGAAAACAAGGAGTCAGCTTTCCTAGGGTAAGGAGAAACTTTGTTCAGGGCAGGCCACCCTCTTTGCTGGTTCAAGCCACGCTGCTGCAGAGAGGGACACAGGTCACCTTCTGGTCACCTTATCTGTGTCCCTGTGGAACATTCACATTGATTGCACTGCATTGTGACCCTGGGCCTCTGCTCCAATCTCCCACGACAAGAGGCTGGCTGGGAGCTGCTGGAGAGCAGAGTGCTGGCTATTGTCCCTCCAGACACGTCAGGCAGTGTGATGACAAGGACCTGCTCTGAGAAGCCCTGACATCATCCTCCGGCTATGCCCACAGGACTGGCTCTTGGCACTGCCCCCTTGGGACCTCAACTCCCCCATTCCCTGGAAGTGATTAGATGAATGAGTCAGCTGTACTTTCCTGTGTACGCACGTTTAACATTCCAAGATTAAATGAGATAATTGGAGGCCTAGTTACTCTCTCCCTAGAACCTGCACCCAGGGCT
The DNA here is from genome assembly GCF_000001635.26 of Mus musculus. Classification (NCBI taxonomy): domain Eukaryota; kingdom Metazoa; phylum Chordata; class Mammalia; order Rodentia; family Muridae; genus Mus; species Mus musculus. Next base: position 65,209,865 of record NC_000077.6, read on the forward strand.
ATGAAGGAAGGGTCGGGCGCAATGGGAGAGGGCACCGCCTGATGTTCTACCTCCAAGTTAGTGTCCTGAAGGGCAGGGGAGCTGTTTTTATTTGGGGACAGACTGACTGACCATCCCTAACATTCTTCAGAATGAAAATGAAGCAATATCTGTTTTCCAAGGGTGAGTGCCACAGGTCATTCACATAGATGTAGATGTTGTTTAATCTTGCCTGTTGTCAAGGAGACTTGATGAGATCCAACAATATACTATAGTCTATGGCCTGGTGGTTCCTCTACTTGAGAGAACTCAACTTCTCTCAAAGGACATCAGTAGTCTTCATTATAAAATGGATGTGAACTGGTACCCAGGGTTCCCTTTCCTCAGATCTGTGACACCTCAGAAACTCCTCTTGTGTCTCTTGACCAGATCTTCATAAATCAGAAGTGCTAGCTACTATGTATATGTATTACGTGTCAGTTCTAGAGGTCAAATACTAGAGTCAAAGAATATTATCCAGTATGAACATGATATACTCCCCTGGTCTCCTTCTTCCCTTATGGGACAGCCACTCAATGTCCCTGTGTCACCTGTCAATACCTCCTGCTACCCCACAGGGATCTTGCAAGATATCCTCAACTCCAACTGCCCATCTCTCAGCAGTACTGAGGTGGGTTCCGCAGGACTGATGGCATTCAGGTCACCAGGCAGCCCTGCAGAATCGGAGGGCCACTTTCTTCCCTCAGCACCCACCCTTTCTCCCCCAAATCTGCCAGCTCCCCCATTTTAGAATCCTACCCTACTTTTCCCAGAGTTTTTCTTCAGAAAAACATTTGACATACATGCCATGGTGGATTTCTTTCCCCTAAGGATCGTTTGTACTTTGGAAGTGATTTCTCATTGTGGAATGGTAGAATTTTGTCCGTGAGAAAGTAAGGCATGCCAAGGCAAACAACCCTACCATCTGGCACAGGGCCATTGTTATTGTATATCTGCCTTTAAAATGCATGATCAGTGTCAAAACTCCTTGGTCTCTGAACATGGACCGGGTTCTGAGTGAGCTGAAGAGGTTGATTTTGAGGTAAAGCCTGTGGGTCACAGACCAAGATATGTTGAATAAAGAGGCCTTCAGATACATGACAGCTGGAAATGGATGGCCTTGGTGGGTCACACATTGGTTTCTATATTTAAAGGTTATGGTGATAAAATGAATTTATTTTTGACAACAGAGCTACATATTCTAAAACACTGGTTGAATGGAAACTGAAGTGCTGACTTAGATGGAAAACCTGGTCCAGTCCAAAGACAAGGTTAGAAACCTTTCAGTTGTAGCTGGAGCTCAGGGTCCTCCCACTCTTTGAGGAATCCAGCTGGGTTTGGTTTGCCTCAAGCCAGGAGTCAAACCTATGGACAAAACCCTGCTTCCTCTGGAGCTAAGGGATACTGGCATCCTGTGAAGAAACTGTTTAATGATCATGTGATTAGAAACTATTTACATGTGAGAAGAACCCAGGGCTCTCAGTACTGAGGAACATCTGAGTAATAACGACCACTCATAAACATAACAAGGCCATTCTGCATTCTGTAGAGAAGTTATCAGTCCCATGAATATCATGTTGGTTATAAGCCATGTCCTGACATGATGAAGTTTTTCACAAAAGGATGATAGGCAACCAGATGTCCTCTGAGTGGTGGCCGCAAGAGCCTGAGCTTTGTCTTCCTGTACAGTATGCCATTCCAGAGAGATGAGAATGAGACCAGCTGGAGTCTCTAAAACCATATTCAGAGAAGACACTCACAAGTCAGGCAGGGGATCAGTAGCTGGCATCCAATAAGAAAGAAAAGTCTGTGGTAGGAAAAGCCCAGGCGGGAAGGCTCACTGTCAAAATGTCCTTGCTTGTGTTAAGAAAGGTTCTAGATCATTCTATCTTAGGCTTTGATTAATCCTGGAGGGAGGGAGACAACGTCCCAGTAGGCCTCTCAAGTCTGGGAGGAACATAGAAACACAGCTGGAGAGAGAACCACAATGTATAAACACAACTGGAACGGCACGTGCACGAAGAAGAGGAAATACACAGAGGCTGTGGGGCTGACAGAAAACACCACACAAGCTCATCCCCGCCTTGCCACAGAGGGAATGTGGTCCCCAGGAGTAATGGGCCAGAGAATGGCTGGGTCATCTCTGCTGCTGTGAGGGCTCTAGCTGCTGTTTCTACAGCTGGACTCCAGGCAGCCTTGTGATATTTCCTAGTGTATGGCCATTTGCTTGTGAGGCCCATAAGCTCAGAAGGGGGCACAGGGATGGAGGGACACGTGTTCTATTGTCTGCTGGCACCCACTTCTGGGATTTTCTTAAACTAAAACAAATATATCTGTAGCTGTCTTCTTCAGCTATCCCTTGTTTATTCTGCACAGATTCCCTACCATACAATAGTCCCGAGTTTATTTCTCTGCTCTTTCTATGCATCGCTTGCCATATCCTGAACTGCTAACACACTTAGCAGCTTTGACTATGATAGTTAACACACTTGCAAGTTCTGATCATTGATGGAGTGTTTCCAGTGGAGTCTGGCACATTAGAAGAGAGTCAATAGCTATTAGGAAGAAATGCATGCATGGAAAGGCAATCTTATGTAGTCCATCAGTTTAGATTCCCATATGTGTTGAAGATTTGCTTGTGTGTGCTTTCTTCTGAACTAAGAGCCACCAGAGGGTGATGCTGAGTGTCTGGTTTTGCATTATTGATGGGCCCCTCACAGTCAGCAGTTAGAACAAGAATTTGTCACTTTTCCCACCTCACTTCTCCACTGTATTCCTGCCTTAATGAGCAGTGACATCATTAACTTTGCTCAAGAGAGAAACCCATGTGTCACAGGGTAATCAATGAGCATTCAATGCTGGCCATATCAGACTCTCTTTTCATACACTCAAATGCAGGACTTATTTCCAGCTCATCAGCTCTTAAAAACAAGCCTATCAGTCTTCCAATGGAGTTCTGACCTCCCCTGTCTCTCACAAGCCCACTTCACACCAAAGATATGACCCAGTCTGCAAACATAACCTGATCCTGCACACACACACACACACACACACACACACACACACACACACACACACACTCACTCACTCACTCGTGGCTCACCAGAACCAAACTTCCTGTGATAACCATTACCTATTTTTTTTAATCCCTCAAAGATTATGTTTGTCACCTCGACAGTAGTGGCCTACACCTTTAATTCTAGCACTCAGGAGACAGAGGCAGGTGGATTTCTGAGTTCAAGGGCAACCTGATCTACAGAGCAAGTTCTAGCACAGCTACACAGGACTGTTCAGGGCTACACAGAGAAACCCTGTCTTAAAAAAAAAAAGCTAAGATAGTTGGATGGATGGATGGATGGATGGATGGATGGATGGATAGATAGATAGATAGATAGATAGATAGATAGATAGATGGATGGATGGATGGATAGATAGATGATAGATAGATAGATAGATAGATAGATAGATAGATAGATAGATAGATGGTAGATAGATGGTAGATAGGTGATAATTAGGTGATAAATAGATAGTAAATAGATAAACAAAAATAAACAGAAAAAATATGTCTTCTCTAGTTATGGAATTTAAAAAATGGTTCTATCAGTGTGCTTAATTGAGAAGAACTAAGGTTTGAGACTCCTCTACTTGGAAGTCACACTATAAGCTGTTTTTGGAATTTAACCAACTTTTTTTCCATTACTGCCCCTGGCTCCCTTCCTTCAGGACTCAGTTGGAACTCAGTGTAAGTTATTGGTGGGCTCCTGATGATTGTTAAGTAAGTCTTCAGCATCTAGCTATTTTTTGTGGTGTGTGCGTGTGTGCGTGTGTGTGTGTGTGTGTGCTTGTTGTGTATATGTATGGAGTGTGTGAGTTGAGAGGAGCTATCAGCATTGATTCTTCATCCATCACCCTGTACCTTATATTTTGAGGCAGGGTCTCTCACTGAAACGGGAGCTTGCTGATTTGGCTAGACCTACTGGCTAGTGAGCTTCAGGGATCCTCTTGTCTCTCCCTCTCCAGTGCTCGGGCTATAGATCTGTGCCTCTGCACCTGCCTTTCTACATGAATGCTGGTTTTCATGTTTGTGCAGCCAGGGTTTTTCCCAACAGAGCCATCTCCCTAGCCCTGACCTCATTCTTTCCATCAATCATTTGTGTCCACCTGCAACAAACAACCTTAAGACACAGTGATTACTGCAGTAGAGAGATTTACAGATGAGGCTGTTGAACCTCTGTGAGATGAAGGGACAGCATCTACAGTTGTGGGGCCCAGGGTCACAGAGGTCAGGTTCAAAGCCAAGCTGTTGCATCCCAAAGCTCTGCTTTGTGGTGGTTATGGGTCCATCTCAGTGCTGGGTAACTGGCCTTAGCATCTGCAAGGCCCTGCAAGAGCAACATCCCTAGAGAGCAAACCGAAAATCACATCTCCAGCTCTCCTCAGACAGCTTCTCAGCAAGCAGGACTTGAGGCAAATTGAATTCAAGTAAAGATGTGGAGCCAATGGATCTTAAGAGTAGAATCATAAACTTCTCTTTTATAAGAAAAGAACCAGACTGCCTTCTAGTGAATGTAAAGGAAAGAGGAAGAGACAATACCCTGAATACAGTAATTAACAGTTAATTAACTTGAAAATAAAGAGTCCAGGTTCAGAGATAGAACCACAGCAGCCAATACCACATACTGCTGGAGACCCATGAACTTTGAAGTGCAGGAGAAGAAGGAGAATTTCCAGCATGCGGTAAATCATACAACCAATATAAGATATAAGTTTGAATACACACATAACTATGAGCGTCACCATAGGAAGTTATTAAAGAACAACTCTCAAGACAGAGACCAGGCTTTGAAGACATGAACAGGGAACACTCATGCAACTGATCGTGAGACCACACTTAACACGTTTCCATCACTCAGAAAATTTCAAAGGTAATTATCAATTATTTTGTGACATGTATAAGGATAAATCCCCCCATGACTAATGACAATTTGACTTCACGATAATGCAAAAGCTGTAGGCTTTCAGGAGGAACTTGACTGACAAATTTGAATTTTCATCTTTTCCTGGGCCAGCTATACCCTCTTCAAATCTCTTGGTCTGCTGGTGGCAGCCGTAGTCAGCCACATTGTCACAGCTCGAAAGAAGCCCCGCTCCACAGTGTTGTGAGGGTGGGATGCTCTAGGCAGGGATTTGCAGGTGTAGTGAACATATTTTCTGTTTGGGACCAGTCTATTTGCACATGACCTCACCGTACCTCAAGGAGCCTTTGCGTGGTTTTGACGTTTAAATCTGGCCAGTATGTTGGAACGAAAACAGTGGAGAGCAACATTATTCATGAATGCCATGACAGGATAGCTATTTATTAAAGGCTATGTTCCCCTTTCCATAGTGTGGAGTTTCTGCTGGGAAACAGATGTAGCTCAGTCAGGGGGCCTTTCTCAGCCTGCATGCTGGTCTCACAGCGAGCACAGTGTAAGCAAGGTTTCATTTTTAGATTTCACTTGCTAGATCCAGAGGGTGACAAAGCGCTACACTACACTTCTAAAGAAAGTTTTACTGGAATGCAGCCATGCCCATTTGTTTACTTGTTGCCATGGTTACACCCCCACTACAAGGGTGAGTGGAGCAATGGTTGTGACAGACTGAGCTTATAGTTTACTCTCTGGCCCTTTAAGAAAATGAGCCATCCTGCTTGGAGGATGGTGGGGGTAGTGGAGGATGATAGGGCCACAGGAGTAAGGAGAAATGAACAAATGCCGTGACACACCAAGTAATGTCAATATTGGCTCAAATGCATAAGATCCTAGCAATTTCTAAAAACAGAAACACCCAAAGGTGGCTTCCAGGAGTGTTAGGATGATTCAGAAAGAAAGCAATACCAGGTGACTATGTCACAGGCAGAAACGATCTGGGCATGTCACTGGTCACTGTCACTTTCCACCCTTTGCAAGCAATTTACTCTGTATCCTCTTCAAATTACCCTTAGGGAAGAACATGTTCTTATTGTCTATACCAAAAGCACCTGTCATATAGAAAAGTGGTTGACTAGAGACTTCCAGCTAACAGAGAAACAGAATGAAAACTTGTGTGCATCAAGCTGTGGTAATGCAGATAAACATACTGCAGATGGCATGATGTGTTGTGACACTTATCAACCAGAGTCTTGTACAGCCCAGTCTGGCCTCATGTTCGCTACCTCTGGCTCCTATGAAAACATGTCAACCTCTCTGTAATAATAAGATTCTGCTAAGCAAGAGACACATGATTATTCAATTGCCTTAAATGTCATTATTTATTGTGCATATATGAATTATATAGGTTTTATATGCCATATACATAATTCTATACACAAGATATGCATTTCTCTGGCCCATTTAAAAAGAGCTATCCTGATAGATCTATATATGTAGTAAAATTTTATTTTTTTATTTTTGTTTAACATCTGTAAATTTTTTATCAAATTAATAATTTTATATTGGTATTGTTAAATGAAGTACAAGAACTATTGAAATGGTAGTTTGCATGGATAGTTTTAAGGTGCCATTGCTTGTATAATACATAGGTTTTCAACTACCAGCCAATACACAAAAATGGAGCAGGGAACACGCTTTGTTTGTAGACATAGACATTTCTACTTACACAAGGTAAACGGAGAAATGTATTGGAACTATTAAGAAAATCTTCAACGATGCTAAGAAGTGTGTAAAATGTATGTTTCCAATGTCACAGTGATTGGAAGGACCTGACTTAGAACTTTGTTGTGGGAAACAGAAGGTTTGGATAAATGGAAAGGGACTTTGTGTTTCTGAGTTGGGGGAATCCATATGCTTTGAACACATGAATTCTCTGTTAACTAACCTTTTAACACTGCATTCTCAAGCACATTTTGACAGGAGCAAAAGTAAACATATGAAAAACTGTCCCCAGGTTTTATCTCTAGCACACTTCTGTAAGCAGCCAGGATACACCAGACCATCAGAACAATGTAAAGAAGCTTGTGACGTTAAATGTCAGAGCAAACTCTAAAACACATCACAAAATTCTGGACAAAGCAAAATGACACGTGCCTCTTAATCCGAGCCCTGAAATCTTTGCAGAGGCATTTAGATTTTAAATGTGAAAACGGGAGACTTGATACGTATAGTCGATGATATAAAAAGTCTATATTCTTGATCTGGGGAATAATTTCAATGGAAACAAGTTTAGGAACTATGAAGAAAAGGATAAAAAGATGACAGAGAAACCTGAAAGCACTGTGTGTAAAATCAAGATGCATGGGGGCAACGGCCTGGTAAAATGTCTGCCACACTAATGATAGCTGTGGGGTTGTTTGTTTGTGTGTATAATTATGAGATACACAGAGAAACACAGGCACCAGGAAGAACAGAGAGAAGGCTACCAGCAGGCAACACATAATCGCAGGGGAAGGTGCAAAGTCGGTATGAGGCAAAAGTGCAGATTGAAAATCTTTGGCCTCTAATAGAGAAATAAGTGGCAGTTTTATAGTCGTGGAATAGAGTGTTCTAGAAAGGATGAGAGATGCTGAACAGCATTCTCCTACTCCTTTCCTGTCTGATGAAGTAGTGATGGAGAGCATGCACTCCTGAGAACCGTAGGTCATGTTCAAAGGCAGTGTGGAGGCAGTATGTGAGGAGGCTAGCCAGTCACTGGGAGATGTCTAATGGGCATTGGAAGAGTTGCCAGTGACTCTCCTGGAGTTCATATTTCCACAATTACACACTCCTTAGACAGCATCCACACTGTCTCTGAATAGATGACTAAGACCAAGGTGTAGGCCAACTCAAGGGTAATCAGAATAAATAGAGTTAGAGTAAGATGTCCTGGTATGTACTTCTGATAACATATTGAAACTCTTAAACATCTATTTGTAAATAATACCTTTTAAGTGTTCTGAGGAGCTGCCTGTGGGTCTAACTGAAAAAGAAAAGACGATTTGCCTATGGGAATGTCTGTCTCCCCTCTCCACTCTCCTCTACTTACCCAAGCCCAACTTAGAGCATCTCTTACATGAACTCTGTACTTGCAGGCTGCTCAGATCCACCTGAGGTCAGTTGGTCAAACGGTCTAAGGAATGAGCTAAGGTCGTTTTTGAGGGAACTCATCGGTGGGTGTACCGTCTTGTCTCTGAGTGTTTGGCCTGAGGATTGTCAGTTTCACATGGATCTTAATGTGAGTTTTGCCTGAGAAAGCCTGGATGCTGTCATCTCCATCTCTACCGCCAAACAGCTATTTGCATTGTACCAGGTCTCTACACATTTCACTCATTAATTAATTTGGTTTGTAGATCAGACTTGAAGCCCAGATTGGCCTAGAACTGACTATAAATCGCAGGCTGGCCTTGACATCATGGCAATCCTCCTGTCTCAGCCTTTCAAGTGCTGGGCTTATAGGTTTGAGCCATCATTGCTGACTCCTTTCCTCTCCCCGCTGCCCCCTCTGTCTATATAACAGAGAGCAGAAGACAGTGGACCTCTGAGTGTGGGATATCTGCTTGGGGAGCAACCCGTGTTATATGGGTCGTCCAGTAAGATGCTCAGAACAAAATCCCTGGATTGCCAGAGCTGCCCCCCAGATTGTGGGGTTCACAAGTGTGGGACAGCATGCCTCCCCTCCCCCAACCCAAACTACCTTTTATAGCCTCTTTCACGGAAGAATCCATCGGCAGAATGTTCTTCTCCACCAGTTCCAAGGGCCCTGGGCGGAGAGCGATCTTCTCATTGAGGTCATCTGCAAGGCGGGCTCTTTTGAGCTTCATCTGAGCAGTTGGAATGGACCTTTCTGCCGTGGAGGCTGCAAGGTTGAAACAGACAGGATCCCTCCCTTTTAGAACCCGATGTCATTTTTGTTCGGTTTGGTTTTTTGGCTGCTGGTTAGAAAACACTGTGTCACACCACGCTCTACCATTTTGATAATTTTTCAATGTGAGCATCATCACTTCACAGGGATTAGCACCAGAGAGCAGACACTTCCAAATAAAGGCAAATGAAGACGCACAGGAAAACTGGAGAAACTTGCCTTGAGAGGATTTGTTTAAAAAAAAAAATGCAATTTGGCAATTTTGTAAGCAAGCAGTCCATGGGTCCCTGTGGCTTCTTTGACCTTAGGTTCCTGACTTTTGAGAGTGACTGGCACAGGCTGGGTTTGCAGTAAACAAGATCTCCTGGTAATAGTTAGTGTAGGGGGAGGGTATAACCATCTAGGGGTTTTAGATTTGTCATGATGGTGATACTAAGAGGCAAATGTTCAGATCTGTTGTAAAAGGCCAAAAAAAAAAATGTCTTTGAAGTTGGATCTACTTCTTTTCTGGACAAGTATCTTTTCATTCTGATCCTTAGAGTCAACTCCTGATCCCTTCTGCCCTTGGGGCATACTGTGCCCACCTTTGCAATAAGTTTCCAATTTCCTGTCCCCACCTGAATTGAGGGAGAGAGAGAGACAGAGAGAAACAGACAGAGACAGACAGACAGAGACAGAGAGACAGATCGAGACAGAGACACAGAGACATAGAGACACAGAGACACAGAAAAAGAGGTCATTTGCATCTTAGTGGGTCTTTGTTACTCTGGGACTCCTGGGAGCTAATTTCTAATTTCTGTCTGGAAGACTGGAATTTCTTCTGTCCATGGAAGAGACAAGTTCCAGAATGAAGGGCTGCTGTGGCTGAGCACCTGATTCGACTGATAATGATGAAAGAAACAAGTCCTTTAAAGTCCTTTAAAGTCAGGCAAACACTGCATTGCTGAGCTACACCCCACCCTCCTAGGCTTTCTTGACTATAGCACCTCTGTGCACCCCAGTACCATAAATGCCAAGGGTAGGCATGAGAAAATGAACCAAGCTGGGAATTGCCTGCGAGGCATCAGTTTTTCTGAGTTATTTGTTTTTATTGTGAGATCTATACTTTTTCTTCCCAGAACTGGACCACAAACGCACATATTAACATGTTTAGTTTGACTTCCCAGAATTTGTCTATAAAAACTGTTTTCTTTCCTGCTGTTTTGACTAAACATCCTCTAAGCTTTTTCTCATTAAGTCATTATCCCTCCGAGCACTTGCTCTGGTTGCTATGTGATATCACAGTCAGCAGAGGATCCCCAATTGACTTGGGGGATCGCCTATTGCTGGACATTTTACCAGCTTCAAAGTTTCCCCTCCCAATAACTCTCTGCTAAACACCATTGTCTACCAACCTTTACCAAGGAGTTTGACACACTCTGCCAAACTGCACGGAGGGAACAATGACTCGGCAGCACGGCCCCAAGCAGAGCACACATGCCTGCATCTCATGCATTCTGGTTGTGTGTAACATTTATTTTTATTTGCTAACTTGACCATCGGAAGGCCTGTATCTCATTTGAAATGGCATTTCTTGGGCTATTTGTATAGCTGTAATTTTGTGCTGACACAGCACTGGTTCCCAGTGTCTTCGTAGATGTCCCCGCGAAGAAGGTAAGAATTCCGTCACGTATGCCTGAGAGCCCTTAGAACTCTTGACAGCCTTTCCTCTGGGTTCTGTGCCATCTACATTCTGTCTTACAGCGTCTCACTTAATTCCATGGTTGGAGAAGAGCCAGTAAGCTAGAAGAGTCAGAGAGGATGTTAACCAATGGGGAAAGACTCACAACTTCTACCCCATTTCAGGGCCTTTCCTGCTCTGTAAAGCTGGAATGCCGTCTTGGAAGGAAATCTGCATTCTGGAGAGAGCACACTGCTGCTGGGTGCACGCTGCACCTCCACCTTAAATGCTCTTCCTTCTTCCTGGGCTTGCTTCATGCTTCCTATCCAAGGTCCTTGCTTTCCCTTTCCCAGGCTATTCTGAGCCAGACGTCTCCCTTCCCTGGCCTCCCCTGCACTTTCGGAATACCATGCACTTTCTCTCCTGTGCTGGGTTCTGGATGCTGATTCTCGTGCCCACCCCCTCTGTTACCCTGGGTAGTTCTCTAAGGTTAGAAACCCAAGTCTTATTCATCTCTGCACCCACAAAGTCAGCCAGCCGCCACCAGCACAGCACTTTGTCACTGAGCAAACACTTCACAGAAAATGTCAGAATAGAAGCTGAACATCTCTGAAGCTGGACCCCAGGGGTCTGAGGATTCCTACTGCAGGAATGGCATCTCCTTCCCTCGGGTGTCCGGCGATGGTGACAACTAGGCATTTGCTTTGTTTCCCTTTCACGAACAGGGTCACAGCACCCAGGGTAGAACATCGTGGATCAGCATTGACTTGTCTGAGATCCTTATTTCCTGCACTCTAGGGCACAGGGCAGAATCAAACTGCAACTCAATGACTACAGGGACAGCTAGATGATACCCCTTGTGTCTACAGAGGACACTCTATATGTGCACAGTGAGATCACAGTGGAATCACCTGGTCTTAGAGCAGTGCTCCTCAACCTGTGGGGGTCAGATATCCTGCATGTCAGATATTTCCATTACAATATGTAACAGTAGCAAAATTACAGTTATGGAGTAGCAATGAAGTAACTTTATGGTTGGGGGGCACCACAACATGAGGAACTGTACAGGGTCACAGCATTGGAAGTTTGAGAACCACTACCTTAGAGTCAGGTCAGAATAGCCCAGGTGAGTCTGAAGCCCAAATCTCAAACAAACGTGTGTCTTTCTAAGTTTTCCTCGTGGTTGAGAATGACTGGAGGATTGCTCAAAATAGCCTAGTGAGAAGCTCGGGTGTGTGCATGCATGTGCATGTACGTGTGCATGTGTGTTTTAGAAAGATTTTTATTTTATTTCATTAATTTATTTTGGAGAGGCTTTTTGTTGTTGTTGGTGGTGGTGCTTTTGCTTTGTCTTTGTGTGTGTGTGTGTCTCTGTGTGTGTGCCTGTGTGTGCCTGTGTGTGTGTGTCTGTGCGTGTGTGCGTGTGCATGTGTGTGTGTTTGAGCCAGGGTTTCTCTGTGTAGCCCTGGCTATCCTGAAACTCACCAGGGTGGCCTCAAAATCAGAGATCCATCTGACTCTGTGTCCCAAGTGCCAGGATTAAAGGTGTGTGTGTCCACTGCCTTGGGCTTAGGGGAGGTTTTTAAAGGGGCTTAGCAAGTACAGAGACAGGAAACTACAAAAATGGCCTCCCACTAAGCAGGTATCTCTTAGTTTATGGTTTACACAGCCTTACCTTGGAGAATGTGCATAGTAACCAGGCTGGCACGGTCGGACCTGTTTCTGCCCTTGCGCCTCAGGGAATCTTCAGTCTGTAGAACAAATACACAGAGAGTCACCTAGTTTAAACTTTCAAAAAGTCTCATTTTCTCTCAAAAAGAAAGCTGTACTCTTTGAATGACAAATGGTTTTTGCAAAGAAACACAGAGTCTTAGTATGGGAAAGAACAGCAGAGGGTTAAAAAGCCTGGTCCCAAGTCAATGACTATAAATACAAAGGCATTCTAGAGATGTTTTGCTATAATTGATCATATTGCCTCTTAAAATAATCTCAAAAGCAACCAAGGTCAGAGATGAAATATTATAAACACGCTCTCCAATCTGAATTCACACAGCCCTTGCCTGTTCCCTCTGATGTGGCCAAGTGTGAAACCTGCAAATTCAGGCTTTGGAAGGAACCTGGGGAGAGATGGTTTGCCACATCACATTGTCACAGAGGAGCTGTCTAAAAGGGATGAGAGGCTGCGAATTCCTAAGTCCAGGTTCTTCTCTCTCCCTATTCATGCTCTCCTAGTACTGAGGAGTCTGTCCAGTCTGTCTGTTGTTCATTACTCTGCAGCGCTAGGCACCACAGCCACTCACAAGCAACCTGGAAGAACTGCAAAATCTTGCTCTTCCCATCTCTCCACAGCCAGGCTACACAGCTGCAACTGACAAAGGCAAGATGTCTTTCCCCATCTCTCTGGAGGTGCAGACGGCTGCTACATCATGTTTCTATCACTGAGAACATCAGGTATAGAAACCTATTTATTATAAAGGTGCCTAATGAGTCTGTCAACTTGCCCTTGACGTGAAAAATAAAAACAAACAAACAAAAAACAGAACAAAAAAACCAACAACAAAACAACCTGTTGCCTAAATGAGAAAATGAATGAACATCATCCTTGGTGTTGCTCCAAATGAACCCCACCTCCAGCCTTCAGCTTCCTACTGAACACACTTATGAAAACCTGACTTCTGCTAAGAAGGACTATACTGAAAGATGGTGAGTAGACCACCTTTCCTTCTCTTCTTAAGGATGTTTTGACCTCTAGTGTATTGCAGGGAGAATAGCTTGTGTATTGTATGGATGTATCATCTGTCAATTAAAACGTCTATGGCCTATGGCTTAGGCAGGAAATAGATGGTAGGACATCCTGGGAGAGAAAGTATTCTGGGATGGAGCCAGATGTGGGAAGATGCACCCAGGAAGATGTAAGGAGAGAGATAACCAAGTGGTACCTGAGCATAGGTAACCAGTCATGTGGCAGAATGTAGGTTAAAATAAGTGGATTACTCTAAGTTATGATTCTAGTCAGAGAAGAGCCTAGCTATATGGCCAATGTATTTGTAAATATATTTTGAGTCTGAGTCTTATTTCTGAGAGCATGGAGCTGGAAGGCAGAAGTGGAAAAGTAACCTCAACCTTATATCTTTGGTGATTGTTCTCTGATATAAATGGTTAAAAAAACTGTTTTTTTCTTAAGGTGACAACTGTCAGTCTGAAAGCTCACGTGTTAGATGTCATTTTCACAGGCGTCATGGGAATGAGAGTCCATATTGGTGTGAGGACAGGAATGTGGCCATTTGGAGCTCGTTGTACACACTGAAGCCTAAGTTTTAGTGTTCATACCAATAGCCTGTTGCCTACTTTCAGAAAAGGCAGTTTGCAAAACTTACCTTGGCACTATCCAATTGTTTTCTCGGGTCATGGAATTCAGTTGGACCTTTCAGTGCTGCAACAGAAAGATAAAGAGGTGAGCAGAGGCTGGCCGAAGGCACGGTCGGTGTTGCAGGGTGGCTGTGTGCTTGCTGAGCTATGCACAGTCTGGACGTGAGGGCCCCCATCAGGCCACAAGCAACAAAGAGGGAAGGCCTGGAGGTCACAGCTGCCGAGAAGCCACAAGAGACAGAGGAAGGCAGAACTCAAGCCTAATCCAGGAGGAGCAGCAGAGGCAGGCGTTGCGACAGGAGAAGTGGTGTAGGCAGGCCATGCCAAGTTCTGAGGAACCCGGGTGGAGGATACTCTACTACTAGCTTACGGGGGACAGGAAGTGAGGTAACTCACATCCTCTTTGACTTTACTGTGCCCTCAGTTCTAAAAGCTTGGTGGATGGCTGTAGTCTGGGGTGCATGGGGCACACTGGAGGCAGAGACTGTACTTTGGATATAGGGTGTAGTTGACCAGGAGCAGCTAGTCCAAGGAGGGGATTGAGTGAGATGCAGAGAGTCAGATAGGAGGACTGGAAGGTTCCATGGAAACCGTGGACTCTAATCCCAACCCTAAACGAAGTGTGGAAACCGAGGTGCACAAAAATGGATTGACTTCTCCAGGGGCACATAGTTAGATCCTAGGTCTTCTGATTCCCTAGTCTTTTTCCAGGCATGGTGTCCCAACTATTCTCTGTCCGTGGACACAGGCCTCCAGGCAATCATGCCTAGCAGCATAGAGCAGCACAGAACTGACAGCCTGCGCTGGTTAGCATGTCTACTCCTCCCTCTGTGCCCTCCCATCTTTCCTTGAAGCCCCTCTTCACTATGTTCCCATAAACCCAGCGTAGCAAAAGTGCAGAACATTCTTCCACACATGTCTGCATTTTATGTTGGCTCCCAGGGGAACCATCTCAGTTGGGAGCCATAGACAATCAGGTTTCATTGCAAGTGAAGAGGTTGAGCAGAATTGCATTTGTTGTTGTTGTTGTTTTTTCTTTTAACATCAATTGTAAGTCTGGATATGCTTATGAAACATAGCCAGATTCTACAAATACTCTAGCAAGTGTCTACTCTTACACCACAGGCAAGAAAGCTGTCTTCAAAATCTTGAATTAGTTTCCTGGCAAGGTCAGTGTATATGTGTGTGTGTGTGTGTGTGTGTGTGTGTGTGTGTGTGTGTGTGTGACTGTGTATGTGTGTGTGTGCACGTGCATGCATGTGTGCACGGGTGTCTGTACCCATAACTGCACATTCAGCCTTGAAGACTGCATGAAATGAAGCCCAGCTCCTCTGCGACCTGGTGGAGGTCAAGCTGACATGACCTGGTAGGTACCATAGTGGTGCTTGGTTACAGTACGTTCTATGTAGGATGCTGTTTGGGATGTTAACGAGGCACGCTCTATCAACTTCTCTGCCTCATTCCCACATTAACAATGCTGGCAAAAAGCCATGCCCAAATTGTCCCTGGTGGCTGCTTTGTACCTAATTTTGTTGATATTTCTTCTCACTTTGATTTGGAGCTAGAGGCTTTTTCTCAATGGAAAGGGAATGAAAACTTAGCTGACTATAACATTCCACCGTGACCTGGACATTGACTATCCAGCTTCTTTTTGTCAGTTTCAGTTGTAAGTGGGCCTCCCTGCCATACTTTATTGTAGGCACCCATCTCTTCCTCACCTTTTCCCAGCCAAGTGATTCTGAGAAACAAATGTGTATCACTACTGCGGTTCATGCATTTTCTTTGACAGGAATCTAGGTACCTTTGCGAGGGAGTCTTGCCTTTTCTCACATTTGATCCCTGGACATTTACGCTGGGCATGTATGGAGAGGTTCTCCCTCACCAGGCTGCCAGGTCACAAGGTCTACTTAGGCCTCTGTGATGGGTAAGCTCTGCACCCATAGGCCTTTACCTCTGTCCTCTCAACTGGTGTTCATGGAATTAAGCATGACATGTTAGACATGGCTAAGTAACTTTCATCCGCAGTAAAGGAACTGATTCTGAAAGGATCTTCACTAAATAATCAGGAAGAATAAGTTGTTTTTCCTGGAGGGGTTCCTTAAAGGGCACAGTATGGCAGCCTTCTGATATCACCCACATTCTAAGCAAAATGTGTTTTGTTTTGTTTTTTACTTCATTTTGTTACTATTGTGTGTGCATTTGTATGTATGCCATGCCCGTGGAGGCACGTATCCTGAGGCACAAGTGTGGAAGTCAGAAGGCAACACTGTGGGGTCAGCTGTCTCTCTCCACCATTGTGTGAGCTCTGGGCATTAGACTCAGGTTATCAGATTTGTGAAGAAAATGCCTGTAGTCACTGTGCCTTTTTGCTGGTCTGCTCAGTTGGTTCTAATTGGGTTTGAGACCTGAGAGGGAATTTCCTGACTCTGCATCCTTGAGATTCTTCAGGTCTCACTTGTAGAGATTGTCACGTCCTTGAAAAGCACTGCCATTTCCTGGTTTGGCTTTACAAAGCAACGCATGATGCTACCTCTCTGGTGGAGTGATTGACACAGTTTAGTTCTCTGATGTTTGGAACTGGGAAATTTTTCCAGAGCCTCTACCATAGGGTAGAAAGCTATGCTTGAGGTCTTGGGAAGAATACAAAGAGGTCTGCATGCTGCCCCCATCAATAGATGCTCTCCTCTGAGTTTACCATGGGGGTTGGGTGTGCTATGGGGCACCAGCTTGAGGTCACACTATGTAAAGCTCCCCTGCGGTGGCTCTGGGGTTGAGGTTTGCCTTCTTTGTGACTCCAGAGAATGTGGGCTCTAGCCATTTCCCCTGAAGGCCTCCAAAAACCATAATGCCTCCCTCGGTTGATTTTTTTTTTTAAATACACAAAGGACCACTTCTCCTGCCAGCCCAGGGAGTATCAGATGGCAAATTTTCGTATTTAAAGGACACTGACATTTAAGATGGAAAAGGAATTTGGGTTTCTAAATTAAAAAAATAAGTCCATGTGATTTCAAATTAGAATTCGACTATAAATCCAGTCAGCCACACATCTGACTTGTTCCCCCTGGAGGAAGATTAATCGCTCCTCGCAGGGGAATTCACGTTCTCGCCTCAGCCTTAGTCGCAGGCCATTCCTATTTCTGTCCCTACAGCTCCAGCTAATTTGGGTCAGCTGTGTGGATAAACATTCGCCTAGATAAGAACAGGCCTCCTGCAGTCTTTCTGTTCCACTCTGACTTCAGGCCTCCAAAGAGATGCAATGAAGAAAAAAGAGGCCCGGGATTCTGAGAACTCATTTCCAGACCGAGGAGGGCTGTTTTGCACAGGGCGGGGCTCTGGTGTTGATCGACAGTCCAGCAGGCATGTGGCTAACTCTCCTCTAGGGAATTTCTCAAAACCAGGCCCAAGGAGAACTCCTAGTACTTTATATTACTCCACTGAATAGAGAAAGAGGCAGATGCCAAGGGCTACATTGGGTTGCGCCTCAGTTCTATGTGCAGGCCCTGGGACTAGCAATTACCAGCATCATTTGGGAGACTGTTAGAAACGTTCCAGCCCTCCTAACTCTGAACCACAGCCTGTACAATTCTAGGGGTGAAGCATAGAAACAGATTTGAACAAATCCCCCACATGGTGTTGATGCTCAGGTTTAAGAACATTGGTGAAGCTTGTAAGGCCAGTACAACCTCCTATGGAAGGTCTCAACGAAACAGCGAGTTCTGAAGAGAAGCGCTGGATGGGGATTGTCAGGGGCTGATTTTCAGTACTGTTAAAAAAATGAAGGAAGAGGTAGAGTCCACCCCTAGAAAGGATGCTCAGGTGAATAACACCGCCTCTCAGGTCATTGCTGCCTGGAGTCATAGCAATGTATAAAAATGCTAGCTCCTGTGAAAAAGCATTTACTCATTTATTATTTGAAATTAGAGATATGAATTAATAATATTTATTAGGGTTTTTAAATTTTATGTGTATGGATGTTCTGCCTGGATATATGCCTGTGCACCATGTGTATGCCTGGTGCTTGTAGAGGCCAGAAAAGGGCATTAGATTCCCTGGAACTGGAGTTACAGAGGACTGTGCACTATCATCTGGGTGCTGGGAAATTGAGCCTAGGTCCTCTGGAAGAGTAGCCCAGTGCCTCTTAGCTGCTGTGCCAATCTCCAGCGCGCTACTGGAGAGTACTCCTTGGGGAAGAGACAGTTATTTCAAACATGA
Organism: Mus musculus; assembly: GCF_000001635.26. Lineage (NCBI taxonomy): Eukaryota > Metazoa > Chordata > Mammalia > Rodentia > Muridae > Mus > Mus musculus. The sequence continues at coordinate 65,227,938 of NC_000077.6, forward strand.
GACTCACAATGCTGTCTGATTAAAGGGATCCTGGGCACCTGAGAATTTAGGAACTATTTAATTGAGGCTTCTCCTCGTTGGCTTAACCTTGGACTAACCCAGTAGGGTTTTTTTGCACCTTTGGCTTCCCACTTACAAAATGGACTTCAAAGTGTTTGCACACTCTGCTTTGCTTTGAAAGGACCTTGAGGATGCTCCCCTGAGCAATCAGGTTACAGGCTACATGTAGATGATAACTTGGATATTATTTTTCTATGAACTATCTGCCTCTCTATCTCTATTTCTATATCTCTCTGGGGGGGGGCACTTGATAATAAATTGCTCATCTGTGCCCAAATTTTAGTCCTAAGTGTTTGAAAACAATATCTTTGCTCAGTGTAGCTGGGGGCATTTAATATCTGGTTTATACATGTATAGAGTCTGACCCAACATGAAATACTTTGGAATTTCTTCCCTACTGGATATAAAAACAAATTCAAAGCCAGCCTCTAAGTAGACTGGTTTTCTACTTTTTAAGAAACAGGCAACTGGGAAATTGAAGGAGAGGTAAAAGACAAAAGAGAAGTCAGAATTGGTCCAGCTTGGCATGAGAGTTCAGGGTACCTTTCCCTAGTTCTGGGGGGGGGGGCAGAGAGATGTTAGGGAGAAAGGAAGAGGCAGACAGATTAATCCCCTTGTGCCGTGTTCTGCTCAGGCAGCCAGTAGTGTGTGGTAGGTGGTGTGGGGGGGGGGGAGCCAAGTCAGCTGATGCACTGAGAAAAGGCAGAGATCTATCCAGTGGATGTCTCAAAACTATGGTGAATCTGCAAGGGCAGTGGGTGCGGGGAGGGCCCGTCATTCTTCTGGCTATTCAGGAGTGCCACAGAGTTCAGGGGTTTACCAAGGCTTTGCAGTAAGTATGTGGCTGATGTAGCTTGGATTAGTCTGCAAAACAAATAAAGGCAGCACCATTCATAGACAGCTCCTTGTACCTTGACATTCATTTACATTGATCAGATCACTGGACTTAAGCTGCCCAGAAACCCCACTCAAGGCAGAGATGGCTTTATCTGAAACTGTGGACACAGAATGAACGCTCTGGTCCCCAGGTCCTCTAAAACCCATTCCAGTTCCTTTCCTCTTCTCTTCCATCCCAGGAAGACAGCTGTATTCTGTACTCGCTGAGCTTGCTCCCAATAGATGCTCCTTAGTAACAGAGAAAGAGGGAACATTCAGGTTCCTCCTTCAAATCCCCAGGTACTCACACTCATTGTGGGTTCTACACTTTCCCCAAGTTGTCAATAGAAACAGTTAAATGAGGGCTATTTGGAGCTCCCTATAGACTGCAAGTCCATTGACTCAGAAACTGTGTCTGATTCCCATGTTTATGCCCTACCTACAGCCTTACTCCTAATAGATACTCATGGCTCTAGGGGCATTTTAATGTATCTAATTCTGAAGGCTGAGAATCTTTTATCCGAGGGATTTGGAAGGGGTCAGAATGAGATGGAGCCACTGAAGCCATTGAATCAGACTGGAGCAAACCCAAGCCAGACCAAATCCTAGCACAGAGACGGGAGTAGAGCATGAAATTCCCTATCTAGCACTGAAATGATTGACAACTGCCAGCTGAAAGGAGACGGGGAGATGGTTTTCTCTAAGACTGTAGCCCCTTGGTAAGTCAAAAATGCTCCGCTGGAAGCCTACCTATCCAAGAATGTGTGAGCATCACAAACTGGTCTTTATGGGTTTAAATGAAACAACAAGAAGTTGGCTAGGGAAGCTGGGGTGTTTCTGGGAAGAGTTGGAAGAGGGAACGTGATTACAAACAAAACTCTTGATGCAACCGCTAAAGGAATAATAAAATGTTTAAAAATAAAAGAGCATCAGCCATGGGCAAGTGATGCTCAGGGTGAGAAGTATCGGGAGGAAATGGATGAGTACTGCTCTCCTTTGATGTTTCCAAAGGAAACAAGGAACCTGCTCGTGAGCCTGCAGGCCAGTGAAGACAACCTTCCAAACCCAAGCTTCCATGGAGAGTCAGGCAGTTCCATTGTGAGAATCATATGTGGAGATAAGTCTGAATCATAAAGCTTTAGCGTTCATGGCTTTTGGAAAGTATGCGCTTCACAACTCACTCTTGAAAGCTAACTTAGGGTGTGGCTCAGCCTCCCAGTCGGAGCCAAAGAACACCTTTCTCATTACTTAAGTTCTTCTAAGGTTCTATATCGGCCTAAGAAGACATCTGCCTTCACTTTTACTCAAAAGTTGGTATATTTAATTTCATCCAACGCACCGGAAGGGCGAGAAACCTAAACTCATACAAACAGGGACAAAGTAGATGCTTTTCAAAGTGACTGGAGGAATTGGACAACAAAAACAAAGACCCATGTTGTTGCTATTGGTGTGGATTGTTTATTACTTAGCAGTGACCTCAAAGCCTGCCTGTCCAGTGCATGACCATGAAAAGGAGGAAGGGCATTGAGTCCTGTTGAGCTAGGTGGGCTCGACAACTGGAAGGTACATCTCAGCTCATTGGAGTCAGAGAGGAGAAACCATAGAGTTTAATCATCACTTTGAAAAAAGGTGGGATCTGACAGAGACAGAGTCTAGGTAGTGGAGTTTGTCATTCATAGTTGGTCACAGTAACACATCTCATTGGGACCATTAATCATTCTTAACTTTTCCCAGAGAGTCTTCACAGTACATGGGATGGAGGCCAGGGTCCCTTTTTTTTTTTTTTTTTTTTTTTTGTGAGAGGTGGCTGCTATGTCATGAGCTACACTTCAGCTTTCTAATTGAATATTTTGGTCACAATGACTTAAGTTCTTACAAATGTAAAGGGATTTCTCTTAAACATGTGAGGAAAAGGGTTTGTGTGGGGGCCTGGTATGTGCAGGCACTGGACATCACAGGTTCTGACCTCAATTCTGCCATATTAAGAAAGGGTTGGGCATTTCCGGAGTGGCCAGACTCCGGAGACTACCAAATGTAAAAAACAAAAACCAACCAACCAAAAGCAACCAACCAACCAAACAAACAAACAAAAAACCCAAAACAACATCAACAACAAACAAATAACAACAGCAAAAATCCCAATACATTAAATTAGACTGAATTCCGGAGACTCCAAGCCTTGTGAATCCTCTCTGCATGGTACCTCAGTGTCGTATTCTGAGTCTGAGCCCACCATCAGGGGAAGAGATCTAGCTTTTCTTCAGCTTTCTGGGGAAAGCTAAGAGGAACAGGTTCATCCACACAGGGTCTTCAGTGTGTGCCAGACACCTGCACACTTTCCTACATCAGGAGCTCTGTCCTTAGAAACTCTGATTGGGAGGAGGTAGCTACAAACTATCAACCCTTTATCACTTGGCTGAGTTTCAAACTCAATGTTTCATGCTTTGTAGGACTTCCCCGCTGCCCTGAAATTGTCTGGATGATGCAATGGACTAGTCACAAATTCTCTGCAAACATTTTAAAAGTATTTTGTTGATACCTACAGAATTTCAGCCGGAAACTTCTGAGAAGAAAACATCACATCTCCGTTTTTGTCCCTCCTCAGGAAGAGATGCTTGACTTACGCACCCGACATGAGAGGTGTGGCTTACACTACATCTCAGGGGTCATCTCTGTCTTTGCCTGTAATTCTTCACTTATTCTGTGATTTAACTCCACAGACCCCCAAAGTATTTTCATCCAAATGCCAGCTGTGAAATCCAGGCTCAGCATTCAGGCATGTGCAGTGATTTTCTTTTAAGTCAGTGGTGAGACCTCAAATGGACTAAAAAGTTCAGGTGTATACGCACTCTATCTGCCCTTGCAAAATGGAGGGAAGGGGGACAGTGCTGAGGATGCAGGCTATGATCTTTGAGAGTTTGGAATTCTCTGCCATGACTAGTCTCAGATCCCTGTCTTCCATCTTTCTCACTTCAGGGGGGCTGACCAGGCTAAAAAACCCGGCATGAATTTGCTGCCTTCTTCACCCGCAGAACACTGTTGCAGAAACAGTATTGAGACTACAGGGCCATCTGTCCCTTCAGTGCTCAGGAAAAACCCTAAAAAGCTTTGCTCCAAAGCTCCCTGCTGTTTGCCATTGGCAGGCTTAGCTATTAAGAAGGCTACTTTCAAATTGCAGATGCAAAAGGCTTAAAGATTATCAGTTCCAGGCTTTAGTATTTATCTGTGGTAATCGCTGTCTGTCAACAATAAAATCGGGATGCCCATGTGTTCAACTCTGAAGCATGGTGGGACAGTATTGTGCCACAATCCAAATTTCTGCAGGTATCATTATGAATATTGATTTTTAATTTTATTTATTTTTTTGTTTTTGTTTTTTGTTTTTTTTGGATTTTTCGAGACAGGGTTTCTCTGTGTAGCCCTGGCTGTCCTGGAACTCACTCTGTAGACCAGGCTGGCCTCGAACTCAGAAATCCTCCTGCCTCTGCCTCCCAAGTGCTGGGATTAAAGGTGTGCGCCACCACTGCCCGGCTGATTTTTAATTTTATTTGGAGAGTTAATAGGACCTAGAAGAATTTGAATTTGAATTTAATGGGGCCAGGGTACCCTTCCCTATACTTTCCTAGATAACCAAGATTTAATGTTAGTGTTTAGAAATTTCAAATTATCTCCTAAAACCAATGATAATCCCCTTTTGACTCACTTTTTTGGGGGGAAGTAATTCAATATACTGCTTATGCTAGAACAGTATTACACTGAATCTTCTATAAAGGAAATAGTTGACAATATTCAAATAATGGTGGACTTAAATAGCTGAACCCAAATAAAAAAGATGAATACACACACACACACACACACACACACACACACACACACACACACGGGCGGGGGGAGGGGAGAGAGAGAGAGAGAGAGAGAGAGAGAGAGAGAGAGAGAGAGAGAGAGAAAGCGAGAGGGCACTTGGTACTTCTAGAAGAACCAATTTCAAAAGTAGAAGAGCCAGGGAAGCCCAACAGAAACTGAGTTTATCCTGAGAGTAAATCTACCATATTGGAATCTTAAGAATAACCTCTGTGTAGATAAAGACAGTTGGACAAAACATTCACTGTCTATATTTCGGCAAATACAGATTCTGAGGGGTCTTGGGTGAGAGATGCACTGACTTAAACGTATTGATCTGTAGGCATTTCCTATCTTCTGGATATCACAATGCTGACCAAATGAGGAAGAGCTGTGGGTACTCACGCGGTATTAAGCCTTGGTTAGCCAGCTGCTCCTGGGTCCTTCTCTGTTGAAGCCGTAACTGTAAGACTTGGAAAAGGAAGCACAAGTCTGTGAGTTGGGCAGGAAGGAATACGGTCACGTGTTTTCATCACACCTTCCTAGCCCTTCCGGTTTAACACACAGCTTTGAATGTTATTGTGAAGTACACTTCATATCTGTGCCAGTCAAAGGGAGGCGTGAGAGGAGCAGGATGCTGTTGGTGCTATGAATCTACAGAAGCTGGAATCCTGGGCTCCTTTGAAGAGACTGTTATTTCCCCAGCACGGTATTTCCCTCTCTCTACTGCACTTTATGCTCTCTATGCTATTTGGGTGGAAGCCCACGATGGAAAAGTGGGGAGACAAAGCAAAGAAAACATCAGCTGTGAAGACCCGTTAGGACCAAGATCACATCTCTACCCCTTAATGGATGTGCACCTGGGCATGACACATAATCTCCTGGATCAACAGATTTCCCATTTGTTACAGGAGTCACACCTACCTGTCTGAGCTGCTATAAAGCCTGATAAAATAAATGTATGCATACAGCTTAGCAGCGTGCCTGTCAGCAATGCCACCATTAGATGCTAACACTAGGAGAATCTGGAATTCTTATGGAAATTTAAAGGTTATTGCAATTATGCTTCTCCTAGGAAAAACCACTACAACCTACCCAAACATTATATTATGCACATGCATTAGATATTCATAACACAAAGATTATGCATAAAACACGTACTTGCAACTGTTACCACTGAGTAGTACGGGGTTGTTAAATTGTGAGGAAATAATTTACAATTTTCTCCACTCTGTCCCCCAAACAAACTCTGCCTTTGGAAATTTAGCTTTCCCATCATGAATAGTCTATTCTTTCAGGAAGATTCTGGTTTTCCATTATGGTCCTTGGCTTAAGTTGTTGGGAATAAATTTCCATCACTGTGACAAATACCTGACATATACCCTACAGAGAGGAAGGGTGTGTTTTGGCTTGAACATTCAGAAGTTAAGTCAACAGTAAACATGCAAACAATTGAAACACTAATCAAAAATTACTCGATAATTAAAAAAGCACACATACACACACCACACACATCACACACACCATTTATACATGTACACACATACCACACACACCATATACACACACATCATCACACATGCATGCATACGTATACCACACACACACACACACACATGTACATACATGCTGCACACACATAGACATACACATACACACACCATACACACATATCACAATGCACACACACACATACCAAACACATACACATGCACACACACATCATAATACATGTATACTCATGCCACACAGACATGTACACACACATGCACACACATGCACACACACACACACACACACATACACACACACCCACACACCCTGAAAAATAGCAAATATTAAGCATATTACAGAGGGTACCAGAGTTTGGAGAAACAACTTGACTTCAGGTTCCTACTCTGGAGGCTTAGGCTTGAAGGTGGCCATCGTGAGAAAATGACAGTTACAGACAACAAACTCCAGAAGCAAATCAAAGTGCAGACTTCTGGTCAGAGGCATGAGGGGCAGTGGCCTGCTAAGTGCTGCTTATGGCCAGGGGGAGATGGGGAAATTAAGCAAGAGAACAGTAAGATCGAGGGTGGTGGTGGGGCCCTAGCTCCTGAGCGTTTCCCATCCATTCCCTCTCCGTTTCCCACTGATTCCTATGGCTTTAGTGGAACAGACTCTCCACACATGGGCAAGAGTCAGCTTCTTGCTTCTCTGTGGATTAATTGTCTGCTACAATAAATGTAGGGAAAAAAATCTGCATTTCCAGAGGATTGTGACAGACTTCAGGGTTACATAGTATATGGCTTGTCCTTGGAGAACCATTTAAGATTCCTCTATATGTAAAGAAACAAGGCATTTTAACTGATGCTAAGTGGAAAAGGCAACATAAAATAAACCCAGACGGCGATCTGGGTATGATCCTCGTGTTGGGATTCCCAGACAAGGCTTTTAAAAGGGTGATTTTTTTCAACCATGTTCAATAAAGATAAAGAAGCAATGTTGAAATGAGTGAAAGGGCGGATAATACGAGCAACAATCTACAACATAACAAAGAAACAAAGGTCAGCAAAAACCCAAGGGCCCAGCAAGCTTGGAGGCACAGCCAACTGGAGGAAAGCGGGTGGGATCAAGTGAGCAGACCCTCAGAGGCGAGCCCAAACAGCTGAGACTGGGGAATTCAGAGTGCCCAAGGATGAGCAGAACAAGAGGGGAAGGAGGAGCAGCTCAGTTAGGGAGGCAATGTCGACTTGAATAGCCACAGGCTTCTCATCAGAACCCCAGGAAGATGGAAGATCAAAACAAAATCCAGAAGCTCTCAGCCTGAGCAGAAAGCACCCTGCAGGAAGAGGGGTGGAGGGAGTGATTTCCAAGAAAGGAAAATGAAGTCATCAGCTGTCATCAGCTGCTAGCTCATGCCACTTCAAGAATTGAATATGGAAATTAATGCTGGAAAGAAACCTAGATATTCAGGAGTAACACTATCAAAGCGCTGGGGATCTAGATAAACTTTTCAGACTTACCCCCTTTCTTATTCATTTGAAAAACACAGGACAGGAGAGAAAGACTGCAGTGCCTAGTGGGGTTCCCGAGGCACACGGATGCCATGCAGACCCACTGTAGCAGGAAATCTCTGTTCTCCTTTGGGTCTTGACCTTCCCACAAAGGACCTAGGGCCAAGGTCAGGTCTGTGGCCTGAGTGCTTGGGAGGAGGTAGGCAGTTAGAAAGTAGAGCCTAGTAAGGAAGTCGGTGCTGGGGTTGTGACCTCGGGCCTCTGGTCCCTTCTGTATCTTCTTGCTTACTGTTATTTGAGATGTGATTTCTTCCCACCTCCAGCCCCTGTCACATTCCTGTCATGCTATGCTACCTCCACACAGGCTGGAAGCAACGGGGTCAATGGATCATGCAGGTTCTAGGAAGAGAATAGACTCCAGCAAATTGTCTTCTGACCTCCCCGCACGCACGTACAAGACAAATAAAGGGCTCACCCCTCCCTCTCTTGCATGCATACAAAACAAATAAAGAAATGTAACCAAGACATTTTTAAATATGGCATTTTAAGATTATAAAAGACAGTCATTAGTAGAACATAGCAACATGAGTGTGTTTTCTCTCGACATTTGAATATGCTAGATGAAAATAAAAAACTCCCCAACAGCTCAGAGGAGTTGAACAGTGCATGTGGGCTTATCTGAGCTGACTTCCATCTTGATGTAGTTGCAGAGCACTCCTCCCGAGAACTGCATGACACTCTTTGGAAGTGCATGTGGTACATCACAGAGCCATCGTAGGCAAGAAGCCCCACCAGCCTCTGAAGCTCACTCAGTGTGTGTGCTCTCTGATCAGACTGGAATTAACTAGCAGTCAGGAGCAATATGATACAAAGGAAAACATTTGGCTATACACTTAAATAATTCACAGGCCAAAGGAGGAGGGAGATCACAAGGAAAATTAAAAGTATTTTCATCTGAATAGCAATCAGTAGAGGATATAATTTATGGAAAACAGCAACCCCCGTGGTCTGGCCATGGGCTCAGATATTTGCATGCTCAGTCCCCAGTTGCTAGCACTGTTTGGGAAGGAATAGGAGGCACTGCCTTACTGGAGGAGGTGAGTCACTGGGAGTGGGCTTGGAGGTTTTCAAAGGCCCACACTACACCACACCCAGTCGCTGTTTCTCTGTTTCTATCTCTGTCTCTGCCTCTCTGCCTCTCTGCCTCTCTGCCTCTCTGCCTCTCTGCCTCTCTGCCTCTGTCTCTGTCTCTCTCTCTGTCTCTCTCTGTGTGTGCGTGTGTGTCTGTGACTGTTTCTGTCTCTCTCCCTCTCTCCCTCTCACCCACCCCACCTGCATGTTTCCCTGTGGATCAAGATGTAAAGCTCCCAGCTACTGTTCAGCACCCTGTCTGCTTGCTGGCTCCTTGCCATGGTACCAATGGTCTAACTAATCCTCTGAAACTGTAAGCAAGCCCTACAATTAAGCGCCTTTCTTACAGAAGAGTTTCCTTAGTCATGGCCTCTCTTCCAGGCAGTAAGTAGAACAATGACCAAGACAAGCAGAAATCTTTAAAAGAGAAAACACATACATAGCAGAGAAACCTAGCAAAGCTAAAAGCAGGTCCCAATAACCGGCTAACAAAATCAGCCAACTTCTGTCTAGACTGGTGAAGAAAAGGAAGCCAGGTAAAATGGATCTATAGTGTTAAAAATAAAAACTGCAATGTAACTACATATCATAGACATTAGGAAGATAATAAGAGACTATCATTAAAGATTTGTGCTAATAGTTTTAGCAATTAAAGAAATGGACAAATTTCTTGAAAACTACAGCTTATCAAAACTGATAGAAACAAAATTCCTGAATAATATATTTTAAATAAATCACATTGATTATCAAAACTTTACCCACTCTGCATACTGATAAACACCTCTAGGCTTACAGCATTTTGATGGTGACTTTTTTCAAATGTTGCTATAAGAATATATTATTTGAGGGGCTGGAGAGAGAGCTTTGTAGTTAAGAGCACTTATTGCTCTGGCAGGACCTCTGGGTTTGGATCTCAGAACAATATGGTGGCCCACAACCTCTAACTCCAGTTTCTCGAGATATGATGTCCTCCTATGACTTCTACATGCATGTGGTACACCCCCCCACACACACACAATTAAGTTAAATAGTAAACACATTTTTAATGAATAGATTATTTTCCAAGTTATCCATCAGATAACCTCTACATTCTACTCATTCCTGCAACTGGTAATAAGAGCACTTCCCGCTCTTGTAGGGCCCCTGGGTTTCGAATATTTTGTCTTTTAACATCATGGATTTTAACCTAACAAAGAAGAGCATTGAGTGCTCTTTGTTAAGATCAACATGTTCGAAGGCTGTTTCAGTTCTCTAAACATTAAGCTATTCTGACTGGGTTTCAGTTCAGTGAAGACAACAGACTAGAAACAGAAGAGAAAAATCTAGAAAAGGAAGCAGCAGAAGTTGGTGGGCAGAAGGAGAGAATATAGTTTACTCTGTCTAAAGACAGTTAGTGTGAGGTCCTGTGAGATCCTGTAGGGATTTGGGGGTTCCTTGATAGAAGCAACTGGAGCCTTTCCCTTGGGCATGGGCCATGTGGTCCACATCAGATTCCCAAACAGAGCAAAGGCCTCCAGACTTTAAAAGCACCAATGCAGAAATCTGAAAAATCAAGAATTCTGAGAATGCGCATTAGCGCTATCATAGAATTGACAGAGAAATTTGAAAAAAAAATTGTGATGAGCTTAATTTTAGACAATTTGAGTTTTGGAGTTTTAGACAACTTGAGTTTTGTATAAATCATAAACAAGGCACCTTACTGCCACTTGCAGAGCTTGAGAAAGTTCCAAGGTCAAGGCTAGGGTATCATCTTGGGATAGGCTGCAGCATAAACCTTTCAGTTGAATTCCGAAAGGAATAGGAATAGATAACCCAAGGAAAGAGAGACTAGGAAGAAAATAGTGATAAAAGTGTATTGTAAACAAAGAAAAGATGCTTTCAAACAAAGCCCAGAGTAAAAGTTGACTCGCTGCATCTGTTACAATATGCAACATTGTAACAGTTGACACAGTTCATTTCCATTTGCAAAATTGCATTTTTTTTAACCACTCATGAAGACTGAAAGCACTGACCAATTAAAACAGTATTTGATTGTTTACTGAGTGGCAGGTACTGGTTACTGTTAGCACACAGAATAAGACAGGTGGCTGCTAGTTTCATGGCTTGAACACACTAGTTGGAGAGATAAATTCAGTTTCCCTGAATAGAAGATCGTTTTATCCCGACCCTTTTCTTTTGCTTTCTCTCAGTATTGTCCTTATTTTGAAGTATTCTTCCTCAAAGAGTTTGGTTTTGAAAGTTCTGTAAATGCTTTGAAACTACAAAGTTTTGTGTGTGTGTGTGTGAGAGAGAGAGAGAGAGAGAGAGAGGGAGAGGAAGAGGGAGAGGGAGAGGGAGAGGGAGAGGGAGAGGGAGAGGGAGAGGGAGAGGGAGAGGGAGAGGGAGAGGGAGAGGGAGAGGGAGAGGGAGAGGGAGAGGGAGAGGGAGAGAGAGAGAATATAGTTCTGCTGATGGGTTTATGAATTCTGTCAGATTTTTTATTTAAATGTTACTAATCACTAATTCAGACGTAGCTCACACCTCCTGTGATCACCAGCATGCTGTCTACTGGTAGTGTCAACACAATGTTATGGAGTTATCATAAGGCTCAATTTACATAAGATTGCTTTGTGCAGTGTGCTTCAGTCCTCCTCTTTCTCCTTCTCCTCCTCCTCCTCCTCCTCCTCCTCCTCCTTCTCCTCTTCCTTCTTCTCCTCTTCTTCCTCCTCCTCCTCGTGTCTGATTGTTCCTCCACCCACCCACTCACAGTCTCTACACTGATTCTATTTCTACCAATCTGTCTCCTCTGAAGCCTAATGCCACAGATACAGCCTTACCCGGCCTTATGGTGACCTACCACATGGAGTTGGGAAGGCTCATTGAGGCTGTAACTCTCTAATTTATCACAAAACATTTAATTGTGCGGTTAGCAAACCATACAACGAATGCTTACTAGACATTTTTCTGTATTCCCTGAGTTGCAGTGCCTTCTTCATTTGTGAAAGCTTTGACACTAGCCAGGAGCTGCTTCTAGGAGTTAAACTCTAGTGTGAGCTGACTTGCGTCTTGTACCTCATCTTTGTTTTAAGTGGCAAAAGTACTAAATGCTTTCGGTTTTCAGGTGGTGAGCTAAGCATGTACTTATACTTATTCATGTAAATGATAGAATTGAGAGAAAAGTCTATGCCGACCCTGGAAAACAAAGGAATCAACTCATAGGAACTAACCCATGGAATACAAAGGAGGAGGAGGAGGAGGAGGAGAAAGAAGAAGAGGAGAAGAAGGAACAAAGAAACAAAAGAAAGTCATGGGCTCAGGATCTTCTACTATAAAGATGGGTCTGGCCAGGGCTAACAGGGCATCTAGTTGAGGTACCAGAGAAGGCCAGCCTCTCCTGTTTGTATCAGATAAGGGGTTGGGCACAGGGGCCTGAACCATTCTTAGAATTGTGAGGCTCACATCTGGTGTCTTGGGAGACACAGCTGGGTCGAAGATGATTGCCAATACCCTCTGGGGTCATGAATCCTTCATTGCCTGTTCGCACCTCTTTCATGACTCTTCCTGTTTCTCCTTATAGTCCTCCAGGCATCACAATGAGTCCTCCCATTGACTGTGTCTTTTTTCTGCATGTTATGATTGCCTGTGCCCATGGCAGTGAACACAAATGGAGGGCACAATTCTGAGGATGCTGAGGATGGCCCAATCTGGAGGAACATCAGCGTTTACCAAAGGAAAGAATCACATGGAAGAACAGATGGAAGAGTCCTTTTTCAGAGACAGACAAGAGGGCAACAGAAAAATGATAGGCCAGTTGCCTCACAACCACCAGGGTGGCTACTGTCAATAAAACAGAGCGAGTGGTGGCAAGGGGAAGACGGGACTCCCAGGAACTGCTAGTGTGACTGTGAAATTGGGCAGCTGCTGCGGAAAACATCAAAGCCTCAAATACAGAGTGAACATATGGTCCAGAAAGACTAATTCGGGTCATTTACTCAAAGAATCCAAAGCAGGGATTTAAACAGATTCTTTTACATCCACGTACATAGCAGAACTAGTTACAATAATCCAGAGAGTGGATATCCAACACGCCTACTGCATATCAGTGGATACACCAATTGGCATGGTGTGTCAATACCTACAAAGAAAGGGAATTCTGACACATGATAAACCATCAGGATATTATCCTAAGTGAGATGAGCCCATGCCCACAGGTCAAACAGTTTATGATTCCACTTTGTGAATGGCTGATTTATATACAGACTGGAGTCAGGACCCACAGAATTATTATTATTATTATTATTATTATTATTATTATTATTATTATTATTTTAACAAACTCGCAGGTGCTGGCTGTACTTAGGCTACTCTGTTGTCCGCTTCAACATTTTCTGTTATGTGTATTTTATTAGAATTAACATGTATGAGTGAAATTTAAATAAAGCTCAAAGCAAGGTTTAGGTATAAAAATTAACTTGGGCTGGAGAGGTGGCTCTGCTAATATGGCTAAGAGAACCTGCTGCTTTTCTAGAGGACCTGAGCTGGGTTCCCAGAACCCACCCTGTGTACACAGCTCCCTGTAACGGCCAACTCCAGAGAATCAGGTGCTCTCTTCTACCTTTTTGGGTACGTGTTCACTCTCTCTCTCTCTCTCTCTCTCTCTCTCTCTCTCTCTCTCTCTCTCTCTCTCTCTCACACACACACACACACACACACACACACAATTAAAATGAAAACTGAAATAACTCTTTTAAAGACATGTTCCATACACAGGCTGGACTCAGGCCTACCTGCATGTATGTAACAGATGTGCAGCTTGGTCTCCGTGTGGGTCCTGAACAACTGGAGCAGCCACAATCCCAAAAGCTGTTGCCTGCATGTGGGATATGTTTTTCTAGCTAGGATGCCTTGTCTGGCCTCAGAGAGAGAGGAAACACCTAGTCTCAAAGAGACTTGAAGTGCCAGATACCCACGAGGCCCACACTCACTCAGAGGACAAGGATCCTAGGAGGGGATAATGGGGAGGGGTCAGTGAGCAGGATGTAAAGTGAATAAGTTATAAAAACAAACAAAAAGAGATGGTCCAGGTCCTGGACCCTTTAGACTCCAGAAATGTGGGAAACGACTTTCTGTGGTTCGTTTAACACCTTGTGGTGTTTTATTACAGCAGTCCCAAAGACTAAGACATCATCGTCAGCTTAGAGATGTCACGTTAATAGGTGGCTTGTGAGGCTTTAAGCTTATATGTAATAAATGTAGTGAGCTCCACGAGTTCTCCTGCATTTTCTGCCTTTTATTAGTAAGATATCACAATGTTTTTCCATGTTGTTTGAAACCCTCTAAAGCACACTACTATAATAGTGACGGCATGTTTTTCTCCCTTCTTTTACTTTCTAGCTATCATGTAAGTTGTTGAATTGCCATTGCAAATATTTAGTTCATCCCCAAGCTTTGTTTATTTGTTTATTTATTTAATTGATTTTTAGGTTAGCACACAAAGTAGTGGTTTTCATCCCATACTCTCATTTTTCAAAAGGTATGAAAAGGTTTGGTTGGATTAAAAACAAGCCAACAAAACAAAACAAAACAAAACAAAACAAAACAAAACAAAACAAAATCTACAAGAAATAAAATTAATAATTTACATCATAAAATTAGTAAAAGAAGAGGGATTTCAATTGCTGAGCTTTGTGCACAGTCTGTGCTTCTAGATTTCCGAATGGATGCTGCAGAGAAAACTCACACTGTTTATCATTAACACGGGAGTGAAGCTTTGGAGTTAGGCTGCTGCCTGCAAGCTCTTCCATGTTTTGGTGGTGCTGACTGCGGTTAAAACCAGGGCCTGATGCACTGACTGCTTTCTCCAGCACTTTAAAGTATGTATAGGGATGAACCTAGAACTAGAGTGATTTGGTCACAGAAAATGCAAAACTTGAAATCTTTTGGATGGTAGATCTTGCTGAAGGTGGTTCTGATTTTCTTTTGACTACAGTGTGTGCCTGGTCCTTGCTGGTCTGTTGTCTTTCTTTCTTTCTTTCTTTCTTTCTTTCTTTCTTTCTTTCTTTCTTTCTTTCTTTCTTTCTTTCTTTCTTTCTTTCTTTCTTCCTTCCTTCCTTCCTTCCTTCTTTCCTTCCTTCCTTCCTTCTTTTCTTCCCTCCTTCCTTCTTTCTCTTCCTTCCTTCCTTCTTTCCTTCCTCTTTCTTTCTTTCTTTCTTTCTTTCTTTCTTTCTTTCTTTCTTTCTCTCTCTCTCTCTCTCTCTCTCTCTTTCTTTCTTTCTTTCTTTCTTTCTCTTTCTTTCTTTCTTTTGTCCTTCCTTCCTCTTCCTTCCTCTTTCTTTCTTTCTTTCTTTCTTTCTTTCTTTCTTTCTTTCTTTCTCTCTCTCTCTCTCTCTCTTTCTTTCTTTCTCTTTCTTTCTTCTTTTCTTTTCTTTTCTTTTCTTTTCTTTCCTTTCATTTCCTTCCCTTTCCCTTCCTTCCTTTCATTCTTTTGTTCTTTTGTACTTCCTTCTTTCCTTCCTCACTTCCTTTCTCTTCCTTCCTTTCTCCCTTTCCCTTCCTTCCTTTCTCTTCCTTCCTTCCTTCCTTCCTTCCTTCCTTCCTTCCTTCCTTCCTTCCTCTTCCTTCCTTCCTTTCTCTTTCTTTCTTTCTCTCTTTCTTTCTTTCTTTCTTTCTTTCTTTCTTTCTTTCTTTCTTTCTTTTTTTCTTTCCTTCTTTATCCTCTCATTGAGCCACTATGGTCCTCTGAGGGTAAAGAATTGGCAGCTCGCTGCCTCTCATCTCCAGCCCAGGGCCACACCCAGGATGAGCATGCCAGGGCCATCTCTCTGCCCCTGTGTGACTTCTCCTCCAGGTTTAGCAAAGCTGGAAGTCTGGAGGTCAAACATCAGCTGGGTTACATCTCGTCCAGTGTCTGTGTCATGTGGCCTGAGTCACTTTGCAGAGCTCTGAAGCTTGAAGCAGAAACTGTGCCACCCCAAGCCTGTGCTGGCTGGTGACATTGCCTTTGCCACTGGGCACAGCAATTGCTTAGCCCTATTCCTGGGAGACTTTTTGTTCTCCGAGTCTTCTCTTCAGCTTGCTGTGGCCACTGGTGACCCTCGAGATCCTGGCAAGCCCTGGATGATCCACTGAAGCTAAAAATACCCTCAACAGAGGGTTGCTTTTTGGCTCATCATTTTCTCCACTTCTGAAAACAGCAGGTGTTTGTAGAACTATCAGCTAAGCTGTACTGGTTTTAAGTAGCTAAGGGGAGAGAGGAATTCTTGGCGTTTTACCCTTGTTATCCTTGTGCTTTATCTGAGAGCTTTATCTGATGATGATAATGATGATGATAAATGTTAGTGATGGTGGTGGTGGTGTTTGTGTGTGTGTGTGTGCATGCACGCATGCACATATGTGTACTGAATACACATGCTTGGTTGCTTACTGGAGTTTGAAACAAGACCTGGTGCTTGCTAGGCAAGAGCTTATGTGGAGCTCTCCTATGTGGGAGTCATTCTTTCTCAGCTTCTAGAACCAAAGCAATTTGCCGTCTACTTCTGCACTGTCATTAGACTTGGGAGTCACATGTAAGGCTCAAATTGCTCTTTATTAGGAATTCAAGGGATCTCTACATCTCTCTGTCAATCTTGTTTTAATGCAATAGTGGTTATTAAAAATTATCCAGACTGCTGGGATATATTTCATGTCTGGTAGGAAGGATCTTATGTTATAATTTCCTTAAAGATTTATTTATTTATTATATTTAAGTACACTGTAGCTGTCTTCAGACATTCTAGAAGAAGGCATCAGGTCTTATTACAGATGGTTGTGAGCCACCATGTGGTTGCTGGGATTTGAACTCAGGACCGTTAGAAGAGCAGTCAGTGCTCTTACCCGCTGAGCCATCTCGCCAGCCCTATAATTTCCTTAAACAAGTTTTTTTCTTGGTGAGAAGTATTTTGTCAGAATGTTTCCAAATGATCTCCAGGACAGAGTGGTGGGCTCTAGCACTGCAAGCACCTATGTCCCCAAAGCAGGGGAGCCATTTTAACTTAATGGTTTCTCATCAAAGAAGAGGTATCAATCCTGTTGGGTCAAAGGGACAGCTTCCTGCTGAATGACAATTAAGTGAGGTATACACACATGCAGGTCCAATACTTCTGGAGGGTAGAACTGGACTCTTGCGTGCAGCTGGGGCAGGAGTGGGAGAGCAAAGTCAATACGCCTGAAGTTGTGATCTAAGAGATGACCTTTGCCTCTTCCTGTGAGGAAGAAGGGCCAGGTGCCATTGCGTTGTCTCTTGGGGGTTTCGGTCAGAGAGGAATATCGGGAGCGATGGGCATTGTGACATTTTCCCTATCACATAACCCCACCCCTCTTCTATGTGCCAGATGCTGCTGGACAGGCTGCTCTTGTGGCCGAAGGGAAGCGGCATGATGGTGTAAATGCAACGGACTGGAAGGTCACGCCTACCTGCACTCGGCTAGCTTAGGGAGAACAACAGCATCTTTGGGTTTTAATATTCTCGTCTTTAGAGCAGCATGATTAATAGAAGAAACGGTAATGGTATGGGACCAATGAGTTAACCTTTTCCTGAACTCTGCCAAGCTAACAAATACCTTATGTTAATAACATAACTTCACTGATACAGTAGGACATTTTTATAAACCAGCACACACAGGTCTGAGGCAGGAGGATTGAGATTTTTGAGGCCAGCCTGGTGGATATAGCGCGACCTTGTTTCAAAATGTGGTTACAGAAGAAAAACTCCCTGATTGTTTCTAGTGAGGAACGGATACCTGGGGTCACATTGGGGATACTAGCCAAAGTCTTTCAAAAGAAGCCTGCTTCTTAGACAGGGCCCTGGCCAAAGGCTGCTGTGCCTGGAAGGGGGCACACCATTCTAAGAAGCAGAAACGGAAGGCACAAGGCATGGGTAACTCAGCTCACATAATGGGCTGGGAAGGCAGAAGGTGGGTGAAGAGACTGAACTGGCTCACAGCCTTGCCACTCCCATCCATTTCTCCTTCTTCCTGTCTTTCTGGTGATGATGATTTCTAGAAAGGAAGTTAAAGTGACGAGTCATCACCAAGAATGGGGAAACTTTAGTTTCGGAGAAAGAAGTTGGATATAAATTACCTTTATGCGATCACCATGTGGGAATGGGTGTTCTCACCCCACGTCACAGCTCCTGAGCCCCTGAGGTTATCAGCAGCTCAGCTGAGGCTGTGAAAGTTCAGAAAGGATGAATTCCCTAGTGGGATTTTTGGATATTTAAATGTGACCTTGTGGGTAGAAGTCTCAAACAGAACTATTTGGATGTGAAAACATGAACTGTGACCATACTATACTTTGTGTGTGTGTGTGTGCTTAAGATTCTCCTTATTTTATGTTTATGTTTGATATTCTGCATGTGTATATGTGTACCCCACCCTCAGAGGCCATAAGAGGGCATCAGAGCCC
The DNA here is from genome assembly GCF_000001635.26 of Mus musculus. NCBI lineage: Eukaryota > Metazoa > Chordata > Mammalia > Rodentia > Muridae > Mus > Mus musculus. The sequence goes on from NC_000077.6 coordinate 65,246,264, forward strand.
CTGGAGTTAAAACAGTTATGATCCACCACATGGATGCTGGGAGCTGAACTCCACCGCCCTCCTGTTTGCTGTAAGAGCAGCAATCTCTCCAGCCCCGTAATTTGTGTTTTAATTTAGCTCCCCATGTCGGGGGATAACTCTTTTTAAATATAGAATCAGGTGCCCATAGAACATTCGGCAAGTTTCATGCTACCTGCCTGGTTGGTAACTCAGCATGAGAACACTTGGCTCCGAATCACTGCCTACAGTGTCCCCATGGCAACAATCAAAGAGGATGCCATTCTCTGTGGAGCCCATGGGCATCCAAATAGCTGTTTTGAGGAACACAGGTGATGCTTTCTTCTCTGCCCCCTGACTCCTAGTCGATGATAAAGACATGAGGCTCCTGAGGGATCAGGTTGTGCAGTGTTACACTGGGTGGTTGCTATGGCTTTGGTGAGAAGTGTTGTTGCTTTTCTGAGGACTGGAAAACACTTTATGTTCCAAGCCCATGCTCTCCCTCATTCCTGACAGAGTGGAAAATGTGCTTCCATGGCTGAAATGTTCTTCTTGAGTCTTAGCCCAAAGATGACATTTTTAGGAAAGTTTGAGAAGAATCCTGTAGCTGTTACTGAGTCACGGTAGAGTGGAAATGGTTCCTGGCTATTTAAAGAGTTTTGTGCTACTGTTTGAAAATGTCACATTGCTAGGGAACAGGGAAGGAACGGAAAACTTTCCACTTGCTATCAACAAAGAAAGATTGTTACCAAAAGCCAAACAATGGGCTTGAGTCTGTTACCTGCCTGACAGGAGGAGGAAGCTATGTCTCAATAACTGTGACACTCTTGTGGGGCAGTGGCTCATCTTGGAGTCCAGCGTGGGCATCTCTGGAAGCTGTTCTTGCTATGACCTCAAAAAGCTCTCTGCCTCATTGGGTCCCAGTTGCAATTCTACTGAAGGAAGAGGTGAGGTGAGAACACACCAGCATTTCCCAGCTTACCTTGGACCCCAACAAACCTGGCAAGTGTCCCTCGAACCCTTCCTGTAGAATATTGCTTAGTCGGCTTGGGGCTGAATGAGATATGCTTTGAAGAACATGCAGATATAGAAATAGAAATACTTGCAGGGATGTAGCTCAGTGGTAGGATGCTTCCCTAATATTCACAGGCCTTGACCTCCATTCCTGGCCCTATGAATATATGCATATGTAAGCATATAAATATTTAAATAAGAGAAAATATTGTGTACAAAATGGAACTGTGAAATTTAGTTGGTCCTAGAGATGCAACTGGTCTACCCCTGAGCTATATCTCCACCTAAGATGTGTTTTGAAAATACTTAGTATCTTGCTTTTTAACCTACAAAGATGCCACTTCTTGTGCGGATGCATATGTCTTTAGTGACCTCTTAGAAGTTCCTTGGACTCCAACTCTTGTCTCTTTTATTATAGATCTACTTTCTTTCTCCAATAAGTAAAGATGTATCATCCTGTATCCACAGAGGACACTGTTAAAGAAAAGTGGCTTTGCTAACTTGGTAAACAGTAATGGTATTTTATTGCAGTGACTTTAATCAGTTAAATATGTTTTCATATGTCTGTTAATCATTCGTATTTTTTCCATTCTGGCAATTGGACCAGTAACATTCTTGGCATAATATTTTTGGGGGGATTTTTTTTGTATAGATTTGGGGAAGCTATTTATATTTGAAGTACACTAGACATAGTCATCTATGTTGTAAATTTCCCTTGGTTTCCAGTTTGTCTTTCAATTTCATTCGTGATGATCTAGGGCATTTAGCATTTCTGTATGCAGTCCTTTAAGAACTCTTTTATGAAGGACTGGAGAGATGGCCTGAGAGCTAGGAGAAGCAGCTGTTCTGGTAGAGGGCCTGCGTTCAGTGCACAGCACCCTCCTGAGGTGACCCAACCTCCAGGGGACCCAAAGCCACCTTCTAGTCTCTGTGGGCTCCACACACGCAAGGAATTTATAGATACATAAGTAAGAAATACAATAAAAATTTAAGAATTAAGAAATTCTTCATGGTTTCTACATTTGGTATAGACTCAGAGAGATCTCCATTTCTAGAGGCTGTACATCACTTGTGTGTTCATATTCGTATTTACCTTTGTATGTGTGTGTATACAGTGATTGTATACGTGTGTGCATGTGTGTGTGTAGTGTATGTGTGCATGCTTGTATGCACATGGGCAGATGTCAACTTTGCTCATGTTCCTCTGTTACTCTCTGATTTTTTTTTTTCTGAGATGAGATCTCTCACTGATCCTGAGCTCAGCAACTCATCTAGACTGGCTGGCTACTGAGATCCAGTGAACAGCCTCCCCAGCTCTAGGATGGCAAGGGCGCACCGCTTTGCATGGGGGCGTGTACCTGGACACTGAGGATGCAATCTCAGAGTGTGCCAACCACCTTACTGACTTAGCCATCTCCCTAATCTTACATTTTCATGGCTTTGTTTCCTCTATTTGACTTTCAACATGTCTGGAATTAATTTTAGTATAGTGTTATAAAAAGGCTCTATTTTTAAACATTAATTTAATTTTAGATATCAAGTGTATCATATTCAATAACCTCAATCTTTTTCTTTCTTTCTTCATATTCTCACCTTAGTGTTTAGTTTTCTTTGATGCAGACCAAATTTATATCTGATTTAAATGTATACTATTCGCTAGAGTGTATGTCCTTCTACAGACTGAACCTCCATTTCCCCACTGCAGTTACACAGCCATACTTTCAAAGTCCTAAGTCATTTGGCAACTATTTCTTGCAGGAGCTAGATCTCAGCGGATTAAACAATAGTGAGTAGCTTATGTCATTCCTGTAACTGAATAGACAGAAGGAAGCCTCAAATATTTACACGCCATAGGTAGAGGAATTTCAGTGTGCTCTAATCTGAATACAAACCATTTGTAAACATTCCAAGGATTTAGGGAAGAGAGAGCAAAGGGAAGAACAGAGAAGATAGGGAACACAAGCCAAGGAGTTTTAACTTTTTAATTACAAGAATAAATGTGTGTGTGTGTGCGCGAGCGTGTGTTGCAGTGATGGTTATGGGTTTGTGTGTCCTTAATAGAAAGTAAGATGTATCAAATGAAGAGCACACCAAATCCTATCCCAGAAGGGGAATTGCAAGACAGACCAAGGGCATTGTTAGACTGGCATGTGAGGTCATACTTTCACTCCTATCACGGACCTGTCTCCCCCAACAGGAAGTAGATAGCATTCTTAAAGAAAGGTTGGAGTCATACATGGCCTAACTGGTCCTAATGTATAAAGTTCAATCAGTCCCACATCAGCCTTTAGAGTAGCCAAGAATATAGGTGTGTACCATCATGCTTAGGCTTTTGAATAAGGAAAGAGAGAAGAGGGAGGGAGGGGATGAGTGGGATTGGGGCAGGGCTTGTGAACTACATTATACAGACTAGGTCTCTTCTGTCCCAGGTCACTGAAATGGAGCTGAGGGGCCATGGGAAAGAAAGGAAGTGCTGAAGTCCCTCAGGTGACTGTTGCTTAGCTATGATGAAGGATGGTCAGCTGCCACAATAAGACTTAACAGTTGCCATATTGTTGGTCAACTGAAGCTTGCCAGATCTCTCGGGCACAGATGTGGCAATGGGCTTTCATCCAAAATGAACCACCCAGATTTCTGTCCTAATACGCTCACCCTTAACTTTCTCTTGGTTCTGAAACAGGCGAGGCAACTTTACTCTTTCTGTGTGTCCAGACTGCAACTCTGCTCTGTTTATTCACAAAGCTCCTTTATTGGAAATCCATCTCTATAATTTTGTTTGATTTTGACAAAAGGAAGAAAAGAGAACGGACTTTTTGCTTCTACAGCAAGACTTTCCTGTGAGGTTTTCAGAATGACTGGCTGTTTGTTCAACTGTTTAGATAAAATTGGAAGCAGCAAGCACTGTGAGAATAACTTATATAAGCATGGGTTTACTAGCAACCCGTGGCTCAATTTTGGCTGTGAGGACAGCACTGGGAGGTCTAACAGAAGCCAGGAAGCCTGTGTGCTGTCATTCAAGATGGAGACAGATGTCTTTCTCCATGTAGTATGGCAGAGCAAGTATGTCTCCAGACAAGGATACAAAGTATCTCTGTGTTTCCACTATGACACCAGGTGCCTCTGTGTTCCTCAATACTTATTGTCCATTTTTTTTCTATTGTGCTTCATGATCCTACAAAGTTTCATCATTGCAATAATCGCTAACATTCCTAGAATCTGTTTCTTTCCCCAAATAAATTACCATTGCTAGGAACATCACTTTTGTCCAACCCCTCCCATGTTGCCATGGATACGCTGCTTCCTCAGCACTATCCTAGTACTCATATCTGTCCATGTTATTTTCATTTCCCCCAACACAATTGCTCTCCATGTGTGCGTTATGAATTCTCCTTGCCTTTGCTTGGAAGGCTCATGCAACTTTACCTATTACAGCCTCCATGGCCTCTGAAAATGCTCATCACCTCCAGGGAAACACCCAAATACTCGGTCTGACAAGATACACACGTTTCATGACTTACAGATTAATTTATGTTGAGAGTTCACCAAAGCTATGACATAATTTACAGTTCTCTCTCATGTGACATATTATCTCATGAACAAAGGAAATATAACAATCATGAAATATAGGGTGACTGACCAGTAGAGGTTGTGTAAGAATTCCATACCCACCATTCACAAAGCCACTTCCCACTCTTACTTTCCAATATTCCACAAATAAGCAGTCTGCCTTTTCCTTGCCAATATAGAAAGAGCAAACTAGCTTTCCAAATGTTACTAAATAAACCTAAACACTCCAGTAGCCCTTCATAATACTAATAAAAGACATAAGCCTCTCTGGAGTCCAGCCTCCTTGCCTATGAGCTTGTAGTCCCAGGCCTTTTGATTTCTTGTTTCCTCTCCATTTCAGACATGATCTTACTATCTGACCCGGTCTGGCCCAGAGCCTCTAATGTAGTCCAGCTGCCTTCAAACATGTCTTCTTCCCTCCTCAGTCTGGGATTGTATAGGTGTGTGTTACTGTATCTAACGGTAAATGTTTGTGAATTTTACTAAAATCTTACATGAATAGGAAAGCAGCAGGTTATGGATGGAAATGGGAGAACCAGGGGGTTGCATGTTTTTTAGGCTGTAGGTTTAAAAATGAGTTGCACTGCTTTCTTTCATTATGTGAGCCCTCTTATAAGTTGACTGCACACCAGAGCAGGCCTCGCTCCCCAGACTAGCTTGACAAATACACAAGGAACTTGGTGAGGAAAGAAATAATAATAAATAATGCAAACAAGAATACAAAGAGAAGAGGAGGAGGAGCAGGGGGAAAGGAAGAGGGAGAAGAAACAGAAGGAGCTTGGTTGGAAAAGAAATAATAATAATAACAATAACAATAACAACAATAATAATAAATCTCAAAATTGCAAGGGACGTGAGAATAAAGTGGGGTGGGAGGAGTGGGTGGAGTGGGAGGGATAGAAAGAGTTTGAGGGGGTGAATATGCTCAAAACATATTTTATAGAATTCTCAAAGAATCAACAAAAATATTGCCAAATATAAGATGCACATGCATTTAATTTCTTCTATGAAAATAAGCAGAATATATCATAGCAGTGGTTAGAAGTCCCCAAGTCCTGTTTGCGTCAACATATCATCAAGATGTGATTCAACATATCATCAGACAGTTCAGGAGACCAGTCGCCATCCTTCCCTCCCTCCTCGCCAGCTTTGGTTTTCCCTGTAGAAGGAGAGAGATGAGCTTGCCTGCTCCAGGGCTCCTTGGAGAGCTGGTGTTTCATGACTCTTGGTTTTGCTTTTGACAAGCGTCTATCTTTATAGGTCTCTAAATCTGGAGCTCTGAGATTTTCCTTAATCTCCAGCGTTTTCTACCACGAGATTATTTTATTTCTTGTAACTGTTCTTAGTGTTACAGGCAAAGGCCAAGTCAAGCCTGGGAGATTTAACTGCAGGGCTTTCCTGTGGCCTCTAAGGGGCCAATCATGAAAGCCAGGTCTTAAGGACCCGGCAGAGAACAGGCCAAACTAGGGATCACACGTTCCGGACCTCAGCTCCCTCAAACCTCAAAGAATCTTTAAAACTTCTGTGCTCTTTGCTGTTCTCTCTAGGGCCCGAGGATGAGAAAACACACATTGAGGTGAGGACAGCGTTAGCGCCAAGGTGATTCAAGATGGGTCTCTACCAAGGACAGAAAGTCTGAGCCTTAAACACTTTCGAGAGTAAAACTGTTGTGTGGCACAGGAAATGATTTATTTTTTTACTTTTCTATTTATGTGTCTGTTGAAGTGTGTGCCATGTGTATGGGTAGCTAAGGAGACCACAAGATGAGGCCAGGTCCCCGGGAACTGGAGCCACAGGTGGTTGTGAACTATCCAATGTGGGTATAGGGTTTGAACACTGGTACTCTGAAATAGCAGCAAATGCCCTTGGCTACTGCATAATCATCCCAGTGACCCCAGACAGAGAATTCTTGACCGACGGAAGAACGTATATAAGATCTGAATTGTGGATTAGCATGGCACATCCTGGCCAGGGCTGGCTTCCTGAGCATGTGATCTATGCTGTCATGGGGTCCCATTTTTAGAAAGCCCCTGACTTAGTTTATGGCCACAACATCAACATCTAAAAATTCTTAATTGTTTTTTTTGAACAAAGGCCTGGTACTATCATTTTCCACTGAGACTCACAGCATAAATCTTATCTTAGTTGGCATGGCTTAGGGAAAGGGTCCCCATGGGCGGTGGTGAGACAGGAGACTGGTGAGGACCTGAGGTTCTCAAGCACTTACAATTATTCCTGCGGAGTAAGATGGGAACATTGGTATTTTTCTGGATGATTAATACAATGCAGACATGATCTAGACCCAAGGCTCATTTGGAGACTGCCACGATTCATAGATAGATCACGGAAATCCACTTGGGAATGTATAAAAGAGAATGGATATGCAGAAAAAAGAGCAAAAAGCACTTACGTTGACTGAATGACAAATTAGGAAAAGATGGATGGAGAGGACAGGTGTGAAGCAGAAAAAGAGACAGAGACAGACAGACAGGCAGAAATCAAACTAACATGTCTTCTCTGAGAGACTTTTAAAAGATTTACTGTTATGTTTTCAAGTGGTGTGTGTGTGTGTATGTGTGTGTGTGTGTGTGTGTGTGTGTGTGTGTGTGTGTGTGGTGGTGGTGGTGGTCGTGGGTGTACAACTGAGTGTGGTGCCCTCAGAGGCCAGGGCTGACAGGTTACCCAGGAACTGGAGTTACTGGTGGTTGTGAGTTGCCCAAACATGCATGCTGGGAAATGTAGTAAATGCTCTTAACTGCTGTCTTATCTTTGCAGTTCTCATTCATTCATTCACTCATTCATTCATTTATTCATTCAATGTTTGCTAATTACCCATTGCTTGTTCAAATACGTTCAGACTGAGGGACCCTACTGTGATTAAAGCTCCACCTACGTAAAGGCTTGTGTGTGTGTGTGTGTGTGTGTGTGTGTGTGTGTGTGTGTGTGTGTGTGTAGTGGGGTGTGCTAAGGGCAGTAGGGGAAGAAAGCATTTCCTGTGTAGTTCTGATGGATCCCTCGGTGGCCTTTCTTCCTGGTCAGAGTTTGTTTCAAGGCTGGCTAGCCACCCAGCCAGACTGGGTTTACCTGGGAAGTTTGGAAATGTAACCAGAAGTCTGATGGCAGCTTCTGCCACATGAACTGAGCAATGCTGGGGTTGGTCAGCACTGGTTGGGAAGGGATTCATAGTGGACAGGCACTTCTAGAGGAAGTGTCCAGCCTCCAGTTCCAGCATCTCTTTGCTCAAGTCCTGGCACTCTCCTTGAGTTTCACAGGGCACACTAGCACAGCCTGGCTAGTAGTCTGCTGCTAAACAGCTTTTAAAAAATTCGATTATTTGATTTTATTTTATTTTCTCACAAAGATTCCCAGTGTTAGTAACAAAAAGAGGCACTGATGGCAGAAACCATCGGTATCACCAACGGCTATTTTGAGATCTGCTTTTATTTGATCTAATTTCTGTCCCTCTTGAGATGGTGTCTAATTCTGTGACCCATGTGGGGCTTAAATTTGTGATCCCCTGCCTCAGACTATCCTGAGTGCTGGGATAGGGGCATGCCCTATCATGCATGCAAGGCTCTCATCATCTAAATTTCATCCCATTTTATTTCAATGACTCCTCCAGAGGTTTAAAAGGTGGCCAAACTGTGCATAACCGACACGGGTCACCAGACATTGGCATGCTTAGGAGCCTGGGCAAAGCAAGACATAAAAAGCAACTCAAGTTACTACTGACAATGCCACACTGGAAAGTCACAAACCCTTGACATGGCAGAGGAACGACAGAGAAGAGGCAGACAGCTGAAGACACTATCCTCTCAAGGACAGTCATGATCACGGCAAACTGAGTCCTTGGCCATCTCCTTTATGTTAATGTTGACCTGGGATGAGCTAGATGCACCCTCACATTCTCCTGCCCATGGCATTGCTGCTGCCTTCCAGGGCACTTTTGGGAAGGCTGCTGGCTGATGGATGGGTGAGTCCCTGGGTAGACAGGGCGAGAGTGATACTGGTGGCTTTAGAGCTGACACAGACACATGTCACACCTAGCACTCTCCATTGCTCGTCTCATGGGAGGATCTCCCCCCATCAAAACCCACCCTCTATCTGGTGTTATCTAACACTAGAAAAAGCCTTTGTGCCACTTGAGGGTCTCCCATGTTCCTATTTGGGGCATAAAGATATATTGCTCAGAACAGTGAAAGTGGGGTAGCCCATACAAAGCCAGGGAACTGGAATGGATAGGTTATAGATTACCTGTTTCAATCCCAGATAAGCTTACTAATCACAAGCCTGAGAGAAAGGGTATCTTTGTGTCTAGGCTGATCCCAGCCCGCTTGTTACCTCCGGGCACCAGACACCAATAACTGTTCCCTGCAAGACTTTGGATTGCCTGCTTGTTGCACAGGACTCAGGGGGTGCGGCTAGGCTTAGTGGCTGGCATAGTCAGGCACATGTTCACAGAAAGGGTAAGGCCAGGTGCACTCTGTCCTTTCCTGAGCCTCAGGGGTGCCCTGACTCTCTGCCTCCTTTCGGGAGATTAGGAGACATTGCTTAGGCCCGCTTCTAGCTCAGGCATCTGGAGGATCGGCACAAACAGAATACCAACAGAGTGTGGCCTTCGATCCTCAAGCCGTTACTTCAATGACCTAGCCTCACGCGAAGGCTCAAGTTGTTTCAAAGAGATGTCTGTTCACACAAACACTGCGAAGCTGTTCTTTCCCCTAAGCACCACACTCTCGGTTTGTCAAAACATTTGAAGAAGACTAATTCATGCCTCAAAAGGAATTCTCTCTCACTCACAAAGCTGCCAGGTCTGTGAGCTTACGACTTTCATGTTAAAATATGTCAAGGCATTAGAGGGAGGAGGAGAGCCTCGGCAGAGACTCAGAAGCATGAGTCTGTTGTTGGAGGTGGCAAGAGTTGCAGTGTGTGCCTTCAGTACAGAGAAGAAAGTCCAGTGGTTTGGGATTCTGGCTCCTGCCCACTCTGGCCGGTGTGGGTGCCTAAGGGAATCACAGGGAAGTAGGAAGCCTGGGTTCTGAAGCCAAGGACACGCATGCGCAAGCCCAAGCTTTTCTATTTACAGGCCATAGGGTCTGTCCCTGCTTTAGTTTCACCTAAGAATCTGGGAACACACTGTCAGTCCCTCCTTATAGGATGGTGTGAGGGATAATAAGGTTAAACGTTTGCAGCAGGATCCAGCAAACATTGAGGACCCCATAACCCTCAGGGCAGTGTAGGCTCTAGGTCCCACTGTCACCTGGAATCTCTTGCCCAGGAGAACTGCTCAGCGGCGGGCAGTTTTTTTTTTTTTTTTTTTTTTTTTTTGTCCATTGCCAGCAGGTTCTGAAGTACAGAACAGAAACTCGGCAAGTGACATAAACAATTTCAAACAATAATTTCGGAAGACAAATTGCTCCATTTGGGCACCAAGATTCCTCCGCGGAGGCTTTCCCCGCTTGTTTATGTATGCTGTGGCGCTGAGCCATGAGTGAATTAGGCAGACAGCATGCACACGCTCCAGAGAGAACAGTAGGAAGGGTGGGGTAGCGGGGGCGGGGAGGGGGACCTCCTGGTTGACCTGCTTTCCTTGAAAGCTATTGCTGAGGGAGGTCCTCTAGCAAAGGGACTCTGACTTATGTCTCATATCTATTCGTTCATAGAGAAGTCACATGATTTGGTGCCGGGAGATAAGAGTTCAAGTCCAGCTCCACTATGCGTTGCTTGTGTGAATTTGGCCAGATCACAGACACATTTCTGACTTTCATTTTCCATCCCTAGGGAGATGAAATCATCATACTCGTGGTATAGGTAATGAGGGCAATCAGATCGCTTTCATCCTGATAAACAAAAAGTCAGACAGTACAAACAGATAAACAGGAGAGGACTAACATAGATAGTAGTCAGGAGCAAATTGGGAATAAGAGGGAATTAGAAATTAGAACAAGGTATGGTTTGTCAGGGCAAAGACATTCTCTTTAAAGGAAGAGGAGGTTCCTCTTTTCCACGTGGCTGTGGTCCCTGGACACAGATTGTAGTTTCCCCCAAACCTTGCGTTCACAAGGCTGAGGAAATGACTTGGTCTGTAAAGCACACACCTGAAGACCAGGACTCCGATCCCCTGCACCGTGTGAAAGGACAGGTAAGGCCAGTTTCCACAAGAGACCCTCTTTTAAAAGGAAGGTGGAGAGTGAGGTGGGCGCCCAACCAGAATTGGGGTTGTGTTCTGTGTGCAATTTTGAAATCTTCTATTTAGACTCTAAGCATTTTTATGCCATTATTCTTTGAATTTAATGTGTAAGTGGCAAGGCACTATATATAATTTTCAGTCTATTTGGGTAATTCCCTTTTGTTAGCTCAAAAATTTCCCACAGTTTTTTTTTCTTTCTGCAGAACATATAGATATAAATCTTTAATCCTCTCATGTTATAGATTAATATCTTATATGTTACACATATATGATGCATATGCTATATACATATATATGTGTGTGCACATATATAGGAATATAAAATTTCCAATATAGAAAAATATAACAACTTAATAGATATTACATTTCATGATATTGTAAGAGAAGAAAAGGTGGCTCTACTGTTTAAACTCCAGGCTTTGAAGAAAACAGATGACTTTAGATCATTTTCTAACTAGAGTATTCTGTGGTGACAGGATCTATCACACACAGGACAGCAGAACCCTTGCCAAAGACAGCCAAGCATCCCTCCGCTGCTATCATGTTACCCTGTTCCTCCCCAGTCATTGCTGAGTTACATTCTTTGGATCCCCACCTCAGCTTCCAATGTACCTCCCCAGCCATGAACGCAGTGCGGATGGTTGCTACATGGTAGAAGGCTTGAAGCCGAGGCTGGATTGGATGCCAGGTATCACCTGCCTCTCTGCCTCTGCTTCTCCCATGTGTTGTTTCTCAGCCGGCCTTATGGAAAGCTGGGAGACAGCTCTCTTCCTTTCTACTGCATGACCTTAGACTCGCCTTCACACTACTGAACCCTGCTCTCCTCAACTGCATAGCCAGCCTTGTGTTCAGAGTTGGTAAGAAGGTAACAAAAGGATCTACTGACAAGCCTTAGTTTTGGTAAAGGAGGAGCAGGTTACCACATCATAGAAAGAGAAGGTATCAGCTGCCTATGCTTAAAACTCAATTCTTCTGGAGAGAGCTCTTCTCTCTGGCTCTATTTTTAGCCATAAGAGTATTTTCAATTACAGTACAAGAGGCTCAGACTCTTAGCAGTGCCTGAGAAAGAGCCTTTGTGGATACCAAGAGCCAGTAGTGAGCTTGTCAGAACCCATACCAGGCCTAGATCTCTCTAAAGCTGCACAAACTGGATCTAGGATAAGGCCACCCACCCCTGCCATGGAGGTGGAACAGAAAAAAAACAAAAAAACAAAAAAACAAAACAAAAACCTCTCTCTCCAAACACTTGTTTGAAAGAGAGAGAAGGAGTGGTCAAAAGTGCCCGATAGGATAAAGTACAAACCACACGATGACACAGAAGTATCTTCATGTCTCTCATGAATGGTCAGAGGAATTACTAAGGGAGGACTGTCACAAGAGTTGCCATCATTCACATGCAAGATAATCATATTTCTATAATGACATCTAATAATTTGAACACATTGTAAGTTAACATGCTATATAACGGTGGTCAATATAGACAACCACTGCTTGTGCCTGTGACATCGTTGCGGCTCACGGAGTGTGGATTTACAGCCTTGCTTTGGTACTCTTTATATGTTCTCTCACTACTGCCTCCTGAAATCCTCAGTGAGGAGGGATCTTGGTTCCCACATTTACAAACGGAAGTGGAGAGAATGGGCCCCTGAAGATACACAGCCTGGTTCACACAGACACTGGCACCTAGAGTTTTAATCTAAGCTCCACAGCCTGTAGCAGCATTGGCTTAAATTTAAATTTTAAATTCAGAAATTTCAGCACAGAGCGGTATCCACTTATGTATAGCATATAAATGCTCCCGCAGAGCCTGAGAGCTCTGATAGTGGTGGACCCTGCATTTTCTGTGTGTTTGCTATGCAAGTGTATTTATCGTAAAATTTAACTACAAGTTAGGCACAGTAAGATATTAAAATATCTCACTAAAATAGAAAAATTACAGTGTACTAAAGGCTACTTAGAGAGTATGTAGTTTTTTTCTTAGTTTCTGGAGTTTGACCTTTTCAGTTCATCCTGGCTAACTGAAACTGGAGAAAGCAAGATGCTGGGTAACAGGTGGGAAAGAGGAATAGTAGTTAATAGTAGGGGCTGAGTGTGTCCAGTCTCTCTTGGTTGCACTGTGAGGTTGGCAGGAATTTGAGGACATATGCATTTTCCAGGTACCCAGCCAAATCCCTCATCATTTTGCTTCTGAAAGACAGCGAATGTCCGCCCTCCCTCATCCATCTCTCTAAGGCCTAAAGATAAAGCAACAGATAGAACCCAGGACCACATTATTGCTGTATGCTACAGAAGGCATAGAAGACACTCAAGAAACGCCCCGAATAAACAGTGTGGAAAGAACAACTGAAGTCACAAGGACATACTTGTGGCTTTGCTTTGATGATTGACTTGTGTTAAGAGTATTTCAACTTTTTAAAGGAATTTCTCTGCCTTTTGTCTTTTGATGCCTATGGTTAATTAGTGAGTCTAATAATTAGCATTTATTAACATTTATATGTATGTATTAAACATATATCCTTTGTCTAGGTCACCTAATTATCTTAAAAACTTTAAGCCTTTTAAAGCCAGGGGCTTAAAATATATAATCAAACTAATTATATTATTTATATCTAATAAAATCGTACTTGAAGTTTTATCAACATGGTTAAGGATTTGCAGACGTATGGTATTTCCAGCCTCTGCTAAGATAGGACATTCTCCTTACACTTTAGGGACAGTTGGAAGTTATGTGGACTTAAGTACATTCTCATCTTAAGAAATGCAAATGGAGAAGACCTTCCTCTGCCCTCCCAATCATGTCATAATCCGTTTTTAAAATTCAGAATCTTGGGCTGTAGAGATGGCTCAGAGGCTCAGAGCACGTTGTGTTCTTGCAGAGGACCTGGTTTGATTCTCAGAACCCACAGGGTACTTCACAAGCATCTACAACTCCAGCTGCAGAGGGTCTGATGCCCTATTCTGGTCTCCATGGGCACCAGGCACATACCTGTTAGATATACATAGGGACAGACAAAACACTCATGCATAAAAAATAATTAAATCTAATTTTTTTTAAAAAAATTGTGAGTCTTGGGTATCTTTCTGTATCACCTCACATGTTTTTTAAAATCGTGTTTTGTTTTGGATTATAGTATGAATTTAACATAATTTAATTGAACATCTCTGTAGGTGATTGTTTATGTAGATATCATTTTTCTAAGGCTGAACAATAGAAACCCTGTTGTTTGTTTGTTTGAGACAGGGTCTCCCTGTATAGCCCAGGGTAGGATTGAAGTATTGATCTTCTTGAGTGCTGGGATTCTAAGTATGAATTTCCATATCTAGCTTATAAACTATGATGCAATGAGATATCTAAATGGGTGTGTCAACACTTAGGATACTAAGGCAGGATTTCAAGACATGGGTCAATCTAGGTTAAACAGAAAACTGTCTCAAAAATAGAGCTCCAGGACAGCCAGGGCGATACAGAGAAACCCTGTCTCGAAAAACCAAAAAAAAAAAAAAAAACTAAAAACTAAAAAAACTAAACAACCCCACCCACCCAAACAAGGCCAAAACCCTTGGGTATGTTTGTGGATTTGCATGGGACTGCATCCTTAGCTGTCCCAAGCCACATGCCCCTGGGCCAGGGAGTGGGTATAAAGTTGGTGTCTTTCAAGTGTTTTCAAGTGTTGACCATTTTCCCTTAATTCTTTCTCTGTGTTGTTTGCTTTAAATCTTATTTTTAATAGAAATATTTGTAATAAGTTTGTCTTGAAAATGTTTTCCAGAACTATTTTTTTTTCAAGTTACTATTTGACTTCAGTTTCTTTGGGTGATTTTTTTTTCAAGTAAAGTTTTTCATTTTTAAGCGGCTAGTACATCCATTTTTGTTTCTTCTTTGGCTGAGGAGGCAAGCATGGGAAAGCTGTCCCATGCCAAGATTATAAAGCTGCTCTCTGCTGTCTCCTCTCTAATATCCTACAGACTTCATTTATTCGAATTTATTTTAAAGTTCATGAATATCAATTTTCCCAACAGACTTTCATGACTATGAAGAGCTATTAACACACAGATACATCTATACTATCTGTCTGTCTGTCTGTCTATCTATGTATTTATGTATCTGTCTATCTGTCTATCTGTCTGTCTGTCTATCTGTCTATGTATCTATTTATCTATGTATGTATGTATGTATGTATCTATATCTATATATGTATATATAGATATATATAGAGTGCAGGTGTGTAAGATCATACGTGACCCTGATAACTTTTTTCTATTTTACTCTGAATCTTAATTAATAAATGGCTCTTACATGTCTATGTGTAATGTCTTAGACTAGGTCTCTTTGAATTATTTTATTGGCTTTCAAATTTTTCTCGATATTGCTTTTGAAACAAAATCATATTTACTAATCAAGTTGTATGAAAATCCAGAGATAAAGTGTACCATGAAAACTTAACACTAAAACAAGAAGCCTTATTAGTAACTATTTGCTGAGGATAATAGTAACTGAGACTATATTTGGAAGGTTTACTGGTTCAGGTGTGTGTGTGTGTGTGTGTATGTATTTGTTTGTTTATACATGTATGTGCTCATGTTTGTATATTTGTATATGTGTATTTGTATATAATGTGTGTGTGTGTGTGTGTGTGTGTGTGTGTGTGTGTACATAGATGAGAAGCAGAAGGGGAAGATAACATTACCTCTATTCGGTGGGACAAACAGATTCCTAGCTGGTTTCCAGATCATTTGACACCCTGAGTCTCAGCCTCTGCATCTATAACTGGGGAGAATCACTCCCGACTCAAGAAGCTTTGCCACGCCTCAGATGAGGTCAGAGATAAGTTCATAGATAATAGGTCCAGAAACTCCTATCCCTCTTTGATAAATTCTCAGTTGTGTTTGGTAGCAAGTGCTTCCTAGATAGTAGACAATGTAGGGTTTCCAAATAAACTCTTCTTCACTTTCCTATTCTTCCTCTACTGAAAAGACACAAAAGTCTAAGTGATACCAGCTGCTACTGGAAAAGAACACATGAGAGTTCAGTTCTCCTGCAGGCAAGCATTTATCACCCGTGGAAGTAGGCGGGGGTTGATCTAGGTGTAAAAAGGCCAGCTACCATTGTAGATGACAAAACTCAAGTCCATTCTTCCCACACTCAGGCACTTATCTAATGACTTACCAGGCCAACCAAGGTAAGAAAAAGAACCTTTTTTTTCCCTAAAGGGTTTCATAGAGTTATGTATCATGATTTTCAGAGTAGTGTTATATATGCATAAAATCAAAACTGAGTTTGCCAAGACAAGTGATTAGTAAATTGCCACACACTTGCCTTTGGGATTACGTACGGCGTCTTAAAGCAGAATTACCCTTCTGTGGGATAGCCAGAAATATCTACAACAGCACGCTAAACAATAGAAAGGCTTAAACTGACGCTCAGAGCATAACCTTGACAAATCTCTGGAAGGCCTTTCAAGGAGGTTGCTGCCCCGTTCATGCCGAACAACACTTTCTGTGTTTAACTGTTTTTGTTTTGTTTTGTTTTGCTTTTGCTTTTGCTTTTGCTTTTCTGAGCTTCACTGAAACATCTGGAACACTTCCTTGTACCTAAAACCTTGCCCAAAGTCATGTAGATGCCAAGGCTCACTGGCTCCCTAAAGGGCGTGTGCTTCTAGAAACAGCGAACAGGACAGTTTTCAGTCTACTTTCATCCTGTCAGATCATCTGTGTAACGGAGATGGGCCAGGGCGTCCGTTCTTGAAGAAATAGTGGATGCCTTTGTGCCAATAGACAAGGGTCCCCGGAGGGAGCTGTAGCAGAGGCTGGAAACCTTCTCTGTGTGTTCATCCAACAGGGCACCAGAGAGTGTTGGTTAAGACACAGCATTTGAGAGCACTGGGTCCATTTACCCTTGCAACACACACCAAGCATCACTAATCCCTACTCGGAAGATCACCCAGTAAAATATATTTTACAATATTACAAGGTTTTCATTTACTTTGAATCTACAGCTTGTCATAGGGAGGTAACATGGCTGAATGTAGCTCAGAGAAAAACTACTGCACCCGAGTCCTCCAGGAGGAGAGTGAAAGAATTTATCCTCCCTCATCTACAGGAGAAAAGAAAGATATTGTTCTCCCTTCAAAGACTCCAGAAAGCATTTGGAGGCATTCTGGGGAAAAAAACCAGGACAGCAACAAACCTTATTTATTGTAGATTTCTGGGGATAAAGGATACGTCTTGTTTGAACAAAATTTGGCGAACTCTCTGTTTTGTCTAAGAATAGTGATCCACATCTGGTTAAGTAAAACTTGATTTATTAGCAATTCTGGGAAAAAAAAGATAACCATTACCTGCTTAATAAAGCAGAAAAATCTAAGAGCTTAAAGTATAACGTTGCAAAGCCATTTGGCTAATGCCTGTTGTTATTGTTGTTAATCCTATTTATGTCCATCAGAATCTTTTAACTACTTCAGGTTTCTGTCCTGTGGAACTCACATGCCAGTGTGTCAAGCAAGCCATTGCCATGAGGGGAGTAAGATTTCTCCCTGTAAAATGAGTTCTTAGGAACTGTCAGAGATCTTTCTCCCATAGAGCCCTGCCGGCTGCAAAGACCATGAGTCATTTTGCCAACATGCAAATGGAGGCCCAGAGAGCAAAGCTAGCTTTCCCAAGGTCACACTGTCAGGGAAGATATAGTAGCACCCACGTGGCTCTGCCTCCAGGACGGAGGGAGTCATAATTCTGCAGATGCCTGCAGAACGAACCTGCTGGTCCTCCATCCGCACCTGGACGGAGATGCCAGGTGCCTGCTCACCACCTGTCAGGGAGCTTGTTGTGGGTAAATTGCATCTGCTCTCATTCAGGTTAAACTCCTCTTAAACATGTCATATTTTAACCCTGGGACATAGAACTTGGCTTCTGCCCTGTATTTAGGTTTTCTTCAAATTAATCTACTGTGGATTAGAGACCACCGAAACAAACTCAATACAATGTGATATAGTCTTTTTCTCTATCTGTCATATAATGTAGCAGACAAAATGAACGCCGTTTGCTCTTGCTTTAAAAACAAAAAAATACCTACTTCTACTCCCTTCCACCCCTCCTAGTGCTGGGGACTGAATTTGGAGCCCTCTGCATGCTAGACAGGTACTCTCACACAGGCACCATCTTCAGTCTCCCCTCTCCCCCAAACACTTTTTTGTTTGTTTCAGAGAATCAGAGGTCACAACTCAGTCATAATCCTTGGTGGGTGGTAAACAGCCACACATTACCATCTGCCCAGAAGTGATCTCACTTAGTGAATCTGACCAGAGCAATTATGCACATAGCCACCTCCAAACTCCAGAGTAGACCCTACTTTCTGTCTTCAGAACATGCCCCTCCTAGTCTCGTCCGCTTTGATATCCCTTTTGCATTATGACTCTCTACACACTGCCCTCCTTTGGGACGTAACTATTGCTTGCGTGTGAAGAGCTGGCTGAAATTCTCAAGAGTCTACTCACCTCTCTCTACATCCTCCTTTAAGTTAATTTCAACCCATACCCACGTACCTAAAAAAGATGGCCTTTTATTGATTTTTGAACAGTCTTAGCTGGGGGATATGACACGTATTTATTTCTGAAGTCCCAAGGATCCAATCCCGAGTCTCCTACGCACATACTGTATTCCTGAGGGACATCCAGCTCTGAGCACATGTTTTGTGGGTTCCCTTTCTATGCCACGCCCTGGCCTAGGTGGTAGAGAGTAAAAGGCTGTAAACCAAAAGCAGATAAGAATTTTTCTTATACACATAGAATAATAATATACCAGTACATAAGTAAAATGTTTAGTCTGTGCAAAGGTTTGGAGTGGATAGGAGATAAAAATAGGGAAGGAAGAAGGGCCGGGCTTTTGCATCTAACTCAGATAGGGAGAGAAAGCCCATGCTGTATGAATAAATCCACTGCTATCAGACTTGGGGACGTGACCCAAGTCTGACCCTGAAAGTGTCTTTGCCTTTTACAAACGATTTAAAATATCACTGGACATGGAGGCACATGTCTCTAATCACAGCACCAGGAGGCTGAGGCAGGCGTATTACCCATCCTGGGCTACGTAGTAGGTTATAGCTAGCCTGGCCTAGAGAGTGACCTGGTCTTGAAATTAATTAATTAAAAGATGAATTAAGATACCTATTTTAAAAATTAATCATTTAAAGCCCAATTCAGTACAGTCTCTCTTTTTTTTTTTTTTTTTTTTTTTTTTTTTTTGGTGTTTTTGAGACAGGGTTTCTCTGTGTAGTCCTGGCTGTCCTGGAACTCACTTTGTAGACCAGGCTGGCCTCGAACTCAGAAATCCGCCTGCCTCTGCCTCCCGAGTGCTGGGATTAAAGGCGTGCGCCACCACGCGTCTCTTATGACAATGCTTTAGTGTTTAAATTTTAACACTTGTACTGTTTAAAATTTCACAAAAATAGTTAAGGCCATTCAGTTGTGGGAAAAGGTAAAGTCTTCAGGCTGAAAAAAGCTTCAGAGATGAATCAGTTAAAACCTTCGGTTTTGCACAGGACAAAAACAAGATCTGAAAAAGCCAAATTAAATCGACATCTCTATAGGTTATATGTCATAGGAAAGGCCTTATTTTAGGTTAAATTTCTTGTCCCAAGCTCTAAGACTAGCTAGTGGCTCAGGCAGCACGGGGATATTTTTTATCATATAGTGGACATTTCTTCCCATAGTGTCTATGATGGTAAATCAGGGGTCCCCATCCCCATCTAAAGACCTCAGCTTGTAAGAGAGACAATCCAGTCTGGTTAAGGGTCTAGATTAATTAGGAACTCAGTAAATCTACTACATCATCTGCAGGACGAAGAAAAGAGGGACAGGAAGGGTCTAAAATCCCTCAAGGAAGACCTGGGCTTTCCATTGGAGAAACTACTCACATACGTGGGGGCCTGGATCCTGGGCATCCACTGCCTGCCTGGATTGTCCCCAGCTTCTTTTAGCTATAGCTGTGCAGTATCAGAGTCTCCTCTTTGCCAGGAAGGCCGAGATGAACCTGCTGTCCTCCTTCCCTCTGAATCCTGGGTCTGCTCGTGGGCACCAGGGTTCCTTCTCATGCCGTCCCTACTTCACGCTGAGACTTAGCTGAGATATGTATTCTGTATTTTGGGGGACCCAAAATCTCAAGAGGCTCATGGGATATTGGACAGGACAGCAGAGTGTTGGAAAAACAGTCCCAGGACTGTAGGTGATTGCCAAGGAAAATACGATAGGCATAACGAAGTGCGTTTCAGAGAAAACTCCATCCTAAATATTGATAAATACTGAAAGCTTTATCATTGTTTGTTCAAAATTAAAACTGAACAGGGTGTTCCGTATTCCTGTTTGCCAAATCTGACAATTCTACACTTGTGGGGAGGGCAAGGCTGGGCAATGCCAGGTACCAGAGTTAGCCTTGGTTTGGGCTGATTGAGATGGGTAACAGAGAGAAATGGGAGAAACAAAACAAAACAAAACAAAACAAAACAAAACAAAACAAAACAAAACAAGGAAAGGCATTGTTTCTTTTGAAACAAAACCCACAAAGGAACCTCTCCATTTTTCTTTTTATCTGCTTGTATTCCTGTGTGGGCCCTTGACCCAGAGAATGATATGAAGAAAAAAACTTCAGAAAGTTACACCAATTACAAGAACTGGATTACGAATGAGAAAAATGAATTCTGTAAAACGTGGTCGATTTAAAAATAACAACCGTATTGCGTCTAAGCAAGCTGCCCTCTACTCGCCCACCAAGGCCACGCAGCCTCATCAGCTCACTTGTTCCCACATGATCTTTACACCTCCCAGGAGCCACGGACAATACCAGCGTGGCCTAAGAAACCACATCATTTCACCTGGACATCTACAAGCTAAGAAACCAAGGTCTAGAAGGAAGCCACGGGCGATTGATGATCCCACTGCTATTCGTCCTGAGCACTGTTTGGCCAGGGCTCACCAGCATGTCAATGTCCTAACTCAGGTACTTGTGTTATCAGATTTATCTCTTCTAAGCACCATGAAGTCACCAGCATTCTCCACGTATGAGGCACGTAAGATGCAGAAGAGCTATGATGCTGGCCTAGGTTAAAGGTCATATAGCCAAAACCAAAGAGGTGATGGCTTGAAAACCCAGCTAGTCTGACCGAGACCCGCACATTCAGCCATGACACCCTGCTTCTGCTAGGTAAGATTAATTAACATCACTAAACATGTTCACAGATGTAAACATTCTGAGTCCCAAACTTTCATGGCAGGTCAGTCAATCACACGTCTACTTGTAAGTAGGGAGTTGGTAAAACATGGTTGCTGCCCACGCCAGTTTCAGAATGAGAGGGACTGTCTGGAGATGGTGGACGAGTCCTATCACAGCAAGCCCATTGCTATAATCGTAAGACAGTTTACTTTCAGTTAGTTTTGAAACATTAATTTTAAAATCATACTACCAGGATCTACTATTGAAGTGAATATTCACTGCTATATACGAAGTTTTAGAGTTGGCAGCTGGAATCCCTCAAGAAAGAAATGGGGGTGACTGAGAGGGAGGGAGGGAGGGAGGGAGGGAGAGAGAGAGATATCAAGGTGAACAAGAGACCTTCCTCATTCATTTTTAGACAGAAAGTGAAGCAAAGTCCCCTAGGCAGAGGCAGTTAATACAAGGCCAGGCAGGCCTCAGGGCCACATGTCCACCATGGTCACTCTGTCCAGGAACTATAACCAGTAGCCATCAACTGATTTACAATCTTACAATAATGTTTTTCTTTCTCTTGTGTAAGATTATCAAGCACAACACCTAAGATGCGCAACTGGCTTTGTCTGTCATCGATTCCAGTCCCCTCAACTTTTAAATCAAAGCTTAAATTAAGCTTCCTACTTCTGTATTATGCTTCGACAAACTACCTTCCTTATGACAAAAATGCCTGAAAAACGTGGGATTGGTGCCAGGCAGTGGTGGCACATGCCTTTAATCCCAGCACTTGGAAAGCAGAGGCAGGTGGATTTTGAGGTCAGCCTGGTCTACAGAGTGAGTTCTAGGACAGCCAGGGCTACACAGAGAAACCCTGTCTTAAAAAAAAAAAAAGTGGGGTTGGACTTCTTCAAAGCTCCAGGATAAAGATTCGCAGGGTCCAGGTAGAGACCTCAGGCCTGCACAATCCACTGAGTTAGGGGTTAAAATAGTGCAAACAGTTTTCCCTCTCCACCATATTTCAGCTGAGGAATTCCTTGATAAGTCTGTTTTGCAAGCCCACTATCAAGAACATCACCAAATCCTTTTAGAAATGATCCAGCAGCCTCTCCCTGTCCCTCCGTCTACCCCATTAAACTGCACGGGAGCAGTTGAAATAAACTCAGCTTTATGCAAAAACAAAAATGACATCCTTGCTCCCTCAGAAAGGTGGCAGTATTGCCTTGTGGTTTTGAGCAAATTACCAAGCATGTGAGGTCTCTGATGAACAAACTAACCACCTCACCTCAACATGGAAAGGACAAACGTGCATGGCTGACCCCGGTGGCTAGTGGTTAGGAGACACACCCCAGGCCTCCAGAGGCACTGTGGCTCCTGGCCACTTCAGCTCTTAAGTTTTCAACTTGCCTCACTAAACAATCCTTCAAGAAATCCCCAGAGTGTCCCATCCACACCTAAGGATCAGGAACAACTGAGGTGGTTACAGAGGCTCCTTATGGCCCATCACCCACTGTGCACAATTTCTGAGCCACTCATTTCAAGACAAACAGTTGAGTAGCTCCTTCAGAAGGACCAAGGGAATTGACAGAGTGAGTGGCACCAGCATCAGCCAGCACCTGTTACATGGAAGGCTCACACCAGAGCTATCCACCAAAATGTTCGTTCTTAGAAGGTGCCCTGCCATCATTGAATGGCCCTGTTACCACTGTTATAAAAGCAAGAATGGGCAAAGCTAGGTAGCCCTTCCAGGATGCGAACGAGGGAACACAATCCTGCGTCTTCTGTAGGCCCCCACGTACCCTTTCCTTATACTCACCTCTCCTGAGTGTCCCTCCAGAAGTTTCTCTGTGTGCCACTAACACAACAATTTTAGGGAAAATTGTCCATTTATAAATATCAGATGGTTTGGGAAAAAATATTTGTGGCGCTGGTTTTTTTCCCCCATGGTGATGTCATTTAAAAATTCTTGGTGTGCTCCAAATTCGCTATTTTTACTTCCTCCAAGTGACTTTTTTGGGAAATACATTTGTTTGGATTAGCTACATGTTAAGTGACCCCTAGACGTCTCACAGTCCTAGGCACATTGTCTCAGCGGTTGTAACTGATAACGCGCCCACTCTATAACTTCAGATCCTGGAGTTGCCCATTTCAACACAGTTCCTTTTGGGTCGTCCCCTTAAAAATGTCTATTTACCGATAAAGGAAAATATAGTAAAATAAAGTAAAACATTGGATTATTCGTAAACAAAACTCAAACTTAACACAGGTCAAAGGGAAGACATTTGAAGGCATTCAGTCAAACACAGTGTTCATTTTGGGGAAACAGAGGGAAGGCCGCCACCTCAGGCCCGAAGCATTCATTGTAAAGCAGTTGAGTGGTAGAGATGAAAAGTTTAAGGAGTGCTGAACGCCTTACTCTACCTGATCGGAACTTCCTTCTAATCAGCAAAGAGTGTTCAGACCCCAGGAGTGTCATGGTGAGTCTCAGCAAGCCGCTGGTCGTTGGCCAGGCGCCCCGCTTTCCACCAGAAACTGGCTCCCGGGAGCCCAGAGGACAGCAGCTAACAACCCAGAATTCATCCAACTCTTGGGGAGCTCCCTTGGGTAGGAGGACGCACAGTGGCCGCCAGTGTCCCCAGAAAACTGGCGCCTCCCCCCTCGCCGCTCGCGAGGCTAATTAACTCCCAGCAGGCAGGACCCTCCTCCTCTGAGGGTGGCCGGGAACAGCCGCATCCTAGGCGTTCCTGGCTGATGTCATAGGCTGCCAGCGGTCGCGGAGTACCGCCACCACGCCTTTATGAAGGTCCCAAGTTTGCTATCTGATCCTCTTTACTACTGACAGGAGATCAGCCAATCAGGAGCGGTGAGCGGGGCCTGGGGACCAGACGCGGCCCCAGGAGTCTTAACAGCCGGCTCTTAACTCTTTGCAGAATAGTGCGCCAAGGCTGCTTGCCCAGGCGGGAGTCTCTGCACTGGCACCCCTAAATCGGATGCCCGAAGGCTGCAGGCGGCGCCCGGCGTGCAGGTGGCGCCTGGCGACGGTAGGAGTGTATCTGCTTGTCCTAGGTGTGCATGTCCCTGGTGTCCCCAGCTTACTGCAGGGCTCTGGAAGGTACATCTCCAGAACGCGCTGGAGCCTGGGCCAAGAAGCTGGGTTGGCTTGCAACTCCCGGGAGCACCCGCTTCCCCTCTGTATCCGAGCGGTGGTGCTTCAGGAGACCGATGCCTGGAGCAGCTACTGAGCGGCTGAAGAAGTGGCAGAAAGTCTTTCCCTGTGGTTGGATGTTCTCTTTGGATTCACAAAAAGTTTGTGTCTGGGGACTGAGCCCAGAGTGCGATTGGTGCAAAAGTTGAGCGTACTATTGAGCACTCAACAGGGTAGGATTCGGTGGCCTGGGCAAGCCAGATCGGAAAAGTGCAGAGGTTTTTCACGTCCCTTTCATAGTGGGAAAGGGACCCAAAGAGGCGCTGAGGATGCGCGTCTCTGGGGTGCCTGGGGTGACAGGGTCCCACGTGCATCATTAAGTACAACACATGTTCTAAGACAAAGATTTAGATAGTTGGAAAAAAAACATTGAACTGCATACATACAACACACAATTTGCCACTATTTGCAACTTTATATGCACGTGAGCTCCCAGATACAATTCTTTACATCTCCCCTTTTGTCTCAAAGCTGTGAATTCTTGAAGAGAATGACAATGACAGGTGGAGGCCTAATGTAACAATATCTGTTAGGGACTAATCTCTGCCCTGATCCGGGGTCTTCTGCCTCTATCAACTGTTGCTGAAGACACCCTAGGGTGCCCAGACCTTCCTTTTTCCCATTCTCTGGGTTGCACCAATGCACTTGAATCTTGGAATTCGTTTTCTGAGATAGGTAATGCTCCTCCTCACTAAATCAGAGAGGAGGTGGAGCCCTGCTACTCAACTTCCTCTTGTGAATAGGGTTGGGCAGTACGAGCCTACAACAGGCTGCCTCCTGTGGTAGCCTGGCAGTGGTTGTGCATTCCACAAGCAGTGCTGAACTGGGCTGTTCCTGTGGGAACAGATCACAGCCGCTTTAATGGCTTACATCAATCCCGATTCATTACCTTGCAGGTTTGAAGGCTGGGAGTCAGAAACTGGTCTCACTGAGTTAAAAAAAAAAAATCAAGGTGTTGGCAGAACTGTGTTCCCTTCTGGAAGCTCATGAAGAGACTCCATTTCCTTTCCCTTTCCAACTACTAGAGGCCACCCATGTTCCTTGGCTTCCAGCCTGTTCTTCCATCTCCCAAAACAGAAATTGTGGGTCAAGTTCTTATTACATCTTATCAGTCTAGCTCCTCCCTCCCCACCTTCTGCATCTCTCTCTGAGTTAACCTTACTTTAAGGAAAAACTCTGTCAGGCTAGCTGATGATGAATCCTTATTCCCACTTGCTATGCAATGTAACATAATTGCAGATGCCTGAACTTGGAAGTGAAGGGGAAGATGTTGTATTGTGTGTTACATAGAGAAGGTCTCTCTCGTCCCAGCTCATCAAAGAAGAGAAACACAACAGAGGAAGGACTGGGAGGGGTCAGGCCCGCATGTCTAGAACAGCCCTAAGCAGGGTTGAGATGCATGGGGCAGGGGCGACTCCAGAGAAAAGAGGTAGCAGGATAAGGGACATCACAAAATTATCCCATGGAGGAAACTCTGTGAAACATGAAAAAGAAAGAATAGAAGGAAAGACCCAAAGGAATGTTTACACTGAAGACAGCAAGGCTGAGGAGATGCCCACGGCAACTTAGTGGGGCTTTCTTTATTCAGTGGGAGTTGTGATAAAATCAGCTGAAGGATCCAACCAAGGGTCTTTCTGACCCAGAGGGACGGAGGGGGTTGGAGTGTGTGCTTGTGGACAGGACCACAGTCCCTCTTTTGCTGGCTTTCTTTTATTGTTATTTAGTGAGATTAGTGAGATGAGGTCTCCCTGCCCTAGGATTTTTTTTTTTTTTTTTTTTTTTTTTTTTTTTTTTTTTTTTTTTTTTTTTAGTTTTCATCTCAAAAGGAGTTTATTCATTAATCCTTAAAGTAATATTTTAACTAATTCTTCAAGAATTTCATATTATCAATTTGGATCATATTCATGCTCCCTACCCCAACCCGATTCGATTCAGATCTCTCTCCACCTTCCTTGCCTCCCTACCCATCCATCTCTGAGCTGCCCTTGAGGTATTGTCTTCCTCCTCCTCCCTCCTCTTCCCCCTCCTCCCCCCTCCTCCTCCCCCTCCTCTTCCCCCTCATCCCCCTCCTTCTTCCCCTTTTGCATTATTTAAAGCCATTGTGTTAGGTTTGTGTTGTTTAGCTGCTCTTGTGAGTAGAGCCTGTTCAGGTTGACCACAGTCTTGCCTCAGCCTCTGGAGTGCTAGAATTAAAAGAGTAGAGCAGCATGCCTCCGTTCTTATTTTCGCTTCCTGGCTTTCTCCCTTCCTCTTTCTCCCATCTCTCTGTCTCTTGGTCTCACCCCACCCCCAGCAGCTCCATGGATGAGTTGGGAAACCCTGATAACCACAGTTCTCCTCGATTTTTCCCATCAGAGAATAGAGCAGCTGACTTCTGCCCTCCGGGATTTCTAGCCCTTATGGCTTTGGGATATCTATGGATATAAATATGTGCATTATAGAGGCTCATCCTTTGCCCTCTATGCTCAAATATTTTTATGACTTTTTTTGGTGGAATTTGGACAGGCTGTTCCCCCAGGAGAATGGAATCTCAGACAGCTGCTGTCAGAGTGTAGCCTAGCAATGTAGCAATGGCTGCTGCTACGATCTTACTCCTCCATGATGATTCTTCAGTATTCTTCCCTTTTGCTATGGAACTTTGCTTCAATTTATTTTACTTTACTGCTAGTCAATTAAAAAAAAAACTGTGTCACAAATTATAGTAACATGGCATGTAAAGACATGCACTAATGGAGCCCACATGCAAGGATGCTCTCTCAAGATTGTAAATTCTTATATAGGGATGAAAAGAATACATTATATAACTATAAGGTAGAACTAACAATCTTTATTACTAAACTGAGAGTGAGGATGCTTGCCTGTAAGCCCAGAACAGGGGAGGTAGAGGCAGGAGGACCAGGAATTCTCTGTCATCCTCAGCTAGAGAGGAAATTCCAGACCAAGGCCTGGGGAGACCCTGTCTAAAAATTAAAATAAAACAAAGAAAGGAAAAAGTCTAAACAGCAGCAGCAGCAGCAGCAACAATAACAGCAAAATTCATTGTCCTTTTTTGATGCTTCCTTGCCCCAGAGGCTTCAGGACAATGTGCTCATGGGTCTGTGGTGCTATAGGTAAAGACCATCATTGCAATAGACCATTCCATTTTTACCAAAACAAACAAACAAGCACACAAACTTCATTGTTACCGAAAACCATACTCTATTCATACTAGTGCCATTTGGCATTCTCAGCAGGCCAGCACATGGTTAAGGGGAGGTAATACTATATAAGGGGACATGAAAGTCAATGCCGGCTCACCTTAGAGCTCTGTCCTCCATAGCTGTGCTTCTCAGCATGAAGGTTAACATGGGAATGGTTGTGTTCATAGGCCTGAGCCCGGAGCATGGCTCAGGAGAGTCAGCTTGAATTCGGATCCTTAGAGGCTTCCTTCCCTGAGTGCAACATGAAGTTCGATAGTGGGTCACAGGCAAGTGCAGCGTGGTCAGCTCTCCTGGGTAGGTCCAGGACCTGCGTGCCTCCAGGAGGAGGCTCCGTCTCAGCGTGGTAGCTGGAAACCCGGCTGAATCAGTTTTCACAGTGATCTGGAAGAGTCCTTGGTTTGGATGTCTCCTGCTGTCTATAGTCTCTCTTCTTCCTTTCACAGATCTGACCACTTCTTCTCCCTTCACACACTCTGAGAACGCATTCTAGGATCTGTCTGTGTCACCAAGGTAAGTACCTGCCTGTCAGGCAGATTTGCAAACTCAATTAACTTCAGTGGGAGGAGAGTAAGAAAAAAAACAAACAGACAAACAGACAAACAAGAACATAGAGGTGAAGGGTAGCATTCAACAGATGGAACACCTGGTTGTTTGTGTGGTCCCAGGCTCTCTGTGGCCACTTGGGAGGAAATATAGACCTATACCACCCTGCTCCACAATGGCTCAGAGAATTGGAAATCCAGGGTGTAAGACACATTGGGGTTTTGAAAACACAGTTAGCTGTAAATAGCAACAAAGTGTGTCCTAATATATGATTGGTTGGACTGCGGGGAAGTTAGGTTATTTAAAAAGTAAATATGATGTTTAGCAAAAGAGCGCCTGCCTCGGCAGAATAATGCCCCATGATGACCCCCACCAACTGCTGCATGGAAGGCATGGTCCCTTCACTGCCATCCTCCAACAGTGGGGCAGAAGTAGCCAGGTACAAATGCTTGCTAACTGTCTCCTCTTCCAGATCTAGGAGAATCCTCTCAGCCATTAGCTCCTTGAAGCACTTCTGGGGCCTGTGCAGGAGGAGGTGGGCTCCAGTCTCTCGGCTGCATTAACTTCTGGTTAAGAGAACGTGAAGACGTGCTCATTGCTCCGCATGAGCCCATTTCTCATCTCCAGGCTGACTTCAGGCTGAGAGGGAATTTCATGGCACTGTTAGCTGCCTCAGGGCCGCAAGTTAACTTGTCACCTTTAAGAAACCGCTCAAATGGAGCTAGAGAAAGTACCCAAGGAGCTAAAGGGATCTGCAACCCTATAGGTGGAACAACATTATGAACTAACCAGTACCCCGGAGCTCTTGACTCTAGCTGCATATGTATCAAAAGATGGCCCAGTTGGCCATCACTGGAAAGAGAGGCCCATTGGACTTGCAAACTTTATATGCCCCAGTACAGGGGAACGCCAGGGCCAAAAAGTGGGAGTGGGTGGGTAGGGGAGTTGGGGGGGGAGGGTATGGGGGACTTTTGGGATAGCATTGGAAATGTAAATGAGGAAAATACCTAATAAAAATATTAGAAAAATATGGAGGGTGGGAACAGAGAGAAAGAGAGAGGGGATGGGGAAAGAGATTTAAAAGGAGGAGAGACAAGAGTTCTTCAACTTATATTCCTTCAATTTAGGTGTGATATGTTTATCTTTGAGAAAACAATTGTACCTTCAGAGTTATTGCTATACCATCCCCTCCCCCCTCACTTTTTGATAAGCATCCTGCCTTACTGAGACACCAAAATTGCATAAATATTGTTTTAATGACAATGACAAAGAACATCGTTGAAAATCACTTAATAGATGCAGAACGAGGAGAATATACAGGTAGGGACTCATTAGCGCTGTAATTTTTCCAGTCTTCCTTAGCAATAAAAATACCAGTTTGGTGATGAGCTTAAAAAAAAAGAAAGAAAGAAACCGCTCAAACTCTGGTCAGGCAGGGGAAATATGTATTGAGTCACTTCCTGAAGGAATGCACTCAGACACTAGCTTATTTCAATTCCAGGAATATTTATCTGGCACCCAATGTGTTCTAGTAGCAGAGGGAATATAAAGACGGAGCTGATAGAGACTTGGATCTCGATGAGCTCAGACTACAATGGGTCCCACACAGGCTCCCAACAAACCTGAATGGGGTCATTACTCCACAGTGCTAGTTAATGTCTTGATGTCTCAGGTGGAAGTCATGACAGGCACAGCTAATAGAACCTGCCCTCTCTCCTGAAATTGAATATAAAAGAACCTTTGCCTAATTTAAACAGAGACTTCAATTTAAACAAATGTTAAAATAAAAGGTTTCAGTTGAGAGAATCTGTCACAAACCTTTCTTTTCTTGCCTGCCAGAAACATTCCTCATCCCGCATCCCTCCATGGAGGACATTCAACTTGAGGCCAAGTTGAAGCCATTGGGTGGGAGGGTGATGTTACCAGCTTGAAAGGTCTTGGGCCCTGCTTACCCCCGCCCCATGTTGTCTTTCTGTGTCCTTGCTAGTACTTTGAGTTGAGACCACACACTAGTAGAGAATTTTCTGGCAGCTTTTGAATCAATCTCAGCCCTTGGTCCAGCCCCCTTTGTGTTTAGGTTACAGAGCTTGGAGGTTTTGTTCAACCTACTTTGCACTGAAGCACTACAATGAGAACGTCCTTTAGGGTCGAGGTATGTCTAGAGAGACTCCCCTACTGCCAAGTACTCTTTGTCTCACAGCAAATGGAAGATGGAGAAGCCCAGAGCAGTGATTATACCTCTGTCATTTACATGTGACTCTTACACTACAATGTGTTCAGCTATTTTTTTTTCAGTGGTGGTGGGGGTTTGGACAAAACCGAGATTAATTCCTTTTTAGAATGTGACAGAGTGACCTATGAGGACAGGTTTATTTTGCTCACAAGGGACTCAGGCCATCCTGGCAGGGAAGCTGAGATGGCTAGCTTGAGTGAGTGTGAGTAGGATAGTCACAGTGCCCCTCAGTTGGGAAGCAGAGGGAGACAACTGCAGATTTTTAGCTTGCTTTCATCTTGCATGTCCCTAGCTTATTGTCTTACTAGAATAGGTGAGGCCTTATTGGAGGAGGGGTCTCACTGGAGGTGGGCTTTGAGTTTTCAAAAGCCCATGTCAGGCCCAGTGTTACTCTCTCTCTGCCTCCTGCCTTTGGATAAGGGTATGAAGCTCTCTGACCGTGTGCTTCCTGCCATGATTATCATGGACACCTCTAAAACTGTAAGCACGCCTTCCATTAAATATTTTCTTTTATAAGACTTGCCTTGGTCCTCATGTCTATTCACAGCAATAGAGCAGTAACTAAGACCTGGGCGTATACCAACTGAAAATTTACTTAACCAAACCTGGTTATCAATCCGAGGTGTTTCATGCAGAGTTTGCCCGTGCTAAGTCTCCCCTCACATTCAAGATTTCTATGTGTATGAGCTGCAGAGATTTTTTTTTTTTTTTTTTTTTACTGTGACTATTCAGGTTTCTGCTCTGATGGAAGTATAATGGTTTAGATACAGAAGACAAAGATTTAAAGTAATTTTCTACCATCGTTCCTCAGCATCTATTAAATTAGTAGATCTTTAGACTAAATTCTATTAGTTTGATTTGAAAATTACATTTGAGCTGCTCACTTGAGTGCCATTAAAAGGAATTCAGTGAGTTCTGATGTTGCACTAAGATGGAATTTCCAAAGTCTTCTGAAATGGCCATAAACATGTGTCTGCCTTTTTTTTTTTTTACTATGTATTCACGAGAAATGGCTCTTTCAGTATTAATAACTATAAAAACAAAACACTTGATAAATTTTGAAAATCACTGAAGACTACTATGTCCTGCAGTATCAAATATTCAGAGAAAGTTTAATTCTGTATGTAAAAATAAGCAATTCATCTCTGCACTATAAAAATTATTTCATCCTTAGTAAATGCTAACATTACACACACACACACACACACACACACACATACATATACCAAAGATTTTTAAAACATCCTTATAAAACTTATTTTTAGTAAATGTTTGACTTATAGGCTTATTGTATTTACTGATATAGCTGGGTTCATATAAAGATTTCCCATGTAAAATGGTAGGTCAAAAGATCTTGCATTAGGCCAACGTATTCAAGTTTTTTTCTACTTAGATTTCCTGAAAGCTCTTTGAAAACCCAAGTTTAAATTCAACCTTACCTTACTCTGTCTGTCATTCCTTGAGAACCTCCTCCTGTCCTTCCCTGTGTTTCCTGCCCTTTCACTATCAGAAACTAGCCCACTGCCCACATGTGAGCCTCCTTCTGTCATTACTTCATCACAAAGCCCCACCCACATGTTGGGATAATATTATTAAGCACAGAGTAAATGTTGTCTTCGTATTATTCAAATGCTGGTTTCTATGCCTGCAGAGTTGAGTGTAGACTGGACTTTGGTATTATTATTCATATGGCTACATCTTGTAAACACTCCCTCTCTAACATTCTGATTGGCTTATTAAAGAGCTGATAGCCTATACCAAAGGCAGGAAGTAGAGGTTGGTTTGTAGATGCAGCAGACAGATGGCTTTTGTTGGTGTGAAATATCTGGGGTCTGCGACCACAATCTGTACTTCCCAAAGATGATGAAACCATTTCTAAAGACCTGGGAGTCTGCTATTCCCATCATCTTTTCTTTTTCTTCTTTTCCTTTTCTCTTCTTCTTCCTCCTCTTCCTTCTTATCCTTCTTTTTTTGTGATATGTAACTGGTCACATCATGTTTCTTGACTCCTGAATTTCACTAGCCTGCCATCTTCCCCACTCCCCAAATTACAAAATGGAGGACCATGTGTCTTTTCCCTCTATCAGGTGACCTCACAAATCATATGAACATTACCTCATTAACCCAGGATGCTTACTACGGCTAAGGCATGGCTGAACACCTCACACAGTGCCTGTACAGCTGGGGTTGGAGGCTAGCAGCAGATCAAGGCACAGCCATGGCTTGCCAAGCCACTTCCTCATATCACCTCACTTCTCCAAGGATTTGTGTTTTCCGTCCAAAGCGACACTGTCTGGGAAGGGGATCTGCCTTAGGACCAACAGGATCCATCAAGGGAGTTCAAACATTTTCTCTCAAACCTACATCTCTCATTGAAAAGTTAGTACATTTTAAGTGCAACTGTCTGAAAAGGAAAAAAGAAAAAAAACAAAAACAAAAAAACAACAAAAGACCAAACCAAACAAACTCAAGTGCAGTTAAAACCAGTTACAATAACAGCAAGGAAATTCGTGGTGGGAGGCTTGTTTACCAAGATACCCTCAGGAAGCTGGTCTCAGGAACCCCTTGTTCAGTCAAAGAAAACTTTTTAAAGTGTCTAAATTCAGCAAACAGCCAAGAGATGTTCCCATTGAGCCTGAAATCAACGGAGTGACTTTTTATGAAGCTGGCTTGGGCAGTGTCCTGCGTTACGGGAATTCGCTAGGCACCCTACCCTGACCCTGAACCTCTGTGCTCAGGCTGCTCAGCCGCTGAGCCTCACTTCCCAAGGATTCTCCTGGCTTGCGATGGCTGGTTTCATCCTTTCCCCCAACGTCATGTTCACGTGTTTTTTGTTGTTGTTTTTGTTTCTGTTTTGTTTTTTCCACTTTGCAACACTCTCAAGTGTTGTTGCTTCCTTTATGAGTCTCAATAAAAGCTCCTGAGAGAATACTGTGCAAAAAGCTTATGTTCTTCTTAGAGGCGGGGTTGCTGATTCTAGTGGCCCCTTCCTAGTCAGAGGCAGAGCTGAGACCCAGGCTGGGGTCCATGGTCTTCTGCGAAACCACTCTTTCCACAGGTTCGTTTGTCTCTAACTTGGCGGGTGAAAGAAGTCTCCCAGCAGCTTTCTGGATATCCACACGCCCTGCAGAACCGCTGCCCACGGGAGACAGGTGTTTCCTTTATCCCCTTGGGTGGCCAGCGTTCATGTCAGGAAAATTAAACAGCCCTAAGTTGTTTTCTGGCTCGCGTAGCCTTTTCTTAAAGTTCATTGCCAATTCCTGTTGGCTTGGGGTGGGGATGGGGGCTTCTGGAAAGCTCTTTATTATGAACTGACCTTGGTACCGACCCATTCTCTGGGGGAAAAAAAAGAGAGAGATTTTGTTACATTATCATGTAAAACTGAAAAACGTAAGTGTATATATGAGACTTTCAAGACAGGAGTCTAGGAAATCCTGACGTGTTTGACAAGAACATTGTTTAAAATGGTCAGAGAAGACGCAGTACAATTTACATGACTGAAGATGGGCCTGGTTTGGAAGGAGGGTTGAGACCTCCAGCCACTCTGGTGGTATTATGATCCCTCCTCTTGCACAGGGGCTATACTATCCTGGAGAGTAGTCAGAGCAAACGTGGGTTTTGGAATCAAAGGCACAAACAGTTCCTTGACTGTATCTTCTATTGCCTGTGTGACTGTGGGGTAAGTTACTTACCCTCTCTGTTAGGTGTATCTCTGTTGCCTCTGTGTTGGAGGGAATTCGAAAGATACATACATGAAAAGCACCTTGGACAGAGACTGATGCGTGGCAAACAGAAGTCAGGGTGCTGACAAGAGTGCAGATGATGGTGACAGCGAGTCCCATTGCTAGGACCAAAGCATTCATCTGCAGGTTGCTCCAGTGCACGGAAGCACTTTGTGCATTTTAGAGTGGTCTGTTAACACAGATACACATCCTTGCAAAGAACTCTCTACCTGTGGCGGCTGTGGTCTTCCTGCAGGTGTGTGGGAAGGGGTGTGGCCAGGGAAGCTGCGCAGAGCCCAGGTAGTCATCAACAGCAGCAGCAGCAGCTTTCTCTTTCTCCTCTTCCTCTTCTTCTTCTTCCTCCTCCTCCCCTTCTTCCTCCTCCTTCACCTCCTCTACCTCTTTTACTTTAATGAACATTCACAGGGAATATAATGTAATGAATGCCCTTATTTTAATTGTAATATCTGGAGCAACTCCAGTCACATCCAAGGAACTGACCCTCAGGAAGGGTTGTGTTTTGTCCTATTTGGAAAGAAAAATACCACTGAGATAGTTTGCTAGGTTAAAAATCTGTAAATC
Organism: Mus musculus; assembly: GCF_000001635.26. Taxonomy (NCBI): domain Eukaryota; kingdom Metazoa; phylum Chordata; class Mammalia; order Rodentia; family Muridae; genus Mus; species Mus musculus. Next base: position 65,280,708 of record NC_000077.6, read on the forward strand.
TAAAATTTAAAACTCCAAGGGGAGTCCTCTCCCCTCTCTCTCTCCATAATTTGGTCTTGTTGAAGGTTTGAAGATGGACATAAAGCAATACCTTCCAGGGAGACAGAGACAGGGAGTATTTTATCAAAGTTTTCTGAGGTTGGGAGTGTAGCTCAATGGTAGAGTGATTGCCTAGCACACAGGGCCCTGGGTTTCATCCCAGTACTGCCAAAGCCCAGTTCTTGAATGTGACCAGTGGCACATGCATTTATGAACACATGCTTATCCATTCATACATATCTAACCATTAGCTGACACTGAGTGGTCCTGTGTGCTAGGCATTTGAATGGTTGGAGTATCTCACTTAATATTCACCATTTGGGAAGTAGGCACAATTTCTATTCTCCTACAGACGGGGAAGCTGATGCTGAGAGGGAAAAAAATGACCTTAAAATAAGACCATTAGGCTGTCTATACTAACACTAAATCTCAGGGTCATCCCAAGAGCTTGGAGGGCCTGCATCTTTTGATGCTTTCCACGTAGTATCTGGCATCTGAGGAGACTCAAAGTAGTCTGTGAGGCTAGGTAGGTCGGATAGGCCCCTGCTCTTTGCTTTGTTTCTCTGTGTGGCCTGCTCTCCATGAACTGCCCCTGGCGTGGGTTTGCCAGATATGTAGACAAGAGTAGAGTGTCGGCTGTTTGGCTTGCATGGTTGCAGAGGGCTTCCTTGTGTGTTGATAAAGTTCCTTTGCCAGGCTCAAATAATGGTACCAAGTGGGTGTGCCAGCACTTGCCTACTGAGATAGGCATTACCTGGTTATGGTCAGTGAGAAATGTACAGCAGGCTGCATTCAGGAGGTCTCTGAAAGACTGAAGCTGAGACAAGTTTATTGCAAGCACTTGGACTTTTTAATACCCTCATCCGAAACAGAACATAATGGCTATTGCCAGGATCAATACAATGGTACTTGTCAGGATACAATGATGTTTGCAAGACTATACAAGGTACACATGATTAATGTTTAAGACCAATTGTCCTGTTATGTTTCTGCTTCCTTGGCTTCTTGGGAATGCAGAGAAACACAAACCAGCCTGATGCTCCATTGCCTGAGGGAGTGCTTTGGTTTCTTGGGAACCAAAAGGCACTCAGTGCTCCAGGAGCCACGGACTCTAACCTGAAAAGCCTATGACACATGCCTCTCAGGGCAACTAGACCGGGCCAACTCCATAATTCCCTGCACCTAACATGCTGTTTCAGTGACTCAAAGTTTTATATAGATATGAGTCCTATAAAAAAACTATTCGTCCAAAGCCCTCAGATTTTTAAGGGATAGCCCTATTTAGGGAAATGACAATGTGTGACAAATGTCATCTGATTGCTAAGTGACAGGGCTGGATTCTGGGCTCAGGTACATCTGAATGACAAAGTTTTCCTTCCTTCCTTCCTTCCTTCCTTCCTTCCTTCCTTCCTTCCTTCCTTCCTTCCTTCCTTCCTTCCTTCCTCCCTCCCTCCCTCCCTCCCTCCCTCCTTCCCTCCCTCTTTTCTTTCTTTCTTTCTTTCTTTCTTTCTTTCTTTCTTTCTTTCTTTCTTTCTTTCTTTCTTTCTTTCTTTCTTTTTTTTTTGAGACAGGGTTTTTCTGTATAGCCCTGGCTGTCCTGGAACTCACTTTGTAGACCAGGCTGACCTCGAACTCAGAATCTGTCTGCCTCTACCTCCCAAGTGCTGGGATTAAAGGCGTGCTCCACTACCGCCCGGCTCCTTTCTTTTTAAAGATATTGCTGATTGGTTCTTATATATAAATATAATGAAAACAGGCAATTTCCTCAACCCTCAAATTTTCAAGTCTTTTATGTGTAGGGGACCAAATAAGCATTGTATAACTTTCTTCGCTTTTGACTAGAGTCTACTTCTGGTTCACCTTATGTAAGAATATGAATGTAATAGTCTGTGTAGGTTTACTTTTGGGCCACTAGAACTTCTCAGAAGTGGATTAACGATTTGGGTTAATGTGAGGACACTAGTCACGAAGGTGTAGGTCTTGGCACTAACAGCATTCAAAAATAGCTCCATTGCTCTCAAGTTGGAAATGACACCACATCTGGGGACATCCTGATGTCTGACAGAGCAGGGGTGGGGGGAGGAATAGAGAGAGGGGAAGAGAAAGAGAGAGGCATATTCATGACTATGGAATTAAGAAACGAACGATGCTGTTTGTTTATTAAGATGATAACTCATTCGAACATCACACAGAGCAAACCCCCTTTAGGCAGATAATAAGCACGGCGTGTTCTTTATGATAGAGCAGCCATAAAACTAGAAGACTTTACTCTTTGTTATTTATTGGGTCAACCGGACAAATCATTTTTCTACATGCCAGGCTTGGAAAATTCTTTTATTTTTCTGTCTCCGTCTTATAAATAAAAACAGCATAGAGCTGATAAATTTATCTTAATGTGTTCTGTACTGTAAAATCAACATGAGTTGGCCTTGGCATAGAGGCTTTTGGTCCGAGTGTGGATGGCATGCATATGTTCTTATTTTTCCATTACTTTTTTTTTTTTTTTTTTTTTTGCTCAGGGCAATGGCAAAAAAAAATGTTTTAGGATGCATATCCTAAATCCATTTATTTCTCTTTGACCACCATATTAGACTGTGGACCTCAGCATGTTCTTCTCATCTGGATGCTATAATCCCTGTCTACCTAATCTCTGATGTCTCACCTTATCCCTCTAAAGCCCACTCTCTGCACAGCCATCAGTGGCCTGTTCAGAGGAAGACAGCTCATGTTGGCTCAGAGCTTGCTTGGTGCTCTCCCACAATGCCCCTAGGATCAAACCTAGCCCCTGCTGTGGCCCATGGGACCCCCTCCTGGCAGCTTCTCCTGTAGCTTCTGGTTCTTCCTGCTTCTTTTTCCATTCAGCTCTTCTCCTCAGCAGCTACTGGGGAAGAGTGGCCAAACACGATGACCTCATTAGCAGGCTCATTTGCCCTTTGCTTTCTGGATGTGCCCAATTAATAGGAGGTTCTGGCAGGCATTGGAGGGAGGTACAGAGTGAGGTTCCCAGCCCAACTGCAGCCTTCTTCTGATAGCTAGTCCCTCCTCTTCTTGCTGTTCTCCTCATGGTTGGGATGTCCTGCCAATCTAGCCCCTGGAAGTATTCAACATGACTCTGTGGGGTCCTCATCCCACCTACATCTTTGCAATTATCCCTTTTATCCAAATTGCCTCCAATTTTCCAAGTGTCTATTGCTCCTTACTGGCCTTAAAGTTTCTCCTATGTGGCACCTGCACACCTATCACCAGCCTTGCTCTCAGCTTGCCTGCTGTCTTGCAGTCACATGCACATCCTAGGAGCACTTAGGCTGCTGCATGCAGGGCACAGCCCCCTTAGCTCCCCAACTCTTCACCTGCCTGAACTTCACTCTCCCGAGTCTTCTCTGACATCCCTATCTTAGGAAGGTAGCTTCCTCTTTCCAGACCCTGTCTCTGACTTCCTTCAAGTCCCAGGATTAGCTGGATCTGTCTTGTTTAGTTATCTTCTTAAGTGTCTGTTTTTCTAGCCCCGTCTCTGAAATGTGAGCAGGTTACTTAAGTATGTGGCCTGTGCCTTTGTCACCTCTGTGCTCAGAATCAGGTCTTGCACATGGCAGCTGCTTAGTAACTATTTGCTAAGAATTAATTGAGTGAATCTAGTTGGACCATCTCATTTACAGGTGAGGATGTTGGGAGCAGTGAAGATAGACTGAATTTCCCAGGAACTCATAGAATGATGCACCAGGGTGCCTGGACCCATCAGCACTTCCCAACCTTTCCATTGATTTGTGTCTTGTCCTTTCTTAGGACAAGGTCTCCTTTCTTCCCTGAGTATGCATATTATCACAGAGAACAATTTAAGCCATGACGTGGACTTTCTTATTCATATTGTCCTAATCTATTATTGTTTTCCCCTTCACCTCCCCCTCTTCTTCCTCCTGTCTTCACATCTCATTGTAGCCATGAGACACAGATTATGAGTTAATTTTTACCACTAGAAAGAAGGCATCAAAGCAGGAAGAAGCTCAAAGAAGACAGAACATTGATCATTACAATGGTAACTAACAGTCCTCGATTGAGGGTTACACTCTGAGATCATGCATCACCAGTAACTGTATATTCTTCATACCCATCCTATGGTCTAGATATTATGCTATTACAGAGGAAGAGTTGACATTCATGGAGGCTGGGAGGTTGCTTGAGCTATTAAGAATGTAGAGTAGATGTTGACACGGGTGTTGCTCTAAACTCGCCTACTACCTTCCTCCCCAAATTTATTAAAGCTTCTGCTAAGTGAAGGCAGGAGATGTAATTGAAACAAAGTCAAAGGGGAGAGACTGAACATAGAGTCCTGTGAGCAGTGCTACTCCTGTTTGGATAATCAGATGTGGGTAGAAGAAGGGAGTCCACGGATCAGAGGCCACAAAATAATCAATTGAAAGCTAAGAAGCAGAAAGAAGGTCTTATATCCTATATTGATCTGCTTTTCATTGCTTCAATAGAGTACCCATGGCAGGTTAACTATGTATAACAAGGAAGTCTACTTAGTTCGTGATTCTGAGCATTCAGAGACTGATGGCCAGACTGGCCCAGTTTTGGGGAAGATCCCATGCAGGTGGCAATGACAGGAACATGTGTGGGGACAAATGGTCATCACCAATCATGAGAGTAAAGAAAGAATGGAGAAAAGCACTCCCTGTGATCCCAGCCCCTCCCATTAGACTCCTATTTCCAAGTGTCCCATGAGTTCTGCTATGACCCTACTGAGGACCAACCTTCTAGTACATTCCAGTGCAGGATCCAACAACATCCAAGCAGCATCTTAAGACAGAGATTGGGGACTGAGGCTCATAGTAATGATGGAGCTTTCTGAAACTTTCTCCATATTTTCAAACGTCTTTGGAAATAGTTTGGGGAAGCATACTTGATGGCCAAGGGGATTCTTAACTTAGCAGCAGAAGGAGGCACTGACTTTGTTCTATCGACATTATCCTGAAGCATGGTGATTCGATCATGGTGATGTAATAAAGCAGTCTGTGGTAGGCAAGAATGTCTCGCCCAGAGGAGAGAGCCAAACCAAGGGTTTGATGACCATTGGCTACCAATCAGAGTAATCAGGCCATTGACAGTGGCCCCTTACCTGCAGACCAAGGTTTGGTGTTTACTGGGTTCTTTTGACTGGTGCCATCTGCAGAGGACATCTTTTTGTCCAGAAGAGTTTCTCTTGATTGCAGAAGATAAATGGAAAGAATGGCTGGGCTGATCAACTAGGCAGGTGAGGAGTTGTGAAGAACTTAATCTCTATACTGTATTTCAAAGAAATCTCAACTTATTAGTATGCAGAGTCCATTGTGCAATTGATTCTAACAAAAACTACATCTGCATTTTCCTAGGTCTACTTTTGAGCAGCCCAATGTTTTCTTCATAATATTTACTTCTGGGTAAATAGAAATTCTCCAATTCTGATACAAAACAGAAAGATCAGAGAAAGAAAATAAATAGATGACGTGGCTGTTTAAAGATAATGCACAATGTTTTCTAGCAGCGTAAATATTTGATTGTAAAAACTTTCAATATGTTGTGTCTGTTAACTCATAATGTACAACATTTAAATAACTTATCCAGCCCAAGTGGGCTTGGGTCACTAAGGAGGACAGAGGGAAGGCCAGCCTGGCAGGAGGCCAAATTCTCATCACAGCACACCCAATGGCTGACCCCAGATGCTCTAACTGTTCCATCTGGAACTCTTTGGCCAGGATCTAGCCACAGACAAAAATCAGAGGGTTAAATGGGGCCCTGTGTATATAAAATTTGATTTTGAATATTTCTCTGTTTCCAACCTAGGGCCTTGGTGTGCTAATCAAGCATTCTGAGTTATACCCCCAGCTCTTGGTGTTTTGAGGTGAGCCTCAGACTCATGATCTTCCTGCCTCTACCTCCTGAGTGCTAGGATCTCAGACACTCCCAATTAAACCTCTGTGCTGTTAATTCCTGTTAAACCATTGGATGCTCAGTTTGACTGGCCCTCTGACATGACTTATCAACTTTTGTGTTTAGTGTGAAGGGTTAGATGGTGTTTCTGGATCACCGTGGAGGATTGACTGAAATTCCACCCAACTCATGGTCTCCTTGTCTCTCTACACACTTAATTGTGTGATCAGGGTTAGCTTTACAGTCAAGTGGCCTGAATGTGGGAGACCTTTTACATTTTTGCTGTGTGTGTGTGTATGTGTGTGTGTGTGTGTGTGTGTGTGTGTGTGTGTGTGTGTATGCACGCGCGCGCGCAGTTATGCTCACCTCTGTAGGCAGTTGTGGAGGGCAAAAGTTGATGATGTGATGCTTTTGTTCCTCGATCATTTATGTATTGCTTTTGAGAAGGTCCACCATTGACCTGTAGTTTGCTCAGCCAGTGACTCAGATTCTTAGCCCTTTCCTAGTCTCTCAGCCTTGGTCTTGTCACCTGTAACAAGGGATAAACACAACACAATGAGCCTCACCCTTCTTCTAGGTAGTGGTGAGTGATGGGTACAGTCTATGAGGACACCAACCCTGAGCAGACACCAGATCCACTGGTGGCTTGCCTTCCAGCCTCCAGTTTTGAGTCCGGGGAAGACTGGGGATGAATTCACTGGGAAGTGTGTTGGCTGGACAGATTGTTCTGCCCACGCTCAGCAACCCGTGAACCTGTCTGCAGGGCCTCTCGGAAGGACGGACGGTTTTCAGACCTCCCCCATGCTGCAGGGGGTTCTGCTGAGCCTTGGATGAGTCTTGATCACAGAAGTATACTTCAGCTTCAGCAAGACAAGTGGAAGAGGAAGCCCAGCCAACAGTCACACTGGTCCACTCTTCTTTTGAAGAAATGGGAAGATCTGAGGCAAGTACAGTGTTTATTGCATGAATCTAAACTCCATTTTTTTCCCCTATTGTGGTGATGAAATTCTCAGACCAAAGTGACTTAGGAGAATGGGTTTATTCCAGCTTCCATTGAGAGTTGCAAAGCATGATGGGAAGTAAACGGCAGTAGGAGTTCGAAGCACCTGGTCACATATCATTTGTACAGAAGGAAAGGATAGTGAATGCAGACAGCCTGGTGTCCAGCTCTCACAGAGGATGATCTTAGCTATGCAATTCACCAGTAACAGTGGCCAAGTCTTTCCACCTCAATTAACAGCATCAGCACCATCCCCGCTTCCACACACAAGCCTGCACTGCACGTGGTCTCACAGTGCTTCTAGATTCTGTCCGATTGGCAACATGAACGGCCGAATCCATTAACAATAACGTGGAAGTGATGTGTGGATGGATTCTTGCCAACTTTGAAAATGACAAGATAAAAGATGTATTCTTGCTATTACCCTGAGTGACTGTGAGGATCAAAGTCTGAAACCAGGGGGACAATGAAAAGCATTAATGTCCCAGTTTCAGAGAGAGTGGCCATGAGTTTATACCTCTTTGTAGGTGACCTGTTATCTAACTGGCCTGACTCAGGGCACATTTCAAGTCTCTTTTGAAGTTTGTTGATTGAATGGGTGAGCCTCCAGACTGTGTGTGTGTGTGTGTGTGTGTGTGTGTGTGTGTGTGTGTGTGTGTGTGTGTGTCTGTGTGTTGCTTTTATTTTCATCTTTATGTGGTGGCTGTGTGATGGGTATGAGAATTCTTAGTGTTTTCAAAGCTTGCTCCTGCCATTTTGAGACTGAGAATTCCTGAATCCCGCTGAGAAGCGACTATTAAAGCTACCGTCGGGTAGAAGCCTGTTCTGTTCCCTGCTTGGCATCTCATCTCTGCTGATAGGATTCCCGAGAAGAAAGGCACATAGTAGATTTAGACATCGTGAACTCCAGATTTAGAAACAGTAAAATAAAATAAAATAAAATAAAATAAAATCAACCCATGATAAGGACCTGCTGAGTTAATTATCCAAGAAGAAAGTAGTTTGGGCAATTGGTGTGATTAGAGCATGAACTATCTGGCCATGCATCTGTGTCATTCAGAGATGACTGGCAGCCCACATGCCCACACATAGTCACAGTGTCAGAATAGCCTTGCTTATTTGCATCTTCGCAAATCTTTCCTGTCCTTCCCATTTTATGGACCAGTGTAAAAGTAGTCATGGAACTCGGAGGTCTCTGATGTAATTAATTCTATTATTCCTTGTATTCCCCTGCACCCGGATTTAGAGCTGAGAAAGACTCCATCACATTTCCACTCATTGCCTCACACACTAAATATTCAGTGTCTCTTACTGAAAAATGGAGAAAACTGACACTCTACAAAACACAGCCTAATGGGAAATTGCACTGTAGGACACTGGGTTATGAAAGCAAAGGGAAATGTTTTCATCTGAAGATGGTTTTGGACATATTGATGTGAATAGGTGAACTATATGCCATATATATATATATATATATGAGCTATATGCCATATATTTATGAACCCTAATGTTAACATATTTTCCATTTTCTACTGCTAATGAAAATGTAACACCTTTTCAACTTAGTGGAATATCACCACGGAATTGGCGGAGATTTTTTTTCTTTTTGGTAGACTATAAAATGATGGTTAATATTACAGTTAACAGTAATATAAGGTAAAGCATTGGAGCCAAACTGTATTTGTTTATCAAATAATAAGAGTGCACAGTAGAGATTACCTGGGCATTCAGAGGTTTCTGGGACTTCAGAGATGACTCAGTGGCTAAGTGCATGTGCTCCTTTGGCGGAGGACCTGAGTTTGGTTCCCAGGAACCAGGTTGAGTAGTTCACAACCACCTGACACTCCAGCTTTGGAAGTTCTGATTTTCTTTTTGCCTGACCACTACATACAACTGTAGTAACACGCATCTGCAAAGACAATCACAAATATACACATAATTGAAAATAGATAAATATGTAAAATCTTTTTACAAAAGAAAAAATTTCTTGTAGACTAGGCTAGACAACATTAAAGGAGAAAGGAATAGCTTGCTGGAACTTGGGGCTTAGGGAGAGAAACTCAGGAAGAAGTGGATGGAAGGTGTGTTCGAGTTTTAGCTGAGAAAAGCACAGATGTAGACATGATATACATTTCAGAGATTTTGACCATGTAAATTTTATTGTAATGGAGAACGTGTCATGTGGCTGTGTGAAGCAGAACAGGGTATGGCTGTCACAAAGGTGGAATCATCACAATTAATCTATGGGTTTGTAGTTTAAAGTGTCTGTCTCTGGAGACAGAGCATAGAGTTGGGATTTCTCCATGATCCAGCAGAAACAGAGAGAAGAGCTGCATTGGGGTGTTAGAAGTAGGAAGCAGGGGAACATGAAGGCATTGACTCATGACAACTGTTAAGTTTACTATTATATTTAACATTTTAATTACATGTATGTATGCATGTATGTATGTATTATGTATGTATGTATATGTGCAGTCATGTGCCCTCTGAGGTCAGAGGCATTGGATTCCCAAGAGCTAGAGTTACAGGTAGTTACGATCTATCTGACATGGATTCTGTGAATTAATCTTCAGACTTCTGCAGGAGCAGTGCATGCTTTTAACTGCTGAACCATCTCTCTCGTCTTGTCTTGAGTTTTTGTTGGAAGGGTCAAGAGTATTGTTTTCAGACAAATTCTTGCCTACGGAATCACCAATCCAGCCTTCCAGTGAAAATTTCAAAATATGCCTGGATATTGCTTGTATTCCTCAACACTGAAGAATAGCCTGTGGCCTTCTTCATTCTTGTGCACCCTGTCTCTAGATTTGCCCATCTAGATTTGTGTGTCTTTTTTTCTCTTTCTCCGTGGTCTGCTTTGCAGGTGTACAGGAAGGGAACTTAGTCTTCTCAAGCGTGCAATGTGGCCCTGTGTCACTAGGCTATGTTCATCCAAGAATGGTAGATTTTATTCTTGCATTTTCAGTGTTGCAGAGAAGTTAGATGTTGGGGCCATTTAAATGAGAATGCTCCCCTTATGTTCTTATATTTGCATGCATAGTCCCTAGACAGTGAACTCCTTAAGAAGGATTAGACAGATTAGGGGGTGTGGCCTTATTTGAGGGAGTGTGTCACTAGGGGTGGGCTTTGAGGTTTCAAAAACCCATGCCACATCCAGTATTTTTCTGGCTGTCGGATGCTTGCAGATCAGGATGTAAAACACTGAGTTGCTGCTGCAGCGCCATGCCTGCCTGAGTACTGTTATGCTCCCTGCACCCCCCCCCCCCAAACAACCCATGATGATGAGCAACTAACCCTCAGAAACTGCAAGCAAGCCTTCAATGCTTTCTTTGGTAAGAGTTGCCTTGGTCATGGTGTCTGTTCACAGCAATAGAACAGTAACTAAGACAGGTGTAGACTTGGATTCTTTTTGTTAAATCTTTAAAGTAGCTGGATGCGCATGGGAAATTTTTCCCTAAAAATTGACTATATATATATATATGTGTGTGTGTGTGTGTGTGTGTGTGTGTGTGAGAGAGAGAGAGAGAGAGAGAGAGAGAGAGAGAGATAGGTTTCAGCTTATATAATACTCAGCGAACACTTTCAAACTAAAAAGACTCCTACCTTTTTCCAGTTCAGGATAACTTTCTTTCGGTTCTTCAGCCATTTTTTTTTAAATACTCTGACCTCTCAGGAATTCTTGTTACATACAACACCGACATCTGGGTCGTTCTTTCTGTATTTCTCATCTTCTTAATCCTTTATCATGTTTGTCTCTTATACTCCCAGTTATGGGAAGACATCTTGTACCATAATTAAATTATTCCATTTTATTTGAAATCCATTTGCTCTGTACAACATTCATTTCATTTTAAAAGGTAACTGCCATTTTAAAATTGCTAGTAAACATTTTCTGAAGCCATTCCTGCCTTTATTGGACATATTTTATAAATGTGGACTCTTCCTTAATTGTCTTGAGTATGTTTCAGAGAGATCAGGTTGCCCACAATTGTTCCAATAACTGCTATTGAAATAATGGGCCATTCCCATCCACTAATAGATCAGGTTCCTTTTGAAGACTGTTGAGTATTTTGGCCTTGTTGCTGCCTCACCCATGATCATTCTTATAGATAAATACTTGTCCAGTATTGGGAGATGAAATGTGTTCTGCAATGGTCTGGTTTTCATTACTATAATGAAAAATTCCCAGGGAGCATAACATTATAAAGAAGGAAGGCTTATATAGCTCAGAGTTCTAGAGACCTAAGAGCCCTATCAGCTTCACTCTGGTGAGGACCTCATGACAGATGGCAGAATTGTGGGCAAGAATGCCAATCAGGAACTTTTCTAGGTCTTCATAGAACAGTGTGGAGTGTGGGACTGAAATTGCTTCTTATGTGTCAACTTGTATGGTTGGTTGGTATGAGAGGCTCTGTGCTCCAGGGCTAGTGAGTCCAGTTCCATGGTGCAAAAGGATGGAACCCCTACGTCCATATCTTCAGAATCTCTCCCCCCTTGAGGTTTTTCTATACAGAGAATGAATGAGAGAATGGAGCAGAGAGAAAAATCGAGTGCAGATGAGAATGAAGGTCAGAGACTGGGGACTAAGCCTTCAGAGAAGACAAGCATATGGACACCTTTACATAAGGAACAAAGCACGCTGCCCCCCCCCCCCAATTATTGCCTGGGTCCCAGTTACACAATCTTAGCGAGCTGTGAGAGTGTGGATCTGGGGCTCTTCACATAGACAACCACAAAACTAGTTCCTTTAATTCCTCTGACACAGCCACGGCGGATTCAACTGTTCATTCTGTTCCTTCCTAATTACATAAAATTTATCTAGCTAAATCAAAAGGGCCACTGGGTGGTACTGATTCAGTTTTCCCAAAAGAATTATAATTCAGGCAGGCCTCTTGATTATGTTTAAAATTGGGCAAACAATTGACCTTTAAGTAATTGATGTGTTGGAGTTATGTGAGAACATTTGTAGCAAAACACTGCCTTTAGGATGGCTACATAAATATTTGTGTCTCAGTCTTACCCTTGGCTCAGTTTGTGATCACAGAGGTTTTCTGAGGCCATGCTGTGTGTGATAAGGTGATTAACAACCCTGGCTGATTCCAATACAAGCACATGGGCAGCAGCACACAGAGGGAATCCTTCCCTCAAGAGATGCTTACAGAAGCATCTGTAACTGGGGCACTGAGGAGTCAAAAGGTAATGAATTACAGCCTCTGCTCTCAAGCAAGTGGTATGAGCTCGGAGAAGGTACTTTCCTTGCTTGAGCCCCAGTCTCCTTGCCTATAAAATATGATTACTAAACCCTGACTGACTATTTTCAAATTTCACCCAAGATCCTGAAAAGTTTAAAATCATGCTAACAGGAAGTCCTAGGTCTCTGTTAACATAAAAACATGGCTTCTCCCTGGTCTGGCTCTTACAAACAGGAGGGCTCTCCTCTTTGTATATGGGCATCTTTGGTCTACCTTATACCCAAGGCTGTGCTCTAGGAAAGTGTCACTTCCTGTTTCTCTCCTTCCCTACATTCCAGCCCAGTAGTGTCATGGCTTCTGTATTCCACTGTGATTATGGGAAAGAAGACTATGTCTGAGTCATAGGATCAAGGAGGGTGGACCCTGTTCATCAGCCTGTACTGATTTACTATATTAATCCCACCCACTGCACATGTTTGGAACATACATTTTAGAGACCACTATAGTCAGACTCTTTAGTGTCTCCCAAAGGTCTAAATGTTCAAGAATGATAGGGCGGTGACTTTAGGAGATGGGGGAACTTTTGAGAAGGTAGAGTCTTATCGAGGACTCCTTAGATCACAGGGAAGAATGCCTTCAAAGGGAAATATGGGACCCAGACAACTTCCTTTTCTGCCCTTTCACATCCTGGTCAAGTGGTGAATAGTTACCCTGCTGTGACCAGTGGCCTCACCAAAGGTCCAAAGCAGTAGTCAAGCAGGGTCTAGTTGATTATGGGCTAAAACTTCTAAATCTGGGTGAGTTAGAATTAGACTTATCTTTGCAAACAAGCAGCTTACATGAAGAGCCACTCAGGGAACCAAACAGATACATTTAACCAATGAGATCCTTAAGAGAATGAGATTGGCCTGAAGAGGGTGGAGCAGGCTAGACCCATTACATTTCATGAGGTCATCTGTTGGTACTATCAGAAGCTCTCATGTGTGCCAGATCCTTCTGTGAGAAGCACCCCGAGTTCTCAAGTTAATGAACTTTGCAGTTTCAAAAACGGCAACAGATGTGTAATAACCTCTTCAAAGTTGCAGGGTCTGTTCGACAGCAAGGCTCAGCTCTGTTTGCTCTGTCCATGTGTCTCACCATTGTCTCTGGGCTCCTGCTTAGTTTGCAGAAGAGAAGGATCTACAGGAGCTGAGCTTCTGGGGTGGGAATTCTTTTGGCACCTGCCAGACTTTGAACTGCCTGCCAGCATTGCTTTACCTAGGAACAGGTCTGCCCTTGGAAAGGTGGTGGAAATTGGAAAGATGAGATTAAAACACTTGAATTCCTATCCCTTTCTTTACTAGTTTTCTGTGTGGCTTTGGCTAGACCATCCTAACCCCATCTTTGTTTCCTCCTGGGAGGAGTGAGGGCATGGTTGAATGGGTTTCACGCTCAAGAGTGGTGAAGACGCAAGGCAGTCCCGGCATGTCATTGTAGTTTGTGTCTTCTCAATGGCAGCTCTGTGGATTGACATAGTCCCCTGGAGAGGAAGAAGGGGCTGGCACCATTCTTAGTTCCCCTCTGCCCATTAGCTGGCAAATCTTCAGAACAGAAATGCCTTTTTGCGCAGCTGTTAATCCAAACACACTTTGAAAAGGGGTGCCTGTTGCCAAAACTTTATATTTATCCCAAGAAAAATTAGAAACTATTTTTGGATTATCTGCACACGACTCGCCTGCCTTGCTGCAGATAAATTGCAATTGCATGTATGGAAACTTGGTGCTGGACAGCACGCAGGTCACACCTTGCCTCACAGCTCCCTATCTGTGCTCATGGAGGCTCTGTGCGGCCACTCTTCTCTAGCAACTTCACTCAGTATACATGCAGATCCAGGCTTAGGTTCTAGCTCCCAGGCTTCCCCCACCCTCACCCCGCCCCGTGTAGCTTTGGGCAAGAACAGTTAACTTTCCTTGAGCTTCAATTTGAATATGTCAAAATTGGGGAGATGTTACAACTAATTTTGAGGTGTTTGTCAGGAATAAGTAGAATAACCACCATGGCTCCTCCTTTTCCAGGTATGTTTTGGCCTAAAAAAAAAGAAAGAAAGAAAGAAAGAAAGAAAGAAAGAAAGAAACCGTAATCCATGTTTAAGGAGGTAGCTAGAGAAATGAGGAAAATATGAACAGATCTACCTCAATCCTTAGCATGTTTTATCCAGGGATAGCTAACTCAGAAGGAGAAGTAGCTATGGCAGCAAGCGTCTGTTTGTCTGTCTGTCATGGCTGTAGAGAACAGCCAGGGAATGAGGAAACACATCATGGTCTCAGTGTGAATGGTAGATATCCAAGCACCTCTATTTAAACCTTGCAGGACACCAGCCCAGTGAATGTGGAGCTGGGCTTCATGGGGACACCAGTGTGTGACACGGCTCTGGGTACATCTGTTTCTGCTTTGAAAAATCTGCTGCTTGGGAAATAGATAGTTTTTGTTTGTTTTTGTTTTTTATTTTGTTTTGTTTTGTTTTTTTTGATCTTTTGTCATAGTACCTAGATTTTTCTGTTATAACTATTCATCCAGACCAATTATTAAAGCACCTGCTGGCCAGAGAATACCGTAGAAGACAATGACTGGAAAATCTACCTCAGATGCAAGCATCCATCTTGAATGCATATAGCAAGGAAATTGCTTCTGGATCTGGCAGACAGAGGCTGGGGGAGGAGGAGGAAGGTTGTTGTTGAGGCCCTAGTATCTCTAAATGGCTTTGACAGGTGCTAAGAGGGAAGATGGGCACATCTCACAATTACTTGGACTATAGCTTGGTTGACCCTCAGGTATGCATTTACTCTATCCTATCGGAAGCAGCGTGGAGGGTCTATACCCTCTGTTCATCTTCCTGTTTTCCCCACATTCTATAATACTGATCTTAGTTTCCTACTATTTATGAATCTCTGGCCTCTGAGAAAATGAGTTTCTCTCTGTCAAGGAGACACAAACAGTTGGAGTCCCTTGGGCCGCAGAGATAAAGTTCCTGATGCTGATAGTGAGATACTGTGTCTGAATGAGCTGTGGATTCCTGAGTCTTTGGCTGACAGATGCTGCCGCCTGGCTCCTGATAATTGCCCCTCAGGGCTTCCTTCTCAGCTGAAAGGAGAAACAAAGCAGGCTCCCTCTCCCTAATTGTCCCTAATCACAGATGTTTAGAAACAGCTAACAGAGAAGACCTCACGCATTATGATATTACCAAGAAGTCGCAAGTGGACCCCACATCGGTCAAACGGTAAGAGCGTTGATGTGTCTGAAAGGTGATGACCACACTGCTTGGGCAAAAGACAGGGAGAAGGAAGCGGGAAGAGCAGCTTCTCTCTACTTCAGGAGGCTTCAAGTCTGACCATGAAAAGTCACGCTGTTTCTCCCTCAGTCTGCTGGCGGGTGTCAGCAACAGGGAGTCTGAAACAGGAGTGGGGCTAAGGCTATTCCCTAAACACCTGCTATTTGCTCTGTTTGACAGGTGCTAAGAGGGAAGATGGGCACATCTCACAATTACTTGGACTATAGCTTGGTTGACCCTCAGGTATGCATTTAACACTAGGCTGAGGTTTTACCCCTCACAGAAGCCCAGAGAGAGGAGACACTGGTGTCATCTTACAGCAAAGGCAAACAGAGACCCTGGAGCTAGGAATGTTGCCCAGACTCACGCTTTTAGTAAATTGTAGGACCTGGCTTCAAACTCAGCGTGTTTATCATGACATGTTGTCTCCCTATTTTTGGCTGCCGTCCCTGATAAAGATAACCTTGGGTGGAGATGTAAAAGGCTTACTGGGAATGGCTGAGGAACACTTCCCTCAGGAGTGACTACAACAGGAGCCTGAGTTGAAGGACACCCCTCAGTAGCTTTAGCAGGTTCCAGCAGTTTGCCTTGGGACAACTTTTGTGAATTTCCAAAACTCTCAGCTATCAAGATACATACTGCAATGCAACATCAAGGCGTGTGAGCTAATGCAGAAAGAATCCATGCTAGCAAAAAAGAAACCATTAAAATTTAAATACCATAAAGAAAAAAATATCTAGTATACCATGTGTTCAACTTATTTACTTCATGCTAATCCTGACCTCATTCTTGTCTCTTTATATAATATTTTAATATTTTATCACTTATCATGTTTTTTGCATGAAAAGTTTCAAACATTCCATTAAAATATTAACCATCTTGTTTTCTGAGATTTCAGGTGTTCCCTTACCTTTTACATCTGAAGAACATATCACTGGTCTCATCCTAGTCCTAGGCCCAGGTCCCAGGAGCCCCAGAGCAAAGAGGGTCTTTTGGAGTCACCTTGTTCTAAGCAATGAGGCCAGGCTCCCTTACTCTCTATTCTCTAAGACAAGCTGTTGGAGATCCTTGTTCCTGGGGAGAAGATATCAATTCTGGGTTGGGTATAACCCAGTGCATTGGGGTCTTCAGGACTCCCAGCAACTGGGGGCTTTGAGAGTCACAATGCTATATCCACCACACTCTCCAACAGAATGAGATTCCTGGAGTCCAGAAGTTTCTGAACTATGTGGCTTTCTCTGAACTAGGGATGAGAACTCCTGTTGATGGAAACCAACTCGAGATACAGTGTCCACAACATACACATTACCTTCATCACATGGTCCTGTCAAGGATGATGCTGGAATCATAGAATTTCCATGCAATAATACAAGATGTTTCCATACGCAGCTTCTCCCCTCTGCAAACGTCACCACTGATAAGGCTAGATTCTCCTAGCTTAGCTGAAACATCTAGTTGTCTACAGTAATGTGAATAACGTGTCTGAATTCAGCTGGCCATGGTGGTACATACCTCTAATCCCAACATTTAGAATGCAGAGTGGGAAGAATCATGTGTTCAAGGCCAGTTCAGGCTACATTGTGACATCTTCACTTCCCCAAGATAAACAAGGTTAAACAGACCCAAACCAAAAGGACCTGAATCCATCAGCATCAGCCTCCAGCTTCACCACCCCAGTGGTAGCAAACCCTACACATGAGATTTTTCTCCATGGTATCTCATGGGACTGTAGAAACATTTTATGCTAACTTGAAAATTCAGAGACATTTCTCTTGAAACTTCTCAGCTGGAACAAAAACCCAGAGGGCAGAAGCAGGCTCCAGTGTCCATCGAGTGTGTCAGGAACAGGGTGAAGTCTAGGGCTGGGCTCTTGAAGACTCTACCCCTGAAGGCATCATACCCAAGAGAGGCAGGGTCTAAGATCCCAGAACTCACAGTTTTGAGGTCTAGGTTGTAAGGACTGACTTACTGGGTATTACAGGTGGCCCATCATATGTCCATAGACATAAGGAATAGGCAGACAGTATAGAGCAGGGATGTGGGCATTGGGCATTGATACAATTGAGTGGCTCCACCCATTTTTGCAACCCCTCAGTCACATCTGTCAACACAGGGACAGGCTTCTGAGCCTGACTGCTTTGGTTGAAGTTTCCTCTCATCTTCATGTTAGGGTTAGGGTATTGAGTGCGGATGGATTTCTAACCCCTCTGTCGTTCAGTTCTTCAGAGAAGGCAATAGATACTGACTCCAGGGGTTTTCAGATTGAGTTACCATGGAAGACATTTTGAACAGTAACCACACAAAGGTGCCTATTTCTTCCAGACGCTTCCCCCATTTCCCTGGGTCCTCCTCCTATTCCCCTCTTCTCCTCTGTCTTTCCTTCTTTGTTCTTCTTCTCTTTTCTTCCCTGGATGCTACTCAGAGCTAAAGTTAAATAGTAAAGTTGACAGACATGTCTCAATGTATTATTTAAAGCACGGCATCCTTTGTGTTTAATTTAAAATTTTTTTTGGGGGGGTGTTCTATATTCTCCTTCAATTGTTTCTCTTTGCTTGTTTATGGCCCTGCAGTGAGATTTTCCCATGGCCGCGGAGCTTCAAATAGAAGACCTGGTCCCTCCGCTTGACTTCTGTTCTCATTAGCTCAACATTAAGTCTCCCCCAGCATGCGCTGGGCCCTAAAGTTATCTCGATTGGACTTAACCATGGCATGGCTACACACACAGAGAGACACTCAGGCTGGAGTAAAGGTTTCCGTTTTCGGAGAAATCTTCTGTTCATTCTTCAGGAGAGTAGGGAGAAGTTCTTTTTATAAAAAAGTTATTTTTGCCAGAGGAACACACCATTTCCACAAATAATGAGGATCCTCTAAATGTCACAGGAGGCAGACAAGCTCAAGGCTGAGAGACAATATGTCTTTCCTCTCCCATTCCGAACCCAGCTTAGTTCTGATACTAACACTTGCTTTTTTGTGGGAGTGCTTACTACATAGACATATTGAAAAGCTTCCTTGTGCAGAGCTACCTTGCTCTGCACAAGGATATCCTGGGGTGGTCATCACCACACTGGAACTCTTCGAAAAATTGAGGGCTTTTCTATGCATCATGGGTCCATGCTTTGTCATGGAGATGCATCTATAAACAAATTTCACCATTTCCATATTCCCCTTAGCACCCACCCTTCCAGGCAGGTGGGTGCACCTTAAATTCTATCCTGTACACAATTACAGAGACTCTGGGACGTCTGAGTGTGAGAGCTAAAAACATGGGGGTGGGGGCAGGTGAGAGTCTATTCTGTAAGATGCCCATTTCCCTTCAAAGGTGAATTTAGGACACGGTACCATTATTTGACATACAGCTTCAGGTTTCTTTTCTTCCTCCTATCTGAGGAAAACAAACTTACCTACCACTGTAAGGATAAAAACCTTGTAGTTTATTTTTGTTTATGGAGAACACATTCTTTTCTAAATGCTGATTCCTTTGTATGTCTATTGGTAAGCAAACTTTCATAAAGGCTCTTATATCTAAGATAGGGAATTCTGGGAAACTGGCAGTTTTGGAAGATGCAACAAGGCTCTCTCTTGTCACTATCAGCGAGACAGGCTGTTGGCATTTTCCTAAAATAGACACCCCATGCCTTTTGCTTAGCTAAAAGGGAATTGTTCCATTCCCTAGCTCTGGACCGTAATGCATACTTGATGGGTTGTGTTTGACTTCTGTGAATCCTTCCTGAAAAGCAGGGAACTGTCTTATTCCCCTATACTGGCCACTCCATGCTTGTGGGTTCTGCATCCAAAAATTCAAGCAACCATGCAGCAAAAACATTTGGAAAAAAAATTATATGGCTTGTGACTAAGCGTGGTGGTATCATGGTACTCAGAGAATGGGTGCAGAGTGACTGCTTGAAGTTAGAGGCCAGCCTGGTAGACAAAGGAATTTCTAGGTTATCTAAGGTTAAAGAGTAAGACACTAGCACGTAGATAAGCAAAGAATCAAATCAAATTAAAGCAAGGTAAACTTGAAAAGATTTGCTTCTGTCCTGAACATGTTCAGATCTGGCCCCGCATTATCCTATATAATGACTTGCGTGGCATTTATGTATTTTTTTAGGTATGAGCAGTAATATGGAGACCATGTAAAGTATATGGGAGGATGCTCTATGAGTGTCTGTGCCATTGTATTTGATGGACAGGAGCATCTGTGGATTTTGGAGTCTGTGGGGGTTCCTGGTGCTAATCCCACAGATGCTGAGAGACCTGGGAACTTAGACCGAAAAGCTGACTGATAGTAACTGTCTGGGACGGTGAGATAATCTTGCAAATGGGAGTCACATATTGGAAGTGGTAAAAAAAGAAAGTTAAGAGCCTGGATCCCCGAAGCCACCATGCCTTCAGCATGCTGGCACTCAGCTGCCACCCTCTGGACTCTCTGTTTATTGTTATTTTACTATTCTCAGTGTGTTTAAGTTCAACAACAATAACACCCTGATTCTAATAAATGTACTGTTCTTTTGCCACACCTGCAGAGGTTCTGGCTCTTGGCTTGAGCAGGTCACTTTGGCTCTGAGGCTGTATTGAAACTGTCACCAGGGTTTGTCTTTCTAGATCAGGCATTCCAGGCAGGATACGGCATCGGTGACTTATAGGTCATTAGCTTGGTGGAAAGTTCCAGTTGACGTAGTTTTAAGATGCTGCATCCACAAGGTTCAGGAGAACCTCAAGGCTCTGCGCTTGGTCCACCAGCCCTCAACCTGTCCCTACCTGGCTTATTGAGTAATAGATCCAGACAGCTTTGGCTCCTCCCTCTTCCATAAATATTCTAGCTATGAGAGGCATTCACACATTTTTCTTTCGGTTATCACCAAGTCTTATGGCTACTTGACTTTTCTGCAGTAAAAAACAAATAGAACATTTGGATGAAGCCAGGTCTGCTACAAACGAAAACAATTTTTTTCTCTTCCCTTGAATGTTTTTCTAGTGACTCCTTCTGGAATGTTATTTTGAACTTGCAAAGGTTCTTAAAAAAAAAACAAACAAACTGTGTATTTCTTTTAAGCATCCCCTGAGAAAGTCAGATTTAAACTTAGCAAAAGCACTGGCTTTTTAAAAGCACTTTCTTAAAATAGTGGCTGTCAATCTTGGTGGGAAATCTTTAGGTGCCCCTAATGGCCAGAAATAGAAATGTTAATGGAAATGCCATTTGCAAAGACAGTGGTAAGGGACCCAGTCAGAAAACACAGGAAGCTACAAGTTCTTCCAGAGTCATTCTGAGCCCTAGACAGGGAAAAATAAAAAATGAAAACAAAACCAAAAAACCCACAGAAGAGAATAAGGGAGCAGAGGATTCTAATACTGCGTACAGGGGCCAGCCCCTAAGCGTGTGCATTAAAATATCACTGAAGGCATGGCTACTCTCTAGCCCTTAGTGGGGCAGCCTTATCTTTCAAAGATTCCAGATGCTATTAAATGAACCAATCCTGGTAGATCTGGTGAGCTTTGACTTGGGTGTATTATTATATGGCTCCTTCTTTTCCCTGGCAAAAGTGATCAAATTTGCATATAAGTTGTTAAAACCATTGTATATGTAAGCGACAGAGACCATCTAGCTTTGTGGTCCAGATGACAGAGTGGGGACCAGTCAACACGCATTGGCTACTAGTATGAGCTTCACTCATGGGAGATGTGCTGTTGTTAGAGAGGTAGAGATGGGGTTCAAGGCCCCTCCCAAATGGAGTTGTTCCTTTTATCCTACCGGCTGTGCTCTTTCAAGCTGGGGCAGAACGCTGGCTTCTGGAGGTAGCCCCATTCCTTAGTCAGGGCTGATGGGTAGAGAGCTCAGCACTGGACACACCAAAAACCTTCTACCTGAAGGAAAAGATGTAACTGGTTCTGCTTTCTCCCTGAGAACATCATAGATGTGGGATCTGGATGGCCAGGAGATGTAGTGTGACTAGAACGTCAAGAGACCCATCTTTAGGACAGAAGAGCTCAACCTCAGTGCTCTCTCTCTCTCTCTCTCTCCCTAACAGCTGTGATTTTGGGTGACCCTGGTACTCAATGTTAGTGGGAAGGGTAGGGCTGAACTGACAAATCTCAAGTCAGATATAGGGTAGAGGCAGTGGCAGCATACACCTTTAATCCTTAGTGCTCAGGAGGCAGAGACAGGCAGATTTTTTTTTTTGTTTGTTTTTTTTGTTTTTGGTTTTTTGTTTTGTTCAAGGCCAGCCTGATCTATAGAATAAGTTCCAGGACAGCTAGGGCTACACAGAGAAACTCTGTCTTGAAACATTAAAAACAAAAAACAGACAAACAAACGAAAGACCAAATTGGGTGGGTCATCTAAATCTCTGAGGATAGGCAGTTTTGAACACATACAC
Organism: Mus musculus; assembly: GCF_000001635.26. Lineage (NCBI taxonomy): Eukaryota > Metazoa > Chordata > Mammalia > Rodentia > Muridae > Mus > Mus musculus. Next base: position 65,302,524 of record NC_000077.6, read on the forward strand.
ACACACACACACACACACACACACACCCCTAAATTGAAAAATCTAGAGCCAGCTGAAGAACTGTAAAATAGCTTCCTGCCCTGCCTACAGTTTCTTTCTAAGGTGACTCTGAAAATATTTTCAGGGTCTCCCTTTTAAAACCTAACACAGGCAGCTCCTCTTCTCTGCAAGGGTTCTCCTGCCTTGCAGTTCAGGCTGTCTTTGGAACTTCCTTCAGTACGTATCTTTGGAGAGTACTTCTGAGTGAGGTTTCTGGGACAGCCGGTGAAGAAGGAAGGCACCCTCTCATTCTTATAGAATGTTTTAGTTGACAGAATTTATACACATGGTATTTTGAAACACTTGCATGTGTCCAATGGCTTAATTCCTCTCACAGCATGCACTGATTTCTGTGGAGAGAGGACTGTGGGCCTACACTCAGTAATCTTAGGTACAATGCGCCATTGTCTGTATTGTGTACCACGAATCTCTTGAACTTTTTCTTCTCTCTCCTCTCACAGACATCTCTCCAAATCTCTTAGCCCTGCTTCCACCATCCCTTCTGTTTTGATGAATCTGCCATCTTTAGATCCCATGTAGCCATGAGCACATTGCACAATTTATTTTAGCAGGTCAGGATGACTTCACGAAACTGCTGTCCTCAGGTTCATCCCATGGCTGCAAATGAAAGAATTTCTTTCTCTCTCATGGCTGAACTTCGTTTTTATAGAGATTCAGTTCAGGGGACTGGGTGAATCAGGGGCCCAGGCATATCACATCACAGTCAATCTGTCAAGACCTGTTTGGGAAAACCCAGACAACAGACGAGCTTAAGGCCTAGATAGGGGGAAACTTTAAAAAGTATAAACTCTGTTTGTTTCACAACTCGTATTTATTTGTGTGTAGCCATGCACACGCACTGTGACATGCTGGTGCAGGTCAGAGGACAACTTGCTGGTTCTCCACTCTGTGGGTCCTGAGAATTAAATTCAGCTCATTAGTTATGGCAGTCAGTGCTCTGACTCCCTGGGCCATCTTGCTTGCCCTCTATCCCATAACTTCTAATGAGTAAAAATTAATAAAGGGAGTTTTGATGCAAGAAATAAAAAACAAATCTCAGTTAGTCATCCCAGCCAACAGGTCTGTTTCTGTGTTTTATCTCTACCCATCTATTTTTTTTCCCATTCATTTCAGCAATACTCACGCACAGTAGGCACTTTCCACACTATGCAGGGTGTGGATACAAGGGGTCTTCCATATGTATTGAGTTAGGGCCATTTGTCCCTCAATCTCCTTTCATGCATTTCAGGTCCCTCTTAAGCCACAGAGCATAGGGCCCACTTAAGATGCCATCTAGCTAGCTGCCATTTGGTCTCACCAGATGCTCTGTCCCTGGTTGACATTGTTCAGCAGCTCTCATGCCTGTGTCACTTCCCCTGAGAAACAGGAGAGATAAGGCAGGCTCTCGTGTATTTGCTTGGCTCTGAGCGGACTGTACAGCACCATTTGGGAACCCTCTTCTCTTATCACTGTCAAGGGTGTCAGCTGTCCAGAAAACTGCGAGCAGAAAATAACATTGAGATAGGCTAAATGCACAGGGCCACCATGAACCCTGTTAGAGGGGGTGGGGGGGAGGGTGCAGCACCCTCTGCTGTCACAGAGTAGGCAGAAATTCACCCTGTTCTGCACTTTCTCTTGAGTGTTGTCATTGCAAAGCCAGAAGGACCCACATTCTGAATACACACTTAGAGAGCTCAGCTCCTGTCCCTTATTGCTCATAAAGGAGATGGATCTCGTTTTGTGCTAATGAGCACCAGAAAGGGGCAGCAATGCATATTTTGGGAACCTTGTGTCCCTCATACATTCCTTGAGGCCCTGGCTTGAGAAAGGAGTCCTCCTCAAGGTCACTCCTTTGAAGGTCATATGTACATCTTTGTTTGCAACTCCACTTCCTGGACTGTTGGCACCTATAGAATTTTTTCTTTTTTTTTGGAAGTTTCTTCCTCTATATCTTGGCAGGCTCTGTCCCCAGTTCCATTCCGCAGGGTCTTCTTGACACTTTTATTTATTGCTGCCCACCCTTACAACCCTACGAATTCCTGCCGTCCAGTGTGGTCCACACTGCACCTGCATGCTGCTAAGCACTGAGCATGTCCAGTGCTGTGCAAACAAGGGAGTCAAATATGAAAAGTTTTGAACTGCAGTTCGTACAAATGTCAAGACCACAGCATTGTCCTGTGGAGGGATTTGCTTGATCATTTCACAGATCTTTGACTATTTAACACTCAAACTCAGATATGCTGAAATTAAAATTTTACTCTTTAAAGTGATTGTGTGTGTGTGTGTATTCGAATGTGTGTGTTTGAGTGAACCCTGGCTATCCTCCCATCTCTGTCTTCCTAATGCTTAGATTGACAAAAACACCCACACATCACCACGTCCAGATTTTTATGTGGTGCAGGGGTCAAGTCAGGGCCTTCATGCTTACATAATGACACTTAACTGACTGAGCTATCTTACCATCTGTCTTAGTCAGGGTTTCTATTCCTGTACAAAACATCATGGGCAAGAAGCAAGTTGGGGAGGAAAGGGTTTATTCAGCTTACACTTCCACATTGCTGTTCATCACCAAAGGAAGTCGGGACAGGAAGTCACACAGGGCAGGAACTTGGAGGCAGGAGTGGATACAGAAGCCATGAAGGATTGTTGCTTACTGGATTGTTTCACCTGGCTTGCTCAGATTGCTTTCTTATAGAACCCAGGACTACCAGCCCAGGGATGCCACCACCTACAATGGCTAGACCCTCCCACCATGATCACTAATTGAGAAAATGCCTTACAGCTGGATCTCATGAAGGTATATCCTCAAGGGAGCCTCCTTTCTGTGTGATAACTCCAGCTTGTATCAAGTTGACACACCAAAGCAGCCAGTACAATTGACCCCTTGTCAACTTGACATACAAACGTATCACTATTAACCCTCAACCCTTATTTTCTTATTCATCCTCAAGGTCTAAATAACTTTAAAAGTCCCACAGTCTTTACAAATGCTTACATATTAAAATTTCAATCCCTTTAAAATATCCAATCTTTTTTGAAGTTCAAAGTCTTTTTACAGTTCCAAGTCTCTTAACTGTGAGCTCCACTAAAATACTTTCTTACTTACTTCAAGAGGGAAAACTATCAGGGCACAGTCACAATCAAAAGCAAAATCAAATTCTTACTGTCCAATGTCTGGGTTCTACTCATGATCTTCTGGCCTCCTCCAAGGGCTTGGGTCACTTCTCCAGCCCTGCCCCTTTGTAGCACACACCTTGTCTTCTAGGCTCCAGCCGCCTGTACTCCACTGCTGCTGCTGTTCTTGGTGATCACCTCATGGTACCGGCATCTCCAAAACACTGTCTTCCATTGCAACTAGGTTTCAACAATAGCCTCTCATACATTGGCTCTCTTCATGGTGCCAAGCCTCAACTCCTTTGCATGACCCCTTCAGTCCTGGGCCATCAATTGCAAGTAAGGCTGCACTTTCACCAATGGCCTTCCATGGCTTCTCATAATGTCAAGCCTCAGCTGTTCTTCATGACTCCTTTATGGCTTCAAAGCCAGTACCATCTGGTTGACTCTTACACATTACCCAGTCCAGCCATAGCACAAGATACAACCTTGACTATCTCTGGAACACAGCCTCTTTGTGCTCTCAGAAAACACTTCCCAGAAGATTTCACCTTAATAATGCTAGTCTCTTCTTAGTTACTGGCAATTTCTTAGCTCTAGCTAACCAGTGTCAATAGTCCCCGTAATGCAAAGGTTTCGCTTTAGTAGTTCTGTTATCTTGTTAATCACAGCTGATTCTTCAGCTTCAGCTAACCAAAACCACAGAATTTTCATAATCAAAACAGCAACGGCCGTGATAAGAGTCTTTAATCTTCCCTATGAAATTTCACAAGTCAGGCCTCCATCATTTGCACTGTTCTCAACATTATCTTCCAAACTCCTACAAAACATCTCACAGAGCTCTTAATACCCAATGGCTCTTCTAGCCCAAAGTTCCAAAGTCCTTCCACAGTCCTCCCCAAAACATGGTCAGGTTATCACAGGAATACCCCATTAAGCTGGTACCAACTTGTCTTAGTCAAAGTTTCTATTCCTGCACAAAACATCATGGGCAAGAAGCAGGTTGGGGAGGAAAGGGTTTATTCAGCTTACACTTCCACGTTGCTGTTTATCACCAAAGGAAGTCAGGGCAGGAACTCATACAGGGCAGGAACTTGGAAGCAGAAGCTAATGCAGAAGCCATGGAGGGGTGCTACTTACTGGATTGCTTCCCCTGGCTTGCTCGGCTTGCTCAGCTTGCTTTATTATAGAACTCAAGAGTACTGGCCCAGGGATGGCACCACCTGAAATGGCTAGGCCCTCCTCCCTTGATCACTAATTGAGAAAATGTCTTACAGCTGGATCTCATGGCGGTATATCCTCAAGGGAGGCTCCTTTCTCTGTGATAACTCCAGCGTGTGTCAAGTTGACACACAAAACCAGCCAGTACACCACCCCAATCTCAAGGATTTTTAAGGCTCAGTTTGGAGAAAAACCTGTAAGCAGTCTCCTTAATATTTATGCTCATCATGTTTATGAGGACATCACCACATTTTGGATAAGTTTGTTTGTGTAAAGCATTTAAATAAATCATTTTACCCTTTCTCTTAATACAACTAAGAATTAAAAACTTCTTTTGAACCATTACTCTCTATATTTACCCAATACTGAACTATATCTTTTAGTAAGTCATATATTACATATTATAAATAGTCTCTGTTTGCTTTCATTTCCAGCTGTCTGCTAGAGTCTTCTATCTTCTTTTATCATCTCTTCTTCCTCTTCCCCTTGCTTCATGATAGTCTGGCTGGAACTTTTCTGGAACTTCCAATTATCCAGCTCGGGTCTCACAAGTGCTAGTTTATTTTATTTTATTAAAAATGTACTCACTTCTTTTTATGTGTATGGGTGTTTTGTGTGTGTGTATATGTGGACCATGTGGATATAGGCCAGAGAAAGTCAGGTCCTCTGAGACTAAAGCTACAGAAGTTGGTTACAAGCTGCTGTGTGGGCGCTGGGAATCCAACCCCAGGCCTCTGGAAGAGCAGCCAGTGCTCTTAACTGCTGAGGCATCTCTCCAACCTGACATATTATTTTCTTAACAACGTTGGGCTTTCTTCCTGAAATTGATTTTAAAAAGTATTGAAAAATAGGTGTTCCCTCCACAGGGTCCTGAGGGTCAAGTCCTTGGTCTGGACGTAAAGTAAAAGGATTTTTGTTTTCTTTTCTTTTTGACCTCAACTAGAAAGGAGAGAGCCCTTGAAAACAATATAGTTAAGTATTGAGAAGGTAAATACGGAGAAATGCTTCCAAAAGAAGTTCTTGGAAAATTGATTTGAAAAAGCACCCTTTTTGGTTCCCCAGTGGAGAAAACATAAGGTTTTTGTCTGAAACAGTGAGCACATATTGATCAGAACTAGACAGGGGTGTAAAAGATGAAGTGTGACATCCTTTTCTTCCATAGCCTTTTGTTTGAACCTTTTGCTTTAGGTCCAGATAGCTGAGGTCAAGGAGCTGACCCTTGGGACCCATCCCCTGGAGGGATGCCTATTTTCCAAATTAAAGTTATAAACACACAGTGAAAGCACATGGTGGGCTGTCACTCAAAGTGATTTTTCCCTTAGTAAATGGCAGTGGCCTCTGTGCCCTTCAGAGCCAAGTGAAGCTGTGTCTACATCCTTGCTCTTGTGCTGTGTGACAAGATAGGCTCTAATCTGTTTTGCTTCTAGGTGTTTATTCATTGGACAAAACATGTTTGGAATAACTAAAAAGTGAGAATAAGATCTACAAACAGTAGCCACTGGAAGGCTGACTGGGGAAACCCAGACTTGGCCAGTCTTTGCTCAATATCCCTAGTGGTACATGACAAGCCACAAGTTGACACTTTTTGCGTATGTGTACAGAGCTCCAAGACCTATAAAAACCCACCCCATACTATCGTGTCTACCTCTCATTCCTTTTAAATGTTTTGCATATGCAAATATTCTTACAACCACTGGTATTACTGCAGTGAGTAAAAGCCTTACTCTTTCCTGTTGATCAAATAATACCCAAGACCCACAATCTAAAAAGTAAAAGAGGATTCTATTGCCACATTCTGTGGATTGGGTTGGCTAGTAACCACTCATGAGAAAGGCTGTGGGCTAATTCAATTCATGGTAGAAAGTAGAACGGAATTGACAGGTTGTAATGGTGGCATGTGTTTGTGACCCAGCACCCAGGAGCCTGAGATAGGAAGATCATAACTGGTGTGTGTGTGTGTGTGTGTGTGTGTGTGTGTACCTGAGCTACAGAGTAGACCTGCCTCAATGAAATAAGAAAACATCCAACAGTGGAAATGGAACTATGTAGAACAAGCAGAGTTTGAGGTTGCCTTTGCTTGCGGTCTAATTGTTTGAGAACTTGGAAGGGAGAGAGACCCGTCCACTCATGGCACTACTACCTGTGACAAAGAACTTTTTGCAAGGCTTACCTCTCAACACTGCTTCCTTGAGCAGTTAAGTTTCTGACACAGGAACTTTGGGGGAAAATCACTCCCAGACCATAGCGAAAAGCAAGTTTCTGCCAAGTTAACAAGCAATCACACTCTTTTTCAAAGGAACCAGTAGCCATATTGATTTGGGCTCCACATGAGTGTTTGTTTTGGTTACTGTCAACTTTTCCCTTAGAAGAGAGAACAGCAGATGCGAACTAAGAGCGAGTGACTCACCTGGAATGAACTAGAAGTTAGCCAGGACGCACCAGAAGCTGCTGGTAGATATATACATTGGGCTTTTCCATGCCCACATCATAAAATGTCCCAGAAGCTCAGCTTGTTCTGTGTTCCCCTTAAGAAGCAGAACATTTTTTCCTCTTGTGAAAACTTTTGCAAAACCCCAAATATGAACCACAAGACTGAAGCTGCAATATGAAGCAGCTGCAGCCCTGGACCCTGAAGCCAGCCCTCCCTCCAGCCCTGGACCCTGAAGCCAATCTTCCGTCTGTGATCTTGACATGATTACAGTTAGTGTCGAAGTCTGCACCCCATCAGCCCTAAAAAGCCAGTCTTAGCATCCACCTTCCATAAGGCATTTGAGAGATCAAAATTAATAGTGGAGAGAGAGAGAGAGAGAGAGAGAGAGAGAGAGAGAGAGAGAGAGAGAGAGATGCATTCATCACACCCAGCATAGTAACAGGGATATTCAGAGATGCCATCATGCCATCCCCTTTTCCTTTTTGACTTTGGGTCATGACATAGGAACAGAGTTGTTTAAATACGAGGCACGATCTGGGGATGTGGTTGGTGGGTAAAAGTGCTTCCCATGCCAGCCCAAGGACTGGAATTACATACCAAGAGCCCATTTAAAAAGCCAGATGCAATGGTCCATGCCTGGTAACCCCAGAACTCTTACAGGAGGACAGAAGGAAGAGTCAGGAGAACTGGCCAGAGGCTTGTGACCAATTCTTCTGGAGAAGAATTCTGTGTAGAAGCAGAAATACAAGAGAGCCTGATTTAACCAAGAGGAAGGTGAGAACTGGCTCCTGAAAGTTGCCCTCTGCCCTCCACATGCTCACCATGACACACATAAAAAGTAATTAATTAATCAAAACAGAAGGCAAGTCATATGCTTAATTCAGCAGTCCTGATCAAGGTATCAACACCCACCATTAGTCCGCCTTGGCATTTGCCTTCCCCCCATGGTGGCCTGACAAGTTAGTTGTTCACAGTGTGACAGCTTCCCCCTCTAGCTCACACTATGCCTCACCTTTTTCCTTCTCCAACTATGAAGTTCCTGGGGGAAATTCCAGTTACTCGGGGGGGGGGGGGAGAGGGACTTTGTTTCAACCCTCTGTATAACCAGAGACAGGGACAGAAGCCTTTAGAATTATTAGAATATCCTCACCCATCCCAGGCATCTACATCACACTGGGGGGCCTGTAGAGTGTACAGGTCCTTGAAAGTAATTGAAATGTAGTGTCTAAAAGAGGCTCCAGATTGGCAAAACTACCATTCGTGTCAAGGCAAGTGGAGGGCAAGTTGAGGCATTATGGAAGAGACTAGTATGGTTAAAGGAGGGCATGTGCCCTTGAATTTGACCTGCTGCACACTCTCAGAGTGAGGCTGTCCCAGGGTCTGAGGCAGCTTCACTAGGAGTTTAAACAAGCACGAAGGTTAGAAGTTGACTTCTATCTCAGTTGAATGGCGGAGTCTTTTATTTAGATAGTTCTTGCCCTTTTTCCTTCCACTTTCTAAAAACATCATCTAAGTTTCTATATTACCTTACAATTTATAAAGCCCACACTCACTCCCTGTCTTCTGCTTTTGTGGATTTGTATATACTGGCTTTTCATGGCACTGGATAATTTATACTTAGCATGAAATTTAATTCATCTAACTTCTAAATAATTATATTCCTTTATATAACGCATTGAATGTTTTTTTAATGCCTGTAGAAAACCCGAGCTTGAGTTTCTGCTATATTATCCCCTCTTGTCCTCTCTCCCCTCTCTCCCTTCTTCCCCCTCTCTCCCCTCTCTTCCCTCTCTCCCCTCTCTCCCTTCTCTCCCTTCTCTCCCTTCTCTCCCCTCTCTCTGCTTTCTCTTTTACCATAAAGCCTTTCTTCTATGGGGACTCTCAAATGTATACAAAGGATAAGGGAACAGTGTTGTGATCAGCCAGGCCCTCATCAGAGCCACTGTGACCAGTCTGTGTTACTTACATCCCTAACTCCAGCCCCACTAAGTTATTTTATAGTGCATTCCAGTCTTGTAATTTGTGCATGCTTCAGTAGTTGCGATCTTGAACATTTTCTGTGAATAACCTATCAGTAAATATTCAGTCATCGGTCTTATGGTGAAGTTCCTATGGGCCACTGGCTCAGGTGAACACAACCCAGCTTTCGATATGCTTCTGTTTAAAATATCTTATCACACATTGCTGAGTCGTTAATATCGAATTCCACCCACAGGCACCAAGCTTGTCACTGATGCTCAAATGAAGCTTCTCTGTGAGTCAGATCAGCACCCTCTGGCACTGAAGAACACTGAGCTAGGCCTTCAGAGTATTTGTGGATTGTAGTAAAGATCAAAATACACATCAAAAAGCCTTACAAAGAGCTAGGAGCTAGTTCAGTGGTTCAAGCACTTGATGCACAAGTGTGAGGGCCTGAGTTTGTGTTCCAAGAACCCATGCAAAGCCATGGCTCGGGTGTAATTGCAGGAGATAGGAGGCAGAGACAGAAGAATCTCTAGACTCCAGAGCAGTGGATCGCAAACTCCCTAACTCTGTGATGCTTTATTACAATTCCTCATGATACAGTGAGCCCCAAATCATAACATTATTTCATTGCTACTTTATAATGTTAGCTTTGCTACTGCTATGAATCATAGTGTAAATATCTGATATGCAGGAGATCCACCAAGGAGATCTAGAGCCTGCTCTAGAGGCTGATCACGGCTGGGTTGGGGGATCATACGCAGCAACAGACAGCAAATAGTAGTTGCTTCAAATAAGAGAATCCATACTTGAGGTTGTTCTCTGACATCTACAAAAATATCATAGGTGTGACTACCTGCACAGTTAGTTACATTTATACACAGGAGCTCATATTCACAAACAAGGTGGGGGTGGTTGTTAAAAGCATGCAAATGCAGATGTCATAATAACACTGAGTGAATGATGAAAAAGATACTTATTCACTGTCCCTAAATGTGTCCTTCTTTAACGCCAGCTGGGAACCTGCACACTGAGTGATTTTGTGGTTTTTGCTGCTTTGTGTGTGTTCATTCATGACCAAGAACTCACTGGAAGTCTTGCTTTAGCTGCCATAAATAAATGTAGTGATTAGAGAAGTTTATAAACACAGAATCTACAAAAAAAGTAGGGATTCATCGTGTTTCAGTAATGCCTCTGAAAAATCAGAATGCTTTCTCCAAGGCTACCTTGAAGAAACATGATGCATTTGGGTCTTAAATATCCCAAGGAACTAGTGCTGCACACATGGGGGGTTGGTGGTGTTATTAAATGTAACCTAATCTTTGGTCCTCTAGTAGGGTCTGATGGAAGTAACTTAAGTAGCTGAAGGCATGACCTTGCCATGACATTAAGATATCCTTTTTCCCTCTGTATCCAGACCATGAAGACAATGGATCTACTTCATCTGCTCTCCATCCCCCATGATGTACTGTGCTACATATGGGCCAAAAGGCTAAACGAACCTTTCTTCTTTTTAAGGTGCTGATTCTGCAGGCATTTTGTCACAGCACTGGAAAGCTAACCAATACACCATTGTTGCCTGTCTTTTTAAAGTACAAGATTCTTAGTGGTACATATTTAAAAACCCCTCAGGATTCAGCCTGTGCTTGCGTTTTTCAGATTGTCTTGTATTTTTTTTCAGACAGCTTTTTTTAAAAAGTGAATATTCTTTTAAAGTTTCTCTCTCTCTCTCTCTCTCTCTCTCTCTCTCTCTCTCTCTCTCTCTCTCTCTCCTCTCCTCTCCTCTCCTTCTATCCTGGCAATACTTTCGCATGTCTCATAGACAGTTTACCTGTGGTCTGAGGATAGCTCCCCCTGCCCCCCAAGCTACACTGCTAAGAGGGGGTTGGCCAGGCTTGTCTGTAGCTGAGAGAGTTCCATTTAGCTGCTGGCATCTGCAGCCTGTTTAGCAGGAATTCCTCCAGGTTGTTGTCACCAGAACAGTGCTCTTCCCTACTTTGCAAAGCTAATGCAGATTTTCTGCTTGGTTTTGTGTGTCTGTGTGTGTGTGTGTGTGTGTGTGTGTGTGTGTGTGTGAGAGAGAGAGAGAGAGAGAGAGAGAGAATGGCAGTTCTATGGACCTTTGGAAAGGGAAGGGGATTAAAAACATGTGCTTAACCAACCATACTAAACTAAAAAGATTTACTCTTAAAAGATTTATAGTACTCTTTATTTTACAACCAGTTAAGTAAGCTTATAAATTTAAAACAGAACAAAGAAATACCCACAATCTAGAGGACAGCTCAGCCTCCTCATTTCTTAGATACAACAGAGAATCCATTAATTAATTTTTTTCTACCAAGATTTGTTGACTATCTACAATGTGCCAGGCTTCCATGTTCAAAGCCAGAGGTATAAAATGGGATGGGGCAGTCTCTATCCATATCCTTTTCACTGCCTACAAGAGCCATATAGACATCTCACTAGGGAATCAGAGCTAGGCCAACATTAAGAGCAGAGGATGCTGGGAGTAGAAGATTATTGTGGCAGAGGATGCTAGGAACAAGCGATTCTGGGAGACAAGGCTCTAGTAATCAAGAGACTCTCAGAGCAGATGATTCTAGTAGCTGAGGATTCTGAGAGGGTTCCAGGAGCAGGAAAAAATTGATACCTCAGGCCCAGAGCTCCTGCCTTGGGAAAGCTCTATGAGGAAGGTACCCTTGGCGAGTAGACCAACAGTATTTAGTGGGAAGAACACAGCCTGTACTTGGTAGCTAATAGGTAACCGGGGCCTTCTAGACAACAAAGATGTGAGGCTGAAAAGCAGGCTGGGGTGAGATTACGAAGGCCTTTAATGTGAAGACCAGGACTCTGTGCCCAGGCAATGCAAATCCATGGGTCTTCTCTCAGAACATTATTGTGGCACGATTAAAAGTTCTATAAAATAAAAAAAGCAGCAACCCAAGTGAATCATTCTTCAAAGATTAAAACAAGATGATAGAAAGAACTAGATCCCAACAGACTCCAAATCTAACAAAATTTATGAGTGTTCCAGATATGTGAATAACAGTATATAAAATGTAGGAAGTCCTGCCTTTGATTCTTAAGATAAAGAAGAAAGCACAAATGACTTTTAACTGACGTTCAATCCGTAAGCCCTTGCTTCTTAACTGGTCCTTTTATCAAGTGAAAGAAATAGCTGCTCCAGTTCATAGTTGGATGACAGGGCAAGCCTGGTCACACAAGGAGCCCGGGCACAAAGAGCGCGTGCTACCTTTTCTCCTGCTTAGTGAGCATCTGAGTTTTCCTCCAGCCTGACAGAAGCCAGTGTTTCTGTCACGGGCTTTTCATGATCTGTTTCTGTTGATCTCTCTCCTGAAAGTATACAAGTATACAAAAGAACATGGTTTCCAGACCACCAGTGTCCAAATTTGGGTGTGTACTGTTTCCTGTTTCTTTTCTTTTTTTCTATTCAGCTCAAGGTACTTTTATTTTTTCATTCTTTTTTTTTACTAGATATTTTCTTTATTTACATTTCAAATGTTATCCCCTTTCCTAGTTTCCCCTCCAAAAATCCCCTATCACCTCCTCCTCCCCCTGCTCCCAACCCACCCACTCCCATTCCTGGCCCTTGCATTCCCCTATACTGGGGCTTAGAACCTTCACAGGACCAAGGGTCTCTCCTCCCATTGATGACTGACTAGGCCATCCTCAGCTACATATGCAGCTGGAGCCATGAGTCCCACAATGTGTTTTCTTTGATTGGTGGTTTAGTCCCAGGGAACTCTGGGGATACTGGTTAGTCCATATTGTTGTTCCTCCTAGGGGGCTGCAAACCCCTTCAGCTCCTTGGGTACTTCCTCTAGCTCTTTCATTGGGGACCCTGTGCTCTGTCCAGTGGATGACTGTGAACATCCACTTCTGTATTTGCCAGGCACTGGCAGAGCCTCTCAGGAGACAGCTATATCAGGCCCCTGTCAGCAAGCTCTTGCTGGCATCTGCAATAGTGTCTGGGTTTGGTGGTTGTTTATGGGATGGATCTCCAGATGGGGCAGTCTCTGAATGGTCATTCCTTCAGTCTCTGCTCCAAACTTTGTTTCTGTAACTTTTTCCATGGGTATTTTTTTCCCCTTTTTAAGAAGTATCAAAGTATCCACACTTTGGTCTTTCTTATTCTTGAGTTTCATGTTTTGCAAGTTGTATCTTGGGTATTCTCAGCTTCTGGACTAATATCCACTTATCAGTGGGTGCATATCATGTGTGTTCTTTTGTGATTGGGTTACCTCACTTAGGATGATATCCTTCAGACCCATCCATTTGTCTAAGAATTTCATAAATTCATTGTTTTTAATAGCTGAGCAGTACTCCACTGTGTAAATGTATCACATTTTCTGTATCCATTCCTTTGTTGAGGGACATCTGGGTTCTTTCCAGTTTCTGGCTATTATAAATAAGGCTGATATGAACATAGTGGAGCATATGTCCTTATTACAAGTTGGAACATCTTCTGGGTATATGCCCAGGAGTGGTATTGCTGGATCTTCTGGTAGTTCTATGTCCAATTTTCTGAGGAACTGCCAAACTGATTTCCAGAATGGTTGTACAAGCCTGCAATCCCACCAGCAATGGAGGAGTGTTCCTCTTTCTCCACATCTTCACCAACATCTGCTGTCACCTGAGTTTTTGATCCTAGCCATTCTGACTGGTGTGAGGTGGAATCTCAGGGTTGTTTTGATTTGCATTTCCCTTATGATTAAGGATGTTGAACATTTTTCTAGGTGCTTCTCAGCCATTCAGTATTCCTCAGTTGAGAATTGTTTGTTTAGCTCTGTACTCAATTTTTAAAATAGGGTTCTTTGGTTTTACTGGAGTCCAACTTATATATATTGGATATATATAAGCCCCCTATCGGATTTAGGATCTTTCCCAATCTGTTGGTTGCCTTTTTGTCTTATTGACTTCACTTTTCATTCTATAGGGAAAGATGTTTATTTCTTTAACTCTGTCCATTTTATCACGCCCACTAAGTGTTGAACCACAGTATTTTCACAATTTCAGACACACTGGTAATACTGTTAAGGCTTTAGACTTCCCACCAGAATCTAGAATTATCCTCGGATGAATGTAGAACCTATGGATCTTTAGGAGCAATGAGGATCATCTCAGGTGGCATTTCAAAGGCCTGGGCCATTATTTTGTGGCCAAGACACCTCACAGTGATTTTTGGATGTGTCTTAAATCCACACCTTTTCAGATACTTCTCCTAGACACACCTTGGACTTTAGCAACTCCACAGTGATCCAATGCACTCATCCCAAAGCCCACTTGTCCTGTCCTCAACAGACATTTTCAGCGGTGTTTTATAGATATCAAAGAAGTCTTGCCTTTTTGTCTTTTGGCCTTCACTGAAGTCTTGAAATCATATATATTAGACTTACATGGATGCAAAGAGACAGACATACATGTCTTCACATAATAATTTAGCATCAAAATCTTTTATTTAAAACCATCAAAGTTTTAAACTCAACAATTTTAATGGTATAGATCAGTTAATTACTTTATAAAACATGAAGGAAAGTGCAGCTCCTGGGGGTATACAAAACACCTTGAAAAAGCCTTGGACCTCTGCACAATGTGATTTAAAAACCAGAGATAGCCTGAAGAGATGGCTTCATGGATTAAAACACTCGCCACCTGGAGTGATGACTTAAGTACAATCCTTGGGATCCACATGGTGAAAGGAGGTGTCCTTTGACCTCCACATGTGTCGTGTGACTGCCGTATGTGCATTGTAGCATGTGCACATCCTTACTCCCAATAAATACATTTAAAAACTTATTAAAACTTAAAGCCAGTGGATAGTGGGACATCTTCCTTTCACGAGGACTAAAGGTAAAGTTCAGACAAGTGAACCATTTGCTCAGGGCACCGCTGTTAGAAAAGAAATCAATGTCCATTTGCTTCTATACCGGAGCATATCGATTCTCCCAAGTCCACTTCCTCCCTAGTAGGTCTCCACAGTGCCCTGCTGATTTGGAGCAGTGGACTTTTGTTTTGAACACTTAGCTACTGGATGATAAGCCTTTGTCTCAGTTACTTTTCCTGTTACTGTGATAAATACTCGAAAGCCGTTGAAGGGAGAAAGAATTCACTTTTGTTTTGCAGTTTGAATAAAAAAATTACAGTCAAGAGTTGGAGGCTGCTGGTCACACTGAATCAATAGTCATAAAGAAGATAGCAATGAACGACTGTGCCCAGCCCACTTTCTCCTTTATATATAGCTATGACCCCAACCTAGGGAATGGCAAGGCTCTCTGTGGGAAGGTTTTCCCCATCTCCGTTAGCATAATCATAATAATCTCCCCCAATAGCCTAGAAGCTAATGTCCTGGGTGACTCTGGATCTCATCAGTTGACAATTGAAATGAACTATCACTGCCTCTTTATGTGCTTCTCTACTTATTCCTTTCAGTGCAGATCCTGATTTAGATCCTACATCATGTTTGTGTTTCGGTATCTTGTACCCTAAATGATGAAATCTGCTTCAAGTGCACCTGTTCTTCGCCATGATGTCAGACTTCAACCTGATTTAGTAAAGAGGACTTTCCTCCTGAAATCTTAACTACAGTTGGCTATTTTGTGAATATTTCACTATGTCTGGCAAGACGGGCATTCTGTCTTGTTTGAGGTTGGCTCTGGATAGTATAATTAAAGTTTTTCTCCCCCCCCCCCAATCAGCACTCTTTTCTTAAACGACGTTCTATGAAGTACTAGATAAGGACAAGAGGTCCATACAAAGACAGCTCTGGCCATGTGAGAATGTCCAGGTCACCCTAGACCTGGGATGAAGTTAATAAAGGAACATGTCATAGCATGCATACCACCACTATAATTACTCTGGAGTTAAGTTAATGGAAGGAGATGATGACTGGCTGGTTCACAACCAGACTATAGAGCATTATGAAGGGTTGATTGGTACCAAAACTTATAGTCATTTGACAGCTCAAGTGAGCAGAGAGCAGAAAGGATGAGAAAAGAGAAAGATCTCCAAGCAGAGATGGCTATAGGGGGCAGGGTCCATGAAGAGAATCTAGTTTTTTAGTTCCCCGGAGAATGTGAGACATTCTAGGTGGTTAATCCCCTAATTCCCGAAACACTGTGAGAGACAGGCCCTTTGGTAATCTTAGGATATATATATATATATACACATACACACACACACACACACACATAAAACACACACACATGAACTGGCATGTTCTGGAATGTTTTGATGGACGAGAAGGATGCTGGCATAGGACATTGGGGTTAGAAAGGGCAGCTGTTCACATTCCCAGCCGAAGCTGCATCCAACAGGATGGTTGAGCATTGCCACTGTCTGCCCCCAGCTCAGCTGCATCCCCGATCCAGGCTCATCACTGACAGTTTTGCCCATCCTTTGATACAAAACTTGACTTCCAGAGAGGCAGTTGTTACTGCCTGACATGGCACGTGTACATAGCTTTTTCGGGAAAGGATATCATATGCCTTAAGGGAGTTGATATTAGAATTGAGAGGTCAACTTGGGCCTATTCATTGGTTGAACCCACTGTGAAAACTTCCTATTTATATACTATTAATAACCAGGACTGACATCTGTTGAGCTTGCTTGCTTGTGTGCTTTGCTGGCTGATTGCAGGTGGCATTTGTGAGGTTAAGATGGCTGACCTTCTGATCTCAACTGGGTCTTTCCTATTTTCATCATTGAAACTCTTTCTTAGGAAGATATGCCTGTCTCTTTCAAAATAGAAACTCATGGCCGCTCTCTTTACTAGTGACACCTCAGAAAGAGTGGTATATTTTCATGTGCATTATAGAGATTAGATCTGGTAGATATTCTCACTGAAACTCTCACATGTTAAGTCACTTCCTAATAACAGATGACTCATGTCACACAGGAGGCAGGATTTGAACCCCTCTTCTGTAAGACTTCTGCCTCCAACAGTTACACCCTCACCTCTCTATTCTCACTGATGTGACATCACAGGCATTAATACTGATGAGCAAGGCCATCCCTGAATGAGAAGTCTTCACCCTCCTAAGCCACTGGTGGGATAATGTGTCTATGTTCTCTGTAGCAGGGCTGTAGGATTCCCAGATGAATCTATTCAGTCCTATTCATTTCTCATCTGACAGCCAGAAGGGTGGAGTATGTTGGTTATGACCACACAGCAAATGAATGAGAGGACAGGGACTTTATCTGAATCTCTGAATGATAGCACGGTGTGCTTGCTCCCTTTCTCGTGAAAGCTTCTTCAGCAAAGCATATTTGAAATTTAGAAGCTCAAACCTGGACAGTTTATCAGAAAATGAGGGCTCTAGGGTCAAGTCAACATTTTACAACGTGGCATTGTCTAACTGTGACAGGTAACAGGGACGGTATAAGCAGAGGGCCTCTTTCTCCATTTAACAATGCTGACCTTATGTAAGGCTGTGTCAAACACAGGCAGCCTGGAGTTAAATCCATGTCTTCCGTGTGATAGGCTGTTGCTTCTACAATTGATGGTTTCCTCCATGGTTCTTCTCCATGGGGTTCTTCAACATCAACGGGGTGTTGTAGAAAGAGTTGACTTGCCACAGAGGGTTCTTAGGACCAATACCCTAAGCCTCACCTGGAGCTGTCAAGTCCCCAGCTCCACCCCAGACCTTCTGAATCAGAACCTTCATTTTCACAATCCTCCTGGGAGACCAGGATAGCCTGGAAGCTCAGCCAGGATGGCTGCTGGATTTGTCTGCCATTAACAGTCTACTGACAGTGTACCAGATTTGTAAGGATGGACAAGAATCTCAACACCCCCCAAGCAGGGTGCTGAGCTGTTCTTAAATCAGTTGTTCTGTGGTACGGTGATGGGGAGGTGAGAGTGGATGTCTGTCAGTTCAGAGTGTACATACCCTAGAATTTCAGCTCCTCAATTTCTCTTCTCATAAGCAGGGTCAAATTCTGTCAGATCTCATAAGTCTCTCCAGCTGGTTTCTCCTTTGGACTGAAGTTATACCGAACAAAGATAAGACGACAGAACAATTTGAAATAGCCTCTTAGAATGCTTTAGAATCTGATGGATCCAGACTTGGGGAGACGCTTTATCAGCCAGCCCCCCGGCAGGTCAGGTCCCTTTTCAACATCACTTTCCACGCCCTGCTTTCCAGGGACACAACTGCACGATTGGCTGTGGATTTCCCCATTGCTTCCAAACTGGATTTTATAACTGTCTTACTGACTGTTGACTACTTCATCATGCCTGACTCTTTTCTGTTTCTTTTCTGCCCAAAGGCTAAAGACGCCTGTCTTCCTGTAATCTTCTACAGATGAGGTTTTCTGCTCTCGATGGAGTCAGTAAGCCGACCAAGCTGCCGTCCTAAGCCGAATATCAACATAAACACCCATTTTCATGTTAGAAGTATTTTCTTTCTAGAGAGTAAGACAATTTTATGCCAGGTTTCAAATCCCGGCAGGATTGTAATACCTCCTTACCTTTGTGTTACCCATATCTGCAGGCTGGGGCTGCCAGGGTGACGACAGCTACCTCTATCGCAGAACCAGAACACTTACAGGGTAGGCAAGATAGGGCTCCCTGCATTCTCTGCTCCTGGGACATTCACAGCTGTTTCTCCCAGGTATGCACACACCAGGCTTTTGGCTGTGGTCCATAGCTTCTTCTGTCCTAGTAGGGAGCAGACTTCCTTAAATTCATCCATCACACAGGTACTGTCATGAAGTAAAAAACACTTTGGGATACGTTGATAATCACCGTTATCTTCAGTCAGGGCCACCTCCGTGTGGCAGTAAGGATAGCAGCAGTAATTTTTTTTTTATTTTACTTTTTGAATTCTTCATGTGTACATGAGGATAAGTCAACTATACATTCAGAAGGAAGCAGAACTATATTAATAAAAGTTCCTCTGCTAATCTGAACAACCTTTTCTGTACACATGCCTCAGATTTCAAAGTCCCTGACAAAGCGTTTATTATCTTTAATTTTCCTCATACTATAGACAATCCACCCTTCCTCATGCTTATGGATCTCATTCTGTAGCATTTGTATGAGGCATGAGTTGTAGCAGAATGCCTAGTGTCAGAAAAGAAAAAAGACACAGCCAGGCTGTATTGATCCTAACTAGGTAGAATAGAACTGGGCCCAGAGATTTTACCACATGACTCAACTAGATGAAACTGGCCCAGTGTGATCTGTTTATCGAGTTAGGAAGTGTTAGACACAATCATCTCAAACTGAGAAAAAAAAAACATTTTAATAGTCTAGAATACCGCGAGGGCTACGTGGTCCAGCTTGACAAACAAACATACATACATTGTAGAAGTGTGTGATCAGGATCAGGATGTTTATAAACACTGACATTTTTAGGACTCTGCTTTCTTGTCTCTGAAAGACTTAAGCTCCTCCACCAGCCCCCATGGGAAAGCACCAGGAAGGGACATCTCCTAATAGCCCCCAAGTTTCTGGCAAACACCCAGTCTTCCTTTGCCTTGTGCTTCTGGGAACTGCCGTGCCATGGCCCTGTGAAAGGTTAAGCATCTGGGCCGTTTAAGAATGGGAAGTGAACATGACAGTTTCTGCTACAGCACAGTATTCAGCCTCTAGAGCAGCTAGCACTCGCTGGGCGAGGTAGGAACTCGTGCTATGTATGCATGGTCTCTACATCCCAGGACACCCCAGATTTCACCCAGCTGAGGTGCTGAGTGTAGCTGGAATCAAGGGTTAGTAGGAGACAGAAGAGTCTATGGCAACAGCAGTACCACTAGTTTTCCTGTGTGGCCAGCCAGTCTCATCCTCACTGTGAGGTCCAATATAGAGGAGTTTGTTGTTGTTGTTGTTGTTTTGTTTTGTTTTTTTCATGAAGTGGGGTTTTTCTGTGTAGATTAGGTTAGTTTTGAACTTATGACCCTCTCATCTCAACCTCTTAAGTGGTGGTATTGCATGTATGCCACATCATGCCTGGCCCATGGGCTGTTTTCTTAGTTGACTTATTTATTCTTTCTACCTGTTCCTGACAAGGGTTTTAGTTACTTGTGTCATTAGTGTAACAAGATGCCTAATGAAAGACACTTATGAAATGGAGTTAATTTCAGCTCACCTGTCAGGGCAATGGAGTCCACCCTGGAGCTGTCTGGAGTGGAGAAGCATGCTAATAGGAGCTTGAGCTGGCTGGTTGTTTTACAAATGCACCCATCAGAATGGGATTTGATTCCGTTTTATGGACTTATTTTAAGTTAATTATTTCTCCATCGATTCTATCTCCAAATATAGCCATATTTGGAAGTATTAAAAGTTCCAGTGTGTGAGTCTTAGGGGATACCGTCTTACCCCTAACACTCTTGTGATCAACACAGCCTCCTTTGCAGGTCTTTCATGCTCTCTCACCCTAGCTCCCCAGCTCTGTGTTCTGGTGCGTTCTCTGGCTATCACACTCCGCCTCCAATCTCCTGTCTGGCCTTGGCAAGAGCTTTGGCCCTTGCTGCTCACTGCCCCTTTGTCCTTATTTCCCTCTCACCTGCATATGCTAAGCAGCTTGCAGGCTTCATATTCTGTGGCTCATTTACCTTGCTGGGGCACTTGTGCCAGGTACATAGGCTGTCAGATTCAGCTCTTTGAAGCTCCTGTGAAAGTCTGTGTCCTCACTTATCCAATAACTGTATTCATTTTGTCATTACCAGGGGACTCAGCAGCGTTCACTGTGTACACACCATCGTGCCCACAAAGAAGGCCCTTGAACTTCATGTCAAGTTTCTGAGACTCACAGAAGCAGATCTTGAAACGTAGCCCATGGGAGTAGAGAGCCTGTGGGAATGTGGAGTGAGTAGTTATGTCTCTGGGGTGTCTGAAGTCGCCTGGCATGGGTCTTGCCTAATCTCTGTGAGCTCAAAAGCTACTGGGAACTCAATTACAATGTGGTATTTACATTCTTATAAATCCAAATTACATCCTGGCAAACATCCAGCAAATTCATTTCTGGATAAGACAGACAGATGAAAGTCCCACATTGTGAGGAGACATGTCTAAAATATTACAATAAAACCCACTGCATTTGCATTAAAATATTAGGATATTTATTCCAAATATGGTAGCACCAAGATCCTGTGATAAACATGAAATAGGCAAAGTGGTTGTTTACATTTCGCCTTCAATTTTGCAATAGCAGTGTTTAAATTTAGTGATTTTTAAATTTTTTTCTCCAATTCAGCTGGCTGTTCCCCTCTCTGAAAATCATATTATAAATAACAGATCCAACAGAAATAAAGTTTCATGTTATTAAACTTGTTTCTTTCCTTCTATCTTTTTCTTTCTAATTCTATCAAGACTTTCATCTTCATTGTCTTAAACAGAGCTATCTAAGTAGAGACAAGATGTATTGGACAGTCATAGGGGTGCTTAAAGTA
This sequence comes from Mus musculus, assembly GCF_000001635.26. NCBI lineage: Eukaryota > Metazoa > Chordata > Mammalia > Rodentia > Muridae > Mus > Mus musculus. The sequence continues at coordinate 65,323,702 of NC_000077.6, forward strand.
TTTAATTTTATCACTAGAAGCAAAAACCCAATTTGACATCAGCAAAAGCCACCTCTCTTTATTTTGTAGGTCCAAAATAAAAATTATTTTGTTTATGTGTACATGTGTGCACAGGTGGGTGTGTCCTCATGAAGACCAGAAGAGGGTATCACAGTCCCTAAAACTATACAGAGAGTTGGTTGTAAGCTATCATGTGAGTGCTGGGATCCAAACTCCAGTCCTCTACAGCAGCAACTAGTGCTCTTAACTGATGAGCCACCTCTCCAGCCAACCCTTATCTCCATTTCTTTCTTAAGACAGGGTCTCATGTGTCCCAGACTAGTCTTAAACTCACTATGTAGCCAAGGGTGACCTTGAACTTCTGATCTCTATCTCTGGCTCCTGTGTGTTGGGGTTGCAGGGATATGCCACCACACTTGGTTTGCCTGGTTCTGAGGACTGAACCTGGGGCCAATTTCATGCAATGGAAGCACCCTCTACCACACAAATGTATCCTACCCCCATTTAAAGACTCATTGGTTTGTAATTTTAAATGTGCTTTGGCGTTCAAAGGCAAGATCCTAAATTAGTTAAGTAACTAGATGTACCACCACTCTGCCAACATGGCACAGAAGGTGCCAGAAGTAGATTATGGTTATTGGAGCACCACATAAACTCCACATTCCAGTGCCTAAGACCAGAGGCTTATGGACGCAGACCTACTCTTTCCTCACCTCAGGGGTTTCTCAGCTTGAAGTATTTTTTTTATTCTATAGCTAATTCATGTTCATTTTTAAAGATGAAACATGAAAGCCAGTAACACACTCAACTTTAAAGCACATTTAAGTAAGATCGTGCTGCATCATAATTTGCTTTTCATTATTCCATATTTAGAAAGACACATCTATAATACAATTTTATTTTTGAGTCGGTTCCTCCCTTGTGATAGAATCTGCATGGCACTGACAACACATTCCACACATGGACCCTGAAAGCCTTTTTGTCCCTCAATCTCACGCCTCAAATAGACACATTTCTAAAAGTCTTAATGTCTTTTTAATAAACGTTTTAGTAAAACTTGGCATTCATATAAAGATCACGAAGAGTTTCTAGTGTCCCCGTTTGCCCCTTCGTTTCCCACATTGCCCATGCCCTACATTACGATGGCACCTGTGTCACAACTGAATTCTGCTTTGCAACACTGCTACTAGCCAAACTCAAAGGCCATTTGGATCCACTAGACTTTCCAGCATATTCTCCTGTTCCAGGATCTAACCAACCATGTCATACTGAGCTTGGCTTCAGGTCTCCGTAGGCTCCTCTGGTCTGTGTCCACTTCTCACTCATGTCAAGCTTTTTATGACCTTGCCTTGAAGAATCCAAACCTGGAGGATACTTACTTTTAATGTATGTGGACATCTTGTCAAGTATTCATTTTAGAAATACTAAATATACCAAGACACAGAACTTAGATACAAATACATTCTGCATTATATCCCTTCTTGTTATGTAACTTTTATTTGTATCATATAAATCAACAATTAAGACTGTGAATTGTTTCTATAGTAATCTGTTACTCAGACTAAACTCACACTTAGTAACCAGTCTATGGTGACAGTGGCCACCGTAACTTTCTACATTGACATCCCAAGCTATGGCAACACTTGAAATCCACAGGCTAATTTTGTAAGAACAAAATATTAGAAGCTGGCAGGATATCATATTAGAAATTGCCAAAGACTATTTACTTAAAAGCTATGTTCATGGCTCCAAGAGATCTTTAAAACCTCCCTGTAGCTTTAGAAGCAATAACATTCATGTGTGCACCTGGTCGTTGTCTGAGCCCTGGTCTTTCTGCTTTAACAATTTGATGGATGGCAGATGACCAACTTAGTATCTGTTAGTTTTATTTACCCTTCCTTAGTGAAATATCTTGTTTGTGGCCATTTTACCATATTGGGATAGGGGCAGGAGTGGACACTTCTTTCTGTATTTCACTGATGTTTATGTGAAGAGAAGTTTTGACTTTTCATATGTAATCATACTGTTCTTATGATATGGCCAGGAAACCCTTTTCTGTAATACAGTCTGTGACTAGGAATGCCTGTAGTCTACTAAGAATTAATTTTTTTTCCTTTTCTGATATTTTGAGACAGTCTCACTGGGTGGCCCAAGTTGGCCTGGCACTCATGATATAGCCTAGGCTATCCTTAAACTCTTGCTTCTCCTCCCTCCTCACCTCCTGACTTTTGTAGGAGTACAGGCCTGGGTTACCGTGCCTGGCTCCTTGTGATATTTTCATGCCCCCTTTGGCCTTTAAATATTGAAGCCATTTGTGGTTTGTTTTGTTTTGAGAAAGGACCCTAGTCTTGTTTTTCCAAATGGTTAGACAGCTGTCTCAACACCATTTGATGAATGATGCAGCCTTTCTCTGACTGTTTCCATTTCAATGCTCATGTTTAGGGACTGGAAACGCAATGTCTGCTAAAGGTCTCAAGGGGGTTCCAGAAAGAGAGACAGGAGTAGATGAGAGTCTAAAACCTTCCCTATTCTGTCTAGGGGTAACTTCAGCTCCACTGCCAGGTGAAGAAAAAAGTCCTAGCTGAGTACACTGCTCTATCAGGCTAGCCCAGGGTTTTTGTCCCATGCTTCTATCCAGGAGCAGATTAGGGCTTCAGGCAATGTTCATGACAAAATGATGTGTAGTTTCTAAAATTCATCTGTTAAAAGTCTCCCCAAGGTTCATGACAGACTTCCTACTTTGGTCATATCTATACATCTCTGCCCAGAGAAACTTTATTTGCCAAATTTGGAACCCACTTCTGCTACTTTCCTAATCTAGTATAATTCCTGACTGCATTCTAAATACTTTCCTTATATCCACAGATAAGTGTGGCTCTCACCCTTCACCAAAGAAGCTTCTGTTTTTGCGGCAGACAGAGACCATTATGGAAAGCTACCACCAGTCAAAGCACAGAGATCAACTGATGGTGGGGAGCTAGGACCAACTGATACATCTATAACAGAACCCATGGACCAACTTATACATGTATAAAAGAGCCCCCACACCCAAGGCTTAGGGAACATCAAGGAAAAGTTGGGTGGAAAGATGGAAGGGTCAGAGGACCATGATGACTGTTAAGAAATTTTCTTTTACACATGTTAGGGAGCTACAGCCATGAAAAGTTAACAACATAGACACCTAAACAAGACTTGCACCATGTCACCACCAGTTGGCATGCTAAAGTGGATGGGGGAAATCTCACAAGGTCCTACCCATAGAAGAGGAACTCTTGGCAATTAATGGCTGATAAGCAAAGGAGAATCAGTCTTCCTCAAGGATGGGCCCTCTGATAGGATATCAAATCTCAAGTGGTCAGTCATAAATAAATACATACATATACACACACATGCATACATATATACATTAAATGAGTATATTTATATGTACACACATGACAATAATAATTAGCAAGAAGAGGTAATAAGTTTGAAAAGGGAATGGGGAGAGTAGTTGGAAACAGGAGAGAGTGGGGCAGAAATGATGTAAACACAGTACTCACACATGATAGTCTCAAATTAAAATGAATGTAATAGAAAGAAAATCCTAAGTCTCTAAAATTTTATAAATTTACATGAAAGTTCTTTTAATTACAAGAATGAAAACTCTCTTCATCAGTAATTATCTACAACCTAGACATTGAACAAAGTTCTTCACACCCATTTCACTATACTCCAAGGAGCAGATGCAACCACTTTCCCCCATTTTACTTTCCAACAGTAGTTATCTAGAGGCAAGACACTATGTTAAGAGTATTATTGTATTCTGAGGGCATACTTGTAATCATTATTTGATAGATGAGAAACCAAGGCACAGAGAGATTAAGACATTCCCTGAAAGTCTTATAACTGTAACTGGTAGATTAAGAATTCTGCATCCATCAGAGCCTACAATGGAATCCCTAACATATGTGAAGGCTGCAGGTTGCAGTGGTGCCCCTGCAGATAGATTTTACTGCCTGTGGTTACAGTCTCCTTACTACTGTAATTCATCTCAAGGCCCATTCTTTCTAATTTGTAAGATGAGACCAACAAGGACTCCAGACTTTAAGCTGGGATGTGCTCCATAAACTGCAAGGCAAAGCTATTTCTCCAACTGTGCACAGATAATGTTGATAGAGCTTTTTTGGATTCTGAGGACTTAATACTCTGTATCATCTCCCAGGAAGGATGGAGGTGGATTAGAGGGGCCAATGGCTGCCCACTGCTCAGTCTCTTTCTGCCAGCTCATGATGAGAGGTTTAGTGTGATAGCTTACTTCTGCAATCACTGACTTTCAGAGGTATCAGTTAGCATAGGACACAACATCGTGTGCTCTGCTTGCACAATTTGTGCATACCCCCAACCTTAAAATGTAGGAAACCGAGTTTCCTTGATGTTGATGATGTGTCAATGATCACAACTGTTTAGAGGCCAAGGCTAATAGAAATCTCAGCTCCCCTGACCTCCTCCTTGGCTTTTGGTATAATAGCTGGCTGGCTCCAGTTGTTTGACAAGTATTGTTTTTTGATGATACGGCTTTTTATTTTTTTCCGGTCACTGCATGGCTGACTTGGGTTTCACGTAATCAAACACAGCTTGAGAGTGATCTGCCTTGTCCTGCACAGCGAAGTGCCTGGGAAGGAGTTTATGACGGAGGCATGAATACTTGACACTAACCGTCTCATCTCTTAGTGGAGACTTCTAGTTTATAGCATGGCACCCCTGCAAGGCAGGGATCAGAGCCTGAATAGTTTGTAAGGACATCTCCTAACTCCTTTTAATGGCTCCACATCACAAGTGCTTTTTACAGGGCCGGCATAGCACAATTCTTGCATATTTTTGTTGTCACTACAACCAACCCTTACACTCGACAAAATATGCTTTTAATTTTCTGCATAAAAGTACTATGTAAAAACTGCTGTTGGCTCACGTGTGTTCATTCTTACCCCCTCCTTCTTGCTATCTTCTACTCTGAGAGTCTGAAGGATGGAGCACTCACTTCTCAGCTTCTCTTGTGGCTTTTGATGTCCCAGGGAGCTGTAGGCAAGCCTGCAATTCCAGGATCAGGAAGCTGAAACAGTGTATCCCTGGAGCATACAGCTAGAAACTAGATGTATTGGTAAGCTCTGGGTTTGGTTGAGAGACACTGCCTCAAAGAATTGAGTGGAAGAGTTAGCTGAAGAAGGTTTTTGACAATGATCTCAGACTTCTTCCTCTCTTTTTCTCTCTCCCCTCTCCCCTGCTCTTTCCCCAGTCTTTGTGTCTCTCTTTGTCTCTCTCTCTCTCTCTCTCTCTCTCTCTTACACATACACACATGTATACATGTGCACATGAAAAGAAGAAAAGATTTTTTTAAAGTCCAAATAACCTACCAGAAGGAAGGATAAAGAATGCAGAAGCACAATGAACAACATCAGATTCAAAGAACACAAAATACAGATGAAGTGGCTGGGCCAAGCTTTAACATGTATATAAGAAAACTTAATGATCTGAATATACACCTGAGAACAGAGTAGATGGGCAGCTCAGTGGATAAAGTGCTGGTTGCACAAGGCTAAACTTGTGGACCAGAGCTTGGATCCCAGAACCCACAGAAAAGCCACGTAAGCATGGTGGAAACCTGTAGCACCCTCAAGTCAGAGATGGAATCCCAGGGCATGTTTGGTAGCTAGACTACCCAGAATCACCTAGCTCTAGGTTCAACAAGAGACTTTGACTCAAAAACAAAATAAAACAAAACTAAACCAAACCAACCAAACCAAACCAAACCAAACCAAACCAAACCAAACCAAACCAAACCCCAAAGTAGACAGTGGTCAAGGAAAGCAACCAATGCGAACTTTGGCATTCGTGCCCATATGCACACACCCCACATACAGGTGGACACGCATATACACATGCATACCACATACATGTTAAAGAAAGAATGGAAAAGGTAAATCAAGGGAACAATCAAAGGAAAAATCTCTTAGGCTTTCCATAGGAAGGTCACTTCAAATTTAATGACTTCAAGTTAAAATGGAAAGGCTAGGAGAGAGCTACGCTCTGTCCAATTAGTCTAGAGAAAGCAGGCACAACACATCAATATCCGACAAAACAATTCAGAACAGAGAAAATTACTAGAGATAGGTTAGGAAAGTACAGAATGGCCAAAGGTCATGTGTGGGCACTGACCAACAGACATCCATTTTATGGGAAGCAAAACCCAAGGACTGGAAGGGGTGAGAACGAACTCAAAAAGTAAGGCTGTGACATTAACACTCTTCACCTCCAGGCTGATGGATCCTTTAGATGAATAGTGGAAATGCAGAGGGATGTAATTGCACCACCCTCACCAGACCTTCCTGAGTTTACAGAAAACTGCACTCTTCTATGCACACATGGAGTACAGAACAAGAAGGACTAAATCCTGGAAGCTATACAAATCTCAAGAAATGTAAAAGTCTTAGGAGAAGCCAGAGTCTGTAGTGCAATCACAATGGATCCCAGTGAGAGATAGGAACACTTCAGAAACATGTCTGAGTGTGTAAGCCTAACCAGCACACTTCGAAAGAACTTGTGGGTAAAGCCAAAGCCTCCAGGAAATAACAGAGGCTACGGCAGACTGAGAGTGAGGACGCTTTTGGTCATTGTGGGCAGGACACACATGAAGCACTGCAGAGGGGACACTTACTGCTCTCTCTGGAGACACAAAGAACAAGTCTCTCTTCAGAATCTAAAATTGCACTTAAGAACCTTCAATATGGGCAGGGGAGATGGCTCAGGGAATAAGACACTGTGAAGAGGGATCAGATCCCAGTACCCACATAATATGTCCTGTGGTAGTCATCCTATAGTGAGATGGAATGAGGAGACAGGAGAATTCCCCAAAGCTCACAAGCCAGATAGTATATACAGGTAGGCAAGATACCTGTCCTCTGACCTGTACTCATGTGAACCCCTTACCCACCAAATGAATAGACACACACATGCACACCACCACCACACACACACACACACACACACACACACACACACACGCACTTGCATGCATACACCATTAAAAAAATATACCAAGCACAGAGTCAGAAAGCTAAATAAATAGGAAGGTATTTAGGTAAGAAATATCAGGGTTAACAAAAACAAACCAGGGGTTGGAGTAATTAAAAGCATGTCCTACTCTTGTGGAGAATATTGGCAAAGAGCTGCTCTCAGTTGCTTGTTAGTCCAGCCACGGGGAATCTGACACCTTATTTGTCCTCGGTGGGCACTTACACCCATGTGCACACATACACACTTATACAGGTTATTTAAATATTTTTAACTCTCAAAAAAAAAAAAAAGAACTCAAACAAATTGAAACCTAGAAAAGGAGAGGTTTAGTGGACTCAAGCTCAACCAAAAGAATAAAAAAGAGCATATGTCTGAGAGATTGTCTTTTTAAAATGGAGATAGAGCTGCTCTGAAAAAACATCAATTACATTGAAAAAACTCTCAAGACTTACAGAGAGAGAGAGAGAGAGAGAGAGAGAGAGAGAGAGAGAGAGATGACACAGTGACAGTGGTGGGGAGAGAGACAGGAGCTGACACTCAAAGAGCTGCAGACAGGCAGGCACGGGAAAGACTCCACACACACATCATCACCATAGATGATGAGGACCACTTCCTTCAAAAATACAAGCCACCAACAAGTTACTCGGTAGGAAACGGCTCTAAAGTCACAGACATTAGAAAACAGAATTCTTTTTATTATTATTAGATATTTTCTTTATTTACATTTAAAATGTTATCCTGAAAATTCCCTATACCCTCCCCACACCCAGCTCCCCTACCCACCCACTCCCACTTCTTGGCCCTGGCTTTCCCCTGTACTGGGGCATATAAAGTTTGAAAGACCAAGAGGCCTCTCTTCCCAATGATGGTTGACTAGGCCATCTTCTTCTACATATGCAGCTAGAGATACAAGCTCTGGGGGTCTGTCCCTCAACAGAGGAATGGATACAGAAAATGTGGTACATTTACACAATGGAGTACTACTCAGCTATTAAAAACAATGAATTTATGAAATTCTTGGGCAAATGGATGTATCTGGAGGATATCATCCTGAGTGAGGTAAGCCAATCACAAAAGAAGTCACTTGATATGCACTCACTGATAAGTGGATATTAGACCAGAAACTTAGAATACCCAAGATACAATTTGCAAAACACGTGAAACTCAAGAAGAAGGAAGACCAACGTGTGGGTACTTCATTCCTCCTTAGAATAGGGAACAAAATCTCTATGGAAGGAGTTACAGAGACAATGTTTGGAGCTAAGATGAAAGGATGGACCACCCAGAAGCTACCTCACCTGGGGATCCATCCCATAATCAGCCACCAAACCCAGACACTATTGCATATGCCAGCAAGATTTCGCTGAAAGGACCCTGATATAGCTGTCTTGTGTGAGGCTCTGCCAGTGCCTGGCAAACACAGAAGTGGATGCTCACAGTCATCTATTGGATGGAACACAGGGCCACCAATGGAGGAGCTAGAGAAAGTACCCAAGGAGCTGAAGGGGTCTGCAACCCTATAGGTGGAACAACAAGATGAACTAACCAGTAACCCCAGAAAACATAATTTTTAATGAAAAAAAAACCACTTCTGACTAAGAAATTTCCAAAAGTAGATGGTTTCATGGATAAATCCCATCAAACATTTAAAGGCAGAAATTAGTTCTACATAATCTCGCCCTGAAATTAAAAGAAGAAGGGGGAGGTCCTAACTCACTTTATGAAGTCAATGTGACCCTGAAACCAAAACAGAGAGTTATGTAACAGTATTCCTAGAGAATACAAATGATCGTTTTCTCACCAAAATACTGCAAAGGTAATTCAACTGTATATGAAAAGGACTTGTATCATAATTGTCCACTTTTATGATTCCCCCAAACACAAGATAATTAGATTCTCAAAAAATCACCATGACCAAACATGAGAACAGGCTAAAGACACCACGACATACCAATGAAGGCCATAACCAACGCTGGACAGATTCTAACTCATCTGTGTCTGAAATTCTCAGAATCTGAATGGAAGGAGGCATCCTTAAATGTTTAAAGAATGCTGATGGTTAAACATTTATAACCTCCATTTAGGCTTATTGAAATGGAGAATGACGTCATCGAGCTGGCACAACAACATCTCACAAGCTTGTGTCCACTTACAGAAAGTGTTTGGCTTCATTTGTGGACAGAAGTACTTCTCTGGAGGTTTTAACACTGGGTTGAGGGTTGTAAAGCTCAGTAGAGCTTTCCTTGGGGAAAGCCACTTGAGAAGGCAGGAAGCTGACCAGGTTGATCACCAGTGGATCTGTAAAGAGCTCTGTTTCTTTATGAATTTTGTTTTAGTTTAGCTTGTATGTCTTCCTGCCACCAGCAACTACATATCTGAAGTTCTAGCAGAAACCATGTTGCCTTTGGTCTCCAGTCCCCACAATCCCATTGGCTGTTTCTGGATGCTGAAGAAGCCCCATGACTCAATATTGGCCCTCTAGGTAATGGCCTTGAAGACTGTTTTATACAGTCAGGCTTTTGGGAGGAATCAATGAATGCTTGTGTGTCAGGCTGGAGTACAAAACTGCCCGTGGACTTGCCTAGTGCCCCACCAGTATAATCAGAGTTCAGATCCAATGTCAAAACTGTACTTGGTAACATGAGTGACTATCTATAATATCAGTGTGACTGCTGTAAATGACAGGATGACGTTCTCCAGAAGCTCACAGACTAGTGAGCCTGGCTTACACAGTGATGAGGAGACTCTGCCTCAACCAAGCAAGAACAATGAAGTGGCAGCTATTGTCTCTCTTGATTTGGGAACAAGCTATGTCCCAGTCACTGGCTTAGCAGTAGGAGCTGTCCACATGTGTCCCCAACTTTGCACCATTTGGATTCATTCTGTCCTCAGTTTCTGAGTTCTGTCTCCTTCTAACTTACCTGCTGTCTTCATGACCATATTTCTCCATATCAATGAAGTGGCAGCTACTGTCTCTCTTGATTTGGGGACAAGCTATAACAAACAAAACCTTCTGAAGCTGATGTAAAACAGGCATACAGATGGCTAGGATAGAATAGTGCTCCAACAAGGTGTTCAAGACACACAGTGTCTGCTCAGGAAACGGTCTCTGGAAAATGCTGTCCATTTGCAGAAGAATAAGATTGGGCCCTACCCTGGCTTCAACAGAAGTCAACTGCAGTAGACAAAAGATTAGAAGGGTGAGGTATGCTTTCATAGCTGTGGCTGGAGAACAAGGGGTGCACAAGCAGAAATTGATAAGTAGAGTTACACCCACTGAAAAGCTTCTTCCCAGCAAAGGAGACAATCAACAAGTCGAAAGGAAACTGAGGGGATAGAGAATGGTTTACAGACCACACTTCTGATAAAGAGCCAATGACCCATAATACTAGATCGAATATGTAAGGAATGCCACAGCTCAGCATCAAGACAAAAGAAACAGAAAATGATTCCTCCTTCCCTGAATTCTGAGAGAGAAAAAGCAGCAGCAGGAACAGCAACAGCAACAGCAACAGCAACAGCAACAGCAACAGCAACAGCAACAGCAACAGCAACAGCAACAGCAACAACAACAATATGAAATCATGCTTCTGCTGTGTAGCCCTAGCTGATTTTGAACTCACAAGTCCCTTGCCCCAACCTCCCACATGCTGGGGTTGCAGATGTCTGTGCGAGCCTAGTTTGTCCGTTATGCTCCATATTTTGTGTGCCAGAGATTCTTCAGAGCCACAAATTGGCAGTTTGCCTCTTTATTCCCCACGGAATGGGAGAAGTCTACTTATTTCTCTGTGTGAAACGTTTGATTCTGCCATGTACTGACTGGATTATATCATGTTCTTCTGCATAGTCTTCTGGGGGATGGGGCAAGACCCACACCATTTCTTCTCTGATATGCCCTGTTCTCTGCTGCGTTGTCATTCCACTAGGGACAGGGACAGGCCCTTTCTGGTTTGTGAGCCCCTGTGCTTGGACAAGCTCTTTCCAGTCTGCTCTCTGACTTGGCTGCATGGACCCCAGGGTCCATATGGGGTCTTTCAGCTATGTACCAGTCACTGGCTCAGCAGTAGGAGCTGCCCACATGTGTTCCCAACTTCACAGCATTTGAATTCATTCTGTCCTCAGCTTCTGAGTTCTGTCTCCTTCTAACTTACCTGCTGTCTTCATGACCATATTTCTCCATATCGTTCTGAAATCAAGGAGCATATTCTCTGCTCCAGGATCCCTCTTGGGGGTTCTTCCCACACTACCTCCCAGGGATGAAGGCTGGCACAGTTTGCCTAGGTCTGAGAATCTTCTGAGGACATGAGCCTTTTAGCATTGAAACTGACTTCCTAATTAAAGAAGGGTCAGGCAGAGTATCTGTGTTTTCTCCACTTCTGATGCCATCTAGATGTGAAAGACCGACATTGTTCACCAAACCCAGTTTGCTCTCCAGTATCATCTTTATGTAATAGACATAGCTGTTTGACCATTTCTTCCTTGACTCATAGCTCAGGATATTTGACCAGCTGACATGGGATAAGGTCCTTGATTCTTGCACCTTGTTCCAGTAAGCTGATGACTTTCAGTCATTTTCATGCGACCTGACACCCCTGCTTGCTTTCCCACAGTGCCCCTGTGTTTTAAGTGACAGTTTCTCTACGTGATGATCATCGCTAACATGGCTCAACTTCTTCCAGACAAATGATAGGACTTCTGTGCTTGGATGGCCATCAACAGGCACTTCCTGGGATGTTCCAGTGTATAGAGATGTTCTAATTAATTGTCCCCAGAGTGGGGACAGCAAGGATAATGAGGTGAAAAGACTGTCGGTTATTTTTTTTAACCTCAGCACTACCACAGACCTCTTGGTCAGAAATGTTATTTATTGATTCATTGATTGATAGAGCAATGTCAGAATATTGTTGTGTGAGCCAGGCTAGTTTAACACTTAGGGGCTCATAAGATGCTCCCACCTCGGCCCTTCCATGTAGCTGGAACTACAAGTGTACACCTCTGTACAAGCTCCTAACAGGACTGTTTGTCCACAAGTCACATTGGGCTTGCCTGCTGCTGCCCTGGTGCTTCTCGCCATAAAATCCAGCACACTTCCCCATCAGATTCAGGCATTCCCCATCTATCAGATTTCCCATAAAGCGGAAGGCTCCTGGATCTTGGCTCTTTTCCTACATACACTCGGCACATAAAAGCATAAACAAGTCTTTATTTTCATGAACTACATTAGTTCCTAACACAGACTTCATTTACAGCATCTTAGCCATGTCCTTCACAATGGTAGCCCTTCTTTTCCAGGGGTTGTTAGACAATTGTCTGAGACACGCTGGTTGCATGCTGTTGGCTTCTCCCAACGCTGTTCATGACCTTCCTCACTTAGCACACAAACTCATTCCCACCCCCTCGCCCAGCTCTTATTTAGCATTCTGGCGTCTGCTTGAATGTCATGACCTTTGACAAAATCTGTACCCATCCCCAGATCACACCAGACTTCCATGTTCACGCCATCATGATAGTGATTGTCTTCCTGCAGTCACGTGCCCACACTTCCACAGAGTTGTCTGCTTGGAATCAGTACCTCTGTCACTATGTCTACTTCTAAGGTCATCCACTACCAGTGCGTGTGCGCTGTACTGTAGACACTCTACATCCTGTTGTAGGTGGACTGTCTACTCATATTTTCAACATCGCTGAATGAGAAGAAAGCTCAGCCTAACAAGGAAAGCCAATCTACAGAAGCTAAGCAATCAATAAGACTGAGACTTGGAAAGCAAATGTGCATTTTGTACTTGAGCGCCTGCCATTTTTAACTACCACATTTTATCTGGTTTGTGTTTGAGACCCACTCTCACACTGCCTTCCTTTAAATAACCCGATTTATTTTGCTCACGGGTATGTTTCCTGTGCTTGGTTTTGTTTCTGTAATCTTTTCGGTAGCTTGCTTTCTGCTCATGCATCTCTGTAAGCAATGGCAATTGAGTACTCAGTCTAGACTAAGTGCAGTTTTAGACACTGGGAGAGTCATGGACAAAATAGAACGCTAGCTGTTGTGGAAGGGCACTTCCTTTTAGCAGTGGTCGGAAGTGACAATAACAATAAGAATAATATCACTTACACACGTGACCAGTGGTGACATGTGCTGTAGAGAAACACCACAGTGAAGTAACAGGCACCAGGAAGTGCATATGAAGGAGTGAAGCCACTAGGAAGGGCACCCCGAGAGGATGTCCTGTCTTAGGCATGTTTCCTTAGTTTCCTTCCCTTTTGATTTTTTTATGTGTGTGTCTTCCTTAGGAGAGAAATCAGTGGTCAAATGTATATCTGATTCTTTCATTTCTTTTGTTACTTTGTGGGGGTGTTTATTTAAAAGATACCTTTATTACCCTGTGTATGAGTGTTGTCTGTGTGTCTGTGTATGCAAATGTATGCATGTGTACTTGCATGTGCGCTTAAGCGGGGTTCGTGTGTGTGTGTGTGTGTGTGTGTGTGTGTGTGTATGTGTGTGTGTGTGTGTGTGTGCATGCATGCAGGCATATGCATGTGTTTGTGTGTGTTCATGGAAGTTACTTGTGTGTGTGTGTGTGTGTGTGTGAGATGTAAGTGATGAGAGCAGGTGGAGGTCAGAGGGCAAGTTGCAGACATTCATACTCTCCTTCTACCACACAAATCCCAGGGACCTATTAGACTTGGGTCATCAGGCTTGGTTCTGAGCATCTCTACCTACTTAACCATCTCACCATCCCTGTTTTTATTTATTTATTTATTTTTGAGACAGGGTGTTACTCTGTAGCTCAGGCTGGCATGGAATGTGCTATGTAGTCCAGGCTGGCTCAAACTCACTGGAGTCCTCCTGCCTCAGCATCCTAAGTGCTGGGATTACAGGACTGAGGCACCTGACAAACCTTTATTTCTTTATCATGTTCAGACACTAATTCTGGATTTCATGCAAGCAAGGGAGCCAGAGAAAAGCCCTCTCTTTAGTTTCTCTTTAGCTCACCTGCAATCAGCCTCGTTAGTTGAGTTATGTTGTAGGACAGTCTCCTACCAATTATCTGAATCCTGCTTTACTAGAGACGGCCAGTGGCACATCTCCGACACGTTTTATAATCAGTGTTCAACTTGCACCGAACGCTGCATGGCCATGCTCTGGCTGCAGCAGATTGTGCCACACTGTATCTCCCTAGCTTTTCGTAGGTTTGCTCTTCAATAGTATTTCCTTGGCTGCTGTTTTCAGCATTTAATTATTTATTGAAGTAACTAATTTTTGAGACTGGGTCTAACTATGTGGCCAGACTGCCCTTCTGCCTTAGCCGTGGTCTTCCCAGCGGAAGGATTACAGGTACCGGCCACCAAATTAGTCTTCTCTTTAAATTAAAGATTAAGTCACTTGAATGTTTTATTTATAGCTGGTTGGGCTGTAGTTTTGTTTTTGTTTTGATAACTTGCTTTACAAGGAGGTTTCAGGACAAGGTTTTGCCCCCAACAGTACAGTTTATGGTGTTTTCCTCTTGTTTTTTCAACATTAATAAAAAAAGTTATAATATTTTTCTGTGGTCATAATTTTCAAAGTTGTTTAGGCTAATTTAACCAACACTTTTGATGTTTTTATTGAAGCTTCTCTATTTCTCTCTTGGAAACCCTAGCTCAATGACCAAATCCTTTTTTTTTTTTTTAACTCAGAATGTTCAGTGGATGTTGTGTTTATTTTCCTTTTATATATTCGCATGTGTCTGTCTCGAGGTAAATCATTTGGTCTCATTTCTGTGTCTGGGGAGTTTAAGATGTTGCTTCCTAGAAACTTTAAACCAGTTTGATTCCTTTCAAAGACAGCTTTATGGAATAGATCTTTCCTTCTTGTATGTATCTGTTTATGGGATGAGATGGAGAGAGGCCCTGCTCTTTCAGATTAGGACCCTTCCTGCTCAAAACATCTAAAACCTGATAGGCTGATCTCATCCTACTTTTCAGTTTGTTACTGTGATAAACACCCCTGACCACAACCAACACAGGGGAGGAAAGAGGACATTTGACTCCTAATTCCAAGTTACAGTCTGTCATTGAGAGGCAACCAAGGCAGGAACTCAGAGTAACGAGTCAGATACATGTAGAGGAATAAGGACTTCCTGGCTGCCTGCTTGCTTAGCTGTTCATGCTCTCAGCTCATTCCCTTATACATCCAAGGACCCTAGGGAGTGATGTCCTCCATGCTGGGATGGTTCTTCCTGCATCCATTAGCCATCCAGACAATCCCCCATGGACATGCCCATCAGCCAACTTGATCTAGGCAATCCTACAACTGAGACCGTCTTCCCATGTGATTTTATGTTGTGGCATGTCTACATTGAAAACTAGCCAGCAGATTCATGTTGTGCCTGTGTTTCCTTGGGACTGCCTTTGTTAGCATTTTGTCTAAGCTCTGCCCTACAGTTACCAGGCAACAGCCAGGTATGTCTGACTCATTTTAAAAAGGCTCACCCCTTCTCCTCTCTTCCCCCACTCCCTTCCCCCTCTTCATGGCTGGCCTCTACTTCTCTACTCTCTCTCTCTCTCTCTCTCTCTCTCTCTCCCTCTCTCTTTCTCTCTCTCTCTACATTTCTCTGCCTCTACTAGCCTTTCAACTCCCCTACCCATGCCCTGAGTAACCTCTATTCTATACGATACCATCATGTGGCTGGTCCCTCAGGGGGAAGGGATGCCTCAGCTTGGGATCCTGGAGGCACCCCCCTTCTCCCATACCTCACCACACATCCATCAAAACATATCCTACCTCTCTTTACTTTTTATAAACATATCAGCCTTGCTGTTTTAATTATATAAATTCCCTGCGAATAGCTGGGCATGGTCTTTTCTGCTTAGCTCATTGAGATGTTTTTGTGGGGTTCACACTCTGAATATACACTTACCCACTGTTATCGCTCATGTGCAAGTCTTTGAATTTTCTTCCTATTGTTTTTTATTTGATGTCCTAAGTTTGACCATCATGCCTTTCTTTGTCAGCAACCTATATTATTTTTAGTATATTATTAAATATTATTAACATACAGTATATGGTGGATATTTATTCACTTCAGCATAGCGTTAGATTGGAAAAGAGTCTCCCCACTCCCACATTTCCCTGCTGTGCTCTCAGCTTCTCCAAATTCCCCTTGACTGCCTCCTTATGTGTCCTTTGATCCCCTTATCTCTTCTTTCTGTTTGGAGCCTCACAGACATAACCCATAAATTCTCTGACACAGCTACTATTGGTTTGCAGTGTTGACTGCCTTGCAATGCGAGCCTTTGGAGGCAGAGTCTCCCTCCCTCTGCTTATTTGCAGCTCCCCCCCCCACCCCTGCCATCAGAACATATTATTTATTTATTTATATTGCTCCTTATCTTTAAATGAGAATTTTGCTCCCTTTTTTTGGATCACAAATTCACTTATAAATGTATCAGAGGACATTTTACAGGGTATAACATACATTTCTGGAGTGGAGTTTTGTTAAGGGTGCAATTTCCCTCTTCCATGAAGAAGGCTTATGATGCATGTGTATGCATATGCATGTACATGTATGCATTATGTGTTCCTGTATGTGTATGCATGTATGCATTGTATGTACGTGTATGCAGGGGTGTGCATGTATTCATTATATATACATGTATGCATGTATTTATGCATTTATGAATGTCTGTGTATGTGTGCATTCTGTTACTTTGAAAGAGAGCTTACATCATTATATTACATTACATTATCGTCATGTGTCTACCTTGCCACATAGGCTACTGGCTTTTGTTAAAAACAACACATTTCTGTAATTTTTTTCTTCTCTTCTACATTATAGAATGGGGCTTGTAGCTGCTATCAGTGTCCAGACAGCACCCAGTGGAATGCTCTGACCCAAACACTTGGGCAAAGAAGTACACGTAGGACAACAGAGGCATAGGGCATAACATAACAGAGGCATAAAGCATGTGGGAGATGTCTTGTCATTGCCTCTGTGACCCAGTACTGTGGCTTCAGTGCTGTGGCCTTACCCTCTTGGAGCTCCACTAACTTCTGTGAAATTTGGGTTTCTTTCAGAGGTCTAAATTATTAGGACAGATCGAAATCTGCTCTCTGGAAAATGACAAAGTCCTCACTGTGTTGCAATACTGGAAGCAGAAGACAGTGGAAGAAGGCTCTGGGGACTAAGAGACTTGGCTACCAAGCCCTTCAGATGTAAGAAAGCCCCCAGCAGTTATGGGAGTGCAGGTGTCTCGCTGTGGATGTTCAGGCTTCTCAGGCTCAGAGTAGGCTGGGTTTCATAGATATGGGGGTCAAGCAGAGTTTTCTAAGGGAACACAATTGTCACTTAAAAGGGAAAGCTCCAGAATTTATAATACGTGAAGCTGGGCACAATGGCACATACTTATTATCTCGGCAAGAACAAACAGAAATGACCTGAAGATGCTGGGGTGGAGCGAGGATAGTGCACTGCTTTGGGGACACGCTGCTTCCCAGTCTTGGCTGTGGGACACCTCTGTCTAAAAAAGCTTTAAGCTTCACCAAGACACACTTCCTTCGGAGTCCCTCCTGACCATTGGTAGCATTTGTCAAATGGGAGGATGGGCTTGGGGTTTGGACAGTGATGCTCCGTTTTCCTATCTGACTAAGCAATGACATCATTGTCATAAAGAACATCATATTTCTCTTGAAATGCAATTGTTTTTCTCTTCAAAAGGGAGTCTGCTCATTAACACACACACACACAATACAAATGAGTGCTTGGCTCATCTATGGAGCTGGTTTCTTCAAAGGACAGCTGATAACACCCACGGAGTTGACACACAGTCGTCCTTGCTCATGGCTACAACATGGATGGTTTAAATGTCTCTGCATTCACAAGTCTGAGAAAGAACTTGGAAACAAAGCCATCTGCAGAACTCTGAAGCTGGAAAGACAAGATAATATGGTCACTAATGGATAGCTGAATGAATTACTGAATGAGTTAGTTCATTTGTTCCTCGAGTGTTATTGCCAGACAACGTAATATGGAAAGGAACAAAAATAGATTTGGCCTTTGGCCTTGTGAAATATGCAGTCTAGACTGGGAGAGAGACAGGAGTCAAATCACCATAGCAACAGATAAAATTAAACTACAAGGTGACCTTTGACCTCTGTTACAAGAGCATAAATGCGTATGGACTGCCTCATACTGGTAGGAGAGTCGAAAAGCACAGAACATGAGTGGCATCACAGCTCCTGATGCCCTGATTAAGAAGTGCTGAGCTCACTTATTCAGTAAAACAAACACGGATTACTAAAACATAGACGCACACACAGACACACACACAGACGCCCATGCACATACATGGATGGACAGACAGACATATAGACACGCTTACACAAACAGATGCACACACACACACACACACACACACACACACACACACACACACATGCTTTCCTCTGTACCTGGAATACAGGTTTGAAGGTGGGAGGAACCAGTGTGCTTCCAGAGGCAGGTGACAGAGTCCTGCCTGATAGGTCTCAGTGAATGAGTCCTTGGCCAGCTCCAACTTTCTACCTAAGGCTAGGTCCAGAGTCCTCCAGCTTACTGATTTCACCTAAATACTTCTTTTAAGATATGAATTGCCAGATTTCTGGATAATCCATCCATTCTCAACCTGGAGCAATTTTGCCCACAGAGATGTTTGACCACTGCTTTAAGATATTACACGTGACAGAACCAGAGGGGCCTCCCTTTGGCTGCCTTTCTGTCACACAGTGGTTCTCTGTGCTGTCCGATGCACTGATAGACACAGTGCAATGTATGGTTAGGGAAGACAGTTCATATAGACTCAGTGCTGGCTAAGGTTCCAGGCACCCACAGGGCCTGTGACATCCTCACAGATAAGAGGAAGCTACATACCAAACAGAACATGCAGCAAAATATACTGAGCGTGTAATGTCAGGGCGGGTGTTTCCCCCTCAACTCGTGGATTCTCAGGTATTTTGACCCTGAAGTGGGATGCTTTGTTATTCTATTCCATGAACCAGTTGGATACCGTTAGTGAGCACCTTGTCTTTACCTTGTCGGTATAGAGATCTGGATTCCTGAGAGAGTTCTCTGTGACATCTTATCCAAGGAATATTTACGTGGAAGGAACTTACAAGCTTCCTTTAACCATGTGCTGTTGGGGGATACTCCTATGCAGCAGTAAGCTGTCTCATAAACAGGGAGGCCTAGAATGCGCCTTACAAGTGTTTGTTGGAATCCAAGCTGAGAGTTGCAATTGTATTCTAACACACCAAAAGTCTTAACATGTTTGTCATTCACAGGTTTGCATGACAGTCACACATGTTACCGGTTTGTTCTAGGGTGCAAGCTCTCTAGGTCAGAACACATCAACTCTCTGAAGCATCCATTAGCATTAACCACTGTGCCCAGAACATGAGAAAAGCCAATGAACAAATAAAAAGAGAGAGGAAAGGCATGTGGAATATGGAGGGTATGACGGGGCTGGCCAGCTGGCTTAGTGGGTAAACCGTACTGGCTGGTAAGGCCAATGACCTGAAGTAGAGCACTGAGTTCTGTACATGTGCACAGGTGGGCTCACATACAGTTGCAGAAATAAGTAAATAAATTTAGAGAGCCAAGAACATGAAATAAGCTGTTAATAATACTTACAGTTGAACATACAACAATCAAAGGAAATCGCCTATAATCTTTAATTAAAACAATTTGAGACTTGAATATGTGCTGTTCAGTGGTTTGCCAGGTGGTATTTACTGAGTCCTGTCCATTATTTTAAATATATTATCTGAATTCATCTTTGCAATAACTGGGCAGTGCCTGACCAGCAATGGGTTGAATGCTGATATTTTTGGCTGCACAGTGATGTGTAAGTGATAAACCTTCAGTAGAAACCGTGCCTCAGAGTTTAATGTTGCCTTGTGCTCCACTCTTCTCTGATGGCCGTGGCAGTAGCTTTGAGCTATATCTTGCCCTCAGCCCTGCATAGCAGGGATCCCCTTACCACTCTTCTCCATGCTGCACCGCGATGCTCACCGGGCTGGGTGGATTGCATGTATTTTCTTTGGTTTGTTTGTTTGTTTGTTTTTGTTTTTTTTCAAGATAGGGTTTCTCTGTGTAGCCCTGGCTGTCCTGGAACTCACTTTGCAGACCAGGCTGGCCTCGAACTCAGAAATCTGCCTGCCTCTGCCTCCCAAGTGCTGGGATTAAAGGCGTGTGCCACCACCACCCAGCTTACATGTATTTTCTAAGTAGGATATTTTTATTTTGTAATCAGCTTGTCAGGACAGGACTCCATCATTAAGCTCAGGAGCATCTGTGTGAGAAGCAGGGAATACTATCCTATTCCTTTAAAGACGACACAACTAAAATCATGAGACAGCCTAGCAGTAAAGTTGTTAAGGTCTTACTCATCAGCGTTCCAAGGAAGGAGAGTGCAAGGGCTTGCACTGAAGACAAAAGGAGGCACACGATGTTACATAGAAAGCAAGCTATGCTGTGATTCAGGAGGCCTGCTGCCCCATGAAAATATAACCTAGAGGCATAGTGGATGAAAAGCACATCAAAATAAGAAGTAAATCAAATGGAAATGTGGGCAGGAACTGGTAATGGGTGATGTGCTCACGTTTAGCCTTAAATGCAGACATTCATACTTATTTAATAATAAATTTAAGAAAGATAGTGACAACAAAAGAACAAGCACATGCTGCACTTGTGTTCTCAAAAAATGGAGAGCATTTTATTTTAAAATGCCCATAATGCATTAATATAAACTAATCACATATTTATTTGCAAAATAAATCTTAGTATATACTCAAAAATGTAAGTTTTATAATAGCAACACTTAAACATACTTTCATTAAAATATATATACATTTCTAATGCCAAGTCAAATAAAACAAATCCAATCTTGTAAAATTAAAACAAAATCCCATATAAATAACTTTTGTACCTATGAGGGGGGAAACGCAATTTAGAATTACTTTCAAAACAATGAGAAAGCTGGTATGGAAAAAGGTGGGGGTGTAACCATGGTTACACACAGTGCAAATGCACAGGTTTTAAACTTTTCATTATTAACAAAAAAGAATGGAGACAGAATAAGCATCGGTAACCTGTGGAGGTGAAAGCCACCTGCCCTAGTTAGGAAAGAGTAGCGACATCCTGGGACATGACGTTCCTTAGGAAGCAAAGGGCTATCACAGTCTATTCTTAAAATCTGATCTCCGGAGCATATCGCTCTCACATCTGAGCTGAGAACCTAAGAAAGATCTGCCAATCCAGCTAGGAATGAAAGAAAGAAAAATCTTTGCTGACTGATGCCCGGGGAAGTGTTTAAAGGCATCGTCAGGGTTTGCTGTGTCCTGCCCGATGCGAATACAACTGAAAAGCTCACTGAAATAGGTGCTTTTCCGGGGAAATGTAAATGACCAAAACAAACTGGACTCTGGGGATGGAGCAAAAGAGAAAAGCTGAGCAGGGTAAAAAAAAAAAAAAAAAAAAAAAAAAAAAGTCGGTGAAAACCTGCGAGTGTGTCAAAGGCTCACTCACTCCAGGAAGAGCTCTGGGCTTATGAACAAAGGTTGCTGTCCCCAAGTTTGAGGAGCAGATCAGTCTTCTGCCCTATAAACGGAGAGGATGGAGGAAGAGCCCAAACTTCCTAGTTGTTTTTTTTTTTTTTTTTTTTTTTTTTTTGGTTTTTCGAGACAGGGTTTCTCTGTATAGCCCTGGCTGTCCTGAAACTCACTTTGTAGACCAGGCTGGCCTCGAACTCAGAAATCTGCCTGCCTCTGCCTCCCGAGTGCTGGGATTAAAGGCGTGCGCCACCACGCCCGGCCCCTAGTTGGTTTTTATGAAACCATCCTGACCCTGATTTCAGAATTGACAGCAACAGTACGAGGAAGGAAAGTACAGCTACCTCCTCCCCCACAGCCAGAGGGATGCTAACAGCTCGGTCTGATAGCATGTCAAAAGCCATGTGCTCTGGCTGAGTCTCGCCTTTCCCTCAATGAGTGACAGCATGGATTAGTGTTAACAGACTACCATAGCCTGTATACACAGGCAAGAGGAAGGATCCAAAAACAAGGTCATATAAATCAGGATGAATCAAATGTGAACACTAGGACACTGAAGAAACAACAACAACAAAAACCAAGACTCTTTGGCTTGGCTTGGGCGGGGGTGGGGGTGGGGTGGGGTGGGAGGAAGGATAGTCTTTTAACCAGGAATGGTTGTATGCAGTGGTGGAGTACTGGAGGCTGATTCCTTCCAATCAGGGTACACCTGAACTCTCCACACCTCTACAACACTTTGGACACTCAGGCCAGTGCAAGACAACAATGGTTGGCGACAGAGGCACAGCCATCATCAAATTTCTTTCAGAAAAAATATGTTTTTCCCTTTAAGATAATTTAGTAAATTATTTCACTTTGGACTGGCAAAGATACTTGGGAAGTTGGCAAAAAAGCAAAATGAATGAGGCCCTCCCATCAGTACGATGACAACAGCCTTATTAAGCCCTGTGGCAACTTTAGAAGCAGCTTTTCAAAAATGTTTGGTTCATTAAACAACCAGGAAACACAATGGCAGTTAGTGGTCATGTAAAACTCACTGCAAAGTATCATCAAGCTATTCTACCAGAACATAAACGTGGACTATGTTATTTCTGAAGAGAAAGACATTGTGTTACAAATGCATTGGCTTTCCAAATAACAGTTGCATTTAAAAGATTTCCAGTTGCTTTCCTGATGGTATTTTTCATAAGGTGAAAACATTATTCTGAGCACCCAGAACTAAAGGAATGGGGATAGACAACTACATCCAAGACTGCTGTAAAGACAGGAAGTTGAGGGATAAGGGCAGGGAATAAGGGTGGCAGAAGGCACGCCAAGTGTATGCGGCAGGCATCACCTTTATGCGGCAGGCATCACCTTTCAAATAACTGGTTAAAGAAAAATGTAAAAACTGAAAGAGTTGCCGAAGTGAGACATTACTAGCAATTTTCGCTCATAATCTTGGGTATTAGAGGTTTTTTGTTTGGTTTGGCTTTTTAAGTTTTAGAAAATTTATTACAGATTCACAGGTGGGAGCTTAGGAGAGAGGAGAAAGAGCCATGCCATTTGGGTTAGGTATGAGAAAGGTGGGGACCTCGGGGAAAGAGTAAGGGAGCCCTGGATACCAGAAAAAAGGTGTACTCAGGTTCTGGCTGGCACAGAAGCAGAGGAGAGGAGAGGAGAGGGGAGGGAGGGGAGGGGAGGGGAGGGGAGGGGAGGGGAGGGGAGGGGAGGGGAGGGGCATGAGGGGAGGGGAGAGGAGAAGAGAAGAGGAAAGTTATGCCTGTCTGAGTCAGGACTCAGGCACCCAGAGCTAGCGGAACCTTCTGACAGCTCATGGCCACTGCACTTGTGTGGGGGAGGATGCCGGGAAGGAAAAATTCATCATCTCATTAAAGACAGAATTGTTCACCCTCTCTTTTCCCAGCATAGCTTACAATAGACCCACCTTTCCAAGGTGTGGTCACTCAGACAAATTGACAGGCCCAACTGGATTAACTGTTTATGTTTTTGGGTAGCTTGAAAATTTCTCCACCAGGCCAGAGACATAGCTTCCCTAAGGGACTTCCACAAAGTCACAATCAAGGCAACATACCCTCTTCAGAAAAGAGAACACTAATCTCTTGTAGAAGTCAGACCAGGGCCAGAGCCCCCAAACACTCCCGACATGTTAAAAGTTGATTTTGTTACTAATGACAAAAACCACTGTCATGGTTTGGATGGGGCATGTTCCCCACAGGCTCACATGCTTGAACCTGGTTTCCAGCAGTATCAGGGGAGAATGGAACTTTTGAGAGATGGGGTCCAGTTAGAGGCCAGCCTTGAGGGTTGCATCAGTTCTCTGCTTCCTTATTCTCTCCCATGTGAGCAAGTGGAACCCCAGACTTTGGCTGCCACAAGCAGCTATCATACGGGCCCTGTCACGGTGGACTGAGGACTCTCCTCTCTTAAGATGCTTCTGTCACTGTGTGGAGATAACACGGATAACTAATACAAGCACTCAATTCCAATCTGATTAAATATTTGACAAAGGAATCTGAGTGAAAAGTAAGTAAAAAATCAGGACAGAGCTAAAAGAAACTGAGTATTAGAGACAGAATTGTTTTTTTAAGTAGAAATCTTGAAGAAACAGTAAAAGTAGTTTGAGTAAATAAACACACTAAACAACTGTAGAATATAATATCAATATGGATTGGTATGATGGAATGTTTATGATAGGTGAAGGTTAATGTCCTCAGAATAGAAAGTGTGAATGTCTACACAGATAAATATGACTTCTACACACAGAGAATCAAAGAGTGAAAACCAATTCTGGGACAAAATAATTGCTAGTTTCCAAGAAAGAAAGATGCAGACGTTTAATCAACATGGAAAATTTAGTTTGCAAAGTTAACCAAGTAAATGCAAAGCAATCTATACAGTGTGGGAACAGAAAGTCATCTCTGCTTTTCCCAATGAACAAGAGGAAAGTCAGCCATGCTGCAGTGAAGGGCAATTGGCCAGCATGGATAGAAACCAACTGGGCTGGGACAACATACTCTTTATATGGCTATAAGACTTTATGCAGTTACCGTTGAGTTTAGGAAGACAATATTGATAACCCTTGGGGTCAAAGAGGTAAAGTGACTGAGAGAGACAACGCACAGTGTGGGGCATGTAGGAAATGCTCATTAAACATTCCCCCAAACTGCCTTTCCATGTGGGTAATCTTTGATATCCTAATGTAGTGCAATCCCAAGAAACTAATTGGAGATGTACGTGTGTGTGTATGTATGTATGTATGTATGTATTTGTGGGTGCATATGTGTGTATGTGTGTGTGTGTTTGTATGATTGAATTATTATAGCAGCTGAATTTAAAATAGCAGGAAAATGAAAGACACCAAATTCCCAGTGTTTGGGACTTAGTTTAATAGACTAAGAGTCCAATCAAAGTTTGATACTGATAAGACACTAGAATCATGTCCCTAAAGAATATTTAAGGACTTTGGGTAAAGCTCACCATAAAATGTTTGAAAAAAAAACCCAAGATACAAAATGTACACAAAATATGGCATGTGCTTGATTGTCTACATATATATTGAGGGATATATGTGTACATTTATCAGAGAGAGATACTATGAACATAGAGTTAAGTTGCGGTTATTTCTGGTATGTGAGGTTATGAATTTAGTTTTCCTCATGTTTTTCTGTATGTTCCCTCATATAAATGACTTTCTTCCTCTGGAGAAAGTGTTTCAGAGCAATGCTGTGACATTTTTACTTAGCCACCAGTGCCCAACGGACATTTGTCATCACCACTGCTCCACCAGCTCTCAGAGCCAGTTAGTTCTCCCTGTGACTTCTGCTCCGCTGCCCTGCTCCTGGAGCCAGTTCTACCTTTGTCTTTGAATCTGGCTGGCTCTGCAGGCTGGCCATTCACTCCTGCTGTCAGCAGAGAGCAGCCCGGAGCAACTCCTCAAGGCAGCCTTCTCCTCCCCAGCCACCTTCCTCCTTAACTGATCGACTAAAAAAAAATCACATAAAATAGCTTCTAATCACTACACTAATTCAACATCCTGTTCACTTACCATATAAGGGAACTGCAGAGTTAGAGCTTGGTGAACCAGCGTCCCTGCTTCCGAGCTGGTACACACGTAGGGGAAACCTGGTCTACTTTGTGACAAACACAGTCTGGAAGCATCAGAATTACCAGACTGAGCAAGTTGAGACACTGAATGGGATACATACTGCTTGAAACATTTTTAAAAGTTTTTCAAATTGAACTGAAATTAAAATTTAACGGGGAAGTCCATAATTATTTGGCAGATCTATCCAAATGATTTGTACGTCTTATGCCTTTTTCTTACAACAATGTTACAGGTGAGTGAACTAGTGGTCAGTGAGCCTTCAGTATTTGCTATATTCTCCCACCTATCAGCAGGGCCTGAGTTTGAACCCAAGTCTCTCTTCTGGCCTTCAGGGATGCTGAGCCTGCCTTGAAATCTTTTGCATCTGTGTCTGAATAGTTCACCAGTTCAGGATAGATGAATTTTGCTATGTTTCTGGATGGTGCCACCTCCAGTTAACCATCAGAGGCCAGCAAAGCATGGAGAAGTGAGGCTGGGACAGAGGGAACCTTGGGGCAAAGTCCTCAGCGGTATGTGGCTTGTGCACCTTGACTTTTCTGATTCTTCTGAGCACAGTACTCACTATGGGACGCTGTGTTGTGCATCCCATGGAAGGACAGTGGGTTTTGCACTAACCAGTCTTTCTCTCAGAGTCCAATCCCGATGCATACAGAAGTGCTGTCGAGGACTGCCTGAGGCCCTAGCTCTGGCCAGGAGTGGATCTCACCCGGCTGAACAATTCCTTCCTTGGGAGCAGGACTCATGGCACCCCAAGAGGGCTTCCTACAGACCCTGTGGTGAGAGTAGCAACAGTCTCACTGCTCCAACACCCCTTTCTCCTTTTTTACATTCTTTGTGTGCGCTTGCAAAAAGGGTAGGATATTAGAACATCTTAGATTTAAAAATTTCAGATTAAATTTGCTCAGTCTTAGCCCCTTAGAATTCCAGGCCTCTGCCTTTGGAAGTTGCATGTGGCTGTGTAAAACCTCAGGGGCTTGGATCAAATACCTCATTGACAAAAGAACACACATCTGTTTACACTGCAGAGGCAAGGGAGACCATACCAGGACCCCTGAGCAAAACACATCCCAGTCAGTGCCTTGGTAGGTAGAGACTAAGCTCAAAGCCAAGCAGAAAGAAGGCCCACCCTCAAGCCCTTAAGTTGATGTCTGTTTGAGGGGAATCAGTCAGAAGACTAAAGCTCTGTCCATCGTATATTATATTATATTATATTATATTATATTATATTATATTATATTATATTATATTATTTATATTATATAGGCAAGGTCAAAGTTTTCAGAACCTGAAAAGGTGGAGCTCTGCAGTCTGAGTGAGGACAGGAAGAGCAGAAGGCATTAGTCGCCTACCCTTAGGAAGATCTCTCTCTCCTCACAGGCACAAGAAGGATGGAGCCTAGGAGGCATGGAGAACAGTGAGGGCACAGTTCAGAGCTCTAGCAGGGTGCAGGCCACAGCCAGATCTGCTCTGTAGAATTGCAGTGAGGCGCCGTGCTCCTGGGCACCATTGCTTCTTGCTTCTTCCTAATCAGAACATCACATATTCTCACACCTGCTCTCGATTCGATTCTTTCTTTCCTTGGACTCACAGGAGAAGACAGCACTTGAAGGTTTGGCTCGTGCCAGTCCACATCAGGTGGGCTGAGGTGGGACCTTGACATTCCAGAGGACCCTTGGGCCCTGGAATTCAACAACGCCTACTGGTCTCCTCTGCGAGATCATCAGTAGCTGCTCCTTTTCCATTTTCTATGGCACTCACCATCCAAAGATGAGGGACATTATCTTCACTGCTCCACAGGCTGCTTCTGGATAGAGGCCACACCTCCAGAGCATTCCATCTATGTGTGGATGTCAACTGGTCTTACAAAAAGCAATCCCTTCATAGTCTCCACCCCTCTCTCTTGTCTCTCCAGACTTCCTCCCCCAAGTGAATAAACTTGAAGATGAACTCAAGACTTTGGCTTATAGCCTTCCTGCTGTGAAAGCTCTGTAGAAAGAGTAGATGGTTTCAATAACACTGTGGTGGACTGATCTTGTAATCTCAGGCCTCCTCCAGCTCAGGTAACTAAGGTCAGATCTGGGTGGCCACACCACACAACTGTGATCATAAATTCAAGTTTCCCCTTCTCAGCACTGAGCCTTCCCTCAGGGTCTGCAGGCTTTGTCTCACACACACACACACACACACACACACACACACACACACACACACCCCAGGAAAACAACTTTCCCACTGCTATACCCTTCGCTCTCTTGCTCTCCTGTGTGTGTGTGTGTGTGTGTGTGTGTGTGTGTGTGTGTGTGCTTGCAAGTGCATATGTGGGTATGCACACTTATTCTAAAGAAAAATAATATATTTGTTATCTTGTTGACTTAAATATAACACAGTGAGTTGCAACTTGTTAGAAAGAAACAAATCTTTGGTCTGCGAAAACATTTTGCTATCAACAAATACTAAGTGAAATTCACAAAATTCTGAAGCCACACACCTTTTCCTGTAGAAGGAATATGTGACTTACACAGAAGATAGTAACATAGCTCTGTCCATTTTGGAATAATATCATGTCAGTGCGTCATATTCTGTTTAGGAAAGTGAAAAACTTTCACTTGAAACGGAGGTGTCAGTGGCCACATTCTAGGGACACTCACTTCAGTGGATACTTAACGGCTGCCAGCTTTTCTTGGCTTGTGGTCATGCACCCTCTCCCTTTGTCTCCCATGGACAATGTGGGCTGGCCCTGCCTGTCTCTTATAACCACACCCAAGACGGGATTTAGATTCCAACCAGAAAATCCAGGAACATCTTTGTCCTCATTTCAAAATTCTTCCTTAACCATGCCCTCAGAACTCTTTCTTGGTTTATGAGACAACATTATCAGGCCAGAGGCTAGGACGTGTATTTGGGAGTCATTATTGAGATAAAACCTTAGCACACACTAACTGGCTACCTTACCTTAAATCACAGGAGTGACCCTATACTCAGTTGGGTGCAAACGTACATAGATTTTCTTACCTATAGACAAGTAATGTAACAACTGGATTCTGCTTATGTTATTTGCTATGTTTTCATTCTCTAATGCTAAAATATTTTAACTACCTTGAAAAGAAACACAAGGCTGGGGTGAGGCCCCTCCAGCAACTGTGGGCAGGCAACCTCTTCCACCCACCTTACTGGGTGCTCTAGGTGAGTTTAGTCAGTGTGATTTACCAAAGGCAAGCTGAACTTCAGGAAGCAGTTGTACCATACAAGCTTTGTGATTTAACAAGCACATGGAATCAATTTCATGGTGCCTTTGAACAACTAAGAAGAAAGAATTGAGCTTTTCCCAGTAGGAAGGCTTTCGGTGTGTAATAGAACACAGGAAGTGAGGTGGTTTTCCCTATTCTTGAAAAGTATAACCCAGAGGGCTTATGTCGTAGGTAATTCTGGCTTCCCACTCAGCAAACGGGTTCCTAGGTATTGTGAGCATGAGCTTGCCTGTCTTGTGATGTTGACATGGGAAGGAGGAAAGAGAAGAAAAAGATACCATATTGAGTACACAGTAGCAGCAAGCTGTATCAAGTGCTTTATAATTATCAAACTATGTGGCAGCAAATCTATTGCCACCAGAAGCTAAGAAAACAGAAGAGAAACCAGGCAACTTTGCAAGGTCCCATAGCCCAGGGATATGTGATGGTGAGGAGTCTGATTCAATGTATCCAACTTCTCAGTTAGTCCAACCTCTTTACTAAGCTGCTGCCTTAGCAACAGATTGGTGTGGTACAATAACCCACCATAGTCCTCAGGATGCTTTATGCTATTCTTCAATGGTGCAGGAATAAAAAGTGGTCTCTCAGAAGCTGGGTAGGGTGGAGTTTGGGGTTAAACCCAGAGACTTAAAGATGTTAAGCAAATACTGTGTTATTAAGCAACATCCTCGGGCAGAGAATAAAATATCTGAACTTCTTGATATAGATGGGTGGAAAAATGGAAACTATCTAATAATGTCTTCAGATACCATGAAACACATGTTAACCCCATGTCTTGCTGTATTGCTCACTCCTGCAGCGTATCCATCTATCCATCACCTGCCTCCTGGTGTCTGCATCTCTTTGATTTTGCCTCTAGGTAGCTGTGGCGGTTTATATATGCGTGGCCCAGGGAGTGGCACTATTTGGCGGTGTGGCCTTGTTAGAGTAGGTGAGGCCTTGTTGGAGGAAGTGTATCACTGTGGCTGTGGGCTTTAAGATCCTCACCTCAGCTGTCTGGAAGCCAGTCTTCTCCTAGCTACTTTCAGAATAAGACGTAGAACTCTCAGCTCCTCCAGCCCCTGTCTGCCTGGACACTGCCATGTTCCCTTGATGATAATGGACTAGACCTCTGAACCTGTAAGCCAGCTCCAATTAAAATGTTGTCCTTATAAGAATTGCCTTAGTCATGGTCTATATTCACAGCAGCAAAACCCTAACTAAGACAGTAACTCAGGTTGATTATCTGCTGGGGCCTGACATCTCCAGAGATCTGGCTTTAGGAGAGACCAATGTTATGTAAAGATATGGGTTTTTGTTGAAAGGGCCTTTGGTACTCAGAACCCAAGCTAGGGTTTTGAGTACCAGTCCAAATAGCTGGCCTTTATTCTGGTATTCTGGAGTGAATAAAGCTGACAGCACCAGGCCCCCACCCCTCAAAGTGGCCAATGCTTCTGAAATCCGTGCTTGTTGGGTAGTTCACAAGCTGCTGCCGCTGGTTCTTGTGCAAGTGTGATGGTTAACTGTTGGTTTTGTTTTGTGCCAACTCGACACAAGCTACATTTAGCTAGTTAGTAGTAATTGAGACAATGTCTCCATCATATCTCTGGGCACCACGTGGTCCTGACTGTTATAAGAAAGCAGGCTTAGCAGGCTAAGCAAGCTGTGGGGACCAAGCCAGTAGGCAGCGCTCTTCCTGCACCTCTGTATCTGTTCCTGCCTCCAGGTTCATCAATAGAATATGACCTTTAAGATAAAATAAACCTTTTGCCTCTCCCAGTTGCTTTTAGTTACTGTTTTATTAGAGTAACAGAGACGCAACCTAAGGCAGCAAATGAAGCCCCAGTACTCTGATTTCTAGCTGCAGTGTCCCCACTGGCTGATGAGACCCAGTGCCATCCACACTGCCTAGTGCTGTCCACAATGCCCTGTGCCATCCAGACTACATTATCCTGCTTCTTTCATATTCTTTTCTGAAAAGTCTCTATATAAAGGCTATGCCCCTTTAAAACTGTGCATTATGTCTTATCTTATTGTTAATTAATTTGTTGTTGTTGTTTTGTCAACTTGACACACACTAGAGTCACCTGAGAGGAGGGAACCTCAAGTGAGAAAATGCCATCATCAGATTGGCCTGTGAGCAAGCCTGTAGGGCACTTTGTCTCTTAGTGAGTGATGGGGCGGGGAGGGGGGCAGCCCACTTCGGGCAGTGTCTTATCTGGGCACATAATCCTGGGGCATTGAAGAAAACAGGCTGTAGACTTGCTGTGATTTGATGTTCCAGAGCTGGTTGATGTCCATGGGAAGTCTCCCCTTTTCTGGGGAGAAGGGAAGGAGGGGTGGGAGGGAGGGGAGAAGAAAGGGAGGGGTTAGGAGGAGAGGAGGGAGGGGAAGCTGCAAAGCAGGATGTTAAGTGAATAAATAATTAGGTCAATGAAAAAAGAAAGGAAAGGCAAGGCAACAAAAAGAAAGGCAAGCAAGCTAGACGAGAAAGCCCTTAAGTAGCAAGCCAGAAAACCGAGTTCCCCAGTGCTCTCTCTTTCAGCTCCTGCATCCAGGTTCCTGCCTTGAGCTTCTGCTCTGGCTTCCCTCAATGATGGACTGGATAACCTGTGAAATAAAATAAACTCCTCTCTCTTTGTTAATTTTGGTCATGGTGTCTATCACAGCAATGGAAAGAAAATCAGGACATATGCAATTATTCTTTTAATTGCTTTATGTTTGGCGTTTGGTTGTGTTTAATCTAGGGCCTTGTACATGGGAAAAACACTCTGTGCTCCTGAGCCAAGCTTCCAGCTGGGGCCTTTTCCCACATGAGCAAGCATGGGAACCTGTGTGAATTAATATTGCATAGATTTCTGAAATCAGAAGTTGATGTCCTGTGACTCCCTCTATTGATCTCCACTTTATTTCCTCGAGATAATGTCTGGCCCTGAACCTGAATTTTGCTGGGTTTTGATTTTTTCCAAGCTAGACCAGCTGGGTAGGAAGCCCTAGTTATCCTCCTGTCTACCCCTTCCCACACATACATACTCCAGCACTACAGGTTACAGGCTACAGGCATGTGTGGTGATTCCCACTTCTTTAACGTGGGTACCAAGGATCCAAACTCAGGACCTCAAGCTTGCACAGCCTCAGCCACTGGGTTGTAAGAGTTGGTCTATCACTTCAATTTACTAATAGGGTTATATGAAATCTATAGGTACCTTTACAAAGAAAGGAAACAAAAGATAGATTAATAGGAATTACCCAATCTAAGCAAGAGAGAAGAAAAGATCTCATACTTAGGTCACCAAAGCACTAGAAGGGAAGACAGGAAGATTGGATCCTGACAGAAAAAAAAAAGAGGAAAAGAAAAGAATGAGAGCTAAAAACACCCCAAATTTTGAAAAAAGGCATAAACCTAAGAAACTTAAAACACATATGCAAGAGACATTGTATAGAATGAACAGCTGTATTTAGGGACATATAATTATATACATATACATGTTGCATGCAATAACAATTAGTGAAAAAAGAGGTCGTGAGTTTGAAGTAGGGAGGGGCATATGGGAAGGTTTGGAGCAGGAAACGGGAAGGCAGAAATGTTGTGAATATATTGTTGTCTCAAGGCAGACTTAGGTGGTGGTGGTAGCAAACACCTTCAATCCCAGGACTCAGGTGGTAGAAGCAGGAAGATATCTGAGTTTGAGGCCATCCTGGTCTACAGAGTGACCTGTCTCAAAAGACAAGACAAAACAAAACAAAACAAAAAAAAAAAGAAAAAGAAAAGAAAAAAAAAAAAAAAAAGAAAACAGTACCCTGGCCAGCCTGATCTAGACAATTCTTCATTGAGACTCCTTGGAGGAGTCCAGCTTGTGTCAAATTAGCAATTAAAACTAGTCAGCACAGAAATGCAACTGTTTGGATAAAGATAATAGACTATTCTCTTTGTGAGTTTTTTTTAAAACACAATGCTGGCCAAACGGTAAAAAAATGAATCGTCTAAAGGCGTGTTGGAGGTCTATAGATGGACCATCCAAGACTGTTTCAACATGAAGGTGCCTGTGGGGCAGCAGCATTTACATAAATCACCATAAACCACAGAGTGAGAGAGCTGGATGTGTGAGAAGCACACATGCACACACATGCTCACACAACTGGAAATGGAGAACTAGAGGGTAGTTTCTTTTAAAGATGACAGAAAAGAAAAATGGAAGAAGAATAGAGACTAAACAGAAAGTTAGTAAAACAATAGAATGAAACCCAAACATAAAGGCTTATATTATATTAACATTAACAATTTATAAATTATCTAATCATGTTAACAAAGAAAATGGGAGTTGTCAGAGAGCACATGCAAATGTGCGTACATGCTCACACACATACATAGTATCTCAGGTCCTTGTTTTGTTTTTCTTGGGACAAAATGTCCTTGTATAGCTCAGGCTTCCCTCGAACTTCCAATCTTTGTGCCTCAGCCTCCTGCATGCTGTGGGAATAAAGGCATGCTCTGCCTGTAAGAGTATATTTTTACATGATGTGCTATTTACAAGAAACTTTTCCAGACTATAGTGATGTCAGTAGGTTACTTCTAATTACCAGAAGAAGAAAGATCATGAGCTCTAAGGCACCCTGCATTGTACAGGAGACTCTGGCCCAGGAGAGAAAGAAGTAAAATAAGCAGAGTGAAGCAGATGTCTGGGATAGAGAAATCCCATGCTGATAAAAGCCAGCTTAGCAGGAAGATGGAGAGAGTGTTACCATGTAGCTCCTACAGAGCTATAGGAGGCCATTGTGAAACCTCACAGACTTGATGGGAAACATGTAGCCAACAAGTGCATAAGGAATATACACAATATGCACAGTCGAACGGTAGCTCCGTATTCCCAAGTCAATCAGCAGAACCCACGAACTCAGAAACCTTCAGAAGAAAATCCACATGATGGTTTAGAGCACTAGCTTATATTTTTTCCAGAGAACTGGGGTTCAAGTTCCAGCACCCACATGGCAGCTCACAGCCATTTATAACTCCAGTCCCAGGAGACCTGATGCACACATGTGGTGTCCATGTACGCAATGCACCCATATATTAATAAGTAAGTTGAGAATAACAATTAATTAATTAGTGATAAATTAATAAATGAGTAAAATTAATAACCAATAAGTAACAACAGAAGTATATGATGAAATAAAAATAAAAAAGATAAAATAATAGAAAGAAAATGATAAATATAAACAATAAAGAATAAATGTAAATGATAAAATAAAAAACATAATAAAATAATAACAATAAACAATAATAGAAGAATAATAGTAAATTATTACAATAATAAATAAAAAATAAATAATGGGTGAATGAATAATTAAAATTAACAGGACATGGTGATGTCATGGTGATGGAGAAAAATTATTTGACAAGACTCCTCATTCACCTGTGATGTAACTCTCAGCAAACTAGAAATGGAAGATGCATCATCAATGTGATGTGACAAGAACATCTAAAAACACCCGGGCAGGGAGCATCACAATGGGGTGGGAAGACATCCCATTGCTCCCCTACAAACCCCAAACACACAAAATGAGCTCTCCTATTCTCATACTCCGTCAGATTCCACGCCCCAGCCAGTGCAACAGAAACCACCGCAGGAGAAAGCCGTGTGCAAGCTCTGAAGATTTTTCTCTTGTGGAAGGAAATCTCACAAGGTGGTCTTTATGCAGAAGAACGTGATGCAGTGACAAGGACAGCAAGTTTTCAGAGACATAGCACAATAAAATGCCATGTCATGAAGGGTCCATGCCTTTAATGCCAGCACAGCACTTGGGAGGCAGAGGCAGAGAGGCAGAGAGGCAGAGAGGCAGAGAGGCAGAGAGGCAGAGAGGCAGAGAGGCAGAGAGGCAGAGAGGCAGAGAGGCAGAGAGGCAGAGAGGCAGAGAGGCAGAGAGGCAGAGAGGCAGAGAGGCAGAGAGGCAGAGAGGCAGAGAGGCAGAGAGAGAGGCAGAGGCAGGTGTATCTCTGAGTTTAAGGCTAGCCTGGTCTACAGAGTGAGTTCCAGGATAGCCAGGGCTACACAGAGAAACCCCGTCTCAAACCACTCCTTCCCCCAAAAAAACATAAACAGAAAAAGCAATAAAAACCCTTATTTTATTTTTAGTCAGTATAAAGAAAGAAGAAAAGGGTTCAGCTCTTTTGGTTAGGCTTGATGGACAAAGTGCTTAGTGTGGCTTGGAGCTTACATTTTTATACTTTGCCTAAATCTTTTAAAGTGCCACGCCATGGCAACAGCAGTGTTGTG
Source organism: Mus musculus (assembly GCF_000001635.26). Lineage (NCBI taxonomy): Eukaryota > Metazoa > Chordata > Mammalia > Rodentia > Muridae > Mus > Mus musculus. The sequence continues at coordinate 65,358,928 of NC_000077.6, forward strand.
CCTTTTTCTGTTTGAGTAAACGTAAAAGTTCTATTTTTGACAGGAAAACAAAGATGAAGTGCAAAGCCACGCTTATCTGCAGCTCGCCTCTAAGTGTGTTCGGAGGATGCTCAGCGTTGGCACGGAAGCTGGCGGATCTGGAGGCTGAGATCTTGTTCTTTTTCTGGATGGAATTCTGGCCCCTTTGATGACTGTGTAACCTTGGACAAGTTTCCTGACCTCTCTGCCTTGCAGTTTCCAAAGCAGAAACTGCAATCAGCATCCTGCCACAGATCAGACCTACTACGGCATCAAAGCAGATCAGACCTATTGCAGCACACAGGTTGCCAGAGCAACAGAAGAGAGAGCTGAGGTGACAGGCTGAGAAGTCCAACATAGGCAGGGTAATAAATCTTAGTAGTCACTAATGGTCATGTGCTGAGACACCACCGAATCCAGAGACATGACCCCCAGAGAGAGACTGGGGAACATAATCAAAAATTATATTTTGAAAATCCATAGTTGAGCCAGTAAGGTGGCTCTATATGTAAAGGTGCTTCTGACACAACCCTGGTGACCTGATTTTGATTCTTGGAATCCAAAGGACACTCCACGTCGTTGACCTCTGATCTCTACATGTGTGCCATGGTGCACAAAACTACGTACACATTGTGTGCAGCACACAATAATAAACAAACAAACAAACAAACAATCAAACAAAAGGAGATTCATAGTCATGTTAGGCCAGTACGTATGCTATTTCCTGCTCATAGGACTATATCAATAGGAAAAAGAAGTATAGATAGATGTAGAGAATACAGATTTCTAGTGACAGCAAGCACAAGCTGTAAGAGGGCTGCTATAACTCTCAAACCCACACCTTCCACCTCCCTAAAGGCGGATAGCCTTTCTGTGGCAGGATGCTGATTGCAGGCACTGATGGTCAACTTCCCTAGGAACAAAAGTTCGATAATACGGAGTCTGAGAACCAAGAAAACATTTTATAAACCCTCTAGATTATAAAAAAAAAAAGAAAGAAAAAACCACTGCCCCTAGACCTCACAGAATAGATAATAAGCAGTTTGAGTTGTTTGATGGGCTAAACCCCTTCGTGAAAGCATTGGACAATGAGATTTCTCTTGTTCTTTTAAGGCAATGACCTTACAAACTTTTTGTTTCCGTCAGTCAAAATGTATATTCTTAGAAATTGCCTCCACATTTGAAGGTTTGGTCTATAGATCGTGGTGCTTTCCAGGGAAGGTCAGTTAGTGGGCCTTGCTGAGGTCTGTCACGGGGACCAGTTTCGAGAACTAGAAGGCCTTACCCACCTCCAGTTTGCTCTCTCTGCTTTGTGCCTGGAGCAGAAGATGTGAGCTTTCAACTCCTGCTCAAGTCTCCATTCCCACCCACGGCCTTATCTCCCCACCTATGGATACCTCTGGAGCTGTAAGAGCCAATAAGCCATTCCTCTGGTGAATCACTGTGGCTATTACATTTCATCACACGTTAACGGTAATTAATCCAGGGGAAATGGGAATAAGCCATGATCTAGATCTAACCAAACCCATGTTCTTTATCCAAGTTGAGATTTCCCTCCTCATCTAAGACTAAGATTGAAACTGCTGCCTGGGGCTTCAAGCTAGGAGTGGGTTTGAGGCTGCCAGTTCCATAGCCAATGAGACTGACTTCAGAGCAGGCCCAATCAGCCCAATCAGCCAGGTTCACTTATGCCACAGAGGAGGCCAAGGATATCCCTGACGCCTTTTCCTGACATTATCTGCAGTTTCCAGCGACAGTTCTGCTGATAAAGGGTAATGGAGACGATGCTTTTTGCTGAGCTTTTAGCATTGCTGTCCCGTTATTCCCCAAATCTCCCGGATATTAGCAAGTTCTCAGCTTTTTAGTGAATAAAACAGAGTCCTCAGCTATGAGTCACAAGTCCCACCCAGGGAGTTTGGGGATCCACTGTGTCAGACTGCCTGTGTCCCTCCTGGTTCTGTAGGATTTGGGCTGGTGGATTTCCTGCTCCTTGTATTCTCTCAAGGTAACCCTCTTCATTGGATTCTACGCTTCAGAATGAGGCCAAGGCCAAGACTCTGAGCGAAGAGACAGTAAGGGGATATCCGTTAGCAGGGAACATGAGATTCAAGCATTGGCAGGGTATATGAACACCCTTGAAAAGATGCAAGGTGCAAAGTGCTGAGAAGTACCCCCCAAGAGAGCTGGAACATGGGGAACCCACATGCTCAAACTCTAGGGCATTAGAGGATTTTCTACTGTTGGTGTTGAGGAGATAGCACCCCCTTGCCCCCAGATTTTGCTCCTTTACTGAGCAAATTGAATCCCTACAGGCTTTCGTCAAGTTGGGGAAATAGAATGGAGCCCCGGCGATGGCTTCAAGGTCTCAGCCATCTGTTTCAAAATAGATCAGAATTCTACCCAGCTGGTAGTGATTTTCAATCCCAACCCCTGCAGAAAGGCGTGAGAAGGCAGCCCTGTGTCCATTTCTCGTCCAGGGCACCAGGCTGTGCTTCCCTCTCAGGGTGACATGGATGTTATGAAGATTTTTTCATTTTATTTTTAATTTTGTTAGTAACCACAAGCCACACTGTTCCGGTATTTTGAATGCAGCATTTATAAATTGAAAATAGAAGAGGGTACAGAATGTGCAGTTTCTAGTGCATTGTTCCATGTCCTTAAAAAAAAAGTATCATACAAAGGAAAACTCTACATTCTTTAAGGTAGCAGCAATCACGGCAGTCTCTGCAACTTACAATGAAGGATAAGCTTAAGTTGCTGGGCCCTTATCTTAGTCAGGACCATTACAAAATGGGAGGGAGCTCAGCTCTTATTGCCTGTAACTGAGATGTATTGCTTCTTACCTGATGCAAGCCTAGTTGTGTTTCTCAAAAGGATATGTTGACAATCCAACCCAGAATCTGCAAATGTGACACTGCTTGGATCTTTTGAGGTTCAATGAAATTAAGCCAAAGCTGTTGGAATGAACCTTAATTCAGTAAGGAGACAGTCGCAGAGACACACGCGGTCAGGGGTGCTGAGATTTAACTGGTCATCACCAGAAGCATGGGAGGTACAATGAGAGACCTGCCCTCCAGAAAGAATCAACACTGCCAATGTTGACTCCAGACTTCTGGCCTCCAGACCACGAGCAAATAAATTCACTGATTGTTTGAAGCCACCCAGTTTGTGAGACTCCATTATCACAGCCTAAGAAATGAATCTACCACCTTCAGGAAAAAAAACTGTCCGCAAAGGAACTCTGTGTAATGTCATACATAAAATTTAACAAAAACACTTAACCTGACAACTGTTATAAATATGAAAAATATTATCACGTGCAGATAGTCGATGCTACGGAGGGGGAGCTAGACCACTTTGAGAAAGTAAAAGATTTATCACAGGAAAGTTGGGTTTCTCTTCAGAACAGACCCACAAGGTCCAACAGCAGGCCAACTGTGGCCAACAAACCAACCCAGATGATGGGCTGTTGCTGCGCAACCCCTGAATGGAGAGTAGTTCTCACATCTTTGTGAGGTTCTTAAATGCAAACCCATTTCTTTCTCTCCTGTCTAGAGGAGTCTCTAGAGTATAAACCCATCTCTTTCCCTCTGTCTACAAAAGGGTTTCCAGAACATTAAAAGATGAAGAACCCGCGGGGTAGATGCATGGATTCCAAGGGTCCCCAAGACTGTGAACTAGACTCTGAAATCCTAACTCATGTGTCACTGTTACATGAGGGATAAATCTTAAGTCTGTTCAATCAATGAGATGCTTGGTATCCACATATGAGAAAGTGGTACCATTCTGTTCCCGTTACCAAACCATCCTCTCTAAACCTATTACTCTCTAACTCAAGAACTAATGAATCCAGATGAATGTGCAACCAAGACTGGCTGTGCCCCACCCCAGAGCCTGACCGCCACCACCCAACCCTTGGTCTAGTTCAGCTACTCTGACTAATGTGTTACTGGGCCCACCTTGTTCAAGGTTACTGCATGTGGAGAACACTCCACCTCTGAACTATACTTCAGCTCTGGTCCAATGATAATTGAGAACATTACCGTCATCAGCGTCCAGAAGCATAGAACATTTCATTTTGTTTAAAAACAAAAAGTATACATGAGAACAAAAAACACAGCCACTTTTCTAAGTGGAGAGGGATCTATAGTCTAGGTGTTCATCACTCACTTAGCAGCTCCAGTCTCATAAAGCCCCAAGATCCCACCGTCGCAACGATGAAGGTCTCACAGTGTTTTGTAATGGTGAGTGGACCATGATGAGTTAATAAACAACTAACTTTAATTTTCAAAATAATCAGATGAGGAATATTCTCTTATAGTCTCCATCTTTCTCAAAGAAATTGGTGCTTGGGAAGAGTCAGCAAGCCGATTTACATCTGGAAAATGGCAAAGGCAGCCCACAGTGACGTGTCTCTGGCTCCATACCCACCTTCATGTGACTTGACTCACATGAAGCTGTCCCTATTTAGTGCCACTGCCTCTTGCAGAGAGTTGAGGGATGACTTGGTCACTGACTTCTCTGTAGTCCTGAACTCCTGTCTCCTGTATGTGACATCCCTTTCCCTGCCTCACCAGACCCATTCATCCCAGCTGATTGCAGCTTGAGAATGGTATAGACCAGAGCGGCTTGTACTGGCCAGTTTTGTGTGTCAACTTGACACAGGCTGGATTTATCACAGTGAAAGGAGCTTCAGTTGGGGAAGGGCCTCCATGAGATCCACCTGTGGGGCATTTTCTCAATTAGTGATCAAGGGAGAAAGGCGCCTTGTGGGTGGTATCATCTCTGGGCTGGGAGTCTTGGGTTCTATAAGAGAGCAAGCTGAGCAAGCCAGGGGAAGCAAGCCAGTAAGTAACATCCCTCCATGGCCTCTGCATCAGCCCCTGCTTCCTGACCTGCTTGAGTTCCAGTCCTGACTTCCTTTGGTGATGAACAGCAACGTGGAAGTTTTAGCTGAATAAACCCTTTCCTCCCCAATTTGCTTCTTGGTTGTGATGTTTGTGCAGGAATAGAAACCCTGACTAAGACACTGGCTCTAGGCCTCAAATCCTCAAATTCCCACCCTCATGTCCACCCACCAGCATGACACAGAATGAGACTTGTGTAGCAGTGGGATTAGTGAGCTAGTCTCCCTCCCCCAATATTCCCTTTCTGTCTCTGCTCCCAGAGGTGGCTCCTCCCCTAGCAAATGTTCAAACTGGCATCCCATCTCAGGATAGGCTTCACCTGTGTTGCCTGCTCCAATGATTCGGTCCTACACTGGTTGCTGGCCTTGCTCGTCCTTTCTGCTCATCCTGCCCCTCCATCTCCAGCCCTGCAGTATGTGTGGACTGGAAGCTTTCACCCGTCTCCCACTTGTGGCTACAGCCACCACCTCACACTTCACTTACTGGGGTTGGCTGAGTCCTTCTTAAGATTCCCCGTGCCATTTCTGTAATCTGATTCAGGTGGGACCAGAAGCCACCATCTCTAGGAAATTTGGCTTTTTCTCACACTTCAGACCAGTCACTTTTGCTTTGCCCTGGGAACCCTGGATGTGACATGTTCACCTTCTCTGTCTGTGATCTTCTGTGTGTCATGCTAATGAAATCACAGTCACCAGTGTCTTTAAGGTGATGATGGCTTTAAGGGCCAGAAGTGTGCTGCAATGCTGATAATAATTATATAATTAGTTCATCGACAACTTTATACACATATGACCTTATGGAACACATATATTACCCCATCCTGTTCTCTAGATGAGGAACCTGAGGCATAGAAAGGAGAAGCAATGCCAGGAAATGTGGGTTTGGCTTTGAATTCTTGTGTAAAGACTGGCCACCCTGGAGTGCAATGGCTACTTTCTAGTCATCTCCACAGAGTTTTTCTGTGCAGAGAAGTGAGCCTTCTCTTAGGAGACATATATCCATATGTTTTCTCTGGTATTTCTTGTGGTTTTTCCTCCATTAGTCAATGAGGCCTCTGTTAAACACGAAAGAAAAGAAAACCAACAAAATCCAGCTACCAAAGGAGGCATATTTTTAGCTATTGAGTCCCAAATCCCAGGTTGTGTGGTCATAAACCAAAGATGTAAAAGATTAGATGAGAAGCTGGAAGCCTTTTGCTCCAGGCCAGACTCTTCAAATCACAGAAGAAGAAGGGCCAGAGAAGCATCTTTGGGAAGGATGCCGCCCCTCTCACCACCTGCTCCATGGTCCAGTCACCCTGGGTGGGACAGCAAGACAGCTACCAGACAAGGTGGGAGGTGATAGCATCTTATGTCGTCCCTGTCCCTAGGGTTTAGATGAGGACATCCTCCTATTTAACTAAGATTATATCTCCATAACTAAGCCAAATTGGAATTCAATGTAGAAATTAAAGAGAGTTACAGAGAAATAAGGCAAGTTGTATTTTTTACACAGCTGAGAGTGGGGCCTCTGAGTAGCCATGGTCATTGATTCTAGTCTATTCAATAAAGCTATGAGGCTACTTTTTTTTATTTTTTAGCTATCCACATGCTATAGCCTTTAAGTACAGAGTAGAAAAATTGCTTTTTTTAGTGATAATTAAAAACAAAGGAGCCTTAGCAGACAAGTAGGAAGTAAATAAAGGGGGAAAAAAAGCATTGTATTAGTATTAATTGTAAGAAGTATTACCTATAAAGGCCAACTCTCTGAGGCACAGCCCACCCTGTCCTATAATGAATCTTTATTCTTCTACAAGAGAGAGTGTCTTGTGAGGATGTACTTACATTTTGTTTGGTGGACAAGTCGCGTTCTATTCCCTTCCCTCTGAACTCTAACTTGGGATAAGCCCTTAGGAAACGGAGTCTGCCTCCACCAAGCCGTCCTTCAGCCGTGTTGTTGTGCAGAAAGAAAACTGCCTGTGAATCAGCTTGGTGTCATGGAAATTATGCTTTGTGGCAAGTACGTTCGTTACGAATGGTTGCTCATAAAAACGTGCCAGCACGGATGTCACCGCAGCCATCTCAACCTGCTGTGAACCTGTCTGTGATAAATCCTGGGAAAACCAGTGAGTGCTATCTTTAGTACCCACACCGTCTTACTGGCTCGCGTCATTCACAGCTCTAAAAATACAATTTATATCATTGAATTCCTCAAATTCCTTCAGTGCTTACACTCTGATTTAAGTGGCATTAAAGCAAGGGTGATTAGGCTGAGATGCCCAAGGCTACTGACCAATGCCCTCCCTGGGGTATTAGCTGTCTATCAGATACAGTGTGTTGTTTATCAGTCTCAGACTCAGCATGGTTAGACGCCTTGGGATTGTCAGCCTGAGAGAGAAACTTTCAATGACAGTGTGTAGAGCATTCTCTGTAGAGCTGATACAGAGGAAGGGAGTCATAGAATTTAAAGTCCAATGTGGAACACTCTGTGAAGAGATGCAGGAGCCATTCATGTGAGTCAGAAGACAGGCACACACTCAGATTGCTTTGTCTGAACCAGTGGTTCTCAGCCTGGGGGTGGTGACCCCCCCTTGAAGGTCAAATGACCTTTTCATGGGGGTAGCCTAAGACTATCAAAAAACAAAAACAAAACCAAAAACAAACCAACCAAACAAACATAAAAACCCCACAGTTATTTACATCATGATTCCTAATAGTAGCAAAATTACAGTTATGAAGTAGCAACAAAAATAACTTTATAGATGGGGGGAGGGGGGTCACCACAACATTCAGAACTGTATTAAAGGGTCACAGCATTAGGAAGGTTGAGAACCACTGCACTAAACCAACAGGCTTCTCAGGACAGCTCCTAGTGAGAACCAGCTAGAATTCTCTCAGGCCCGGGCTCATTTCCCAACTCCCTTCTCTGTGAACCAGCTGGAGCAAGGAGAGAGGGAGTCTTTTGACTACTTTTAACTTTCTCCTGTGGTCCACTGGGCCACTTTTGTGTTCCTGGGGACACCCTGTTGCTGCTTCTGATAGTAGTTGTGGTGTATCTGGGTGCATGCCAAGTCAAGGCTTGGTTTGGTTCTGGAATGCTGCTTTCACAGTGAAGGGTTAGAAGTTAGGACAGGAAGTTATAGCTGCAGGAGACTGGAGAGAAAACCCTCACTGGAAAGGAGATTTAATGCCGTGAGTCACTTCTTGTGGACAGCCAGTGCTCCAAGCTCCCTGTTCTCGACCAGTAAAATGTGGCTGTGGGCCTGCCCGCCTGAACCAGAATTGCCTGCAGAACTTAACGACACCTCTGCCCACTCTGAGATTGCACTCCATCTCTTCTCACGGGGTGGAGTCTTTACTGAGCACTTTTAGACAAGAACACTTCCAGGGTCCATACCTTAAGTCTCTATGGGACAGTCTGAATTGGGGAAAGTAGCTTTCATGAGACTCCATTAGCAGGGGTCTGTTACAGTGGAATTGTTCGGAAACACAGCATCCCAGCAGGGTCAGCTCACTTTCTAGCTGGGAGCAAAGCGCTACTGAGAAGCAGTCTCTCCTAGGACCACATAAGGTACAGTCTTAGGTGGGGGTGAAGCTTAGTAAGTCTGAAGTACGTTGACATAACTGATGCTCTCAACATTTTGATGTAATTAAAATTGGGTACCCATAAATACAGTCACTGCATACATATACACACAGACACATATACATACATGCCACAATACACACATTTATACATACCCTATACATACAACCAAACACATATCACATATATACACACCCTATACATCACACATATGCACACCAAGCATATACCACACACACACACACACACACACACACACACACCATGCACATACACACATGCACACCCCCTAGCCCCTGCTTTTTCCAGAGTCTAGTTTGATACCTTGTATTGACAAGGGTCAGATTTAAAATATTATCTTGATGGAACCTTCATTCTGCCATTAATACATGTCTTATGCAATTCAGGACCCCGTCCTGTGACATAAGTGACTTGAAGAAAAATTATGGATGTAAAAAATCCTATTAATGAGCAAACCCCTCCCCACCAGCTGTGCTCCAGGGGTTCTGGGCTTGGTTACCAGCTTCTCGATGTGCAGCGATTTGACTGGTATGTAATACTCTCTCATTTTTCCTGATAGGGACGGCTAAGCACATTATGTTCTCTCTCCCAGTTGGCAGCTCAACAAAGGCCAGCCATAAAACCCTCCACTTGTGTAATAAACTGTTGTACAATCTACTGCTTATGAACAAGGTCCCTGAAAATGTGCAACCTTTCTGCACGTTAAACACAAAACAGATGGAGGCTTGAAAATAACTTTCTTCTTCAGGGGAGGGGAAAGTCCAAGAAGGAAAGAGAAGCCCAGGAGTCCTAACCGGGGGCTGAACTCTGCCCCAGGTCGGGGGGCAGCTCCATACCTGGGGGAGCCTATCAGGCAGCTGGATGGGGGAGGCTTCAAGGAACCTGGAAACACGTTCCTGGATCTTCCAAGCCAAGCAGGTAGAGCAGGCGGTCCAGTGAGACCCTTGAGCCTATTTTGTAAACTTCCCAAATGCAGTGATGCTTGGGGGCTCTGCTTCCTGATCCCTGTAGAAACATTGCTAGGGATACAAACAGTCCTGCTTGGCTGGTTCCCTGATTTTCTACTTGCTAGCCTTATATATGTGAAAAGGCAAATGTAGATAATTGTGAAGTAGAAGAACTGATAGAACCAGGAGTGTAATGATGTACGTGTTCTACACACATGCATGTGTTCATCATTGTCTATCTTTTATATTTTGGGTGGAACTTTAAGTACTTCTGTTAAAATGCACGTTTTATCACATATCACAGTGCATGCATGGCTTTATCTGTGGAAGTGACTGAGACTTGCTATTAATCAGAGCTGAACATCCTCGGACATACCCATGCTGGCTTTTGAAAGTGGCACATGTGTTCATGCCATGGAGCCCAAATGGCAGAAGCCAGCTGTCTTATATGATGTAATGATACTCACAGAGGTCTCTTCCCATATGAGATCTTGTGAGGGAGGACGAGACCATCAGTGGGAGCATTGTACCCCATGATTGAGGACTTCTAACGTTTTTGTCAGTCAGCATACAGTCAGGAAGATAGAAAGTACACTAGTATTCCAAACAAGCAAGATCTAACCTGGGACTTGATTGTTCAGATGTTGGAAGACCAAGAGAGAACAATGGGGATGGAGGGTACCATCCCTGCAATGCTGAAACAAAAGGAGATGAGAGGTACAGAAAGACTGCTCTTTCCTAGAAGGGATGTAGCTATTATGGATGGCCTCTCAGGAAGCAATAGAACATTTTGGAAATGTTGAGAGAGTCTGGCATCTCCATCTAGAGAAATATTGACATGGAAAACCCAGTCCATGTCCTCTACAACAACAACAAAAGGTGAGACTCAGTGGCAGCCTCAGACAGACCACAGGACTCCAGGCTTTGGAGATGAGCAGGGGGTGGGCGTAAGAATTGACACATGGTCCAGTTTTAGCCGGAGACTCCTGCTAGGTAGAATGGTGGAACAGTCCATCTGAGAACAAAGCTGGCAAGGAGTGCCTAACAGGTGGGTAGCATATACACTGTGAACACGCTGACCAGAGGATGAGCTGTGGCATCGGCACAACACCATGGGAATGGTGGTATGGTAAACCAAGTCTGTGTGAACTGTCCGAGACAGGGTGACAAAGAGAAAAACTGAGCATCTCGCAGAAGTGAGAAGAGGATGTATGGAGTTGGATTTCATATTTCAGAAAACCAGCTCACATCATCACCCAACACCGGAAGCTCTCAGTCTCGTCCACCTGACTCTATGGGAGTTGATCAGTTAGAGAGAAAGGGAGAGAATGACAGAGTCATTGCCTCAAATCAGGCAGCTGCTCAATATCCAAGTGTGCCCTGCTGTATGCAGCCGTCGGCTGGAACACTGTAGCCAATAACGGTACAATACATTTTCATTTAACTGTTCCTGTTCCAAACATCTTAACTTATCTAAGCCTCCTGTAAACCACGGGAGAGGAAAAAGTCACAGCATCCTGATTTGTCGTCTTCACCTTATGGGTGGAGTGTGGTCATGCTAAGTGAGGAGCCAGGTCATGACCTAAGTCGCATGCAACCACCCACTGTTCGGCCATGACATAAAAATCCAAGAGCGCCTTGGTTTTAATCAGGACTCAGGCAACCTGTCAAACGTGAAGATAGACCACACATGGCTACCGTGATAGTCTCACCCCTATTCCAGCAGCTCCAGTTACCACAGCTTCAGACACCCAGGGTAAATTTCAGTCGGAAATACTAAATGGAAAATAACAGAAAGGAACAGTACTTAGATGTTAAGTAGCAGATTCCCATGCCGATGCCGTGACTCGTCCTCTGGTCAGCGTGTTCACAGTGTATACGCTACCCTCCTGTTAGGCACTTACCGCCTGCTTTGTTCTCAGATGAACTGCGGCAATATCCCAGTGTCTGTGCCTATGACACCTGTCATGAGAGTGAGAGGCAGGCAGACCATAGTCGTAGACATTTTATTAGAGTATGTTGGTATGATTGTTCCGTTTTGTTGTTGCTGACCCATCGCTTTATATAAGTCATAAATTAGTCTTTCTTATAGATAGCTGTGCCTGGGGAAAAGTGTAATGTATGTGTACATACATGGTTTGGCACTCTCCAAGGTTTCATATGTCTCTGAGTATAAAGCATGCCTGTTGGGCTCATGCCTGTCCCTGGGCAGGTGCCCATCTACTGCTCTGCATTGCTGGGCTTGCAGATGCCTTGCCTTACACAGAGTGCTTCTTTCTATGAGGCACATGATGGAGTTGTGTTTTAAGTGAGATGCAATGTATAAAATCAGAAAGTGGGAGAAAATCCTATTTGACATAACCAGCTTCGCAAACACTCTTAGAACTCTCTGCCTCTCTGACAGAAGTTCTTATAAGGGATCAGAACTGTTTCTGCCCAGGGTCTCAACAGCCTTCTGCTACGTTCATGGGGCCTCGATCCTAGGTAGAGTTTCTGCTACTGTGATAAAAGCACTCATGAAAACCAAGCTGAGAAAGAAAAGGGTTATTTCATCTTACACTTCCAGGTAACGGCCCACCATTGAGGAAAGTCAAGGAATCAACTCAAGCAGGACAGGAACCTGAAGGCAGGACCTGAAGCAGAGGCCGTGAAGGAGTGCTGCTTACTGCCTTGCTCCCCATGACTCATTTTCATCATATAACCCAGAGCTACTCGACCAGGGGGTGGTAGCACTGCCCACAGTGAGCTGGCTCCTCCCACTTCAGTCATTATCAAGAAAATGCCCCCACAGACTTGTGTACAGGTGAAGTTGATGGGGGCATTTTCTTTTCCTAGCTTTTGCTCTTGGCCTCTGCACATAGCACATGACAGACAAAACATATAGATTTGAGTCATGCTCTAGCCTGGCCTGGGCTTACAATGCTGAACTAGTGTGTGGGGATCTTGCAGAAATTCACACAGTCCCTGAAGGTGTCCTGTGAGCAGACTGCTGGCTCTTCCTGGCTCCTCGTAGCCTTGCTATTGCAGCCTAGATTCTTGAGATTTCTCAGGGAGTAACTCCTATAGGTGAAGTGTGGAGCCATGGACATCAACAGACTTTTCTCAATGATAGCCTGTTGAAAACAATGAGGAACATTGGGTGGAAAAGACTGTGGACCTAAACATTAATATCTAAATGTGAGTTCCTTGGAAAAACTACCTCATAGTCATCATTGGAAAATTGTAATCATAAAAAGACACTAACACATAGCAATATGGATAAACATTCTAGAAATAAGCAAATCCTAGAAATATGAGCTAGGTCTTAAGTCTTTCCCCATCCTTCACTAAGAGTTTGTAGAGTCACTTATGCATTAAAATTCTGGCCTGCATTCACATTTCCTCCTGTGTACACTGTGGTCAAGGCTGGTTTCCTAACGATAAACCAACTCTGGAGTCACACCGTGAATGCATCTTGACATGATTCTATGTTCCTTTCCCCGCATGGCCAAACCTCTAGGGTCTTCACATATTGCACTCACAGAACAGTACAGAAACAGAGCAAAGCAAAACCAAGCAAAGTCACACAAACAAAAGTCAGGTCTATTAAAAATAAAATTGTCTACCTCTCTGCTCTGTGCTGAAAAACCAACGTCACCGAAAAAGGGAACAAATAAACAAGCAAACCAAAAAAAATTCCGAAAACAACAACAAACCAAACCAAAGCACCACTACCACCACCAATAATGAAACTGTATCACAAGGGTTCTGTCCATGCGACATTCTGTTAAAGACTGAGTTAGGAAAACCCGGTATAAATAGCCAGAGACTGCGAAAGGGAGAAGATGAGAACTCAGGGGTGGCAAAGAGGAGTTTTGAATACATTAGGCCATTTTCCAGGGCACAAGGTGGTAAATGCAGGATGTTGGCTGCCTGTGTTAAAAACACACAGAACACCACAGCTCGAAAAGGGAAAGCCAATGTGTGTGAAGCGAAGTGAGACGAAGCGACAGGGAATCAGAGGATTTGGGAGAAGAATGCTGGCTCCGGGTAGAGGAATCCAGCTGGACTGCAAATAGATCATGCCATAGCCCTGAAGGACTGGAGAGAGAAAGGAGCAGTGCTTAGTAACACTGAAAACAGTGTTTTGATGAAACTGGCCAACTAAGGAATTCTGCAGACACAATGTACGCTTGCTGGTAACATAGTTTCCCACTAGGGCAGGTTAAGCACACTGAAGCTGCCTTACATGTTAATCCAACTGGACCCAACCCAGCGTGGATGGCAGATGGTAAGGGTCACATTCCTGCTGCTGGAGACACACATTACAGAGAGGCAAGCAAGAAGGCGAAGGAGTCACTGAACTGTATGAGAATCAAGGCTGTCAGTGTGGGGCCAGTTAAGCTTAACACAGATCATTGTAGAAAGTTTTATGCTACGTGTGTTGAACTGGGTTAGTACAATGGATGCTTTTTGCTAGCTCCATCCACTGAGTCTCAAAGCAGGCACACCTGAGCACCCATGAATGCAGACTGCACCCAGGTTCTCACATTGTTTTCCAACAGGGGAGAGGGATAGGGGAGATGGCTAGACCTAGTACTGCTTTAAGAAACAAACAAAAATGAAAGGGTCGGCAGTCAGGAAACCCTCAGAAACAAATACTCAGAAAACTCAGCAGCGAGGGCCTATCTGAGGAACGTGGGAACAGGCTCCCACCAGACCAAGCTGATCTGATTTCAGCAACTAAATAAATAGGGTAACATTATTGTAACTCCAAATATAATATAAAACCCCGCTGAACCATGCTGACTTGAAAAATATGAAGTAGATGAATCTATAAATCAGCCAACAAATGAGAACAGGCAAGGAGAACTGTAAATAGTGCACACAGCTCCTGGCTCCTATGGGTGACCTGCTTTGCTAGCAGCATCTAGGAAGACTAAAATGTGCACCGTCACGGAGCATAGCTGGCTAGGAAATCAATGCTCACCAAACTGGACATGATTCCTGGGCATGGCATGAGCAGGTGCCATGGTGCCATGGACACTTCTCATCCGTTGTATCTACACAGCACACTCTCCAGCCTAAACTGGGCATTGTTCTACAAAGTAACTGGCAAGCATCCACCCAAACTGTCCAAGTCATATTAAATAGCAATGAAAGACAAACATTTTGGATATAAAAGGAGAGTAGGGATATTTAATGGTGAGGGCATCAGAGTGGAAAATTAAAAACAAAGAAACAAACAAAAATGAAAACAAAAACAAAACAATGAATGAACAAATTGAAACCATTTTACAGCCTGGAATTTAGCCTGTGGTAATAAATCTATGTTGGTTTCTAAGTTATGATAAATGAATCAATGTATAAAGGATATCAAAAAAGAAATCAGCATGAGGGCTGGTAGGTGGCACAGTGGGTATAGTGATGGTCGCACAAGCCTGGTAGCCTTACTTTGGGTGCCTAGAATCCACATAAAAGCTAGCGTCCGTAGAAGTTGTGTTATTAATCCCAGAGTTCCTCTGAGGAGATGGGAGGTAGAGGAAGGAGAATCTCTTGAAGTTCATGTAAGCAGTGAGCTAGAGACCCTGCCTCAAGCAAGGTGGGAAGCAAGGACCAATACCCAAAGCTGTTCGCTGACCTCCACATACATACCCTGGTACGGCACATGCACACACAGGTACCACCACACCATAAACACATACACAATACACATACCCCCACATACCACATACACCATATACACCCATGTCATACACACACCACACCACTCCATAAACACATACACAACACACGTGCACACCCCACACCACATATACCATACACATACACCACACCACAGAAACGCACATCACACATACCACACACACACACACACACACACACACACACACACACACACACCAGCAGACAAACAAGAAATAAAAGCAGTCAGGTGATAGGTATATAGAGAACTAGATACTGTCTTAGTAAACAATCTATAGATCTGTAACTGTTCTAAATAAAGATAGTTTTTTAAGACACCACTTAAAATATAAATATAATATAAAATCTAAAAAATACCTAGAGGCAAATTTAATCAAAGGGACTACAGGTCTCTTCTGGCAAAACTGTAAAGCATTAATTTCTGAGAGACACTGAAGACTTAGTTAAGTAACTAGGCAGGTAGATTGTGGTCACAGATTAGAAGGTTCAACATCATCATGAAAACCCCCGCCAAAGTAAGCTAGACCTAAGTAGGATATCCCTTTAAGAAACTGGTGAGGCAACTCTGACCTGAGCATGGACAATCTGGGCATCCCCAGAATACTGGAGATGAAGATGAGCACTTGAAGTTCTTACTTCAAGACTCTTTACTCCAGTGCTGGGGGATCAGACCTAGAGTCTCCCACAACCGCTTCAGTTAGCACACCCTTTTCCTGCCTGTGTTGTTTCTTTCGGTTGTTTGTGCTTAGTTCACTTTATGTGCGTGAGTGCTTTGCCTGCATGTGTGTATGTGTACCACATATGTGTCTGATGACTCACAAGGTCAGAAAAGAGCATCAGATCTCCTGGGAATATGATTGTGAGTACTAGAAACTGTACCCAGGTCCTCTGCAAGAGCAGCCAATGCTCTGAACCACTAAGCCAGCTCTCCAACCCCAGACATGTTCATTCTTACGCCAAAGTTCCAAGCACTCGAGTTATGCAACCTTCCTTTTAAAAACATCATTGAGGAGACATCTCTTCCTACAGGGAGCAATGAGCCATTCTTACTGAATCCCAGGCCTGTGGTGACTGTGGCTTGGGTAGATTAACTTCCAGCATCTAGATTTGAATTCTTTATTATCTGAGAGCTTCCCCAGCAAATGTCAAGGTGAATATAGCCTGTGACGGGTGAGCATGCATGGTAAGTCTTATTGCCATTGTCCCTTAGTTGTGACAATGACACCAGCATATAAGGTCTACCCCCCCCCCCCACTTCATAAGCTTGACTATACTCCAGATGGCCTCCCTAACCTCAGAGAGATGCAGATGTCCAGTTTCTAATGTTATTCTACTTTATTTTTAAAAATGAAAACATATTGATACAATTGCATATGATTTGAGGGCCCAGTTGTCTAAACGTATGGCTTTCATGTGGAGGACAAAACCAGTCTTGGTGTTAGAGGACTTGGATGTGCTCCTAGTTCTTCCAGTTGCTAGCTGGAAACTTTGGCAAGAATTTAAGCTCTCAGCAGCAACTGAGAAGATTGTACAGATTTTCTGCTCACACATCTTACAGAAGGATTCGGAATCAAGGGAGATAATGTGATAAATACATATTCAACTTGTACAAGTTTTGCTGCAAGATAATTTAAAAAACTCCACGAACAGTTTACCTCGCTAGACAAACACTCTTAATCGTAGCATGATAAAATTTCCTGCTGGGCACAGATGTCCAGTCAGGGATAGATCAGAAAGAACCGTGTCCCACACATCAAGGGGAAACCTGCCTATGACATCACTCTGCTTGTACCATATGACACTGAAAGGGAGGAGAGGGGCAGAGCTCACTGTCTAGGTTTCCTCATCAGCTCTGAGCAACACTGAGTGTGTTGGCTTCCTGTTGCCACTACCAAATTCCTAGAGATGTACTGGTTCATGGTAGCACCCACTTTGTTTCCAGCCACATAGTCTAAGGCTGTGTTTTCATTTGGTAGCTCAGGTAGGAAAGAATGCTTGCTAAGCTTACTTTGGATCATCCGCTGTGCCTGTGTGAGTGATGACCACAGCGTCTTCCTCACTGTTGGCTTCAGGGTGCCTAAGGTCTTAGAAGCTGACTTGTAATTTCTTGCTCATTAGCCTTATCCAATTAGGAAACAGCTTCATGGATCTTGAGGAGAAGTTTTGGTTTCAATATGTTAAGAAGGAAGTTATTTATAGTCAAGTAATGTGGAGATAGTGTCCTGTCACTTTACCATGAAGTGCAGCCTAACCACCGTTGTGACATCATTATCTTAGGTAAGATGGTTAAAAGCAAGTCACACATCTTGCCTAATCCAAGAAGATAAGACTACACTAGGACATGGACACTAGGAAGCAGGGCTGATACTTCCACCCTAATGTCTATCTGTTAAAGCAGTATCTATGGTTTTATTCAGAGAAATCAGTTGGAGATGAGTTGGAGGGAAAGTCAAGTGGTCACTGGAAGAAAAGAACAAGATTTGCCGCTCTCCAGTTTTCACACAGCAGGACTGTAATGAAGAAGAAGCTGTCTAGCAATCTTGCTATCTGAAACTTTGAGTATTGAGTCAAACAGCAAAGAATTTTGGTTTACCCAGGGTGTTTTTGTTTTTTGGGTCCAAGTAAATAAGAGCCCTTCATATTACCCGGAAGGAAAAGTAGGTAGACTCAAGATTTACCTGGATTGCTGGAGTCATTCCTGTGTCTCACTTTTCCTTTATTTTGCTTCTAGCTTGGGTTCATTAGCTATTCTCCCATCTCAGTTCTGACTCATGGCCCCATTTCTTCAATTTCTTTAGGTCACTACAAAGCCTTTCATGAAAGTTGCCTCATCCTCTGAGACAGGTAGACTCTTGGTTATCTTCCCCCTTCCTCATAGGCCGTTGCAGATCAGAGGGCTCTTATTAGCCTTTATGTCATCTTCCATTGGGTTCCAATAGACCCTGGTCATGCTAGCTGAGTCAGAGCTTGAAGGAGCAGGTTGACAACTGTTCTACTGTCAACATGTATTCACATGGCTTCAGCATCCTGTGTATGAGCTGCAGGAAGAGAAACATCTGCCACAGCTCAGTTGGAGATGTTGTCAGTTAGATAAGAATCCCATCACCACAACTATCACTGAGGGCTCTACAGGAGAATAGCATTGTAATGAGCATGCTTAGAAAAGAGAAAGAAACATTTATCATCTAAGTTTAAAACATTTATAAATTAAAATTCAGTCAAAATGAAAACCAGGGTTGTCAGAGATGAGAGGGTGCATTAGGGACCTATTATTAAAAAAAAATTAAATCTGAAGCCATGAAAAGATAAGTCATTTAGAAGATAGAGTCAACAAATATAATCATGTAAATCATGAACATGCTAGAAGAAAAAAGTTCTCTATAAAAAGTAATAATAAGAAAATAACACACTCACAACAATATCACAGTTAGAAACTATCTCTGAGGTACCGGCTATTCCCCTAAGACCTAAGAGTCACCAATTGGTAAGAAGCAGCAATCTGAGCAATGGTCACCCAGGAGGGTGGGATAGCTTGACCACAGCTACACAGTGGAGCACCGCTGTCTTCCCTCAGTAGAGAGCTACATGGTCTCAAGTTTGGGACCAATATCAGGTTAACTAACTCTGACTCCAAGCAGAAGCAAAAGTAACCACTTTGGGAAAAAAAAGAGACTTTTTCGATCAAGTCCCAAACTACCCCCAGACATTAAGACTAAGCAAGGCACTTCTAATAGGAGATCAAAGTCATTGAACTCAGTTGAAGCCAAGACACACTGAGTGACATGCAGCAGAAACTACACAGAGCAAACCTAGGGCTCCAAGAACTTAAATGTCAGAGCTGAAAAACACAGCAGATCAAACTCTCAGACTTGTGAGGAAACCAAAGAAGCCATTCCAAAAGGAAGGGTGCAGCCAGAGGCCAGCGGGAAAGCGCTTCCTGTTTATAGGCAAGTGAGAAAGGACTTTCAGGTTTGAAGGGAAAAAAAGAATTTCTAGAAATTAGAAGTATCATTACTGATATTTTTAACCCAAGGGTGGATTAGATGAGAAATATGTTTGTATTAAAATAAGGGGTGATGCAAGGAGACTCAACACAGAGGAATATGGAGAGAAAAAAATGTATAATACGGCCTAAGGAATATGCCTGATGGAACGGAGTTCAACACAAAGACAAGGCTAGAGAAGGAAAATCACACAGTTTTGCATGAGTTTTAGATATAAAGGGAAATCACTCAATTCTGAAACTTCACTGAGTTTCTAGATAATCAGATCGGACATATATCCATGACCGTGTCACACAAAGAGCGTCATAGTGATGGTGAAAGAGAGCTTTGAGAAGGGGGGATCCATGATAGGCTGCTCCCTTGTTTAAAAATAAGAGTCTCCATTCCCAAACAATGTCAGTGGTATGGAGATCTAAGGCCCTGATTCCTCAAAGCTGGGACCTTCAGCTCTGCCATGTACTACAGTGTAGGGCATGCTTAGACAATGCCAGGTAGATGTCATATATATATGTATATGTATATATTATATATATATAATCACAAGTGATTATGATGTGAAATATCAGAAGAGAAATATGTCCAGCTAGTGGCAGAAGTCATAAATGTTGAAGAACTAAGAAAGGTTCAGACATCATGGCTGTCCTTGACCTTGGTAGAGTGGTCAGGTTAGATACCTGAAGCATGCCTTGGAATACGGCCAGGGGACAAATGCCAGCTATACCACTGCAAAGAGCTCAATCAAGACAAAAATAACAAACAAAACAAACAAACAAACAAACAAACAAACAAACTTGAACACAGTGTGTTTGTAACCTTTCTGTGGGGAAACCCAGCTAATTAAGGCTACAATCTACCAAGACAAGATAGCTCCTCTGAGCTCAGCACAAAATAGGGCACTCCTGTTATCATTGTGGTGTCCCCCTCTCTGACCTTGTCTGCGGATCCTGAAATGCACCCCCACCCCTCCAAATACACAACTCTACCTGGGAAAGGTTAAATTGTCCTTGATCGACTTCCTCTTTTTCTGTTAAGAATCAGCTAGCAAATACCTGAGATTCCTGGGATGGCTCTCCATACAAACAAGGTGTTCATTGTGCTTTAAACTCTCGTCAATGATTTCATTAATCTTAAAACTCCTATCCCTTTTCTATCCCAAGTAAGGTGTATGTGTACAAACCCACCCCAATAAAGGTGTGCACACAAGCTAAGATCGTCTAAGACAGCTATTTCACTGAAGATCATCAGAGAAGATCCCACCCATTCTGGACTCCATTTCATCCTTCCATGATGGGCTGGTGTGCAGTAGCAACTGGACACCCTGAGAAGGAGGAAATGAAGGATACAGAACTATGGCTGGTCCCAGACACGCATATCACACCTTTCCATCTCTATAACAAAACACCTGAGACTTTATCGGTAAGATAATGGTTTTGTTCTAACTCACAGTTTCACAGGCTCTGATCTGTGAGGACATAGATGTATTTTTTTTCCCTTGGCTTTGGTGGGGAGGTTGTCAGAAGGCAACATCAGGGAATGCACAGCAGAACACAGGGCTCATCTCCAGACTAGGAAGCAAAGGAGAATGAAGGCAAAAGGCTGAGATCCTACCATTTCTTTCTAAGTCAAGAGGCTCCGCCATCAAAGGTTCAACTTTCTCTCCAGAGTGACACCATGGGAACCAAGTTCTCAATGCATGGGACTTGGGGAGATGTTTATCCAAATCTTATCAGTCAGCTTCATTTCCCGAAGTACTGGATAAGAAGCTCAATTTCCTGAAATTCTAATTTCAGTCTATGAGCTCAGAGATAATGACCTACAAAATTAGGATACAGTAAGCCAATACTATATCATGATATTTGATAGGCAACATTACTACATAAAATACATGTCAGAGAATTAATACAGTGATACTAGCAATAGCCTAATGACTATCACCTTTATGGTAAAAAATATGACTTCTTATCTTTTTTAGAAAAACAAAAAAAGCTACCAATGTAAAATAAATCCTGTTCATTAATAAATAAGCAGACAACTCAGTAGAAAATAGAACAAAAGACTTGAGCAAGTTTTTCTTAAAACATTTGAGGCCAAACACAGTAGGCTATTCAATCTGTCAGTCATCAGAGAAATGCCAATAAAGGCCCCAACACAGTGTGGTCCCTGCAAAGATGGATGCAAGAAAAGCCACATGGATCAACATTATCCCTTTGAAAATAATTTGTTCATATCTGCTACCAACCAATATATGTTTATTTCAGCAATGCAGACACTCCTTCCTCAGGCACAGGCTCCGCCACAATGGAAATGCTGTCTAAGAATGTTCATAGCCGTACTACTTTCAGTAGTCCAAATTAGCCAAATTAGAACCTCACTAATTGCCCGAGCAGAGTGGATGAGTGACACACTCTTCAAAGAAATGTTATACAGGAGAAAACATAAACAGACAGCGTGCATTTTATAAACAACTTTGAATGAAAGAAATGGGTACAGAAGATTTTACACTGTGTGATTCTGTTCATGGGCAATAAGCAAGAAGTGAGAATAGAGATTACTATGAGAGGAAGGGAAAGCCTCAGCTAATAGGAACAGTAACAGGGTTCTAGGATTTTTCCTTCTCATCTTTGTCGGACATTTTACAAGTGTCCACATTGAGATGAAGCCAGTGACTTACACATTTTGTTTTGTGCTGTGTGTGATTCATGTGTGAGCATTTCACTTACCTAGTCAAACTTGGAGCAAAGAATAAGACGAATTAGAAGAAAGAAGTCTCTAATCCAGAAATCGGGGTAAGCAGAAACAAAGAACCAAGATCACAGAGAGTGGACCAAACGTATAAAAACCACACACAAACAGAATTGACTAAACACACCTTCTACAACACAATACTTGAGATGCTAAATTGAAGGATGATCAAACTCCATCCTGCTTGGAAGAAACACAACCAAGATTCCAAATAAGAGGAATGAGAAAAAGGCTCCATGTCTCCCAACCACTGATAAACCAGACAAGCACTGAGAGTGCTACTTAGATTCAAAGAACAATGATGAGCTTGAACGAATGGACATAAATAGCCCTCAGCATCTAACCACGAGAGAATGTACATTCCTTCAAGCTCACATGGTTTATTTTCAGAAATTGATCATGGACTAGGGCATAAAGCAATTCTGAAAAACTTTCAAAGAATTGGGGTAATAAAATCCACATTCTCTTACCACAAATGCAATTAACTTAATATTTCCACTCCTATCTATTTATAGAGATTTTTGTGCATGAGCCTCAAGAGACATGAGCAAGAATGTGTTAGGAGAATACATAAGCGAAATGGGAATGACCTGAATGTCTACCAAAAGGCAAGCAGTTGAAAACTATTATTATTATGAAGATATATGAAGCCAAGGGCAGGGCTACACCCAAGCCTGCAATTATAGCACTTAAAGGAGGCAATAGGATCATCTTTAGCCACATAATGAGTCACAGGCCAGCCTGGGCTAAAAAGACACAAAAATTCTGTCCGGGGAGGGGGAGCCAAACTCTGAAGCAACCATGACAACAACAACAACAACAAACATTTCACAAAAACCCAGAAATGTGAAGGCTATGGTATAGCTCATTTGGTACAGTAGTTATCATATTAGCATGAGGATCTGAGTTCACATCCCTATTCCTCATGTTTTTTAGTAGCAGCATATACGTGTAATCTATTCCCAGGATTCTTAGAGCTTGCTGACCTGAAAACCTAGCTAATTCATAAGCTCTAGACTCAGTGAGAGACTCTGCTCAAAATAACTATGAAAAAGCCATTGAAGAATGACACCGAAGCTCTGGCATACACACCACACACACACACACACACACACACACACACACAAAGTAACAATAAAATTCATATCGCCGAGCATCACACAGCATAAATAGATCTTAAAACTCTTTAAATATGTTATATGAGGAAATGCAAGGTCCTGAGATTATACATAGTTAGATATTCACATATTACTCTTTCAAAATTTGGTAGGTGCAAAATAATCAACAATCTGAAGAGCATAGCTACATGGCTAGGTAACATCTAGAATGTTGTTATGTCCAGTGAGAGAATGACACATGGCTTTCTTGTGCCCATGAACACTTGTAAGTTTGGGTCATATTGTTGATTTCAAAGAGATTTTTAATATGTTTTAAAATGGAGAGATTTAAAAGCTATGGGTATTGTATAGTCCTGCTTTGCAGGACAGATTGCAGGTAGGACGGGAATCCCAGGATATGACACAGAGTTGTGAAGCACCCATTGCACAGAGACCTAGTCACTATAATATTACCATATAGTGCATCACACAAGGGCAGGCAATATTGAGGGTAAACAACCTGCCACACTGCTGGTTGTACAAAAAAAGATCATGACTTATGCACCAACATAATAATGGATAGTGACAACAGCAGACTGGAACCAGAGACCAAAAGTAAACCAAGACATTTAATACCAGGGAGTATTCAACGTGGCAACTGAGATGTATCAAAAGAGAAAGAATAGTCATATCAACAAATCCAGCTGGGTCATGGGAATGACCACATGCAAAAACAAACAAAATAATAAAAAAAAAGATTAAAACTGAGTGTGGATCAATGGCCTGACTGTAGGTAGGATTACCCAACTCTTAAAAGAAAGTGAATGGATGTAGCTGTATAATTTGAGCAATGAACTTCCAGATGGACCAAAACCATGAAAAGCAAAGAACAGAAATAAAAACCCATCAAAAAAAATCTTTAAAAAAAAAAAAAACTTTGTTCATCAAAAATGCTTCTAAGCAATTGACAATCTAGAGAAAGGCAAGACACAGAAATCTCACATCTGATACATGTCATGTATCCATGATAGACAACAAACTGGTGAAGAGACGAGAACTTTAAAATTTAACACTCAGCAGATAATGAAACACATTTCTCCAAACATAAGCTAGTGGTCAAAAAACCCTTTAAGAACTCATCATTGCTCATAAAGACAATGCAAATTAGAGTTACAACAGTTTACACACATTAACATGTCTACAGTCACAAGTCAGGGAGCTACAGAGAAGGCTCATTGGTTGAAAGTGTTGCTGCTCCTACAGAAGATGTGGGTTCAATACCCATTACCTGCCCATGTGGTAGTTCACACTCATCTGTAACTCTAGTTTCAGGGGTTTGGATGCCCTCTCTTTTGATCTTCCCAGACACAAGGCAAGCCCATGGTACAAGCATACATGCAGTCAAGACATTCATACACATAAAAAAATAAGAAGAAAAGTCACATAAGAGCAGCTGTTGGTGGTGAGAGACAAACCCGAACCGCATATACTGCTCTAGGAATGGAAAACACATGGCTATTTTGGAAAAGCATCCTAGCAATTTCTCAAAAGATTAAACTTAAGATCCAGATAAATATTCTGTTTATTTGTACAAGACAACTGACAACATATGTCCATATAAAAGTTACTACATGAATATTTATAATAGTCATAAGGGAGGTGACAGTGTAAATGTTCAATTGATGGATGGATAAATGAGTGTTGCATGTTCATACAACAGAGTGTTACATGTCCATGGAACATGTACTGATGTATTGGTGCATGCCATGTTACAAATGAACTTTGAACAAATTACTATTAAAAGTGGAGTGGGGGTGGGGGAGAAAGCCAGCTACAAAACGGGTGAATCCATTTATTTAAAATATCTCAAATTAAACAAATTTTAGAGACAAAAATTCAATTGATGCTTCCTTAGGGGCAGTTGAAAATGGCAGTGGGCTAAATAATGCATAGAGGGATTCTAAAATCCTTGCTGCTGCATATACTGTGTGGTCACTGGTGTCTATTTAACGTGGCAAGCTAAAAGGCACATATATCTTTATCTCTTTTTAAAAAGAAAATTAAAATAAGCCTAAGGAGAGTCAGAGAGGCTAAGAGTGATAAAATACAAAATTAAGGATATGACATAATCTATATTGTATGCATATTATTTAATATGCATTTAATTATATCTACAATATAATTATATATAATAAATATAATTGAAAGTTATCAATACAATAAGACTAGTTTGAGAACATCAGCAATGTTGCTGACTTTGAACAAGCATCACTGGTAAAAATTCAGAAAAATGAGTAATGGAAAATTCTTTAAGCTTATAAGGACCATTTACCAAAGCCAAACAGAAATATAAAATCATTATAGATGTACTATTAGATGTTTTTCAATAAAACTGTGCAAAGAAATTAATAACGAAGGTTCGAAAAATCTCTTTCTACTCAGTGGGTTATGATATAGGAGCCGTGAAAAAGAGGATCATTACGAAAGTCACAGGCCAGCCAAGTGTGTGGTGCCCACCTGCTGTCCTCCTACTTGAGAGGCTGAGGCAGGGGAATTGCTGAGTTCTCCACGAAGTGTCTGGCATCTGAGTCAGAGCAGAGTGATTGTTGGACAGACTGCCTTGAGTTTAAGCCATGCTGCCTTCTCAATTCCAAGCTAGAGTGGAGAGCAGTTTGGTAGCAAGATTGCCATGTCTCAGAGCAGCAAAAACACTTCAAATAAATGAAGAGGATTTGAATTTCACCAAGAACTGGGGACTTAGTTAGAAAAAAAACCCCAACAACCCTGAAGTGACTTAACCTACCCTCATCTCAACTCCCATAGCAGCTCAGCGGCGGCAGCAGCTTCATCCCAAGTCCTGTCTCTTTCCATCAAATTTGTCTGAAATCGCGATTCTCTGCCCGGATGTCTGCATACTTCATATAAAAATGCTAACTTTAATAACAGAGGAGGTTGCCCTGGGTCACGTTATCTTCATCCCTTGTGTGTAGAAAGGCAATTAGTTTCATACAACAATAGTTTTGATTTGGGCGAAGAAGTTCAAGTCATTGAATCTTAAAAAGGGACAAGAATGTGAGCCAGCCAATGACAGATAGAAGCTAAAGCTATGGTCAATCGTCCAGGTGTAACGATGCATTCTTGGCAATTCACATTGACAGAACAAAACTTGATACTGGGGTGGTGATACCCTGTCTATGAGATTGACGAATCTAGAGACATCATTAGTTAGTAACACATATTTTTCTCTCTTACTGTTTTCTTTTCTTCATTTTAAATCGAGGCACTTGAACTCTGAAAAATAAAAAATAATTTGGGAGTCAGGGGAGGATTAGTGGTTGAGAGCACTCCCTGGTCTTGCAGGAATCCAACCCAAGTGGGATCCCAAGCACCCACAGGTTGCTGTAGCTCCAGGTCCAGAGGATCACACACCCTCTTCTGGCCTCTGTGGGCACTTACACAGCACACAGACATAAATGCAGTCAAAATACTCACATGCATAAAATAACAGTCACTGGTGAGTACATGGTACAAGCACCACCATTGTGTGTGTGTGTGTGTGTGTGTGTGTGTGTGTGTGTGTGTGTGTGTGATCCCACACAGTGTTCTATAATATGGACTAATATTAATATAATATGAACGAACAGATGTTTTTCTTCTATAAGACTACAATATTTTCTAAATACTAAAGGGGATGACTGAGACACTTTGCTTTGGGCTGGAGATACAGCTAAGCAAGTAATGAAGAGCAGTAGCTGCTTTTGCAGAGAACCAGAGTTTTGTTCCCAGCACTCATAGTGGGCAGCTCACAACTGTCCAGAGGTCCAGCTCTATAGGACCCAATGGCATTTTCTTATCTTCATGAAATCACACTCACATGCAAACAGACACACACACTGCCATGCACATAGTTAAAAGGAAAAGGAAATCTCTTTGTAAAAGTAAAGAAACCTTTTCTTTTCTCTCTGCTTCAATTCACCTGCATCCTCTATGCTTAATGGAGAGCCTCAGAAAACAAAGAAACATTTTAACACTACAGAAAGCTAGCCAAGGAAAACCTTAAAGAGACATAGTTACATCATGAATAATGAACAAAACATTAATAATATACAGTGATTTATTATTAATTACACTGAATATTATTACATTGTAAATAATATTCAATGGTTTGAAGACATAAGTTGGTATGGATATAATACCTTGATAATGTTTCTTTTTCATAAATACATTTTTAAAAAGTATTGTTTGGGTGGTTGGACTAGTGGCTCAGTAGTTAAGAGCACTTACTGGTCTTGGAGAGAACAAAATTTTGGTTCCCAGTACCCTATAACAGCTCAGAATGGTTCATAATTTCCACTCCAAGGAAGCAAGCACCCTCTTCTGATCTCAGGTTCCAGGCAGCCCTTGGCGCAAACACACAGATAATTAAAACTCCAGCACTTGGTAGTAGAGGCAGGGAGATCTCTTTGAGTCTGAGGCCAGCCTAGCTTTACAACAGCAACAAACTAAACCCCCAAAATAAGAATTCTCTCTTTTGTTTGTATGTCTTATTGAATTTTTCACTTAAGCCTATGGTGTACACAGAATTGCAGGAGGCCCCAGCTACTGCTACAGAATGCTGCGTGCTGTACAAGCAATTAAAAATAATGAGTCTAAACTTAGAAAAATGCAGAGAGCAGGGCCCAACCCCAACCTGTTGTTTGTAACTTCCAGGAATCCTTGGCCTCTCCCCGCAGGGCCTGGGTGGCTGGGGAGCTCTTCAAAGGCTGCAGCAAATTTCCCCCCAGGATGGAAACCATAGCTATCAGAGTGGCTCCTCCGATGCATCTCTCCATCACCTTTTGATCCCGGGGATCCTGACACTTCGCCTGGAGTCCTGCCAGGGCCTCCGAGTCTGGCTGGAGGAATATTCCACACCTCCCCCTAGCCTTTGAATGACAACATTTTCATTAAAGTACTTTAATGCTCTCTTAAATTCCTCAGTTGTGGTTAGGACAGCAGACTATTTAGACAGAGTCCACAAACTGTTTGGACTGCGGGGGAGGTTTCGGGCCTTCATGTTTTCAGACTGGCTCAGAGCAGTTCAGTGGGCGGCGAGGTTAGTCCTGTCTCCAGGATGCTTCGGGAGCGGGCTTCTCTGACTCATCGGAATAACATCTCTAAAGCTAGGACCTGAAGAACCAAAGAAGACAGACACACACATGGACGATGTCAGGTCACACACATGGATGGTGCCAGGCTTCCAAATGAAAACGCTTCTTTGAATGTTTAGTTTACTTGCAGGGGAGCGGAATATATACGAAGCCGGGTGGGTGTGTGAGGACTACAGACAGGGCAGACAGGTCTGGGTGTTGGTTTGTTTTGTGTGCCTACTTAGTGGAGTTAAAAAGGTTTCGGGGATCCAACAACTATTGGGGCAATGTATTGTAGATCTTGGGTACTTGAAAGGTGAATTTAATACCAGTTTAAATTTAAAAAGCTGGATTCAGCCAGTGCTTGGAAATGTTATTGTTAAATTCAGCACTCCGAAGACCCCATGTTAAAACAATTCGAAGTATTTCTTTAGTAATGTCTTCATTTCGATTTCATATTGAAATAACAGTATTGTGCATGAACTAACTACACAACCAGTTATTAGGTTTTTAAAAAAATGTTTTAAAGGTCATTATTAGAAAATGTTGGATTGCATGTGAAGGTCACATATGCTTGTCTATTATGCTGCCCCGCTTAAGCCTTGCTGGTCGCTTTGAGGATCTGAGAGAATAGACACGGGGTAGAACATCATTCCAGAAGCCAGATGCCTGTGCAGTGGAGCAGAGCATTCAGTCCCCCTTAAGAAGCCTCAGCTTGCAATGCACTGTGCCACGAAGTAGTCTATGCCCATTAAACTTACACGAATTCATCTATGTTCTTCCAGCCTCATGAAGAGTCAGGAGAGGTAGCGGTTGTTCCCAAGAGCTCACTGACTTGATTAAGCCAAGCAAGTGCCACAGAACCGTCAGTGGCCGACAGAAAGCAGAGTGTGACCTCACTCGGTTGATTGGGACAATGCACTGGAGACGAGGCAACTTTGAATTTCAAGTGAACAGCAAATACTGTTTTATTACAGGCATGTTCTGTGTAATAGGAAGGTAGCCTGTAATTTTATTTGCCAGCTCTGACATCCTGAGAGGAAAGGGCTAAAGGACATCAAAGATAGAAAGACCTTCTCCTGGAAAAACTCACCATGGCCAAAAAAGCCTGACTATAGTTGATGATAGTGACAAATTTGCCAGGACTGCTAGAGCCATCTTTCTTTGGTACATGGTGCCTTTCTCAGGCCAGGCCTCCCGTTGTGGGCAATATCTGATTTCTGTCTCGTGTCTGTGTGGTTTAGAGATCAAAGAGAGCCAATAGAATAGTTCAGCTGGTACCACTGTGTTCTGTCTTCTGGATGTCACTGGTTGTCCTGGATCAGAACTATTGTTTTACTGTAAGAGTCTACTTCTTCTAATAGCCAGACTGTGCGGTCAGGCTGATCAATCCCGCAGATAAACTGTCCCAGAGCCTTTCCTGACATAAGGGACAAAGGGTTCACAAATTCTTGCAGGGCCAGCAGGCATGGCCACAGCCAAGGCATTCTCTGCAGGACACTGAGATCTAGAGCTCATAAGGATTCTTCATGTCCCCTTCCCAAGGAAGACAGGAAGGGCAGCTGTGTGCTCAAGGCAGAAAGTGGGGCAGTAACTGGAGTTGTGGGTTTGGGCAAGTCCCCAGAGAAAAGGCAGTTCCTCCTCCTTGCAGATCTGTGTGGAACTGATCATCATACCCCAGAATGCCCACATCGACCGCAGCTCAGGACTTCCTGGAACTTGGCAGTCTCTGCGTTCCACTGAGATGATTTCCACTGACACTTTCTTCTCTGCATCACTTGTAATGCTCGACCCAATGTCAAAGCTACAGAAATAGTTGTACACTGTATTTTCTAGGAAACGATAAGGACAAACGTCTTCAAGTGTTCAACACTGGCCATAGATCTTACTATCTATTATGCTTCCAGATGATGCCATTGATCAGAACTGATGGCTATAGAAGGCTTTGTTCCCAGAACCAAAATTTCATTGCTAGAAGGTATCGGCTCACAAAATTTCCCAGTCCTTTCTTGTCCCCAAGTCTGACTTTCCTCATCCCAACCCCCCCTTTTTTTGTGATTATCCCTGGCTGCTTAACTTGAGCATAGGTGGATGTACCCACTGCAGAATGCTGGCTTCACAGATAGTTACAGTAACTAGCTTACTTCCTTCATTTGAATCTCCCCTTTGGATTCTCCTTAGCCTGGATACTGAGACCTTTCAAAAGACTGTCACGGGATTCTAAGAGAGAATTAAATTTAATTTAGAAATTTAATGAAGATATATGAAGTGGCATGAGCCCGGGCAGGATCATGTTGTAACCAAAGCAAGTGGTCCCAGGCATGGTCATTCTGCATTCTTGGTTTTCTGAGTCATTCTGGAAACTGCTTTGGTGGCCCATTGTCATACCATGTGCCAGACTACAGGCTTCAGCAATGAGGATGAAAAGAAAGGGATTGCAAAACCTCATTAAGGATTTTTAAAGCTAGATTTCCCCATCTATTTGCCCTGAATGAACTTGTAATTTAGGTCTGTAGACACTTGATCATGATGATGGGAACTCCCTAAAGATAAAGGACTTCAAACCGAATATGTGCACAGGAATAGTGACTGCATAAATACTAACAATGCCTCGTTGAGTTTAAAATATAAAAGGAATCTAAATTTCTTCCTCAAGCAGGAAGAGAATCAAACACATCAATGAATATTAAGCTTTAACTCATTAGGAATGTGTGATAAAATCCACATCCAAAGAGTAGCCTCTGTTGTATTTCTAAGACAAGACAAGGATTAAAATTCAAAACACAGGCCTAAACAGACAGCAACAGAGGAAGATGGTGTATTCTAGCTTCAAGCAGTTGGAGACATAGCTCAGTTGGAAGAGCACTTGCTTAGCCAGCACAGAGCCTAGAGTTCCATCCCCAGCAATACATACATGGGGGATCGTGCCACACATCTATGACTCCAGCTCACATCAGATAGAGGTAGGAGGATAAAACTCACATCACGTTAAAGGCATATCAAGGTCAAGACTAGCCTGGGATGCATGTATCTCTAAATAAATAAATGCATGCATAAAATGCATATACACATAATAAAAATAAATTCAGCTGGGTCAATAATCATTAAAGGTAAGTCTGTGTTCCAACTGATAAACAAAAAAGTTATGCTAGGTGAAAGTCAATCTGAGTGAACAGCCAGTGAGAGAGCTCTGAACCAGTGACAACCAAGAAAGGGTTAAAGTAAGTGAACGCAAGAGGAAGCCTCACACTAAACTCAAAGAAGCTTCATTAATATCAGACTTCTACAAACTAAAAATCGAAAACATTCTGAGAGATGCAGAGGTGCACCCTTACAGGCACCGTTGCAGCTCACTAGCAGGGTCGGATTCTGAATAGCATACATTGGCAGCTAAATAGATGAATGGCAAGACTATCAAGAGAAACATCCAACTATGAAATATTAGTGGCGGCATAAACACCAGTTTTGCCATCCTAGGGCAAGTGGGTGATGAGTTGGTAAAGCCACATCTAGCAACCCTGACTTCACGTACCCTCAGGACCCTGTACCTAGTAAATGCAGGGTGCACATTTAGGCATAGTTGCGACATTAACAAAGCGGTTTCATTTGTTGACCAGAAAAACCCACTTCATTGAGTATTATTTCCCATTTGAAATGAGCTTTCTGAGAACCTACTGAACTGTTTTTACCGCCAATAAGAAATATGGAGTATTCAGGTGGAAACCACATCACATCTTAGAGAAAATAAAACTTTCCCACATTTCCAATGGAATTCTATGGGTTTCAACCAAGAGTCAGAACCATGTTAGGACAGAAGGGAACTTTCCATGTCTTTTGATTCAGACTCACACAGTTGGGGTGTAAGGGATAGGAGCCTCCACTGAGGTAGAGCAGCTGGCCCCAGGCCACATGGCTGCACTCTAACAGGGTTAGACCCGCACCCAGGTCTTCTGGTAAGTAAACTATCAGCTCAAATATAAAAGTCTGCTGGGACCCACTTACTCTTCAGTCCTTTTCATTCAGCCACCACGAGTGATCTTCAACCTCTTAATTTTCATATCATTGTATCCCCACCCCCAAGTCTCTAGTTCCGAGCCACACACATCTGCAGGTACCATCCACAGGAAGAGAATGCTATCTGCCAAAGAATGAGGTTTTTTTGGTTTTTTGTTTTTCGAGACAGGGTTTCTCTGTGTAGCCCTGGCTGTCCTGCAACTCACTCTGTAGATAAGGCTGGTCTTGAACTCAGAAATCCGCCTGCCTCTGCCTCCCAAGTGCTGGGATTAAAGGTGTGCGCCACCACTGCCCGGAAAGAATGAATTTTAAACCTCAATGTACCAACAGTGGTTGTAGACTGCATTAAACATAAATATTCAGGCTTCCTCTTGAGTTTATGACTCAGTGGGACTAGGGGAGGACCTGAGTATTTGTACTTCAAGCAAATTTCACAATGAGGTCCTTGCGTCTGGACCTGAGGCCACCCTTACAGAACCATGGTCCCACTGATGAAGTTTCCTGTGGGCTGTGGGGTGCTTTGCCTACAGACAGATGTTTCCACAATGACTTTCACTGAGCCATGACATCTGCACTATTCTTGTTCCATCTCATGTGTTTTGAGTTGGTTCCTCACCTTCCTGGTTATTTTCACATTTTCTTCCCAAAGAGAAAACTTAAGTTTTACCTAGATGCCTTTCTGACTTCATTTGAATCTATATTGAACTATAACAGTGCTCCGGAGAGGGGCTGTTGTCCCTCTCATCTTGAGGTCTTGCCACCTTGGGAGCAGATACCAGATAACCAGATAAGCAGATAACCAGATAAGCAGATAACCAGATCTCATCCCAAGCTCTTCAGAAAACTTTTCTAGTTTTTCCTTTTTTGTACTTTTATTTTGAAACTTATTTCCAGGCAGTTTATATCTGCAATTGTTTAGTGATTAAGATCTTTTTCCACTGTGTTTTCAAAATGCTTCTTGGTTGTAAATTGGGAAAGCCATTGCCTTTTTCTGTATTTATCTCCTGTGTTTTGAAACTTGAGATTTTATTTGTGGCTTAATATATAATGCTTTTTTTTTTTAAAGTGCAACACTCTCTGGAAAGGTACGTTGGTCAAACTGTTCCCTTTTAAATGCATCTCATTAATTTTATTAATAATATCTTAAAATGATTATTTACTCTTTAAAAAAGGTAGGCCTGTCCCTATGAATTTCTCCTTGTGATTTAAGACCATTTGCTCTTTCTTGTGGTTCTCATCTTAAGTGGCCTTCAAAGAATGGTATACTAAAGGCTTGTTACCAACCTATGGGTGTGTGAACTGTTAGAAAAGATGGTGTCTAGGGACGGGATGTTTGGTCATTGAAGATGCCCTAGAAGGGGCTATTGAGACCCTCGACCATTCCCCCTATCCCCAACACACATACATCACTCTCAGGCTATTGTATAGTGAACAGAGGTCTCTTCTACCACACATCCCTACCACGAAGTCCTCTGCTTGAGCCCAGAAGAGCTGGACCAAGTGGCCATGTACTGAAATCTCTGAAAGAGGAAAGGAAACCTTTCTTCCAGATCCATTGGTCCTCTCATATATTTTGCCACAGCAACCAAGAGCTGACTAAACATACTAGCTATTTCTCATGCATTTAATTTGACCACTGGATTTAGCTGGTCCTCTTGCTATGGAGGCTTTGGGATGCTATGCCTTCTGATAATATTCTTGGTCTTAGCTTCCTTTAAAGATCTCAGACTTCAGTTCTGCAATCTGGTGGTAACACTGTAGCTCCTTTTCCCTCTTTGCTTGGCTCTATGTAATATACATTCTAATATTTCAGGCAAGTAGTTAGTCAACGGACAACAATCGGTCTTCACTTTATTAACGTTTCAGTTAGAGACTCTCTGTCTTCATAAGCTAACTTCCTTTACAGTTAGTTACACCTGAGCCTTGTGCTTATCTGCTTCTTCACCCTCTTCTGCTTCCATTCCTGTGGATTTCCCGTTATTCTCTCTCTCTTTTTATTTATGTAACTGTGTTTGGTGTGGGACTCACTCTGTAGACCAAGCTGGCCTCAACCTCACAGAGAGCCCCCTGCCTCTGTCCCTGCCTCCTGAGTGCTGGGATTAGAAGCATGTGCCCACACTCAGGCTGCTTTATTCTCATTTTAAAAACATTGCTTTTCTTTTTCATTTTGTCTTTCTCTGACTTTCAAATATGCTCTCATGTGTGGTTTTTAAATTATTAGAGAGAAACATCTGAATCTCTCCCTTTGCCACCACATTTAACACAATTTTGTGGGTTTGTTATATTTGTTTGTTTGTTTTGCTTTGCTTTTTCTGGTCATATCTCCATCCTTATTGATGGGATGTGGTTTTCTAGAACCTGCCTCCAAAGCCCGAGTGCCATATACTTTGTCTGCTTTGCTAAAGGCATTCGTCATTTATATTCACTTTTAAAGCATATTCACAACTGCTTGGCTGCCTTTTGCTTTAACAGAGGGTCTTACTAGTCTAAACTTGAACTTACTCCATAGCCCCTGCTGACTTCAAACTTGCCATCCTCCTGCATTTGGCTCTCAAGTGCTAAAACTGTGAACCGACACTAGCACAGAAAGTTGGATTTCTCTTAATTTGTTTTAATTGGCAAAAATAAGATTAGTCTCTCTGACGTGAATGACTTTGACTTCTTAGATGGCTGTCATAAGGAACATTCTCCATGGAGCACACATGTCTAATATTTTCTGAGCCTTTTATTGAGGATGCATTTCTGCTGCCTGAACAGCCAAAGGGCAGCCTGATGACAATAAGATCTCTGCCAGAACCTTTGCCTCTTAGCATTACTTTGAAAGTTACATTGTCTTCCAGTATTTCGGGACTAAACCAAAGAAGCCTGAGTCTAGTCATTTTCTTTACTACTTCCTTATATAAAAATTTAATTGCTTCCATCCTTGTCATTGGAGAGTTTTCGAGATAGTTCCATGCGTGAAATCAAATAAAGAATGACTCCTTTCTACATAGTCAAGTCTTCTTTTAGCTTGAAAAAAAATGTCCTTTCATAGTTGACAGCAATATCAAATTAAATTTGTGAAGAGGGTAGATCTCAAAAGGTGTACACACACACACACACACACACACACGTCCTACGTCCTATATTAGATTCAGTGTAACTTTTACATCTGCTTTCCAGCTTAGGTGCAGAATATATAAGACACATATACAGGCGTTGTTTTTTTTTTTTTAACCCTTGGAGCCTGTTAGTAATCTAGTGAACAAGGTAATAATTGAAGGGATACATTTCTCCTAGGCTGCACGTACTGTAACTACCACCTAACATGCCTTAGATACTTCCTACGTACCAGGCTCTGGAGTAAGCTTGTTGTATTCATTCTCTCATTTAATTCTTCACGACAGAGTAAGGATCTGTTACCAATCAGATATGCAGATAAAGGGACCCAGTCTTCAGGAGATCTTGTAAATTAGCTAAGCTGGGTTTCCAACCCAGCCAAGAGAAGAGCAGGGAAGACTGTGTGCTAGCCAGAAGACACAGCAGCTTGGTGAATGTGCGGAAAGAAAGGAAACCAGTGACTGAAGAATAGGGAGGGAAGGGGAAAGGAGCTAAAGGCTAACAGCCTTTTCTGGGAAATTTGCAAATTTGGCTTCCATGACGTCACTTTATTTTGCTCTTTGCTGCCCTTGAGGTTCATTTTAATTCTACTACCATATCTTTAATTTCTTGCAGACCTCCACATCACGGCTTCCATATCTTGAAAGCAAGTCTGCCGTCTCTTTCTCCGATTTCATTGTTCAAACTCAAGACTGCTTTTATCTCAGCCTCCGTCTGGCTGCTGCCTAGGATTTGTGCATCTTTATCCAAGTGGAGAAAGCTAAACAGCTGTCTGCGTCTCCACGAGGCCTCTGCATCTGATAATCTTCAGATGAGCTTGTCTTCCTCATCCGGCGCTGCGCTGCCCTGGAGTTCTGTTCTGGACTCTCTCTCTCTCTCTCTCTCTCTCTCTCTCTCTCTCTCTCTCTCTCTCTTAATTTTTTATTAGATATTTTCTTCATTTACATTTCAAATGCTATCCCAAAAGTCCTCTATACCCTCCCCCAGTCCTGCTCCCCTACCCACCCACTCCCACCGGGGCATATAAAGTTTGCTAGACCTCTCTTCCCAGTGATGGCCGACTAGGCCATCTTCTGCTGTGTATGCATGAGTCCCTCTCTTAACGCACCCAGTTACAAATCTTTGGAGAAGGGTTTGCTCTTTGCACATCCCTAAACAAGATGGACCCTGCCTCTACTCAAATCTCACATGGAGATTCAGTGAGGTCATGGGTTTGGATGTCAATGTATGTCGTGTGATGATAAACCCACTTCCAAGTCTCAGAGCACAGAGTGGTCCATGACTCTCAAGTCTTGCTGCAGGTTCCCGGCAGCGGTTCTGCCTGCTTTTCAGTTGCTTTGCTGTGATGCCATTTTCAACCTCTTCCCTGCCTGTGTCTAGGGTTTTGAGGAGACACAGCAGCCTCTGAGAGAACTCCTGATTTCATTTACTCTGAGAGCTGCCACCTGCTGAGCTTTCCCAAGCCACTTCTAGTGTGGGCCAGCTATCTGCCTGAGTATTTTTGACCTTGTAGAAACTAAGAAAAATGGAGATGAGATTAGGTGAAACAATTTTCTTGACTCACGGACGAACACACAAAGATCTGTTTGAGGGGTCATTTGTCTTCTCACTGAAGCACCCTTTAAAAAATTTTATCAAGATAACTTTGTGCTGCATAAATTTGAGCTCGCTTTGAGCTGAAGCCCGAGCAAAGGTTTTTATCAGTTCAGCTGTATCTGAGTGTGTGCACATGCATGTGTGTGTATGTTGAGACAAGGTCTCAAAAGTCTCTACATAGGCAAGGATGAACTTGAACTTCTGAGCCTTCTACCTCTATCCCTAAAGTTCTGGGACTACAGACATGTAGCAACATGCCCAAGTTTTGCAGTGCTGAGAATCTTTATCAGGACTTCATCCATACTAGAACGATCCTCTAACTGATCGAATCCTCAGGCTGCCTATACATGTTACAGTAAGAAAGTTAACACCAAATTCTGGCACTCTTCTTGTTTATTTTATTTTATTTGATGTGTGTATGAGAGCTTTGCCTACATGCACATATGTGCACAGAGTGTCCACAGAGGCCAGAAGAGGGCATCAGACCCCTTGAACTGGAGTTACAGACAGTTGCAAGATGCCATTTAGGTGCTGGGAACTGAATTCTCATGAATGGCAAAGCCAACACGTGTTCTTAACCTACAAGCCATCTCTCAAGCCCTACCTCTTGTTGATTTGATTTACAAGTGTTTCTTTTAATTAAAGGTTTATGCAGGTATGCCAGGCACCTGTAAGATCTACCATCTTCTATTCACTATCTATTTTGGACAGCATTTGAATTTGACAAGAGCACAGAGATAACTTTTGTGAGACTCATAATGCCAAATTCTTTATATTGTTAAAGATACAACAGATGAAGAATAAAGCCTTTCCGATAACAACAATCAGCAAAGACTGACAGCTGTAACTTGAATTGATAGTGATGTGGTTTGGGGTTAGAGTCACCTGTCCACAATATTTTTGCCCAGCTTAGTTTTATCAACAGATTGAGAAAGCATAGAGTTACATTGGCCTCAGTTTTTATAACCATGGTTCTGTTCATCATTTTTCATTATCTCTTTGCAGATTAAAGATCCAACCCCAGGGATATACGGTGCCTTATTTCATTTCAGCCACTGGCAATGGTTAGTAGCTGCTCATGGCTACTCAATGTCTGGCTTTGCACATTGAATTTTTACAGCTTCCCATTGCTCATCCGCACAGTGTCCTGCCTCAACTTTTTCCTGCCCATCTCCTTCACCCTGCTCCTGGGTGTAGTTGCTCTTCTGACCCTGGATGCCCCCTTTGAAGCTCCCCAGCCTTCTCCAGGCTCCTCGGTTGAAAGCAGGAGGAAGTCAGAAAGTCAGAAGTCATTTCTTGTCAAGTGCCCTGCCAGAAAATGCACAGTATAGCTCTCAGTGAGCAGGCACTTACCCTTTCTTCATTGTTTGTAGCTTAAAAGTAAATCCTCTCTTCCTTCTCCTCTTTGAAATTTGATTCCCTGATATCCACTCCAAATTAGAAAAGACTAGAAAGAACATGCAAATACTGGACACTTCGTTTCAGTAACATATCATATTTATCACTTTTAATGTCCTTGCTTCTTGCCTTTCTAGTTTAGCCATGATTCCACTTGTAAAAATTATATGACTTGCATCCAACTCCACATTTAGTGAAATTTCTAAAGCGTGGCATTATGCAGTGAAATGAATATGAAATGACGTCTGTACTCTTTATTTGGATTGAATTTAAAAGTGTTAAATTTAAAGAACAACATCTGAAAATGTTATAGCATGACAAAGCAGTCCTGCCCTTGGGAGAGACCCTACCCCAGGGACCAAAACCTAGGGGGAAACATCCCGCCTTCTACCCTTTGTCCAGCACAAGGGGACTGACCCCAGGACCTCACACACGCTAAGCAAGCTCCCCACCACTAAGCTATACCCACATTCTCTTTTTACTTTTAATATTGAGGCAAGTTTTCATTGAGTTGCCAGGCTGAACTTGAACTCACTCTGTAGCCTATCCAGGCCCTAGATTTGTAATCTTCCTTACTCAGCCTCCCAAGTAGGTAGCTAGCACAGCAAGCTTGTGTTATACTAACTTCTGAGACCGTCTGAGCATGCACATAGACATGAAGTGGAAAGGACATTCTAACTGTACCAAATATCACTGAGAAATACAATTTTTGGAACTTGACTGATATTTGAGCAACTTCCTTAAAGCAGTTGGGTCATGTTTATATTTGTGAATTAATTAGAATAAAGTTATTTTGCTTAAATAATTAATAAAATTGAGTTCATACCTCAAAAAAAATGGAAATTTCCAGCTGGAAAATATCCTAAATGGGAGGACCTGAAATGGTTAATGCCAGTGAGTATGTGGGAGGGGAAGGGAGCACAGGGAAGAACTCAAATATAATGTCTCAACGGACAACTTGATCCATTTTTTGTTGTAAGGTAGTTGTATGTATGTATGTATGTATGTATGCATGTATGTACGAATGTATTTATTTATCTGCTGCTTATGACGCTTCCTCACCATAGTGGTGGAATTCCAACAACTGGAAATGTTTCCTGTTTGTCCCTTTGCAGGGAAGATTGGATAGTCTCCATGTCTGTGATTATTGACTTGCAGCCAGATTCCATTCCTCCATCATTTTGTCTATGGCCTCACCCTTCCCCTGAAGGCAGGTCTTCTGGAGGTTCTGTACTGTCGTCTCTCAGCCCTGGGTGCTGGTGATGGGAAGTGATGAACTGGAATCGCCCAAATGCGGTCACATTGATTGAAGCAGAGAATGCTGGTCTAAGGCAGTTAGTATAGAGAAAAACCCTTAGCCACAGGGACTGTTCCAAAGATGGCCATGAGATCTAACTTAAATCATATGGGGGAAAAGACTGCTCATGGGTTTTGGGAAATCTTTCTTGCTTTGCTTTTAATAGAGGCCAACAAGAAGATGTCTCTGTCCTCTCCGGATGGCATGTGTGTGGTGCTGTGGCCATTTGGTTATAAAGAGCAAATGTGGAGAGCTCAGAGCAAAAACGGAGCTAGGATGGAAACTCTATTGACCTTGAAGACTGACTTTGACTCAATTAATTTAGTTATTGTGAATTATCCTTGATATCATTATTAATAATTATTGGGTTTTTTTTGATATGTGAAGAAAAAGAAAATTTCCAACCAATACAAATGCACCCCAACTTGATTCTCTTTATTAAAAAAAACAGTGGGACTTTGTATTTATTCTGTTTGTTTGCAATACTAGAAATGCTTTTATATAAAACTTTTTTTAATCATATCAGTATCGCTAAATGATTCTTAAATAAACAAATCAAAGCCCTCAAAACTCAGAGCCCAAAGTGAGTATGTGTGTATGTGTGTGTGTGTGTGTGTGTGTGTGTGTGTGTGCATGTGTGCTATGCCTCAAGTATCTTACAACTCAATTTTGGTTCTTGCCATTTGTATTTTGTTTATGGATCAGAAAAGCTCCACATGGACCTTTCAAGCTGTCAAATCTCATCTTCTACCTATGTGATGCCTTCTGGATACAGCAATATTCTTTGTGTAGTTATAAGACTCCAACCCCATGGTCCATCTCCTGTCCATACCTTCAGACAAATCCCTGCCCCAGACTATTTTTGCCTTCTGGTCTACACATTCTTCATACTGTCTTACCATATTCTTTTGCATTTCCAAACATAAAGATACACTGTTTTATTTGCCTGAAATATTTCTCATTCTACTTTGTACCTACAATATTCTTGTTCATCCTCCCCTCTCAGCCTGGTGGCTGTATCCCCAAAGATGACTTAACTGGTCCCCAAGACTAGCTCAGCTCCTGTATTGTATGTCCTCCATCTTTCCCAGAAGTCCTTTATCCATGAAGGTTTGAGAACAAGGCCCCATTTTGTTCACTACTCGGCCTCCAAAGATTAGCAAAGTGTCTGGCATGGAGCTGGCCATGATATGCAGCTCTAGACTAAATAAATCCCTTAGCCATTTTTAAAGATGAAGTTATGGAAAGTACTCATGTTTTAATGCAGAGTACATTACTAGTGACTCCTGACTAAATGGCTTGACGAGAATGTTAGATAAACACTGATAAATTCTGTTCTCCAGAAAACATTCAGAAAATTATCTTTTTAATTTGAAAACCATTTATATCAGAAAGGATATTAGGTTCCCAAACAAGTTACAAGAAGGTTCTAAACTCCAGTAGAGTACATATTAGTAATCTTATTTTGATGGTGAGAAAGTTCAGATTCTCTACAAACAGGGTGTGTGTGTGTGTGTGTGTGTGTGTGTGTGTGTGTGTGTGTGTGTGTGTGTATGCCCTTGTGTTGCATCCAGGCCTCTCCTAAAAGTATCTGTGTTGAAAATTTACCCCTGGTGTGTATAAAGCCAAGTGTGCCACAGCCCCATGTGCTCTTTCTTTAACAGGATATACAATGTAGTTGGAGATCAAGCCTTTGGAAAGTCATTATTTGAGATGATGTCATCTGCATGGGCCCCGATGACAGTCTTAATGACTTTATAAGAATACATCCCAACAGAGCTAGAGTTCCTCCTCCCCTTCTCCCTACTACTCCCCCTCCTCTTCCTTCTCCTTCTCCTTATGTTTTCTCTTCCTCTCCTTCTCTTTTCCTCCCTCACTTCTTCCCTTCCCTTCCTCTTCTCCATTCTTTCCTTATCTCCTGTATGAGGTCACAGTGGAAAGCAGTGGTTTATAAGCCAGGAAGAGAACCTGAGCAGGGTAGCATTATAATCTTGAACTTCCAACTTCCAAACTCTGGGAAAACAGATTTCTAATGTTGAAATCACCCAGACTATGACAAACTTAACCCGGATACAAGACAAATCTCCAAAATAAGTTTACCTCTTGATGAAGGAGGAAGTTTCCTGTTCCACACTCACCTCCCTCTGCAAAACCTTGTGCCTTTTCTACTGGGTAATTATGAATACCTCTTTCCTCTCTGGCTAGCTCATTACATGAGAGACCATAATAGAGTAGACATCTGATATTGTCAACAACAGCTCAAAGGCATTGCAAATACTTCCTATCATTTTGACATAACTAAAGCAAGTCAAGATCTCTTCCAGAATTATCAGATAAGTGAGCCAAAGTTAAGGAACAATATTCCTCCAGAGAACAGTTAAATGGGGCTATTGTGACACAGCCTCATTATCCTAGTATTTAGGAACTGGGGTAGTAGGATCTTGAACTTGAGGCCAGCCTGTTAAAAAATTAGATAGATAGATGATAGATAGATAGATAGATAGATAGATGATAGATAGATAGATAGATAGATAGATAGATAGAAAGAAGATAGATAGATAGACAGAACATCACTCATAGATAGAACTTTGCAAGATGTCTGAGTTTGAATGTTGTGTAAAAATCTCACATCTGTTGATACAAGGTCTGGTGTCTGTCTCCATTTTACTAAGCTATACTGAACCCAGAGCAGAGCTTGCTCCTGAAGTCAACCAGATATCAGGTTGCCTCAGGAAAGGAGCCCATTGAGTAGGAGAGTATTTAAGGGAACTAATAGTAATAGGGCTTTTTTTATTAATTATTTTTAGTGGGCAAAGTTTCGGCCTACAGAAACTAGACCCACAGGCTCATCCCTCAGCCAAGCAAGCCACTATGTCCTGTGTCTGAGCTCTTTTTACAACAGGGCATGGCAGTCTAATGAAATATTTTCAGACAAGTGGACAAAGTGATATCTAATGTCTTCAACAGTAGGAAATGTTCTAAGATCCCCCTCCCCATGGCTACTCATGCCTTGATCTAAGATGCCCTGATGAAGAGGGAGAGGAAAAGTGGTATTTAGAGGAGATCCATGACCAGGACAGGGTCTCATGATCTTGCTTGGTGTTTCAAAAGACAATGAAAGCCTTCAGATAATGTCACCCTGAAAGAAATACAAATGACCCCTAACAAAGAGAAGGCAGAGAAGCAGGACATAAGGAGGGGAGGAAGGAAAGGAGGGCTCTCTCTCTCTCTCTCTCTCTCTCTCTCTCTCTCTCTCTTCCCTTTGGAGCACCCATAAACATGCAGTGTATTTTCATAATATAATTGTAATAATACACTATTTCAGTAAAATGGCTAATAAAACAACCTAGGACAGTAGATACATAATCAGAGTGGGGTGTGTGTTAGTTGGATTTTGTTCAACTTGACACCAACCTAGACATATCTAGGAAGAGGGAATCTTAACTGAGAAAACGCCTCCATAAGATCAGCCTGTAGGCAAATCTGTAGAGCATTCCCTGGATTAATGATTAATGTAGAAGTATTCCACCAATCATTAGTGGTACCATCAGTAGGGAGGTATATCTGAAGCATCCAAGACAGTAAGTTCAGCAAGCCATTAGATGCAAACCAGTGAGTAGCACTCCTCTAGGGATTCTTTTTCAATTTCTGCCTCTAGGTTCCTGCCTTGAGTTCCTGCCCTGACTTTCCTAGATAGTGAACTACAAGATGTAAGCTGAAACAAACCCTTCCCTCCTCAAGTTGCTTTTGGTCATGGTGGTTTGTCACAGCAATAGAATTCCTAACTAAAGTGGGCTCATGAAGAGTGAATGAACCAAATTGAAAGGATCCACCCTAGGAGATTTCTGCAGATGCTAAGGGAAGAGAATCTAAGTTTCTGGGGAGAAGTGAGAGAGGGGTCTATATTGTACCTTATTTTTAATGAAAGGCACAATGGCAGTCAGCAGGGACCCACAGATTCTGTGCCCAACATGTCAGGAAAATGTTCACTCATGTAAGAAGAGCATAACCTGTGACAAAGATGCTCTGGTCCCTGAGAGCCCCACTGGGTCAGACCGCCCAGACTTCACTTGAGCACAGTATAATCTTTGAAAAATTAGACAGTGATCTGATGATGTACAAATTCAAGTGGTGTGACAGATTTATGCGTCTTGTAATGATCTGTGGTTTTGAACTGTAACGTGACAAAGCCAGACAGTGAGTAGTCCGAGACCACCAGCATTGGAGAGGCCTTTCCACACGGGCTGCCCTATTATTTATGTTAAGTCCATTTTGCACATTTAGCAGTTTCGTTTTCAAAGAGAAGACCAAGGTCCTCAACTTCTAAACCCAAGTCCATGCTGACCCACCCCTCACCCCATCTGACCCATCCCTCACCCCCCAGGCATACAGCCCTTCCATCCTCTGCTGACTGG
Source organism: Mus musculus (assembly GCF_000001635.26). Taxonomy (NCBI): domain Eukaryota; kingdom Metazoa; phylum Chordata; class Mammalia; order Rodentia; family Muridae; genus Mus; species Mus musculus. The sequence continues at coordinate 65,402,861 of NC_000077.6, forward strand.
TTGGTGGAATTTGGACCCAAGACACACCACACAGTTTGCTTGCAGTTGTTTGACGTTGTTTTATTTACAAATCATGAGCACATTTGGGTCGCTCAGCACGTTTCTCTGAGGCTCTTGCCAGCCCAGACAGATGGAGACGTAAATCAAGCCCTGTCTGCTTCCCTCTGCAGATGGTCGCATAGAAGACTTTGGGCCTCAGGTCCATGTGTGTTAGCAGATGGCTGCTGTCTCCCACGTGTGCCCTGGGCCTCTGAGAGACCAGGAGCCTCCAACTGAGGCTGGAATTAGAGCAACTAGTGGTCATGGAGGAACTTTTGCTAGGCACAGTGGGGTCTTTCCTGGTGTCCCTTGGTTCCTTATGTGATTCCAGAACATTAGGCATGCAGTACATTCTATCTCCTTACCATTTCCACTTTTACTGTTTAAAATGTGCGTGCACCTGCTCAGGGGATCTACATATTTTTCACATGCATAGGCTTTGGGTTTTTTGTTTGTTTGTTTGTTTTGTTTTGTTTTTTTTCTTCTTGTATCAACCAAAGTGGAGAACCCCTTGAAGGTAGCATTGTGGCTACTTGCTTTGTGGTTTTCATTGTAAATCAACTGTGTGAAAACTCAGTTTGCAAACAAACACTCAGTCATTGGCAGTGGCGTATAGTTGGGTACACTTGACAAATAGATGTGCCCATAAAAGACTATCACAGTCAACACGTAGGCTCCCTATTCTCCTCAGCCCCACAGGTCCCACTTTTCCCTGACATGTCTGAGGGAGGATGTTTCTCTTTTCTGGAGGGTCCTGCAAATAGAAACATTCTGTGGATATTGGTTGTATCTGGCTTTGTCCATTGATCATAGCATTTTAGGAAAAGATCCCTGTCTTCACACTTATTGTAGCCTGTGTCAATGGCTGTGTAGTATTATGTAATCCTAGTGCCGCCTAATGTGTTAACCTTTTCAACTATGAATGAAGACTCACATTTTGGAATTACTGTGGATGAAACTGCTAAGACCTTGTATGTGTCCTGTTTATAGCATGTTTCTTTTTTGGGGGGAAATGCTAGTGGTAGAATAGCTGGGTCTCTTGTAGCTTTTCATATCCAGAGCTCCACAGGTTATGCCCTTCAGCCTGCCTTCCAGCCATATAGGTCTCAGTTGTCAGTAGGACCTGTTGACTAAGGCAAAAGATGCTATTTGTAAATGGTGTCTTCCATTAACCTCTAGCTGTAGGTAAGCTGTACCCATAGGTTTTGTACATAATAAATACAACGTAATTGTGCCTTTTACCTACATATTTTTGGCATTCATCACAGCAGTAATTTTCCTCTTTCCCTGATGATATCAACTATTCTAATACCAATATTTCTGAGTTTCCAATAGTGAACCATTTTACTACTAAATAAATACCAGTGGATTAGTGTGCATGCATTTCCATGTAGTTGTCGCTGGGATATCATTTCTGCTTCCTATGTTAATGTGTCAATGTTCAAATGAACAGAGTTGCTTTTTGTTTTACACTTTATGAGCAAAACATTTTCACAAATTAGAATAAATCAGGTGCCCCTCAATAGATGAAAAGTCTTTCACAAAATCCAACACCCTTTCATGATAAAAGTCCTGAAGTAACTCAGAATAGAAGGAACACACCTTAACATAATACAGGTTATAAGTATAGTCAATATGATGTTAAATGCGGAGATATTCAAAGAATTTCCTTTAAAACTGGGAAGAAGACAGGATCTCTAGTCTTTCTCCATTCTTAATATAATACTGGAACTTTTAAAACAATAAGACGAAAGACACAAACATAAGGGTACAGTTTGGAAGGACAAAGTCCAAGCGCCCTTATTTTCACACCATTTGGTTTTCTATCTAAGAGTCCTTTTAAAAAATCTATCAGGAGGGGCTGGTGAGATGGCTCAGTGAGTAAGAGCACCCGCCTGCTCTTCCGAAGGTCTGGAGTTCAAATCCCAGCAACCACATGGTGGCTCACAACCATCTGTAACAGGATCTGACGCCCTCTTCTGGAGTGTCTGAAGACGGCTACAATGTACTTACATATAATAAATAAATAAATCTTTTTTAAAAATCCATCAGGAAGTTCTTTGAACCAATAAACAGTTTTAGCAAAGTATAAAATTAAAATACAAATATCCCCAGCCTTGCCAGACATCAATAGCAACATGCTGAGGAAGAAATCACGGAAGTAATCCCAAATTTAAAGTTGCCTCTGAAAATTAATATACCTTGGAATAAGTCTCACCAGGGAAGTGAATGACCTCTATTACAAAAACTTCAACATACTCAAGCAAAATTGAAAACAATGCGAGAAGATAGAAAACAAAAACAAAACCAAAGGCAAAACAAACCCTTCCATGCTCATGGACTGGAAGAATCAGTATTGTAAAAACTGCCAAAAGCGATCTACAGATTTGAGGCAATCTCCATCAAAACACCAATAACATTTCTCATGGAAATAGCGGAAAGACTTTATAATTCTATATGAAGGATGAAATACCTTTGATAATAAAACTGAGCATAAAATATACTACAGGGATGGGGTGGAGAGATGGTTCTGCTGTTAAGAACATTAGCTGGTCTTCCAGAGCACCTGGATTCTCTTCCTAGCACCTGCGTGGCAACTCACAACCATCTGTAACTCCAGGTCCAGGGGCTCTTATGCACTCTTCTGGCTTCAGCAGGCACCAGGCACACGCACAGGGTACAGACAACTATGTGGATAGACAAAATGCCTGTACACATAAAATAATTTTTAAAAAATGTAAAGAAAAAATACTAACAGAAGCATCACCATCTCTGATTTGAAGTTATATTACAGTCAGTAATAAAATCAGAGTGGTCATGACACAGACACAGAAATGTAGATTATGAGGACAGAATACAAGACCCAGATAGACACTCCTGCAGCTACAGTCATCTGCATTTTGAGCAAAATGCTAAAAGCACTTACTGTAGGAAATGCAGTCTCTTACACTTAACGGGGCCTGGGGAAACTGAACATGCACATACAGAAGAGCAAGAACAAACCCTTGTCTTTTACTTTGCATTGAAGAAACAAAAAACAAAACAAACAAACAAAAACACCCAACTCCAAATGGATCAAAGATTCAACAAAAGACCTGGGACTTGGAACCCTCTAGAGGGAAAAGTAAATAAATAAAAAACAACAACAATAAAAAACCCAAAAACCTGAATCCTGGGATAAGAATGAGTTAAGATCTGATGCAAAGTTATTGCTTACTTATCTGATCTATTACTCTTCCCTTTTATGGCCCTGGAAAACAACAACAGTTAAGAAAGGTGATAGGAATTATTTATGCCTTTAAGCCTTGTTTTATCTGAAGCCTTGAGATCTCACATTCGTGAGAAGGGGGCCAAAGGAAGATTTAAAGACCCACAAAAACCATTTTGTCTCTGCTTAAAAGAAGCCACAAGACGTGTGAGTCCACTCTAAAACTTCAAATGTCGGTACTAATCCCGTCGACGCAGATTCTCCAGGTTGCTTGTGCTCTGTACCAGTTTCTGCTTAGAAGACGGGCTGGGCTCAGTGTGGATTCTATTCCTGCACATCTCTGTAAAATATTTAGGGGAAAACAAGAATGCGTGAGGATGTGGATTGATGAAGTGAACTGAAGCTAGGAAACGGTAAGGCTCACTCAGGTGAGACACACAGAAGGACTAAAAGCTTGAATCAAATTGAGAGGCAATAGAAATGCCAAAACTACTGCAGCCAGGAAAGGTTTGCCGGTGTAAATTGCCATAAGGATCCAAAGCCCAGGGGAAACAAGCTTTCTGTGAAGCACCATGCTGCGTGATATTCTGCTTTCTGTCATTGAGGGCCCACTGGCAAGTGCCGGTTAGCACATGCTACGTTTGTTTTCCTGGACATAGAAGAGAAATCAAAAGAGACAAATGGCAGTGGGTGGGGAGTGTTGAAAATAGTAAGGCAATATTGCCCGGCTTGGATAGAGAAGTAGAGGAGAGTAGAGAGCAAGTCTGAGAGGAAGCTATGAAATAATGGTCTCCACAGAACCTGCCAAGGAAGGAAAATGATGCAGGCAGCCCTCTTGGGACCAGTAGGAAAGAAAGACATACATAGATAGAGAGTTGGAAGGTGGACTCAAGAACATTTCCATAGCACGTTCCACGTATGTCAGGTTCCCAGTGATGGCAGAAATCATACTCACAGGACATTTGACGACTCCCCCAGAAAGCCAGTGTTCATGGCAGTAGTTTGAGAAATCCCTAAAAGGTGAATTGGAGGATGATCAGGGATGCACTAAGGAGACACTAAGCAGAAAGAGGCTGTGCGTCGAGAATCAGGAGCTGCACCTCTCTAGTCATGGGCGCGCTGAGCAGGACGTTCTCGGGGTAACTGTGGATGCTCGGCTAGACTCTGCCTTCAGAGCAATGAGATAGCGGGGTGACCCTGGATCAACTATGCCCTCACAGCTAAGGGCAGAAAATGTGGGTGCTTGGGGTGAAAAGTAGTTGGCCCCAGGGACTGCTGTGATCCTCTTCTCTGTGGGGCTGGGGGGACCTTCAGTCTTGGAGACCCTCCCACCTCTCACAAAGCCCATGATTTGTGTTGCTGAGGCTTCAGTGTCTGCTTAGCAGGCCTGTTCCACAAGAGGGAACTCATGTCTGGCACTGTAATCCTAGGCAAAAGCTTGTGGTCCTGGGCCCCAGAGGGGAACCTGCTCCTGTTACCTTGATAAATGAACATGTTGCCAAACTGTCTTCTACATGTGTGTGCTAATTGACATAGATTATTAATTATGCTAATTGGCATAGATTAAAGCCTTTTTCAACCTTGGCTTCTCTCTGCAATGGACAACCCTTAATGCAGAGGCTCACAACTGGTCAAAATATGGAGAGTGCTTGGCTGTGGATGGGACACACCAGTCCTCCCTCTCCCCCAAAGGCTCTGGGGACATCTCTGAAGAAGGAGCAAAAGGAATGTAAGAGATGGAGGTGGGAGGAAGTGCTGTGAAATCTTCTACACAATAGCCATCGGGACCCATGAGCTCCCTGCACTTGCGCTTATTTGCATAAGACCAGCCCAGGATCAAGCCAACAAAAGCAGTCAATATTCCAATAGTGGATTACAAACTGACAAAACAAGCCATGAAAGTGGGAGGAGGGAGTCTGAGGAGAGTAGGATGAGAAGCTGGGGGAGAGGGGAGAGGGGTATGATTAGGATATATTCTTTACATATATGAAATTCTCAAAGATTAAGTAAAAGGTACTCCCTTAAAAATATGTTTTTAATTACAATAGAATTACGTCAGTCGTTCCTTTCGTTCCTCCAGACCCTTCAAGCTACCTCTGACTTGCATGCTGATAGTTTCTTTTCCTTTGATTATTCTGCTACATGCATTATTTGTGCTTGTGTGTGTGTGTGTGTGTGTGTGTGTGTGTGTGGTGTATACTTCTGAGTCTGTTTTTTTTTGTTGTGTACATATAGCTTCAGGGGTGAGTGACCCCCTCTGCAATGGATGGCCAATAAGAAGCTCATTCCTGAAAGAGCTTCTTCTAATTCTCCTTCTCCCAGCAGCCATTAATTGCACATAGCTCTTTGTCTAGGGGTGAGACTCTAAAATTTTCCGCTTTATAAGTTAACATGACCATCAGTTTCGGCATCCTTTCAGTCATTTGTTTGTAGTTATTTGTTTGTCTAAGAGAGACAGTTTCACAGCAGACTTCTTGGTCTTCTGACTTTCATGGCCCTTCCCACTCTTCTATTGTGTTCCCTAAGCTATGCTATGGATGTATCTGTAAGGGCTGGGATCCCCTCAATCTGTTCATCTCTGCCTTGTGTCCAGCTGTGGCTTTCCTGTAATGCTCTGCATTTGCTGAAAAGACAGACTTCTTTGATGAGAGTTGAGAGCTCCGCTCATCTGCAAGTCTAAGGATAAGATTTGGAATGTGCTAAGGATTTGTGCTAATCTGGCAAAGCCACTGCAGTGGGTTTTTTTCTCACCTGTCATAGGGAGTTGGCTAGAATCCCAGTGGCAGGCATGATTTTCCTCCTGTGGAGCCTTAAGTACAGTCAGACAGCTCTTGGTTGCCACCAACATCTGACTGCCACTATGGCACTTTTATACACTTCAAATAAGAGATATTCTACTGAAAAATTGAAAGAATTTCAGATCTTACTTTAAATATATGAAAAATAACTCAAAGGTAATTAGGGGCTAAAGTAAAGTATGTTAAGTGTGGGTCTGTTTTTTTTTTTTTTCCTTTTGGTGTTTAAAGTGTTTAAATCTATATATCCCAGAGCTGGTGAGATGGCTCAATAGGCAAAGGTCACTTCCTGCCAAGCCTAATGACCTGAGTTCAATCCCCAGGACCCATATGGACAAGCATCTTCTGAGAGTTGTCTTTTCCCCTCCACATTCAGACCTTGGCAGCTACACACCATGGCACACATACACAATGCAATAAACAGATAAATTATAATTAAAATTTAATATAGATTCTAGATGTGAACGCTGTATTTGAGATGGACATTCCAAATATATCTGAGTAGTGTATTTTGCTTGTCTTCTGTTCCCTTTAACAACATTTTTTTGTCAGAATAGTAAGTTTCTCTGTGAATAAATGACGTATTTTTATATGTGTGTATCACTAATGTAATGTATTGCCCACATGCCAATTCAATAGCCATATATATCTATAAAATATACTTCCTTACATCAAAATAAGTTTATTTTTTAATTTTTGCAAGCTTCATTTGATTTTTGCAAACTTCATCCACATCTACAATGAATTATGATCTCATAAACTCCCATTTTTATTTGGAGTAAACTCTCCAGGAAAATTGTGGCCACATGGCCACAGACTAACAAGAGATCATAAGCTACAGATATCACAAAAGCAAGGGTCTTCAGGTGCATGACAGAGCATCCCCAAAGGCAGCAAATGAAAAAGAACAGTAGATAAAATCAAAGGTGTTACAGTAGGTTCATCTAATTCCAAGGCCAGGCAAGAGGATGGTTGTGTGGCATGTAGTGGTGCTCTGGCCAATGGTGGACTGATTGTATGGACTCCTCAGCATATGCTCATCAGTTCATCCTGTCTAGTGATACCATAGCATCATTCATATGACTTGACTCTGATGACATCAACATGTTCAAATCATGTAACAAAGCATTGAGCTCAATATTTGAATGCCTTAAATGGGCTTCCAGCTCTGTGTACCCTTAAGTGACATGTCCTCTCTCCCCAGGATCTCTCTGAATCCACAAGGAAGTAGAAATGCCTGCCTCACTAGGTCACTGTCAACTTAAAATGAATCAACTCAACTGTGTCAACTTGACAAAAGCTAGAGTCTTTTTTTTTTTTTTTTTTTTTTAGAAAAGGGAACTTCAGTTGAGAACCACCAGGCTTGTGGGCTAACCTGTGTTGCATGTTCTTAACTGAAGATTAACATGGGAGATCTTAGTATACTGTGGGCAGTGCCATCCCTGGGCTGGTGGTCTTAGGTGCTATAAGAAAGCAGGCTGAGCAAACCATGGGCAGTAAGGAAGTAAGCAGCACCCTCCATGGCTCTGTGTCTGTTCCTACCTCAAGGATCCTGCACTGAGTTCTGCTGACTTCCTCTGATGATGGACTGAAATGTAGAAGTGTAAAAGAATGTACGAAAGATAAACTCTTTTCTCCCCGAGTTGACATTGGCCATGATGTTTATCATAGCAATAGAAATTTTAACTAAGATAACAAGAAAGTCACTTAAAAACAAGTTCTGACCCATAGCAAATTAGTTGCATGTGTGTTAAATGGGAAAAAAAGGGGAAGGTGTTAAATAATTAAAGCAAAAGAAGATCAGATATTGAGTAGTTAATATAAAAAATAAAATATGTGCTTTGGCTTGGAATGTTCATCAAGAAACAAGTAAGGAACACAAAAGTTGATTTCTAGAATAATAGAGGTTTTTAAAGTTCATATTTGAGAAAAATGAATTGAATGTTTATAAAATGGCGACATCCAGAAATCTTTAAAGATTATTTCCAATAAAGAGAATCATTTAGGACACTGAAAGAAAAAGAAAACCGTAAAACCCCACTGACAACCAAAACCCTTGCTTTAGAATAATGTTTTTTCAAAAGTAAAGAACATCCGTTCTTTGAAAGGATAAAAACTTATAAGCCTTTGGTTGACTGGGGGTGGTGTGAAAGAGAGAGGGGGAAAGGGAGAGAAGATGGAGAAATGGAGGGAGGAAAAGAAAGAAAGAGACAGGGAGGGGGGAATGAAATTCAGGGAAAGGGAATGAAACCATATGCAGAAATGGGCCATTACTACAGACCTTACAGAAATTGAAGATATTATGAGGCAATATTACAAAAATAAGGTGCCAACAAACCAAATAATCTAGATGAGATGAACAGACTACTAAAAAATAAAGGTTAGCCAAATTAACTTAAGGAGAACTAGAAACTGTCAGCCGACCTATAATAAGTATATGCATGAATAATCACAAATTCCTCCCAAAGAGCGACCTCACTGCTGACTCTCTTACAAATGTGTGGATCGATGGACTATTGCCAATCAAAGCCAAGACCACTGGGGTAGGGAGTGATAGGGACACAGACTATCAGACTGTTGTGAGACAGTTTCTACAATGGTGGTGGTTCAAGCGGATACTCATAAGCAAAAGCATAAAGTTAAAGCCGCCCTTTTGAATATATAAAAATCCTCTCAAAGTGAAGCAAGCTAATTTAATAGCTGAAGATCTCAAAAATCAGAAGAAAATAAAAGGTTGTCTATATATCTTATAGTGGACAATGAATTTTTATATTTGACTAAAAGAAACAATCAATGAAAGAAAATAAATTTGTATATTAAAGTTTACCTGAAATAAAATTCTTTTTTTCAAAAAAGAACATTATTAATAAAGTTATTAATAGAAAGAAAACAGGCAGAACAGTATAAAATACTTGAGAGTATTTAAATATTATCTGTTAGGAAGGGACATAATTTCCAAAATACATTTAAAAAATTTACACGTCAGTAACAAAGGACAGACATTCCAGGGGGCAACTGACTTGAGTGAAAACTTCCCTAATTAGGATATAAGAAGTTTTGTGTAAGTTTTACTTTTACTTCTGTGTTTGTATGTATGCACATGAGTGCAGTGCCTGTGGAGGCCAGAAGAGGGCGTTGGATCTACTGCAGATGGAGTCACAAGTGGTTGTGAACTGTCTGAGGTGGGTACTGGGAATCGAACTTGTATCCTCTGGAGCATCACAATGGACTCTTACCTCCAGTCCCCGAAGTTTACTTTTCTGTTCCTAATTTGTCATTTGATCCCTCCCAGTCAAAGAATTTCCTTTGCTTCTGCTGCTGCTTTGATTCTTTCCTATCCCACCCCACTTTCTTTTCCCTCCCAACACATATCCTTGTACTATGAGCCAGAACTTGTCTTTAAGTGATTTGCTTCCATCAGTTCCTCTTACATTTATGCAGCCACCGAGGGAAAAAGTTGGATAGGCTTTTCAAGAGTTAAACGTAGAAATTTCACTAGTGACTCAGAAATACCACTCTCCAAATTATACCCAAAAGCATCAAGAACAGTTCCAAAACTGCTCTGTCTGTGAGGCTAGAGAGCTGGCTCCGTGGTTTAGGGTACTTGTTGCTCCTGAAGAAGACCCAGGTTTGATTCCTAGCACCCACATGGCTGCTAACAATTTTCTGTACCTCCGGTTCCATGGGAGTCTGATGGCTTCTTTTGGCTTCCCTGAGCACTAGACACTTACATGATGCAGATGCATACATGTAAGTAAAACGCTCATGTACACAAAATAAAATAATCCAAAATGATCTTTAAAATATATGCCTGTATGTGTTTGTGTGAGCATTATTTATGTTACCCAAAGGAAAATAATAAGTTGTTAGTTATGAATATTTATAAATTATGAATTATTAAATGTGTATATAAATGTGATAACTACAATAGTGTTAGTAAGCTTTTAAAGGTACTTAGGGACTTGCCTTGCAATAGAAAAGAAGCTTGGTGACATTTTCCTAATGAAAAAAGCCAGACAGAAAGACCACATGTGTGATTCTCTATAAATCAGCATTTTTCAAACTGTGAGTCTCAACCCCATTGGTGTTCAAACAACCCTTTCACAGAGGTCTCCAGAGACCACTGATAAACAGGGGTATTTATGTTATGGCTCATAACAGTAGCAAAATTATAGTTATGAAGTAGCAGCAAAATAATTCTTTGGTTGGAGGTCACCAACCCATGAGGAGCTGTTTTAAAGGGTCACAGCCTTAGGAAGGCTGAGAGCCACACTGATGGATATGAACCAGTCAGAACAGCTAAATGTACAGATGTAAAACTTATCGTTGGTTGCCCAAGACTGCAGGGATGAAGATCTGGCTTCATTGTGAAAAGTGGAGATGTCTTAGAGCCTGATAGAGGTGGAGGTCACACAGAGTTGTGAATGCCTCAAAGGTTAGCAATGAATTTCTCTATGTGGTGGGGATTCCGTTTCCATAAATCTTTATAGAAGGTTTGCAAACACTGCAGCATAGAAAACATGACTGAAACCACCATTTTTGCTTCCTTGTTCCATCCTGGGAGTAAAAGGAAAACAAAGCAAAACCCCATGTGGAATATTTAACTTGCCCTTTTAAACTAGGGAGAAATGGAAAGGAGGGAGAGGGAGAAACGCTAAGATTCATACTTTTGTTCCATGGAGGAAAAGAACTAAGCAAACAAGGAAGCCCAGCCCTGTACTGATGACCCAGAACCAAGAAATAGTACCCAGAGAGCGAGGGCGACACGAGCACGGAAACCTTGCTCTGGAGTCCATTTTTCTGGTGAGTTTTTGCTCTGTCCTATGCTCTTTCTGAAACCCAGCCAGCAGAAAGAGTCTAAAGTGTCCATTGAAGTCCCAGTTTCATGACCTGGTCTTTTTCAGATGTTTAAACTCCAGCAACGAGGAGCTCGCTCACTACTTGCCATCTGCCCAGTTCTACCAATATATGATGCGTCTATTTTTAAGAAGACTCGGGGAGTTGCTGGGGGCCCTTGATAGTTTGGAATACAGAGCCAAAAGATTAAATATTTACCTTGCAAAAGGTTCTGACATTAGGTATTAGTTAAACAATGAGATTCCTGAGCTGGCACGTGGTGACAAGGTTTTGCACTATGGAAAATCCACTCACTTCCACCTGGTGAGATATGCCAGGCCGGGGGTGGCATCCAAGTGAGCAGGCCCAGAAACCAGTTTCCAATAAACAGGAGCTCTGAACAACACAAAGCTAGCAGCCCTCTGCAGAGATCGTTGGGAGGGAGACTGAAGCCGGCACCTCACGTGGAGGATTTGGATTTCAATTTTCACACTATGAGAAGATAACATATTAGGTCTCGAAGACATTGAAAGGAGCTGTGTGAATCAACCAGGTTCTTGCTGGCCCTGAGGAAGATGTGGCATCTGAAGATACCAAAGGACAGGACTTGAGTTTTTAAGACTAAAGTATGAATACATTCCCAGCTTAGCCAGCCTTGTGGATCTCATCTGAAGATGCTATAACGTGAAGATGATGTATTGGAGAGCTTATGAGAAAGCCCAGGGCTGCTAGTGTTTATTACAACAGTTTCAAATTCTCCCAAATAGAGCCGTGGTTGCCCACACGACTGGATCCCAGGACCCTCTGTCACTGTGGCTGGCCTGTAGGACTCACTTAGGTGGTAACTAATTTACACTGTCAAATGCAACAAAAATGATCTCTTTAGAAAGAAGTCTTTTTATCCAAAGTGTTCCTGTCACACCCTGTCACACCGTGTCTTAAACTACTCTCAGTGGGGGAAATTTAATTGCCTAACCTGCTTGCTGTAACTGGGGCCAGCTTTAACTACTGCATGATGGATCTTGATGCTTCAGAAGTTCAGGTCCCCCTCATCTGCACAGGGTGCATTCTAAGATCTCCACTGGGTGTGTCAGTCTTTAGATAGCACTGAACTCTATGCGTGCTGGGTTCCTTCCTACCTCCTTGTGGTAAAATTTAATTCATAAATTAGACACAGTCAGACATTACCAGCAATGACTGATAGTAAAATATAGTAGTCTAGTGTAATAAAATTTACTCTCAAGATAGAGAGTTTTCCATTTAATGTTCTTGGATGCTATATCTGTAACTACAACCAGATAATTGGAATCATGTATAAAGGAGCTACCAGATAATTGGAATCGGGTATAAGGGAGACTCAGGCTCGGAGTTCTTTGACTTCCTTTTTTTGCTTTTTGTTTTCCTATATGACCTTTTTCTCTACTATTTTCATGGACTTGCCAAAGAATGTGATGGGTGGGTCCTATGGTAAGGCTATTCCAATGTTTTAGATAGTCTCAACCGTTTTCCGAAGTGGTTGTACCACATGACATGCTGGCCAGCACCCTGTGGGGTTTTGTACTGTAATTATTAATGTCTGTCCTTCCATCAGACCATATCACACAGAATGGCGTGGCATGACTTCGTCTGCTTAGCTTTCTGGAATTTCCATTTCTGTATTGTATAATATTATCTAGTCTCGGGTAAGTGAATTGGGAGATATAGGAAAGAATCCTTTGTGTTTCAACTCCAATACTCCAAGTCTCGTGGCGCACAGTACCTCAGGCTATCCCAGAGCAAGAGCTGCCTACTTGCAGAAGCTAGCCCTCTGAAGCCAGCGAGAGCAACCAGGGCACTCAGTTGCTGGTTTCACTCTTTTTCCTGATGAATTACTTACTTTTGAGGACTGGGTATTTTCTAAAACTTGCATCTGCTGTTCTTCCTCACCACTTTCTTTTACCAACACTGGCACTAATCTAGTTTGTGAGCTTTCCAGGCAGGGTTCCCGTGCCAGCCTTTGCTGCTGACAGTACTTCTAAAGAAAACTGGACAACAGAGTTGCAGAAGTGCCCAGAGGGCATGGTTACGATCTTCCATTTTCATTCTGGAACACTGTTATGTCTTGATGTTTTAAAATTGTTGGAGCCTCAGGGACGTTAGAAGGCTGGGACTACACAGCTCAGGGGTAGAATGCTTGCCTAGCATGTCCAGGGACACAGGTTCAGCCACCAGTGCTATAAACCATGGGTGTTGTTGTTGTTGTTGTTGTTGTTGTTGTTGGTGGTGGTGGTGGTGGTGGTGGTGGTGGTGGGTGTGTCTAGAATAGCACATAAGATCTTGACCCGGCTCCTCTCATGGCAACTTCTTAGATGGCTACCTCAGCACAGGAGCAGGGCAGAGCTAGGGAAATGCTGCATACTGTTACCTGTACTGGGGAATTTACTTAGGATTTACTATTTTTCATATAAGCTTAGTGTGTGTCTGTGTGTGTCTATGTGTCTGTGTATGTCTCTGTGTGCCTGTGTGCGTGTGTGTATGTCTGTGTCTATATGTGTGTGTTTATCGTAGTTTATGTGTAGACTGCATTTCCATTCAGATGAAACTTCACTTTGAAGGAACAAAGGAAACTCTGAACTGCCCCTCCTGCTCTTTTGGGTGGGTTTGTTTATTTGTCTGTGGTTGATTGGTTGATTGGTTTCAGACAGAGTCTTACTTTATAGCCCTGCCTGGCTTAAAACTCTTTCTGTAGACTCACCTGGTCTTGAACTTACAGAGCTCCATCTCCATCTGCCTCTCTGCCTATCTCTCTGTCTCTGCCCCTGTCTGTCTCTGCCTCTGCCTCTGCCATTTCCTTCCATGTATGTGTTTGTGCATGGCCCACCCTAATCAATACACAGAGCTACCCAATCACTGCAGAAGACCCCCTCATCTCCCTGTATGTCACAGTCACCTCTACCCTTCTTTCTGTCCCATGGAAAGTACAGATTCATTTATCTTCACCTTCAATCATTCTGAGACATAAATTCAGGTTCTCTGCAAGAGCAATGTGTGCTCTTAAAGAGAGAGCCTGCTCTTCAGCTCCATTGCTCTCTCCCTATTGCAGTGTGGCTTGTGAATGTGAGGGTTTTGTTTAACCGCACGCTTAGGGGAAGACATTTTGTGTCCTTTCCACCTTGGAGCTACTATGAATAAAGCAGTTGTATTTCTTGATTGATTTATGTTGACTTTGGTGAGTTCTTTATATATTTGAGATATGTATCCTTTGTTGGAAATACAATGTGCAAATGTTTTCTTTTCATCTGTACCTCATTTTCTCAACTCTCTTGACAGGATTTTTTTTCTCGGAGCAAAAGTTTTAAAGCGGGATGAAATCCAATTTACTAATTTGCTTTTATGATTTATACTTTTGGTATGCCATGTCTGAGAAGTCTTTGCCTTATGGTTAATTGTTACAATCTGTGCTGAATCAGGAATCTCTGTAAGAAACAATGCATCAAGTTATTTCCTATATTTGCCCTTCACCTGTTAAACCCAGCAGAACCTGTGTAGCAGTCCAGGTGAAGTGTCGGATCTAAAGCCAATGCTTCTCAAAATGCAGCAAGCGTGTAAATTACCCAGGGTTTTGTTGTACTTCAAGCTACGATTCAGTAAGTCTTGGGTCAGCTGGAAATTCTTCACTTCTAAAAAAAGGTTTCCAGCTGATTCTAAGGCTGGTGGTCCAAGGGCCATTCCTCGAGAAACTAAAATTCAGAATTCAATGTTCCTCAAATATCTGATAATGGGGATAGGTAAGAAATCATGGGTTTCATCAGGAAAAATAAGACATAAATTTGAGACATAAATAGTAGGCATGGCCTGACTCCTCTGACTTTTCTTTCTTTCTTTCCTTCTTTCTTCCCTTTATTTTATTTTTATTGTTTATTTGTTTTGCCATGTTGGATTCTTGTTTGCTCAGCTTTGGCTGTTATTACTAGAGTGACTGTTACGTTTTCTCAAAGCCTTCTTAGAATAAGGTTAGTTATAAACGAAAGTAAATGCTTGGAGGTTTAAGTGCAGTCTGTGCTCGCATGCCGGGAATGAATCCTGCTGCTGCTTGCTTATTTTTCACTCCCTTTGTTAAATTTTCTGTTATAATTGTGCTGTAAATCAAGAAATACATCACTTTGTGCAATATTAGATATGGTGAGTTGCAATTGTTCTTTCCCTAAATTGGCTGACAAGTTCACCTTAATATTAACTTTTTTTCTTAACTATAATATGCTGGGCAGTGTTTGAAAACAGAGTAACCTCCTCCTCCTCTTCCTCTTCCTCTTCCTCTTCCTCTTCCTCTTCCTCTTCCCTCTGCTCCTCTGCTCCCCTTCCTCCCCTTCTCCCTCCCCCTACTCCTCCTCCTCTCCTTCCTCCTCTTCTCCTTTTCCTTATCTCTCTTTCCTCCATAGACAAATACTCTTCCAGTGAACTACCCCAAACCCACTTCAAGATACAATCTGAAATGTGATGTTGTTTAATAAATATTATGCAATTGAATTATGACTTGCAAATGGAGCAACCTTATTGTGAGCTGCACAGACTGAGGATGCGGTAGGTACTCAGCTCTGATAAGAGAGACACCATTCTGCAACCTGGTTGGATCTCTCTCTCTCTCTCTCTCTCTCTCTCTCTCTCTCTCTGGCATTGCTATGAGAGTATCTCAACAGTGACTTTCTTTGTTTATTCTTTACCATCTGAGCTCTCATTATGGAGACCGCCCTACGTGATTCTCCCACATTTGGTTGTGAGCTGTTTGGAAGAAAAGCTGTTGTTTGTTCACGTGTTAATCCCCCGTAACAGGTGAATTGAGTGGCACTTGCTAGTTACTATGACTTAAAACCCTAGAATGTGCTTTGCATTGCCTTGGTATGATTCTTATAAATGACATCACCTTTTAAATAGAATAAACTCTGACAAGCATTAAAAATGGCTTCAAACTGCCAAATATATGCTGGAGATGTAGTTCTACATCTACTAGAATATACTACTGCTTCCTTCCAGCTCCATCATTGGTATTGCCTTATATAGATAGCTGTCTTGGTCCCACAGATGATGTTTCTAATAGATTTCCAAATCCCATTCGCATGCAGGTAGGGATGCAGTCTTCACGCACACAGGCTACTTTAAGAAACCTCTTTGGTTGTTTGGTGGTTGTTTTGGGATGCTAGGGGTCAAATCCAGGACATCATAAATGCTAGATTCACTCCCAACTCCATCCTTGGAGACTGACCTTGTATCTTAGGTCTCTTCCTCAGTTTCACATGGCCCACCTTTTGAAACCACACAGACCTTAGTAGAGACTCCTGTTCTGACCCATTTCACATTTTTCTGAAACTTCGGCTGAGTTAGTTGCAATTTCCAGTCAGTAGCAATTCATTCTCTCTATGTGAAAACCTCTGCTTTCTCCCTTGGAAGTCCATCCTTCCAGCACAGCCTTCAGGTTCCTTTTAGACATCAAGTGTATCCACTCACATTTGGAATCTCTTCAGCCAGGGAAGGGATGGCAAGTCTTCAGGTCATGGCAGTGTTGCTGACAAAACAATACAGGCCCCTTCTCATCCTCCTCAGAGAGTTTAGGCACAGCTCTCTCATGACAGTCCCCAATCCATGACAAATGTCCTTCTTTCTTTAGTGGAAGCACACAATACTATCTGCTCTTCACACCTGCCAAATGTCAGAGAAGAGGGATGCCTACCCATGGAGCTTCATGTATGTGAGTTCCCTGTATGGAGCTCTTTCCAGTGAAGAACAGCAAGGGTCTGGAAGATGTGGAAGGATGCCTGGTCTAACTAGCTTTAGCTAAGCCTCTTTAGAGCTGGCTGCCTTGGCAATGACATCACTACATAGGAGCAGAGACTGAATTATACACAATAAATTAAAAGAAACCATAAGCCTGGACACTTACACATGGAAAAAAAAGGCATTTCAGCTGGCCTAGTTACATAAACCAGACAGTTGTCATTCCACAGAGGACAAAGACTCTTCAGACTACGTGGGGCTGGTTTCCAGTGACGGCTGTCAGGACGAGAATAAATGCCCCAGTTGCCTGCAGTACTTATGTCCCCCTTGTCTTTTCAGGCCAGGTAGAGGAACTTGGCTCTCAGCACCAGGAAGACACCTGCAGGCAGGACCACAGAATTGGCAGTATCAGTCAATTTATGATGGCATTACTCCAGCGGAAAAGGGAAAGACCTAAGAGCTTGTCACCTCCACCCAAGGGGGTTGCTGGTAGACATCCCAAAGCACAGGATCAAAGTGCCTAGAGTTGTGACATGCATTGACAGGAAAAGAGACATCTTCTCCCAGCTGCAGGGAGGACCATCTGCTCCCAGCTGTGAGGAGGTATCCCCTCTGCCTCTGGGTTTTCCAGCCATACTATCAGATATGCCTTTTTTTTTTTACTAAGTCCAACAAGTCACATGAGGGGCTTCTTTGTATACAGCCTCATAGATACACCCAGGCACCATCTAGGAGTGCCATAATCTGGGAAAATCAATACTGAAGTTAATCACCATAGCCTCTTATTTGGAGTCAGAAGTGAGGCCTCTACTGAAGTTCTTGGATGATGCAAGCATGAAGCTTCACAAGATATTCTCCTCAGTGGATGTGAGTTCCTTTCCCGGGATGAAAGTTAGCTGTGATGCGGGTCAGATTGACAATGTCATCACATAAACACACCATTCATAAAATGCTATACAAGGTTTTAAATAAGGTTGCAGAAGTGGTTTCTGCACAAAATAACCATCAGTGTCAACCCCTCAAGGATGTTCTGAACTTGGGTGTTCTCTACTGAGTCCAAGGTCATGGAATTGTATAGGTTAGAATGAAACTCAATTCGGGAGTAATTATGGATAAATCATGCCTTAATTTAATTTATTAATTTTTATTAATTACTAATTAAGTACCAGCTCTGTTATAAAAAGAAAAGTGGCTAAGTGAATAGAATCACATTAAAGTGGTAACTCTCAAGTAGAAAGTGATGGAGCAGTACAGATGGGACATTTACAGTGAGTGTAGGATATAGACCCCACTCTTCTCTGTAAAGATGCTTTAATGCAGCACCCACCCCTTAGAATTGCAAAAAAGGGGTCTCCTTTCCCTCAGCGTTCACACAAAGGTCCAAGGAAAGGTCTCAGACTGGCTTCTGTGGCATTCACATCTCCAACCAAACATGACTGAAGGATGGAATACTGGACCAGGCCATGCAGCAAAGCTGGGGCTAAAGTGTGTTACGAGGGAGAGAGACCTAACCTGCAGGAAAGCTTGTCCTGCACACAAAGCAATAGCTGCCACAGGCCCTTAAAGATATCTTTAGAGATGTTCACCCAGGAATAGAAATGGCTATTGCTCTTTATAGACTGCCTGCTGTATAATGAACTTAACTGAATACTTAGCTAATAGAACTATTGCTTTGTCTGATTTCTCCAGTGCCACTAGGAAGAAAATGTTATTGTTTATATAAAACACACACACACACATATACAACCACAGAGAGAGAGAGAGAAAGAGAGAGAGACAGAGAGAGAAAGCAGCTTGATATTTCTTTCTAATTTTTTATGGTTCTGGGCATGGAACCTGGGGCCCCAAGCCCATGCTAGTCAGATGCCAATTATTACAGCACACCCCAATCTATAACTTGAGATTTTTATGAGTTTTTTTTTTTAAATCACTTACTCCCTCAGTGCTATCTACCTAAGGAAGGACTTTGCTTTGACTTTCTACATCCCCAGTGGCTAGGAAAGATCTTAAGATAAAAACCCTTGGAGGCCTGAACCAGTCAATAGCTGAAATTGCTAGGCGCACACAGTCAGCGAGTGATGGAGCAGTAAGTACATCCCACAATGCTTTGTCCCTGAGCCGAGATTTTAACCATGTTGAATTTCTTAGAAGGACTGAGGTGCCACCTTGGTTCTGCCAGCTTTCTGGCTTTCTCCTGAAAGCTCAATGAGAATGCAAACATCTCACCCAAGGGAGGAATGCTAGGGAGCTTCTACAGACAACCTCACATCAGCCTGGAGTACACTTACCTCTCAACAAAGACGCTTGACTGGAGATGAAGCCCAGAACGTGGAAGCTGCAACAGGAAGTGGGGGAGGTATGCGGGGGAGTGTTTCCATAAATGAATGACAGGTTGCTCAGCACGGGGATGCTCTGCTGAGGAGTGGGGAAGGGGGACAAGGAGGACAAAGGACTCTGAAGGGCAGAGAAGACCAAAGGGAGGAGAGAGGAAGTGGGGCAGAAGACAAGAGCAGGTGACTCCAGGCTCAGAATCTCCACTGTCACTCACTTACAATGGGTCCTGCCTGTCCCTGGCCTTCTGAGATCTAGCAGGTCTCTGTGGGCCCCAAGGGTGATGAAAGAGCCTCAGGATGTTGTCTGGCAACACATTCAGAGGCTGGTTCAACTGGCTTATGCCAAGTAACACATTCTCTCAGCTTAATGGGGGCCATCCTTACAACAGTGTAGCAATTAAGGAGCAGGCAGGGGCATCATCAAACCCCTGGAAACCCTCACTGTGACTCAGGGCATTGGAAAGGAAGGGGGGAAAACCAACAAGTAAAGAGCATGTACCATGACTACGTGTGAGGTAACTTCTGGGAGCTCCCCTTAACCATGTACTCAAATCAAGCAACTGTGAACTGACCATATAGTAAAGCTCCACTGAAAGAAAAGAGCCAAACACACATGCATAGCAAGTAAGTACACATGCATACACACACACACACACACACACACACACACACACACAAATGTACTATGTCTACTACTGTTGTATGGTTGTGTGCATGTAGATATCAAGTCGAAATGGAATGGTTATCTCTCTGTCTCTTTGTTTCTCTATCTGTCTATTTGTCTCTCTGTCTCTCTGTCTCTCTGTCTCTCTGAGTCTCTCTCTGTGTGTACATTTTACATATGAACTCCTTCCAGAAAAAGGCAGAAAGATGAGGAGTACGAATGCAAAAAAATAGGGCAAAGTGGGGAAACCCACTCTGGTTGATGAAGGTGGAGAAGTGGACAGATGGGAGAGTCTGTAGCTCAGACAACACCCTTCAGTATTCGTGGATTTACTGACTCAAGATGTAGCAGGTGAAACCCAGGGCTCATTATTCACTCAGCAACTACTCTGTCATGAAATTACCTCCTCAGTCATTAGTCCCACAGACTGGGCCTAGCTATGTGATCCAGACAAGCAATTGTCCTACCTCTGCCTCCCACAGGCTGGTCTGACAGGTATGGCTTGCTATACCAAGGTCTCTCAGTACATTTTTTTAAATGCAAATTTCTTTCACTGGTTTTTCAAGTTGTAGTTTATCAGCTAAGAGTCTTAATTTAGATTTAAGCACTGGACAAAGATAATCGGGTAGGGAGACACCGGGGAAAGGTCTTGGTACTCTCTCTGAAGTGGGGCCAAGCTGGCAGGTAGTACGTTACTAAAAACTCAACGTTCATTTCAGGAGGACAACAGTCACTGGCAACTGTGCTGGGCTTTCCTCATAGAGACCTGTGAGAAAACCCACATTGTAGATTATTGTACAATTGCTTTAGATGCTTCAATAAGCTGGAACTATCTAAAAGAAAGGTTTTAAGGACCAAGATGGTTCTAACTACTGAGTTTGTGTCTCAGGAGTGAGAAGAACTGCGTTCAGCTTTCCAGCACCCACAAGGGAGCTCCCAACTGTCTAGCACTCCAACTCTAGGGGATCCAACTCCCTTCTTGGCCTCTGGCAGCACCGGTCACACATGTGGTACACACGGATACTTGTAGACAAAGCTCTCCTGGACAGAAAATTAAATAAGTTCAAAAAGTGTTTCTTAGAGATGTATGAGTTACCCCCATCCTGTTAGATGGCATCTCAGATCCCATGAACTTCAATGAGCTGTTAGAAGGAAAGGTACAGTCAAAATGAGGAGGCCAGCGGGCAAAGGGAGAGCGCTGTGGGGCTGAAACAAAGACCGTGGATTTGATTCTGAATTTTAGAATCCTAATCAGGAGGATGATGTAATTATACAAAGCCTGGTTACCTGAAGACAGTGGGCAGTCAGGGTAGAGATAGGTCTCTAACTTAGGAGATTTGGAGAACACCGAGGAAGGAAGCAAAAGTGAGCTTAGTATGTGAAATTTGCAAGTATCTGGAAGCTGGTCAAGGATACAGTACAACAGCCAGGCCAGAGGCATGGGCACGAGAGCTGTATGGTGCAGCGTGACACTGTGGCCAACGAAGGAATCTTGTGTGTGTGCAGTTTGTGAATAGAGCAGGATTTTTGTGCATTTTACCACACATGCAGAATTAGATGGCTCTGTGGAATTGTGGATATGCTAATTAGCTTAATTGTAGCAATCGCTTCAAATACATAGACGTGTCAAAATATCATATGGGCCAGATAAAATGCCAGCATGGGAGTGGGCAAGTCCCATCACTAGCTGAGGAACTGTTGGATTTGAAGACTGCTAGGAGAGTGAAGCCTAATGGTGTGACTCTGGCTCCACTTCTAAGACTAACCAGGCAATACAAATTACACTCTATAGCTTAAAAGAGAAGGAAAAAGAAGAGGAGGAGGAGGAAGAAACAAGAGGAGGAGGGAGAGGAGGAAGAGAAAGAGGAGGAGGAGGAGAAGAAGAAGAAGAAAAACTCAAGACTGGGTGAATGGAGAGGGCAGAATTATGAAGGTAGAGAGTGAACAATCTCAAAATACACTATATGGAATTCTCAAAGAATTAATGAAATATTGTCAAAGTATGTCACATTATGTTCCAGAATGTGTATGATTCTTATAAGTAAATATCATAGCTGGGGTAATGGAAAAATGAGAGTGACTAGTATGCATATGTGTTTGTAATTTACAGACACCAAGACACCACACCATACACACTACATACACATACACACACACACACAAACATACCACACATACAGCATACACACATATACACATATTACACACCATACACATGCACACCACATATACCATTATACACGAGACACATAAAGCACATGGGCACACACATACACACACACACAGAGGACACTACACACATAATACACCACGTGCACAGTACACACAGACACATATAGCATATACTACAGACTATATACATACGTATATTACACACATACTACACAGACACACACAGTACACAGACAGAGCACACACACATATACACAGGCATATAGACCCCCACACATATACCACACAGACACTGATACAGGCATATACACAGCACACTCACACACACCGACAGAGCACACACACATACACACAGACATATACCCACACACATATACCACACAGACACACACCCCATACTGACACTGATATAGGCACACACACAGCTCTCTCTCTCTCTCTCTCTCTCTCTCTCTCTCTCCCTCCCTCCCTCTCTCTTTCTCTCTCTCTCTCTCACACACACACAGAGCACAGAATACACAGACACAATATACATATACAATACAAACACATAAGCATACACATACAATACAAAACTCACACCCACACCCACACATCAGCTATAACAAAGGAGAAAAGAAGCCTGTGTTGCAGTAATGGAGAACAGTGTGGATTGGTGTCCTCCCCCACCCCTATTCTGGTGATTTTCCACCGGAAACAGGAACAAGGTTCTAAAGACTGCGGTTTGCCCTGCAGTCCCATTCCTTCTAGGTCCTTTCCCTCGTCGTTCTGCTGCATGTGCTGGCATTACAGGTATGAGCCACCATGCTTCACACAAGCCTGTGCATCTTCAACGCTTTGACCTTTTTTTTCCACTTCTTATTTTTTGTGAATTTCCCATCATGCACCCCACTTACCCCCATCCCCCATATCTGTCTTCCACTCTTGCAACTCCCCCACCCAAGAAAAATATTAAATAAAGCAAAATACCCCCCCCCATCTTGTCATAGAATCTGGAACATGTCACAGTGTGTCACACAACTGAAGACATGTGGACAAAAGGTTCAACACCTTAAATTCAGTAACAGATAGCTTATTTCCAAGAAAGAGAAACTTGGAAGTAACAGCAGTTTATCAGGAGACAAAGAGTTGTGCTGTTAATTCGCACAACACAAATTCATGTTCCTTAAATGCGTATTTAGCTGCCTTGGGGAGAGCAGGAAGGATGCTGAGAGTCGACTGCCCGAAGCTGCTCTACGGTTCAAGCTGGACTGTGTCTCCTGCATTCACTCGCATGGTCTGCCTTAGGGTAGCGTTTATCTATTCATCAGCTGGGCCATTGATTTCAACGAAAGAAGGGTCTTTCTGCCTGTGCCCCACGGCCATGCTCTGAGGAGGTCACAGGAATGCTTTGTTTCAGAGCCAAGTCTTGATGCAATCCCCTTCATCAGATTTTTGGAAGGTAACTAAACTCCACATGTTTAACACCAGCAACTGTAGACTGATTGTTCAGCTGTATTGATGGCAGAAATGATAGTTTTGTTCATGTTTGGAGTTATGCAAGCAAAAGGCTTTCTTGTCTGCCGGCAGTTTTGAGGTATTGTTATTGTAAAATACCTCTCCATTCAGAGGCATGACGATGCTGGACATATAGGCAGGGTAAGTCCCTCATATCTTTAGCTTTACTTTCCATGGCTTCAGTTGCATGAGGTCAACTGTAGCCTGAAAAATGTTACAGAAAAAAAATGAGAAAGAGACAGAGAGAGAGGAGGAGAGGGGGAGAGGAAGCGGGAGAGGGGGAGGGAGAGGGGGAGGGAGAGGGGGGGGAGGGAGAGGGGGAGGGGGAGAGAGAGACCTCAACTTATTTGTACTGCTGCACATTGTTACCACTGATTTTAAAAGAAAAGCTTTTTGCTAATCATTATTGTCAGCTTTCTGTTATGATAACGAAAGCATAAAACAAAACAAAACAAAAAAAACAGAAAAACCTGAGCTAATGATGTTTAAAACATTTCAGCTCACAGTTTTAAGGATTTCAGCCCACAATCACGTGGTCCCATTGCTTTGGGGCAGATGCCAAGGCAGCATAGCGTTGGATGACCATGTAGTAGAAAGAAGTTGCTCTGTTCATGGTCAGAAACAAAAGAGAACGAAGGGAAGAAGCTGGGCTCCCAGCCTCTCCTTTAAGGACACATCTCCATGGACCAAAGACCTCCCAGAAAATCCTAATTCCCATGACTCTCCTGCCTCCTCCAAGTGCCAAGCCTCTAGTACGTGGGACATTCCAGATCCGAATGGCAGTGTTCGCAATGCCCGGTTTCTAGAGGTACAGGCATGTATACTGGGGCAGGGAGAATCCTATAGTACAGGGGGAGTTTGGGATTATGACATTGCAGCACCTGCTCCAGGGTTTAGAGCACACACTTTTTATATGAGGCGGACATCTGGCACTGCTGTTTATTGTGTTTCACTTTCCCTAGCATGTGATCACGCGGGTGCAGGCACTTACTATCCCACGAGTCCATTTCTGCATCTCACTTTTCGAAGGGAGTCTGGCACAGTGTAGTTGCTCAATAAAATCTTGCCAAACAAATGAGTGAGTGAATGGCTCAGTTAGTAAGCTCTGGGAACCAGGAACATTTCAGTACATGCCAAAAACTTTGAGGAATTGCTGCTGGAAGGTCCACTGGGCTGTATGGAAACACGAGTCAGTATGACATATAAGCTCCGGTCGCATTTATGAAAGAGAGTGGAAGAGACCATGAACCCTTCATTACTTGGAGTGTGCTGGAGGTGCCGGATGCCTGTGGGGTAGCCAAGGACACATCTGGGACGTATCAGCTGCTTGGCCCTGGAGGTGACTCGGGTGGAGAACTCATCTTGCTACTTGTTTTTGACCCTGGCTGACATTCTAGGAAAAAGTAAGATCGCCCTAATGGCAGGCTCTCAATGAGGGAGACTCTGCCCAATGGAGATAGGGTTTCTGCCTCAGGTAGCTACTGAGCACTACAGTAAAGATCATAGGACAGTTCTCCAGGTATGGGGGAAGGCGCCCAGGATACTTCATGCAGCTTGGGCTATGTCCTCTTCCCTGGGTTTTTAGGACTTGGCATTTGTCAAGTAGAAACTTGTAAACCCTCAGCATTTCTGTTCTTCCATCCAGAACTGCCTAACTAGAATTCAATTCCTCCTAGGAGGGGCACATTGGATGCATTAAACATCCAATATAGAGTAAGTGTTAGTTTCTTTCCAGGCTCCATTCCTCACCGGACTAACAGGAAATGAAGGCCCCAATGGCACAAGAACTGTATAGTTCGGAATGACAGCAATAACCCAAGTTATCAGACAAAAACCACCACCCTGATTGAAAACCTGTGCCAGCTGCCCTCTCACGGCCACGCCACTCCGGCTAGAGCCATAACAGCATCACAGAAGATGCCCGAGATGTGCTTCCACTAGATCTACAAGCACACCATTGCTGGTAATTTCATAAGGCTAAAACGCCAGCGAGACTCAAACAAGAAGAAAACTTCATTCACAGACATGCTGTCAAGTGAAGCAGATGGACTAAAGAAGCTACATCTGCAGGGTGGAAAGGAGTGGCTTTATCACCAGAGAGGAGCTGGGGTGAGGAAATGCGCCCATCCTGTTTTTAAGGTGTAGCTTGGTGCTGCTTTGTAAAGTCGGATCTGCCAACAAGGGACAGCAGAGCGGCAGACGGCAAGAAGTGAGCGAGCCCAGACACGGAAGTGGGAGAGTTAACCAGCTGGATGCACAGAGTCAGCTGATCTCAATTCAGAACTTATACAACTGGGGGTGGGGTGGGGGATTCATTAGGGGAAAGAATATGGATCTGGATACAAATGTAATATTGTTTGTGATGAGAATAACAACAAATTAAAGACTTAAAAATTAGCAAACATATATAGCACAATAAAAACCCTCAAAACTTGTGTACTATTATGAAATGAGTAACCACTTAAGTGATTGTGTAATATTTCCTACATTTTTGGACTGTTAGACTCTTTAATCACCTTCTCAGATAAGAACCACTAAAAGCTGCTCTTGGCTCCCTAGGATTATTGGTAGGAGAGCTGTTCCTTGACTTATCTTGGAGCGGGTCCATATGAACAAACTTTAGTTGTAAATGCATCAATAATGCACCAAGTGTCACTTGCCTAGGAAACATGAAAATGTAAGATTTGGGCTCAGAATGTGGCCCAGCTGTAGAACTCTTGCCTGGCAGAGGCCTGGGTTTAGTCTTCAACATGGGAAACAATTTAGACAGAGAGGGAAGGAGATTTAAGATCTGAAACTCAGTATCGACTGATCAGCATTTTTCTACCATTTGAAGATAGAAAAGACAAGTCATCCTAGACCGGGGACAGCCTGGATTAGGCCATTACTACCATCATGAGTTCAGGAAATCAACGTAGGGATTCTCTTATATCATCCTAGACCGGGGACAGTCTGGATTAGGCCATTACTACCATCATGAGTTCAGGAAATCAACGTAGGGATTCTCTTATATCATCCTAGACCGGGGACAGTCTGGATTAGGCCATTACTACCATCATGAGTTCAGGAAATCAACGTAGGGGTTCTCTTATATCATCCTAGACCGGGGACAGTCTGGATTAGGCCATTACTATCATCATGAGTTCAGGAAATCAACGTAGGGATTCTCTTATATCATCCTAGACCGGGGACAGTCTGGATTAGGCCATTACTATCATCATGAGTTCAGGAAATCAACGTAGGGATTCTCTTATATCATCCTAGACCGGGGACAGCCTGGATTAGGCAATTACTACCATCATGAGTTCAGGAAATCAACGTAGGGATTCTCTTATATCATCCTAGACCGGGGACAGCCTGGATTAGGCCATTACTACCATCATGAGTTCAGGAAATCAACGTAGGGATTCTCTTATATCATCCTAGACCGGGGACAGTCTGGATTAGGCCATTACTACCATCATGAGTTCAGGAAATCAACGTAGGGATTCTCTTATATCATCCTAGACCGGGGACAGCCTGGATTAGGCCATTACTACCATCATGAGTTCAGGAAATCAACGTAGGGATTCTCTTATATCATCCTAGACCGGGGACAGCCTGGATTAGGCCATTACTACCATCATGAGTTCAGGAAATCAACGTAGGGATTCTCTTATATCATCCTAGACCGGGGACAGCCTGGATTAGGCCATTACTACCATCATGAGTTCAGGAAATCAACGTAGGGATTCTCTTATATCATCCTAGACCGGGGACAGTCTGGATTAGGCCATTACTACCATCATGAGTTCAGGAAATCAACGTAGGGATTCTCTTATATCATCCTAGACCGGGGACAGTCTGGATTAGGCCATTACTATCATCATGAGTTCAGGAAATCAACGTAGGGATTCTCTTATATCATCCTAGACCGGGGACAGTCTGGATTAGGCCATTACTATCATCATGAGTTCAGGAAATCAACGTAGGGATTCTCTTATATTTTATGATGCAGGGGGAGGGGACTTTCCATTTTGGTTCTAGGTATTTCCATCTTCTGGTGCTGAGTGGCATAGCACATAGTCCTGTCATGAAGGGAAGTGGCTTAATTCATCTGTGTGGATGATGTTGGCAAGCCAGCTCACAGGAGCTCACCAGCCAGCCATTCCCATGCAGTCTTGTGAGACGTAGCATCATTCACAACGGCAATCACACATATGTACATGGCCTCGCCATGCAAACTAAGTGAATTCTGCTGCTCAAGTCTCCAAGTCCCTGGTGCAGTGTTATCAGAGATGGGTGACAGTTGATAGGTAGGAGAGAAAGAAACAGGAACCTTAACTTGGTCAAAAATATTTTACTTGTGTAACTTTCATCCTTCCAAAAAAAATTCTCATGAGCATATGGGCATTTTGAGAAAGTAATGTTTTTTTTTTCTTTCTTGGAGCTAGAGAGGCTGGGAAGTCCATGTTGTAGACTCAAGAGGATGTGTTGTTGAAGCAGAAAGAATCTTGAATTGTCTGCTTACCACCACTCCACTGCCTTTCCTCAAAGGAGGCCAAGGAAACCTCTTTCCAGGTAATGAGGCTAACAAGGCTAACAACCTTTAGGAGAGCATCACCATCAGCCAGAGAAAAACTATGAACCCCAAAGCAGGAGATGCTGAGTGAGCGTCAGTGAGGCAGAGCTCAGAGTGTGTGTGTGTGGGGGGGTAAGGACAAAACTGGAATCTGCATCCCTTTTCTCCTCACCCCATTGAGAAACCATAACCGAGAACCCCTGTAAGCAATGGGTGAAATGTACAGAACTAGTCTAGAGGAGCCTATGTAAAGGGGCTTAATGGTGACCGTGTCATCTGTGGCCATCCCAGAAGCAGGATCTAAGGAAGCGTGGATCATTTATAAAGCTCTAGGCATCACCATGAGCAAATCTGCAGACCGAAGCACTAATTCTCCAGATCTTCAAATCTTTCACATGTCTCAGTTTTTCTCTGACTTTAATTTAAATAGCAAGACACCTGAGTAGCTTTGTCTTGGGCACCACTGACTGTCCCCTGACCTACTTCCCAGCTTCCTTCCCACATTCTAGCAAGCCTCTCTGCTTTTGTTTCGGGTGGGATATGCCAGCCCTCTCCTTTCTTCACCATGCAGCATACATGTAGGGCATCGTATGAACCCATTTCTCTGAATAGGTGAGGTTCCATGACAGTAATTAAAACAGAGAGCAGGAAATCACATACTGTGGAGCATCAAGTGGTCTTAAGGGGTTCTTTGTTATTTGCTTGTTTGTTGCTGTGTTTACGTGAAAGTGGGAAAATGGGCATGTGTGCATGAGCATGCACACACTAGCATGAGTGTGTGTGCATGCATGTATGCATGAGTATCCGTGTGTCTGTGTGTACATGCATGAGTTGGAGGTATGTGGGTGGGTATGGGTGTGTGCATTATTGTTTGTGCATGCTTGCATGTGTGTCTGTTTATGCACATGTACATGCATGAGTGTGTGTGCGCATGCATGCATGAGTGTTTCTGTGTCTGTTCCCTGTGTGTGTGTGCATGGTGTGTGCATGTGTCTGTGTGCATGTGTCTGGATGTGTATGTGTGTGCTTTAACTGCCTTGTTTTAACTCATGACTTTTTCCACAAATAATTTTGCTTAGTTTTCTGGCTTTATTGAGCATTGGTCGACAAGTAAATGTGTGTGGTTTAAAGGTGCATAACATGATTTTACATACATAGATACTCATCCTAGTCGCGTCAGTCAAACCCAGTTGGTATCTGTTATGTTTGTTTTGTGGACTGAACATTTAAGTGTGTCAGGAGCGTAGTCATCCCTCAGTATCTGTGATGGTTCCAAACACACTTTACAGATTTGCACATCAAAGGGTGCTCAAGTCCTTTGTGTAACGTGGTGCAGCATTTGCATGTAGCCTGTGCACACACACCAGCGTATCCTGTAGAATACTTGGTATATTATCAATGTATGGTTGTCATATCAGTATGGAATAGAGAAAGGCAGAAGAAAAGTTAAATGTGCTCAATATTGTTCAGGCTTCAGTATTATTAACTATATTTGTTCTGCTATGGCAGAGTCCCTGGCTTCCTCAAATGAGGACTTCAAGCTATATCTTTTAACCAGTATCTCCTCTCTTTCTACCTTCTTCCCACATGGTTAAAACACCATTCTGGTCTAGTTTCTATGGTTTCTCAAATTCCTCTTCTGGCTTTTACACTTAAGAAAAATGCAATTGGAACCACATAGAGCTGTCTGTCTGCACAGCAGGGTTTGCAATAGCTAGGATATAGTAACTAGGTATCTAGTAGGGTGTAATGGAAAAGGCATTATACTATGTGTTTTATAGTGGGATGTTAACAAAAGAATTCCCTCTGAATGGCACATGGCTCAATTTTATACATATATGTATACAAATCTATGGAAACAATCTGTTTAAATAGAGGCCAAAAATGATAACAGTAAACATTTTCCCCTAGCATTGCAATTTTAGATTTCCAGTAGTATTGTTATGAAATTATATATAGTACATATATTTATTTAATCATAAGTACACATAGACATTAAATAATATTTGTTCAAGTAATAAAAGTTAAAGTGAATAATAAGAATTAATTATGCAAAATTTCTTGTGAACTATAGTATAGGCAATTGGTTCCTATCCCCAATATCTAAGACACTGTGAAAATACAACCTATAAAGTGGTGATTCTCACCCTGTGGGTTGCAGCCCCTTTGATAAACCTCTATCTCCAAAAAATATTTGCATTGCAATTCACAACAGTAGCAAAATTACAGTTATGAAGAAGCAATGAAATAATTTTAGGATTGGAGTTCACTATAGCATGAGGAACTGTTATAAAGTACAATGGCATGAGCAGGTGGTCAGCTAGACAGTAGAAAGTAGATGTATCAGTCTCAAAGCAATACAAGTTATAACAAGTACATGCTCCTTTCAGCTCTCAGGGTGGCAATTTTAAAAATAGCAATGCCTGGTGTTTGTCAGTAATGAGGTAAGGTCAAGTTGAGGCAGTCATGGAGCAAAAGATCACCCCAGCCCTTCCCAAGGACTATGTAGTGAAATACTTTGTTAAGACCAACAATTGGTCATTCTTTTTTGACTCAATAATTTAAAAAACCTGTAGTAAGAAACTTGCCAGCCATCTATAAATATGTTTGAAGCAGAAACCAAATGTGCACGATTCATCAGGCATGTGTTTTCTGAAAGTAGGAGAAAATATAAATTAATGCTTTATGATAAGGGAAGATGGAGCAACAGTGATTGTTGGTACAGACAACACAGGCTAAGTAAAAGAAAACAGTGACCACATCTCATTCCGCATAGTCAGATACTGCTGGTTTTATCTTAATCCACCATTTGCTATTTTCTCTGTTTGTTTCTTGTCTGTGTTACTATCGTTCTCTCATAAATGATTCTATTTCTATTGTTACTGTGACAATATCACAAATGTAGCTCTTAACACAGAGTTATTATCTTAAAGTTCTCTAAGATAGAAACCCTACATTATCGGAGTCGGGGGTGGGGGAGTGGGGTTGGGTCTCAGCAAGATGGCTCAACAGACAAAGGCATTAGCCACACAAGACTGGCCACCTGAGTTCTATCTTTAGTTCTATTCCATGCAAAAGTGGGAGGAGAGGATCAATGCCCACAAAGTGACCTCTGACCTCCACACACATACCATGGCATGAACATTTATATATATCATGCATACACATACAGAGAGAGAGAGAGAGAGAGAGAGAGAGAGAGAGAGAGAGAGAGAGAGAGAGAAAGAGAGAGAGAGAGAGAGAGAGAGAGAGTCATGGATGCCAAGGAGCTAAAATTCAATGTTCTATAAGACCAGATTCCTTCCTGGAGGTTCTAGAGATTTTCCTTCTTCTTTTCCAGATTTCTGACCTCTCACACTCCTTGCAAGAATCATGGCCCCTGCTCCACCTACAAAGGCAGCCATGGTGGGTTGAGTCCTCTTCTTACCAATCCGTTGTCACCTCTGCTTGAGCCTCTCTCCCACTGTTGGGGACATTTATAGTTGTGATGGGCATAACAGACAATCTCCCTGTTTGACATTCAATTGACTGGTAAACTCAGTTCAAAGCTTCATTCCCCTCAGTTGCGTGATGTGACACATCACGTGATGTAGCACATGCAGACATCAAGCTTTGTTCACTTGGTGGGCATTTGGAGTGGAGGGTGCAGGAGGAGGGCATCATTGTGCTTATTGCAAATGGCAAGGTGTCATTTTTATAGAAAGAATCTCCAAAGTTCTACTTCAAGAATTCATGAGGAGCATTTAACAAATCAAAAGGGACATCTTGTGCTGTGGGGAAAAGGACTGCAGTCAAAAGTACCAGCAGCATGTACCTCATCTCCAGATGCCTAGAGAAGCCCGCTGGCCCTTTTTGAAAGCTGATCCTGGCAAACACCACATCTATGAGATAACTCTTGGGGAAGCGGGTGATGACACACTAAGGAAGGGCTGCTGACTTGCTCTGAATTAACTTACTCCTTAAACCTGGGCATAGATTGTATTTCTGTTTACTTCATAGACAACTTTGTTAACCAATCCATAATATTAAAAAGGGTGATTGATTTTATTTCTTATATCAAACATGTCTTCTTTTCTACCCTGAGAACAGAAACAACTGCATCCCTCAGGCACTGGAAAGTCCACACTGAGACTTTAATTGCCAGCCAGTAAAAGCTGCCACAGTCTTCAGGGTGAGGCTTAGCAATTAAATGCTACTAAAAGCTGGCAAATATCACAAGGTCATTAAACCAGAAACTTTGTGTATTGAATCTGAAATAGTGCCACCAACGGGCTTCTCCTTTAGCTGGTAGTGCTGCTTTGGGAATCTATAGAACCCTTAAGAGGTGGGGTTTAGCTGGTTGAAGAAAATTACTAGGGATGGGCGTTTGAAAGTTACACCAGACCCCTGGTTTCTGTCTCATTCTGTTTTCTGGTGTAACATAATGTGAATGTGACCCCAACACCACCACGGTGACCATGCTTTGGACACCACCAGAAAGCTCCACAAGAGGGACAGAAACCATGAACCAAACATGAAAAGCTCTTTCCTACATCAGTTGTTTATGTCAGGTGTTTGCTCACTAGGGTGACGAAATGACTGATGCTGACATAGTCATTTGACTGATGGAGGCACTGCTCCTGTTTCAAAATCTCCAAGTCTCAGACTGCCCAAGTGGTCTTCCTCATCCCAGGGCACAGGACAAACTGGACATAGAAACCATTATTCAGTATTTCTCAATCCAATCACATGGTGGCTATGGTCATGCTCCCTGAACAATTCAATGGCCTTCTTGGACACTGGACATCAAGAGGTGGCAGTGGAGAAGTCATGCCACCTCCCACATTCTCACCTCACCTTCCTGATGTAGAAAACACCTTTGCCTAATGAGCAAATCTGGCATGTGTCAGCTTTTTGTAAGCAAGCATTTCACAAGGTTTACAGAAAAGTAAAGTAAACAGAGTTCCGAGTAACAAAGAGTGGCGTTTATGCATTCTTTAATTCACTTTAAAGGATGGTATAAACTGACTTTTTAACCAAGCATTAGGCAAGATCTGGGCCCAAGCCATTCTATAATAAACAGTGACATGGCTATATTAAAATATTTACTTAGTGTGCTAAAGTGACTTATAGGAAGAGTGGCTACTACATAGAAGTCCTAAGTATTGAGGCGTCAGGTGCCACGGGCGGCATAAATATCCCATGTGCACTTGTTTATAGGAAAACCCCATCTGGATTCGGCTAAAACAGCAGGCACCCTGGTGACCCCAGTTTTGCTATTGGAAAATATAACACAAGTGTTCACTCATCTAGAATAACTACAGTGCTAAGTGCCAAGTGACAGATGGGAGGGGATTGGCTTTTCTCAATAAAATCCAGGCACTCCATTGTGAAAGGTTTCATTGTAAGGGCTCCTCAGCATTTACAGACTCTCAGTGTAGATATGTAGCTAGACAAGGCAAGATTCTGGGTCAGACTGACCAAGTCCTGCATCGTCAAGGGAGATGATCCCACATGTATCCATGCAAACCAGACAGGGCAGGGAAGACAGGGCTTGGACTAGTCCATACACATTAACATCAAAAGTGCCCTCCTCTTTCCAGCTCCCCGAAACTAGTTATGTTGACTAGAGATCAGCAGACAGGCTGGGGGAACAAGCCTGGTTTGATCCAAAGAACACAGCATTTTGAGACCAGAAGTCTGGATTGGTCTGGTCCTCCACTCACTGAGCATTCCCTTCAGGATTAAAATGAGAACTAGGGAGAGGACACTGTCACTCATTGCCATGGGTGTTTTCCTGTGTGGCCTCTCTGGTTCCTCCTGTTCATGCTGGAATCCAGGCAGTCTTTCCCCATTCTGAAGAGCCACACAGGTCATCATAAAACTTTCTCCTAGCTCCCTCATCAAATGAACACAGCGCTGCCTCTCAAGGTTGGCCCTGTTGAGAGAAAACAGTACTAATGCAAGTTCAGCTGTCTTTTGAGACTTGACAATTGGGTTGGGGAGAAAATATATCAGCATGGTAACCTGTCTATCCAACTCCACAAGAAGACAGTGGAAAAAAAGTAAAAAAGGAAACTCATTGGCAAACCAAGAACGCTAAGTGATGAGCTCCCTACACACACAATTGTAAACCTCTCCCAACTGCATTTGATGAACAGATTTCATGCACCCCATTCAGTAAGGGTATTATAAACCTCTACCATGCTTCAAAGCATCTCTAGACAAGAAGAATGAACTAAAGAAGATAGGCACTACCTCCATGATGCCAAACATCTATCTGGGTAAATGCCCAACACAACTTCAAGAAAGAGGAAAGAAAGAATAGAGCAAGGATAAGCATAGATCATTCACGTAGTGCTGGAATGTGCTAAGTGGACCACATTGGAAGAGAAGCTATCAACAATATTACCCCGAGGTGAACCCTGTGTGTTACAATACTGACCTATCAGGCAAGAGGTATTCAGTGGTATAATAGAGGTATGACCAACTCTTACATTGGATTTGAGGTCTGTTCCACAGGACACAATTCAGGCCTGATACTATAAACTTGATCAAAGTTGTAGCTGCAGAGGTCACAGGCTCACTACTATTTTCTTGCTAAATGAACACATTGTCAAACTGCCTTCTAAATACTAACACGTATTCATGTAGATTAGTGCTTCTCTCAATATCAGAAGGAGAGTCTTCTTTGCGCAGTGGGTGGCACCTAATTCAGGGACTCTAAATGATCACCTAGCTGTGAATAAGAGTCTATAGAGACTCTACCTACATGGGACATCTATATCAAGTCCTTCCCCTAAGGCTCAGGAAAGATCACAGAAGGTTGGCAGAGGCGAAGAGCTGAAAGATGGTAAGGGCCAGGTGGATGATGGGAAGGAGTGCTGTGACATGCTGTTTTCTGGACATGAGTAGGTGTGGCGACCTGCACAAAATCTGAACAAAATCAAGCCAGCTAGATTAGTCAACATTCCAGCAAGCAGAACAAATTAGACTTAGTGGTTATGGGTGAGGAGATAAATGAAGAGTGGAGGGTATGTAGGTTCCTACTAGGAGTAGGAAGGAGGAATTAGGGATCGATGTGATCAAGACCTGCTGTTTGCATGTATGGAATTACATAAAAATAAGTAAAATATTCCTTTAAAATAACAAGAAGTGGAGAATTTCTTTTGATTTTTAACAGATTTATCTAGCTATTTATTTACCTATTTTGGAAAGGCCATATATGTGAGCCATGATATACATGTGAAAGTCTAAAAACAACTTATGGGAGCCATTTCTCTCCTTCTGCCGTGTAGTCCCCAGGGTCTGAACTCAAGTCATCTGGGTTGGTGGCAGGCTCCTTTGAAGCCATATCACTGGCTCAAACATAGAGAATCTTTAACTCTCATGTTATGCAGGGTAGTCAGGTAATCTACAGATCCTAGTTTAGGGGGTTTGGAAATCAAGAAAATGGTTTCAATTTATCTTACGATCTTTAACTTCATGACTCAAAGATTAAATGGATAATTGCACCGTGACAATGAAGCAATCAATACAGAGCTGAGAGCTCCTTGGGGCACTCACTGGTCTACACCTCAGTATTAATTATTAAGCTAAGAGAAAGTTGCAGAATCTCACAGATAAGGCACACAAGATCCAGAAAGATAATGTGAACTGCTCACGGCAGCAAAGTTGGTTCCATTTCATTTTTCATCTCTAGCATTGTGCTGTCCAGCAAGGAAGCCACTGGCCACAATTAAATTAATTAAATTCAAACAATTAATCTAAACAGTTAGAAGTCTGTCCTTCCATCGTTCTAGGCATACTATAAGCACTATAGCTACAAGAGGTGGGAACTGAACTGAGTGCAGATTCCAGAACATTCTGGTCTTTGCAGAACACATTCCCAACGGACACTGTTTGAGATTCAATGAATTCTGGCAGCTGTTGTTGGGGGAAAAGGAACGGTGTGTTTATACAGTTTTCTGTTTTTATAAGGTAAGGTGATTTGGTATCCTGGAAGCAAACCATTTTTGATGATTTTTTTTAACCCAAGAACTATATACCAAGTCAAGTCAACTTTCATTTATTGAAAAAACACCTAATGATTATAGGATGAAATAGTCTTTACAACAGAGATTTAAGACAAGCTGGGAAACAGAAAATTAAGGAGCTCAGTAATGATTCTTGCTATCTGACTGTATCCCTCCAAACCCTAACAATCAGGAACATAACTATTAACACCTTTATTTGGAGGTGAGGTCTCTCAGGGAGGGTATATCTTGTTCCAGGTCACTCTGTCCTGCTCCTCTGCTCCTTCCTGGCCAGGATGTGAGCAGCCTGCTTCTACCACATCCTTCTGCTATGACTTCAAGCCTGACCACAGCTCTAAGGATATGAAGCCAAGGGACCACCAAAAGATGCCATATTCTCAAATGGCTCTTTTCTCTCCGTTTTTATCAGAAATTTTGTCTATTTGTCACAGTGATAGAAAGCTGAGTAAGCTGAGTGACACTCGATAAAGCATCTATTAAAAGCTATGACTCTGGAAGAAATTTTTGCTGGGAATACTTATGCTAGAATATTAAGGGCAAAAAATGAATCAATGATAGCAGCTAACATGTTAATTGAACTTATTATTTTATTGTACATGTGTGGGCACATGCATGCTATAACATCCATTTGGAGGTCAGAGGATAACTTGTAGGAATTGGTTCTCTTCTTTATCCATTTGGGTCCCAGGGTTCAAACTCAGGTCACGAGCCTTGGCAGCAAGTGCCATCAACTTAGGCTTCTTGCCAGTGTTTCTTAGTATCGGCCACCGTCAGGTTTTAATCTATTTATCACCCATCCTTCAAGACATGTATCATCAATCAGTATCTATTATAAGGAGGCAGAACTTGTGATGTGCCCTATTAGACACATCACTAGACAAATAGACAAATCACTAGATGACTGAGCCAGGCCATGATTGAGGGCCGCATCATGAAAAACTGGTGTTTTTTGACAACCTTCTTTACAGGACACTCTGGAAGCCATATTCTACCAAACGACCCTTCCCATTTTTGAAAAGTCTATGAACATTTAGCAAATATCCCAGCTGGAGAGGCACCAAAACCTTAAGAGTGATTCTCTCTCAATGGTGGGATTACAACTCATGTTTATTTTCTTCCTCAGATTAGCCTCTATTTTTAAATCATCCTGGCAATGAGCATTATTCAACAATCAAAAAAAAATTTTAATGAAAAGAAAGGCCATCTCTATCCACAGATTTGTACACCAAGGGGGGAAAAATAATAATTCAAAAGGCAAAGCTAAAAATGGAATTCCAAAGTGTTGGCTGGAAATTAGTAGGAGTTCAAAGAAGTTAAATAAAAGATGGAAAGTTGGAGGTGTGCCATTGCTAAACCCTTTGGCTCTTCCAAAAGGTTCCTGGGTACAGTTGTTAGCTTCTCTTTCTCTCTCTCTCAGACCTCTGCTTAGTGGAGGAGGATTTATACAATTACTGAGCACTTAGGAGTCACTCGGGGCCTCTAGCCTGATGAGTCTGCCTTGCTATTTGTGTTATTTCCTTTTAATGAGTTTGTTATTAGCCTACCAAATGGATTTACTACCCACAGAGCCTTTCTCCCCTCTTACTTTTATTGTCATTCTTTAAAAGAAAAAAAATCAGGCAACACTTTGTTGAAGAGACCTGCTCCTGAGGAATGCTTGCTGGCAAAATCCCCAAGGAGTCTAGCAGAAGTCTGACGATTTCGATGCATGAGCACAGTTTAGTCTGGTCTCTCGTTTGTTGAATAACACCATCGTCCACAGTCTCTCCACTCTCCCTGCAAAAATAGGAGCACGGATGTTACCTTGCTTGGGTGTTCATCAACCATGGGGTCTGAAGGAGCCACAGAACATAACCTCACACACTGTGTCAAAGCCAGTGTGCTGCGGCACATCTGTCGCCTTGACTAACACACATGAGTTTGACAAGCCGTCCTCTGGACCACACTGAAGGTCTGATCTTATGTCACATTCTTAAATGCAGGGAAGCAACATTTAAGTCCTTGATCCAGAGAATTTTTGATGGTCTGGAAAGTAGAATATTCATTATGTAAAAGTTTCGGTAATTTCTCCTTCAGTCTCTTTATACTTTAGACTCAAGGAAACAACCTGTGGAGAAAGAAAAACGCGTCTATAGAAGGCTCAGGAATTCATCCCCTGACCTGAGTTTGAATTCTGTCCTATTATTTACCAGATGAAACTGCAATGCGTCTTACTTTCCTAGGAAGAAGAGCTCTGGCATCAACACTTGAAAGATAATATATAAAATCTGCTGTGGTGCCTGATACGTAAAAAGTGTGTAATAAATACACTCTTTTGCCCCCCCCTCATTATTCTCAGAAACATACCTGCCTTTCATGGAATTCCATGGGACACAATGCACAGGAACGATTGTCTATGAATACACTCTTGCTTTCTGTTTCCCCAGAACTGAGAGAGTTTCTCAGAGATGAAAACATTCTATTTTGTAATGTAGAAGCAAGAATTACTCGGCTCTCCTCTAGCTTTCATTCTTTCCTACTGTGCCCTGTGCGAAAGAACTGGTTGGAAAGGATTCATGGAAACCAGTATCATCTGTGTAATTAGACAATCCATCCAAGTACATACATTAGCACCCAAGACAGTGTCCTGAGTGACCCCGTCCACTGAGTTTCCCTCTCCTTCTGATGCAAGACACTGCAGAGTATGTTAGCCTTTGTCTGGATAACATGGCCCTCAAGCTCACTCAACTTGCCAGTTCAGCATTATACCTCTCATTTAATAAAAGCCAACATGCTTTGGAGTGAGAGGTATCCAGCACTCTTTGTAGCAAACAGTATTGTCTGGCTGATGCTTAAGAACAAGCAATTCCAAATCCTCAATGATCTAAAGCAACACTTGCTTAAACTTTCATGTTCTGGGGAGCACGGGGAAGACTTGTTTGGTTAAGTGGCAACAGCGATACCTGATGATTCAAGTTTGGCTCTCTGGTACCTACATAAGAAAGCCAGGTGTGGCAGCCCGCATCTGCAATAGTAGCTGGGAGGGCTGAAAACAGGATGACCCTTAGGGCTTGCTGACCAGCCTGTCTATCCCCCCACCCCAAAAAAATGTAAGGCAGAAGGCTGGGGAAATGGTTTGGTAGGTAAAGCACTTACCTTGAAAACATGGGGCCTACATTCAGATCCTTGGATGTAGTGGTAAGTTGGGCACAGTGGCACATGTCTGTACCACATCGTTCCTCCAGTCAGAGGGGAGGTGGAAAGAGGAGCATCCTTAAAGCTTGCACGGCAGCTAGCCTGTCTACACAGCGGCAAACAAAAGCCTTTGTCTCAAACCAAAAGAAAGGAAAACAGAAAGAGCCAGCTCACCTCCACCTGTATGCTATGACATGAGCAGACCAGTCTCCACACACACAGAAATATGCACACAGGAGTACACATATCTTTTAAAATTTAGAAAAATGAGCCGGGCGGTGGTGGCACACGCCTTTAATCCCAGCACTTGGGAGGCAGAGGCAGGCAGATTTCTGAGTTTGAGGCCAGCCTGGTCTACAAAGTGAGTTCCAGGACAGCTAGACAGAGAAAACCTGTCTCGGAAAAAAAACAGAAAAAAAAATTAGAAAAATGAAAATAATTGAAGAAGACACCTCTACCCCCACATACAATATGTACACACACATACACATCATAGGTACATAGAAATTTGTGTTCTTGGAAATTATACTGTCAAGAGAGTAGAAAGACAAAGCACATGGTGGAAGAAATTATTTGCAAAATGCACAGCTGATGAAGGACTTTTACACAAAGTATACACAGAATTCTCACCCCTTGATAAACAAAAAAGGCCTTGCACCAGGAGTCAGTCACCTGGGTTATACATCCAACCTAAAGGAGGGACAAACCAGACTCAACTGATCCACAATTAGATCTGCAATAGCCCAGGGTACTGGGAAGACATAGTGGTTTTCATAATTCAGACAAACACCTGCTAGCAAAATCACAGTCCTGGCATCATTTCTGTTGCTGTGGGAAAATGCCCTGATGAAAAGGGTCTTACTGGAGAGAGGGTTTGTTTGGCATTCGATTTTACGTGGTGGTCTACCACTGAGGAAAAGTCAAGACAGACATTCAAAGACACTGGTCACATCGAGTTCCAGAACAAAGCGAGAAAAAATGCATGTATGTCCCCTGCTCAGTTCATGTTTTACTCTTTACAGTTCAGGGCCCAGCCACTGAAATGATGCCTCTCACATTCTGGGTGGGTCTTGCTCACTTAATTAAATTTCCACACGGGCATGTCCACAGGTCAACCTGATCTACACACACCCCTATTGGGTTCCTCTTCTTTGGCGATTGTAGGTTGTGTCAAGTCGAGAGTGCTTAAACTGACCATTGCAAACAAGGATGCTCAGGCCATAGATCACCCTTATTTTTATTCTGGTTCACCTTTGCTTTGCTGTGGTACAATGTTTTCCGAGATGTACCTATGCTAAGGAAATATGTATGACCTCTGTAATTCACCTGAGAACTCAGAAGACTGGAGAAATCAGAGACAAGACAACAGAAAGCAGAGAGAGAGAGAGAGAGAGAGAGAGAGAGAGAGAGAGAGAGAGAGAGAGAGAGACAGAGAGAGACAGAGAGAGACAGAGAGAGACAGAGAGAGACAGAGAGAGACAGAGAGAGACAGAGAGAGACAGAGAGACAGAGAGAGACAGAGAGAGAGAGAGAGACAGAGAGACAGAGACACAGAGAGATATGACTTCAAATGTTTCTGGCACTCGGCAGACCAGCAAGAATGAAAAATTCTTCATCTCTGAGAATCAAAAGCTACACATGAGCCAAACACATCTGCTGAATGTTCAACGTGACAACACGGAGCTCAGAGGGAATGCACTGAATCATTTCAAAGATTCCTAAGAAACTTCACAAGTACATCTAGGCACTACTCAGCTATGTGCTCACATGAAGCATCCTCGGCGGATTCAAGAGCCTGGAAAAAAACAGCCTTCTTATCCATCCCTATGACTCACCAATGGGAGACAGCAGGAAGTCAAGGCAACCATAATTGGGAGTCTCTGGGGATCAGATAAAAGCCTGTAAGCTGTGCCTCTCCTGAGGCATTTGGAAAAAGTTGGGTAAGACAGATGGATGAACGCCATGGAGCATGTCGATTCCTCGAAAACTTTAATACACTCACATTTCAAATGTAAAAGTACAACGCAACATGTCGTGAAAATCCTCCCCTCTCCTCCCAAGTCCTCCTGATCATTCTAGAGCCGATGACAAATTGCTGGGACATTCATCTATCTACATTTTAATGCAAACCTTTAAAATTTTTTTCTTCCCTTTTAACTTAAAACTTAATCAGTCTACACCTTGCTTTTGAAACCTAAGGTGCAGCATTTTCTGAATTTTAAAGTGAAACACACATGAAAATCAATTGAATGAATCTTCTCTGTCGATATGATTCAAGTACAGAGAAGGCAGAACATAATTAATACAAGCAACTCTTGAAACCACTATTTTCTAGTCCTATGGTGGCTCTCGGTGGCATATGCTTTAAGGATTTAAAAAATTGAAAAGAAATCTGAATTTCCTTTAGGTTGTGTTGGTGGGAGTGATAGGTAGTGGTTATTAAGAAACTATTTTGGATATGTTTAGAGAAGAGAAAAGTTGAAGATTGTGTACAGTCAAGAGACAGGTGTTGTCATGTGAGAAGAGGGGACTAACTCTGAGGAAGGCAAGAGAGATCTTGCAGCTGGGTTAAAATGAAGAATATTAAGAGAAACTAGATTTTTTTTGCAAAATGAAAAGGCAATACCAGAATTGAAATGCACCCCAGAATTAGACTCCCCAGAATCAGCCCTCTGAGTGCAATCTTTATTCTAGATGTCTCATCCACTAAGTAGAATCAGGAAATGTTGCAGAAATGGCGATTTACAGGTCAGAAATAAAGAGTGTGAAAAATGGTGCAGGAATATTCTACTGCATGTCAGAAAGAACAAGACAGGCACCAGGAGCATACAGGATCCAGCCGCAGGGACACCCAATGATGAAATTTTAAATTAACATTCTACCATGTGTCAGAAACACCAAGACAGGCGAAATAATGGACTTTGACTTTGTATGTGTTATAAAAAGTATGAGGGGAAGAGTGTGTAGTACCAAATAAGCTAGCTAGATTCCAGTTTGGAAATGACCAAC
Source organism: Mus musculus (assembly GCF_000001635.26). Taxonomy (NCBI): domain Eukaryota; kingdom Metazoa; phylum Chordata; class Mammalia; order Rodentia; family Muridae; genus Mus; species Mus musculus. Next base: position 65,444,912 of record NC_000077.6, read on the forward strand.
TTAACACCTCTTCTGTTAGTGACTAATCCAAGTGATAAAGAAGAGAGACAGGAGCTAGAGACAGTCTGGATGTTACAATTCAAGTCAGCACCCATCCATACCGTGACTGTGTCATCATTTAATGAAAACTTCTAAATACGGTCATCCTTTAATATCCATAAAGGCTTCCTTCTTGGCCTCCCACAAATGCCATAATCAGTGGGTGCTCAAATAGGTTATATTAGCAGCATAGCATCTGCATACAAACTGCTAACACCATCCCCCATACTTTAACGTCTCTCCATTGGACACAATGCCAGATATACTATAAATACTACATGGATAGAAAATACCATTGAGGGAATAATGCCAATAAAAATAAAAAAGAGTTGGTATATGTTCAGCAACCACTCAAACTTTTCCAAATATGTGCCAATTTCAGTTTATTAAATTCCCAGGTGAAGAACCAGTAAGCATGGAATCTGTGGCTACAGGGATCTATACTGGCTAATTTCATGTCCACTTGACAGAAGCTACAGTCATTTTGGAAGAGGAACTCTATGTTGAGAAAACACCTCCATCAGATTGGTCTGTAGAAAAAGCCTGTGGGACATTTTCTTAATTAGTAATTGGTGTGGGAAGGCTCAGCCCACCGTGGGCGGTGTCACCCCTAAGCTGGTGGCCCTGGTGGTACTTGATGCTATATGAAAGCAGGCTGAGTGAGTGATGGGGAGTAAACCAGTAAGTTGCACCCCTCCATAGCTTCTGTAAAAGTTTCTGCCTCCAAGTTTCCCTTAGGGCTGGACTGTAATGTAGACTAAAACTATAAGCTGAAATAAACCCTTTTCTCCCCAAGTTGCTTTTGGTCATGGTATTTCATCATAGCAATAGAAATCCTAACTAAGACAGGGACCACCCATGTTTAAATTAGATTTAGTCTTTTTATGATGACCAATGATAAAACATACTCTCACATACATACCTTTGAATGTATTCAAGTGTACCTTTCTGATAAATTCTTACACAGTGAATCATTAAAATTCCTTCTTGATAACTAAATCAACACTAGATTTCTAGGCACTATTTTTTTTTTCAGTTCACCAGGATTCTACATCAGCTTATAGGTCAGTTTTGAAAGGGAAGCCTTCTTACTTCCCAGTGAAGCGCTGATTTCTCTAATGGTTTAACGTAACTCTTGAGTTATTTAATTTTGAATGCAAAACCTGTAAAAGCATGTTACAGAAAGTGGATGTGGGCATTCATCCAATGTGCTAGAATAAGTGAGTGATGAATGAATGAATGAATGCATGAACAAATGAATGAACGAACAAATGAACAAAAGCTTCTAGACACCAGCAACGTTAAGTGTAGAACTATAAAATAAACACCGCCTCCCTCCCCACATTCCAAAGGCTCTGTGAGAATCTTAATAGCATCCTATTCTAACACACCCACAAATTAGATGGTGAGGCACATCTCCCATGGACCTCATCCAAGTCACCAAAATGACTTCCCCGGAATGGACTCTCTCGAGACAGAATTATAATGAAGCCATGAGGAATGTAAAGTTTATGAAGCCGCGATTCTCCAGTTCCTTGCCTCTGTGCGTCTGCTCACCACCTCCCTGCTGGGCTTCGCTTTCTCTGTCATGTCGCCCCACATCAGGGCAGTTTAAAGGGAATGGAGAATTCAGACTTTGACATAGCTGGAGTCTTTTAGAGTAGACAATTAGGGAATCTTTAGCCAAATCATTTTATATTTCAACATTTCTAATTCATCACATAAAAATAGAGGCTAGAATATTAGCATCCTCCACTTTTCTTATCTTGAAGAAATGGTGTCCTTAGCCATGCTTTGAGTGATATAATAACTGCGTATAGAAAAGCAGTCACAATGAAATATCAACACACACACTAACACAGTATATGCACACACTCCATGTGAAAATGTTTCTTAAATCAAGTTCCAAATGGGCTTCTCGTCTACTTTTGTTCCCTCAGCTTCCTGTATGGAAGTGGATGTCATAAAGTCTAGCGGTTCTCTGACCCCGAGGTCCACTGTGGTACTGCACTATATCCTTCATGCCACTAGCACTGTACAATATCAGTTCTTGAGCCTGTATCACTGACTCGGTGCTCCGAATGCATTTACTGAAGACTAGCAAGTCTAGAAGGCTTTCTGAACCTCACTTAATCTGTGGTGTGAGCCTCACTGAGAGACCATTAGGGAGGTCAGGGTGGCAAGGTTCACCTGCTCTTCAATGTTCCTGTCCAGGGGCTGCTTTCTGGCAGCGAAGCCTAACTGTAAAAGCCCTAAATATTTCATCTCCGACTGTCATATTTTTTAAAATAATGTTAAAAAATTATTTATACAATGATGTGAAGAGACAGTTTACAGCCTTTGCAAGTCACCTGACAGGGAATCTTGAATATAGAAACAACAACAACAAAACTAAGCAAAAGGGAAAACAACATAATCAATAGGTAGGTTAATGAAATCAACAGACATTTCCCAAAAGATGAACTACAACATGGCCTATAAATCCACGAAAAATGTCCAACAGCACAATAGCTACTACAGAAATGCAAATCAAGATCTCACGGAGACTCCATGCCACCCCAGGGTGAATAGCATTGCTATAAAAGCAAATAATGACAAATGTTGGTGAGGCAAATTTTGGCCAAACGGCAACCCCTGTACACAGCCACCAGGAATTTGTTCAACAAGGTCGAAGTCAGTAGAGAGTGTCCTCAAAATACTGGCAATGGATTGTCCACATGACACACTCCTGGGTAATTTGCCCAAAGGCCTCCAAGTCACCCACTCACTCTAACACACATCTACCACTGTCTATTACAGCATTGTTCACAACAGCTAAGTTATGAGATCAACCTATGCATCCAGGAAAGGGCAGAGGGAATGCAATGTGCACACACAATGGAACAGTGTTCTGCCATGAAGAACATTATGATGTTTGCAGGAAACTGGACAGGACTAGAGATAATTATGCTAAACTGACTAAGCCAACTACAGATAGATGAGTATTATGTATTTTCTATATATTTTTTTTATTTCTAAATTTTGTGTAGGCATACACAATTGTGTGATGAAAGTGAAATATGTATATCTGTGTATTTATAATCTATATGTATGTATGTATGTATGTATGTATGTATGTATGTATGGGTATCCTTGGATTGGTGATCCTGGGTTCTGCAAGAAAGCAGGCTGAATAAGCCAAGAGGAGTAAGTCAGTAAGCAGCAGCCTTAATGGCCTCTGCATCAGCTCTTGTCTCTAGAATCCTGCCCTGTATGAGTTCCTGTCCTGGCTTGCTTCAGTGGCAGACTACATAATTTGGAAATGTTAGCCAAATAAACCCTTTCCTCCCCAACTTGCTTTTTGGTCATGGTGTTTCATCACAGCAATAGAAACCCTAAGACTGGCCTCCTAAGGTGATAGAAAATAATAAGAAATAACAATGTAGTTGCTGGGGCCATAAAAAGCATAGAAAAGAGAAAACTTTCACACTCACTAAGAGTTTTCTGGCTTCACACCATGAAGAGGTTAGTTAGCTCTCAGCTCCCTACAGAACCTCCACTCTCCCAGGAATTACATCTCCCCTGATCACGTGCTGTGGGGAAAGCCTTGGGCTTACAGGAGGCCACCTCACTGCCACTTGGTCTTCTACAAGTTCTGACTCACTGTGAATCACACTCAGTACTTAGTGTCACAAGAACCTGTGGAGATTACATTGTATTAATAAATATAAACATGTATTAGTCAGCTTTCTATTGCTGTGACAAACACCTCAGCCAATCAACGTCAAAAGAGAAAGGTTTCTCGTGACTCACTGCTTTGGAAGTTTCAGCCATTGGCCCTGGGGGAGACAGCATAGTGACAGTGAGGGACATGTGGCAGGGAGAAGCCTTTCTCCATGAGCACTGAAGGAAAATGGAGGAAGAGGAAGAACCTGTGGCCCTGTAGGCCCCTTCCAGGACACATCCCAAGACTGGAAATCCCCTTTTGCCTCACTTCTTAAAGGCTGCCCCACCTCGCAATAGCATGAGTTGAGGACCAAGATTGTATTAATGGGCTTGTGTGTTAAGGAGCAGCACAGATTTCATATGCTTTGGTAAACTTCTAAGGTTCCCTTCTTCCGAATCATGTCTATTTTTTTCACTTTCTTTTGAGGGGGAGGACAATTATTATTAATTTTTATATCTATGCATGTATTACTAATGTACTAATGTATAAACTAATGGGTTTCATTATGGCATTTTCACACATATGTATCATGACTATGGCCCCAGTCCTTCTCGTCCCCTACTGCTCTCTCTGTACCCCATCTCCACTCAGATCTCAAGGGACTCATCCTCCTCAGCCTTCCTAGTGGCTGAGACAAGATGTGTTTTCTCATGCCAGTGTACGTATCTTCCTGGTAACAATGACAACAAACACTCATATCTTCTAAGAGCTTTACCTGTACAAACTCATATTTTACAGCAAAATCTCTAAATAAACACTGCAGACACACTCAGTTTACAGGCCTGACAATGGAGGCAGAACTACCTTAAGTAACTTATGTATCATGTCTGAGCAACCAGACTTTCTGTGTTACTGTTTTTTAGAAAAAATATTCTCTGTTTCAAAGTTATGGGTTTCTCTCCCTGCTCACTGTAAGAGGTTTTTATCCATGAGATTCAAGATGAAGCTGGTTAGACTGAATCCTCAGCTAAAGTATTCTGAAGAGTATGGCCATGGAAGAGTCACTTTACAAATGTTAGTAACTGACATTATGATTAGCATGTGTATTGTCTGAGGAGCCATCTTGCTGGAAGAGACATTGATTTGGGGATGAGAATGAAGCTCACTTGGTGAAGTGTTTGCCCAGCCTTTCCCAAGTCTTAGTTTGCCCATTCTTAGTATAGTAAATAATAAAATAAAACAAAAAGCCAAGTGTGGTGTTATATGCCGACAATTCCAGCACTCAGGAAGCAGAGGCAGGAGGACCACAAGGTCACGGTCATCCTCTGCTACATAGTAAGTTTGAGGCCAGCCTAAGCAAGAAAGCCTGTCTCAAAAAAGAAAGACCGATTTTGCAGATATCTTACTAATTTTACAGGTCTCATGTTGACCCTCTTGTCTTTTCTGGAGCCCTAATTTTCAGTCAACCCCTGCTGTCTCCTCTTCACTTTGTTTGCTTAACCACGTTGGCTTTCTGGCTTCACTGCAGCAGGATAAAGCAGTGCACTGAAGGGAGATGTCTCACTCAGGCTCTGAGCCCATCTCCACCAAAGGCCTTATTGCTGTTTCTCTGTTGATTATTTAGCTGTGTTCCTGAGAGTCTATCTACGAGTAAGAGATTGTCAAGAAAGAACCCTTCTACTGATTAGGTGTTGAGGGGTTGGGTACCAGCTCAGTCAGTAAAGCACTTGCCTGGAAAATAGCAGGACATGAATTTCATCCCCAGAGCCCATGTCAAAAAGTGCCAAGCGTGGGGAACCAGAGACATGGCTCAGAGGTTAAGAGCATTGGCTGCTCTTACAGAGGACTTGGGTTCAGTTGGTTAGCACCCACGTTGTGGCTCACAGTCACCTGTAACAACAGTTCTAGAGGACTGATTCTTTATTCTGACCTCCAGGAGCCCTGAACATACATGGTACAGACACACAGACAAAACACTCATATATATAAAATATGTGGATTTTTAAAAAATCTGCCAAGTATGGTGGCACATGTTTGTAATCCCATACAAGATGGAAACAGAAATATCCTGGGGGTCTGCTGGCCAGCTGGCCCAACTACTTGGTGAGTTCTAGGCTAATGAGAAAGCTTATCTGAAAAATTATCATGATGATGATAATGAGTACCTGAGGAACAAAATGTGAGGTTTTCCTCTGGTCTATAACAAATACAGAATATATATTTTTTATCATACATAGTTTAGACATTAATTCCTCTAAATATATGTTTTTCCTTTTTACCAATTACAGTGTTGGTTCACAGAGTAAATTAGCTAGAATGGACCCATCCTTCCTTGCTTTTGACTAAAATGTGTTTGGCTGTGACATATTATTCAATGACTTCACTTATGAATCCATTTGGTGACTTCTATTCTTTAGTGTAACACTAGGATTTTTGCCTCGATATCACTGAAATTAGCCTCTAGTTCAAGGGGTGTGTTGAGGGGGGGCTATGTTTAACATATTCTACTGAATTTGGAAAGTAATTTTATCTTCATTTTTTCTGAAGTAATAATAATATCGCCCTCCTCCGTCTTCCCCACCTTCTTCTTCTGATACAGGGTCTCAGGTCTGACTCGAACTCACTATACACGCAAGGATGGCCCCGACTTCCTGATCTTCTGGTCTCCCTGTCCCAGCTGCTGGGATTACAGGTATGTGCCTTGGTACCCAACAGCTGTCACTGGGTTGATAAAGGAAGTGTCTATCCTTTAAGAATTAAAATATGTTTCCATTTAGTACATGGTTACTGGGTTTTCTTGGGGATGCACAGTGTTGGTTTTGTTCCTTTATGCTTCCCCAGGAAGGGCTTTTCATTTATAGTGAGTTATCAAATTCTTTGCGGAGTTTAACAATGCAATGTTTTACATTTGTCACCAGGTCTTACTTGCTCCACTGTGGGACAGGTCTGTCTCTTTCCTCGGCTCTTCTTTGCTTTGAATTAATCTGCTTCATCTTTAACCACCATCCACAAGTGGGTCCACTCAGTAGGCTGAGGTTAATCTTGGCTCTCCAGTTTGAACACCTTATTTATTACTATATTTTATGACAGGCTTGGGATCCCGAAGTTCTCTTTTTTAGCAATAATAGTCTCTCCTCATAAGGTTTTAGAGGTGTTTGGTTAAGAAAAGGAAATGTTCTAAGTTTCTTAATCGCGTTCTCACGCCCGGCCAGGAAAGACGCAACAGACCAGAATCTTCTGCGGCAAAACTTTATTGCTTACATCTTTGGGAGCCAGGAGGGCAAGCGCCCAGCGCCCAGCCCCAAAAACGAAAGCCCCTTCAATAATGAAACCGAAACCCCTTCCCTATTTAGGAGAGTTATATTTCGCCTAGGACGCATCACTCCCTGATTGGCTGCAGCCCATGGCCGAGCTGACGTTCACGGGAAAGGTAGAGTACAAGTAGTCATAAAATACCCTTGGCACATGCGCAGATTATTTGTTTACCACTTAGAACACAGGATGTCAGCGCCATCTTGTGACGGCGAATGTGGGGGCGGCTCCCAACATCTCCCCCTTTCCTTTTAATAAGAGCAAATAGGCCACCCATATTAATGAGAGTGGAGATAGAGGTCAAATCCCCAGTGTGTAGGTAAAGGAGCCATGTACAGGATTAGCTCTTAGGCTCACAGGCTTTTACCCAGAGCAACCCTGACCTGCTCCCGTGTCGTTTTGCCTGGAGAGAAGGACACTTGGACACTCAACCTTCTTGAAAGATGACATGTCTCCCTAGAATAGGCTCATATATGCCGCAGAGCCTTTCTACTGCAGTGCTTAGCCGTGCAACTCTCTCGGGCTGCTGAAGCACACTCACTCTATCCCGTGCAATGAGACTAGCCTCATGGGATATAAGAGCTGAGTGGCCAGCGACCTATTGCCTAAGCATAGATATATCAGGGGAAGCTCCATGTTCTAGTCCTGCAAGCGCCTGGGCAATAACCACCTTGTCTCTCCTAGTTTGGGCCTTAAGCTTACAGACCAATCAAAGAAGCAACACTAATCCACAGCAAAGTGTATCTCCAAATAATATCAATCCCACCCATTCTTTAAAGAAAGAAAATGCTGAGGAGATCCAATTGGGTAATCCTTTGGTCAGGGACAGGTCCAAGCGCGTGGAGTTGACCTGAAGTCTCAATTCCCGAAGGATCTGTTCAAATTCAGCCGTCCAATTCTGTAACATATACTGAAAAAGACTTTTTGACAAATTAGCTGCCCTAGTAAATTTAACATACTGAATGGAAATAACACACAATCCCGGAAACTTTTGTTCACATCCCTGCTGAGTTATTTGTCATAATACATCTAGTTGTATCTGGACAAGATCTATGAGTTGATTAACCAGCATGAGACCTCTCTGTATCTTGACATTAGCTGAGGCCTGTTCATCTATGACTGTAGTCACTGAGGCTGACAAAGTGTTAATGGTGTCAGTCGTCTGGACCTGTCCAGACAGAGCCAAGGCTGTCTGAATTAAGGCCAAACCCAGTTCCCAGTTAGTGGTAAAAAAGCAGGAGAATACTTGAGCATTATACATCACCGTCATTGGGAGTGGAAATGTCGACATTATCCCCCAACGCTGCTCTCTTTTTATTATTGACGCCCTGGACATCACCAAGACGAGGGACATTAGTATTCCCTTGGTCAGTCTGGATTTTTCGGGTGAGTCTTTCTGGTATCCAAAATGGGTTGTCTTCATTCTGTGGGAAAACACAGATAGCTCCCCTGGATCTTATCAAAATAGGATCCGGGCCATACCATTTATTATCAAGGACATTTTTCCATTTAACCATCTCATTGGGCCTATCTGGCTCTGTACAATGACGTTCAGCCGCAGTATGGCCATGAGCATCAATATTTAAAAAATTGAGTGTAAAGAGTGCCAAAGACACAGACACTCTTGGTGCTCGGGGTAAAATCTCTTCAATTCCCCTCTTCTGTTTTATAAGATAGGTTTTGAGGGTGCGATGCGCACGCTCAACAATACCCTGTCCTTGAGGGTTGTATGGAAGTCCAGTCAGGTGGGTCACGTCCATCTGACGGCAGAACTGTTGGAATTTTTGAGACGTATAAGCTGGTCCATTATCAGTCTTAAGGAGTCTGGGTTTCCCCCAAGCACTCCATGCCTCAAGACAATGTTGAATCACATGTGAGGCTTTTTCTCCGGTTAACGGAGAAGCAAACATGATGCCAGAACATGTGTCAATGGACACATGGAGATATTGAAGTTTTCCAAAGGAAGAAACATGTGTAACATCCATTTGCCAGACCTGTAGAGGTCGAATACCGCGTGGGTTAATTCCCACATGAGGAACTGGCAAGAACTCACAGCAGCTTTGACATTGAGTAACAATGTCACGGGCTTCTTTTCTTGTCAAGGAGAAACGACTGCGTAATGTTTCAGCCGTCACATGAAAATTGTTATGAAAATTTCTTGCAGCCTCTACCGGGGATGATAGGGCAGCAGCCACCACTTTAGTGGCCTTATCTGCCAAATCATTTCCCAGAGCCATGGGGCCAGGTAGGCCTGAATGGGCTCTAACATGAGTAATATAAACAGGAAATCTTCTAGATAACAAAACTAATTGTATTTGCTGAAAAATATTGGCAACTCTACTGGAAGGCTTAATCACTCCAGCCACTTCTAAAAGATTTACTGCATTAACCACATAACAGGAATCTGACACAATATTAAGGGGTTCTAAAAAGGTTTTTAAAACTTCTAAGACCACTAAACATTCTACCACTTGAGGTGAATTTTCATTATATTGTTTGGATACCACTTTACCATTAGCCACATAGGCACCTATGCCAGTTTTTGATCCATCAGTATATACCACAATCCCATTTTTAAGTGGGTTTCTTACTGTTATTTGTGGAAACACAACAGATTGATTTTGGGCAAACTGTAAGATTGGATGCTTTGGATAATGGTTATCTATTTTTCCTGAAAAGGAGGTAACTAAAACTGCCCAATCATTAGATGTGGCTGCCAAGGTTTGAACCTGTGCAGCGGTATAAGGTACAATTAAAAGATATGGACTTCGCCCAAAGTGGGTGATTGCTGCTTTTAGACCTTTAAGGGCAAGCTGTGCAATTGCATCAGGATACCAATCTATTATTTTAGCTGGGGATACGTTTGGATGGATCCACAACAATGGCCCATTCTGCCACAAAACTGCAGTTGGCAATTGTGCTGTCTTAAAGACACACAAACTGAAAGGCTGCGAATCCTCAATACGTTGTAATTGTGCATTCTGTAAGGCTTTTTCCACTTTTTGTAAGGCCTGGTTAGCAGCTAGAGTAAGAGTCCTAGGGGAGGAGATATGAGGATCTCCTTCTAAAATACCAAACAAAGGCCTTAACTCAGCGGAAGGAATCTTTAAAAAAGGTCTGAGCCAATTAATATCTCCCAACAGCTTTTGAAAATCATTTAAGGTATGGAGGTGATCTCTTCTTATCTCTACCTTTTGGGGCACAATCTTATCTGGGGACACCACAGAGCCCAAGAATTGTCCTGTATCAGAAATTTGGACCTTTTCTGTGGCTATCTGTAAACCCCACTGACTTAAAGTTTTAAGTAGAAAAGGATATGCCTTTTGTAGCATGGTAAGGTCTTTATGGCACAGGAGGATGTCATCCATGTAAAGGAGCAAAATTAAAGAGGGGAATTGTTCCCTCACTGGCAAAAGAGCTTCTTGCACATAAAGTTGACACATAGTAGGACTATTGGACATTCCCTGTGGTAAGACCTTCCATTGATACCTCTTATCAGGTTCCATGTGATTAATAGAGGGGATGGTAAAGGCAAATCTGGGCCTATCTCTTGGACACAAAGGTATAGAAAAGAAACAATCTTTAATATCTATAATAATTAAATTCCAGCCACGTGGTAAGGCGGAAAGTACAGGGAGACCCCTCTGTACTGGGCCAAATAAGTTCATTTGCTCATTAATGGCTCTGAGGTCATGGAGCAGTCTCCACTTTCCTGACTTTTTCTTAATTACAAAAATTGGAGTATTCCAAGGTGAGGTAGATGGCTCAATATGGCCTAGTTTTAATTGTTCCTCTACCAGTTGAATCACAGCTTCCAGTTTTTCAGAGGATAGGGGCCATTGAGGAACCCACACTGGATTCCCCGTTTTCCATGGTATGGGCCGTGCTGCCCCAATGGCCGCTATGGAAAACCCAGACCCTGTCTGTCTTGGTTTCCATTAGGTAAGATAGGCTCTATCCTTCCCTGTTCTTGATGTCCTAACCCTTTTCCTTCTTTATAACCCATCTTTGCCATGATATTTTTTGCTTTAGTTGAATACCCTCCCGATGGGGCGTTTTCATTGGACAAAATAAGGCCCAAATGCTGCATAATATCCCTTCCCCAGAGGTTAACCGGGAGTGGGAGCACATAAGGTATGAATTTCCCTTGCTGTCCTTCAGAGGATTCCCACGTCAAGGCAACGGAGCTTATAGTGGGACATGATTGATATCCTAGGCCCTGTAATGAATGAGATGACTCTGTGGTGGGCCATGCTTTGGGCCACCAATGTGTAGAAATTATACTTTTATCTGCTCCGGTATCAAGGATGCCTTCAAACTCTTTTCCGTTGATCTTAAGGCGGAGCTTAGGTCTATCATTTAAAGATACAACCAAATAGGCAGAATCATTTCCTGAGGAGCCCATTTTCTTTATCTCAGGTCCTGCAAATTTCTCCCTGGTATTATCAGGGAGGAGCAGCAGCTGAGCTATCCTATCTCCTTTACTAATAGAAAAAACGCCTTTAGGGCTTGAGCACAGGACCTGTATTTCAGGGGAATGTTGACAATCCATAACTCCAGGGTGGACTACTAAGCCCTGTAAGGTGAGTGAACCCCGGCCGAGAATAAGGCCCATGGTTCCCGGGGGCAAGGATGGTATAGGCTCCACTGGCACCGGCTGAATACTCATTTGAGGCATTAGTAGGAAGTCGGAGGCGGCACGCAGGTCCACCCTTGTGGGTCTTCCTGGGTCGCCTCTCTGACTGCTTCCTGGGTCCTGACAAACCGGTTCCCATATCTTTGAGGGCCCTGGGACCGAGGGCCCGATGACCCGTTTTTTGGCACATAAGCTGATTGACTATCAGGTGGGGGAAGGACTCTGCCCTTTATATCCCTCACAGAGCGACACTGGTCAGCTCTATGATAACCCTTGCCACACTTAGAGCAAAGAGTGAGAGTCCCTCCCTGTTTATCTGGAGCTCTGCAATCTTTCTTAAAATGCCCAGGCTTTCCGCAGTTAAAACATGTCCTCTGATTATTTCTGCCCATGAAGCGGTTTTGGGATTGAAGGATGGCAGCCGCTAAACCTGCATTGCTGAGAGGTCCCCCAAGCTCTCGACAGACCCTGAGCCAGTCTTGTAAGCCTTTGTTCTTTCTTGGGGCTATGGCCGCTCGGCACTCCTTTGTGGCTTGCTCATAGATGAGCTGTTCTATCAGAGGCGCAGCTTGCTCTGACTCTCCAAAAATACGCTCTGCTGCCTCTGTCATTCTGGCCACAAAATCTGAGAAGGATTCCTGAGGTCCCTGGATTATCTTTGTTAACTGCCCAGTGGTTTCACCTGCTCGGGAGAGCGCCTTCCAGGCCCTAATAGCCGTGGAGGAAATTTGGGCATAAGCTCCCCAATGGTAGTTTGTCTGATCAGCAGAATAAGCTCCCTGACCCGTTAACAAGTCAAAAGTCCAATCTCTCTGCTCTGGAGTCAAAGCAGCTGCGTTTGCTCGGGCCTGCGCTTGTGCAGTTTCATGCCAAAGAGCTCTCCATTCCATATATTTGCCCATACTAGGGAGAGCGGCTTTTACAACCGTTTGCCAGTCGGCAGGAGTTAGTGCCATGCCGGCAAGCCTGTCTAACTGCACCAAGGTAAAATTAGCATTGGTTCCGTATTTACGGACCGACTCGGCGAGTTCTTTAATTTGTAAGTATTCTACCGGAGCGTGGACACGCCCACCCTCGGCTCCTTCAAAGACTGGAAATGCCTGTTGTATTTTCCTTTGTTCCTCTCTGGGAATGAATGAGTCTGCGCACTGCCTCTCTGCGCACTGCCTCTCTGCGCACTGCCTCTCTGCGCATCTCTCTGCGCATTGCCTCTCTGCGCATCTCTCTGCGCATTGCCTCTCTGCGCATCTCTCTGCGCATTGCCTCTCTGCGCATCTCTCTGCGCATTGCCTCTCTGCGCATTGCTGACGCACTACGCAGGGCGGGGGCTCCGCATAGGGCGGACCTTGAAACCGACTGCCGGGAGGTTGAACAGTACGCTGGCTTTCGCCAGCCGCTTTTGGCTTTTTTCTTGACCAATTAGCTGGCTGGTAATGGGCTGCTTCTTCCTCCCAGTCTGTTTCCTCAGAGGAGAATTCTTCATCTGCTTCAGAGCTACTAAGAGCTGGCTTCCTGAGCTCATCTAGTGACGAGTATCTCCTAGAGACCTCCGCTAATCGATCTTTTTTCTTTTCTTTTTTCTTTTCCTTCCTTCTAATCTCTCCCCAGGTATTCTTACCTGACCTAAACTTTTCCTCGGGTTCAAGACCCTTGGAAAGGCCTGTATACTTATTTTGTGTACCATATTTTCTCTTTGCTCCTACTCTCTCTCCCCGCTTTACTTCTGATAGATTGCCCTGAATTTCATCCAGAATTTTCAGCCCTATCTTAATCACCTGATAACATGTGAAAAGGAACAAAAGGGCTCCTAACATTAGAAAAAATTCAAGGCCAAACATTTTCCACTTTACTTCTGATAGACTGTCTTGAATTTCCTTAGAAAGTTCAAGGCCAGGCGTACCTCCTAAAGCTGTACTCACTGGTACTCTCGTTCCCCAGCTGAAAAGTTCTGAATTCATGCAGTTGAATCCTTCTTAACAGTCTGCTTTACGGGAACCTTTATTACCGCGACCCGCAGTTCTGGTTCTGGAATGAGGGATCTTCCTTGTGCCGGTCCCGAGTTTTCTTGTATTTTTTCGTCCCGGATTTTTTCTCGTCCCGGATTTCAGCACCAATTCTTAATAGCGTTCTCACGCCCGGCCAGGAAAGACGCAACAGACCAGAATCTTCTGCGGCAAAACTTTATTGCTTACATCTTTGGGAGCCAGGAGGGCAAGCGCCCAGCGCCCAGCCCCAAAAACGAAAGCCCCTTCAATAATGAAACCGAAACCCCTTCCCTATTTAGGAGAGTTATATTTCGCCTAGGACGCATCACTCCCTGATTGGCTGCAGCCCATGGCCGAGCTGACGTTCACGGGAAAGGTAGAGTACAAGTAGTCATAAAATACCCTTGGCACATGCGCAGATTATTTGTTTACCACTTAGAACACAGGATGTCAGCGCCATCTTGTGACGGCGAATGTGGGGGCGGCTCCCAACATAAGTTAAATGTTGCCCTTCACCTAAAAGAGACTTAAGATGCTCTTTTTTCTTCTCTCTCTCTCTCTCTCTCTCTCTCTCTCTCTCTCTCTCTCTCCCTCTTCCCCTTTCTCACCGTTATCAGATTCCTGTTTGCTTGATTCTGTGCTTACTGTTTCGTGTTTTATTACTACATAGTTCTTTAAAAAGCCGATCCGTGTTTCTGCTAACTCACCATAATTTATTGAGTTTTTAATGGTCTAATATAACCACACTCAGTAAAATGTCTGTAGTAGTCTCATTGGCATCTGGAGTTTCTTCTACATTTGTTTATTAGCAGTTTTTGGTTTGTTTTGTTTTATCAGACAGAGTTCCTGGGTTACTGACTCTGACCTGGGAAGGGGTAGCAGCCATGCACCCACTTCCCCCTCCTTCACCCCTTCCTCCAGGGTTTCTCTGTGTATTCTTGGCAGTCCTTGCACTTGCTCTATGGACCAGGCTAGCCTTGAACTCCAAGATCCACCTTCCTTGACTTCCCTAGTGCTAGGCTTAAAGGCATGGCCGCCATGCCCTGCTCGGGAGGGTAACGTTCCCTCAGCAGTAGAAGGAGAGTGAAGGATGATGGAATGCTAGTCTGTGACCTGTTCGCATCATGCTGGATGTAGGACCAGTATTTGTGGATGATAACTCCATTTTATTCTACAGTCTCTCCCTGTGTAGGCTGAACTGGCTTTGAATTCATGCTCTGACTGCATTGACCTCTCAAGTGCTGGGATTAGCTGTCAGTGCCATCACACCGAGCCTGAATACACACTTTTTATTTACACAGTCCCTTCGAGAAAGCCAACAGCCCTATCTGGAGCTTAAGAAAGAAAAAACCCTATGTATATACTTTTAATCTTAATTGACATATAAAAATTATAAATATTATGAGGTGTAACGTGATGTTTTGATGTATATATGGTTTGTGTAAGGTTGAAACCAGAGACAACCTTTCCATCATTTCTTTACAATAAAAACATTGGAAACCCTTTCTTATAGCTTAAAAAAATAAACAATATGTCATCATTACCTAGAGTTCCCCTGTGCGATAGCTCACCAGTGTGTCTCTCTACTAGTCAGCTATGACTTAGCACTCATTAGCCAACTACCCCCAGTTTTCTGTTCCCTCTAGTGACAGATGGTGAATGTTCCACGTTTCCGGATGGTGAGAAAACAATGGCTGGGGTGAATGTACAGAGAAACAAGAGGCTGGTTTCCAGTAAGATATTTTCCTTCGGATGTTTGAAGCAACCTAGATCATTGAGGCTGCAGTGGGCACTGTGGCTGCTACCACATTCAACTTTCATTCTCTCAGTAATGAGCTTCATTTTCTCACACGGATCTGTTCTCCATCAGCATGGTTCCGGAATGTTCAGAGTTGTCTCCACATCCCGTTCTAGGAGTGAGGCTGACTCACACTTGAGTTGGTCTGTATTCTGTGGTCACCTCCATCACAAGAGAAATAGTGTGGATACCTCACTCCATGCCAAAAATGAAGGGCTTTGTTGAGAACTCCTGACATGAGGAGGAGAGCTCTTTGCTGTTTTTGAAAGAGCCAAAGGAAGATGGTCTATCTGGGTCTTTGGATAAGGAGGCAGACAGGAAGGCATCCTACAGCCAGGCCTCTAGGTCTCCTGACCGGAAGCTGACTTACAAACCAGGAAAGACAAGCAGAAGGAAGCCTAGCTTTTGAGAACAAGGCTGTGCCCTGCTTTAAATTCACCATGATGGCTCACAAGCAAGTGCTTGGTAGTCTAGTGACTCCGTGGCTCTCATATAGGTGAGTGACGGATTACCTAGTACTGAGCACTCTTGGGACTAGACAGATCACTCTGTGGTCGTGAGTACTTGCTGCTCTTCCAGATGTGAGTTCAGCTTCTAGCATCCCTGTCAGGCAGCTCCCAGCCTCCTGTGTCTCCAGTTCCAGGGGACCCAGTGCCCTCTTCTGGCTTCTGTGGACGTCTCCACACCCATACATACATGTAGATATACATACAAACACATACATTTTTTAAAGATTAAAGGAAAAGTCCTGGGTCATTTTATAAAAACATCTAGACTCCTATAGCCGTGAGTCCCGTCTCTCAGTGGATATTTTCTTGAGGCTCAGAAGCTGCACACAGCCCTAGTTCTCTACCCACCCCCACCAGAAGCAGACTGCTTTTTTTTTTTTTTTTTTTTTTTTTTTGGCTGGATGCCTACAGAATTCTTTCTCTATCCTTGAAGCTCAGAATTCTTAGGCTCTGTTTCACCACAGATTGTTTGTTCTAAGTGTTTCCCTAGAACACAGTATGCTCTCTCCTTTGCAGACTCAACTGTTTTTTTTTTCCACTCTCTCAACGGACAGGTTCTTACTGCACTTTCTACTCTCTGTGTGCTGCCCCTATTGTCTGTTTCGTCTATTTACAAACTATTGTCTAGTTGCTTTGCAACTTTTTGAATTTTAAAGAATGTTTCATTGGTGTATAATAAATGTGCATTGGTTTGGGGGGGCTATACTGTAGTCTCCCCCATCCCATCTCTCTTTCTTGAGAATCTTCAAATTCATCTCTTCCAGTTCCTTCTAAAATATGCAATGGATTGTTATAAGCCACAATGGTCTGTCTATCCCTTCTCAGGAACAGCAGCATGGTTCTGTTTTGGTACCTTCTCTTCAACATGCCTCTAGATCCCCTCTCCTTCTCCCAGACTCTAAGAATTACTTTACTCTCCTCTATGAGAAGGGCTCTAAGAGGGAGCATGCAGTCTTTGGGCTTCTTGTTTTCTGTTGTTAATCTCAAGCCTTTCTAGCACACTAATTACATTTCAGCTGTATCTAATCATTGCCCACATAAACTGGGCCTAGTGCTTTCTGTCACTCTTCTCTATTTACTCCCCACCTCACTATCTCTTTGCTTCCCCCTTGTCTTTCTATCCCTTTTAGTAGTTTGATCTCCTCATGTATCCCTTGCAACATGGCGACTTTTGCAGGTTTAAATCATTTCAGAAAAGGCTTATGAGCAGAATGCTTGCTCCTGTTTCTTGGTGCACACATTGGAGTGGATACCTGCTCAGCCTTCTGCCCCTATTTCTTATTCAGGTGTAAAAGGTTGGAAGTACAAAACATGTTTATGCAGTTGCCACTGTGATTTCCAGTCTTTCTCCTATAGCAGAAGCTACATGTAGAATCTCTAGGGTGAACATACCACTTTTTAAATATCTTGGGTGAATGGCAGAGTTTGGTGGTTGAGTGAAGTAAGGAAGAATTCTCCTGTGACATCAACAGAAACCATGGTGACTTGTCTGTGCTGTTCACCGATTTACTTGTTTTAAGATGTGTTTGTATTTATTCTATATGTCTAAGCATACTACATGTATGCAGTTCCCAAAGAGGACAAAAGAGGGATTAGAGTCCTCTAGAATTTAAGTTATAGACAGTTGTGAGCCACCATGTAGGTACTGGGAATGGAACCATGTCCACTGCAAGAGCAGCAGGCTTTTTAAATTACTGAGCCATCTCTGAAACACCGATTGTTTGTTTGTTTTTATTTAAACACCCTACGCTTGTATTTCCCTGGTCCAGCTGAGGAGATGTCCACGGCTAAGTGGTTTGCTGAGGTCTGAGAATTTTGCCCCAATTAGAGAAAATGTCATGGGTGCAGTTAGCTTTGCCACAGCTCTGAGCTTATCCTTTCCCACTTCCTTCCATCTGCTTCCAGACAACAGGAATGAGGGCAGAAGGGGCCCAGCCATGGCTCACAGTGGGAATGAACAAGTGGCCCTGCAAGGGGCTCAGAGATGTTGGTTTCTCATCTTGCTGACATTTGCCATGGCTCTTGAACTCTTTTTGCTTTTGTCTCGCCAGTTAACAAACCTCGCTTTAGGGTTAGACGTATTTACCTCTGGTGGACTTACCTGCCATTTCCCATCCAGTCAAGATGGCAAATTAGTTCCATTCATTCTGGTTTTCAAGTTTTGTCAATTTACTTGATGGTCAAGAAGAACTTCTGTATGCAGAGATTGCATTTGCCAGGTTTAGCAGGTTATCGGGTTGGGTTGGGTTTCATCTTCATCCATGCTGTCTCTTCTCTTTCCTTTAAAGCTCATGCCCTGTTCTTTAACTTTCTCATTGCTTCCCACCCTCTGTATAGTTTCTGATGTAGTTAAAATGTGCATGACAAAATGTGGCTATGTCTAAATGTCATATCTTAATGTCTTTAGCAGCCTATTGTTCTGCTTCAAGATGAGGCTTTCAAAGCTCTTGTTAGACTTCAGTTACCCTTTGGATTAAATTTTACTAATATGTCAGGTGGTGTTGCAGTTTGTGTTGTCAATTTGGCAAAAATCTGGTATCCCCTGGGAGATGGGCCTCTGGGGTGCCTAGAGGAGATTGTCTTAATTACCTTAACTGGTGTGTGTGTGTGTGTGTGTGTGTGTGTGTGTGTGTGTGTGTGAAGTTCCAGTAGATCTCAGCTAATTATTCTCTTCTAAGAAGGGTTTTGAAAAAAAAAGCAACTAAATAGGCACATTAATTATTACCTCCTGCATTTTACCCTCAAAATGTTGGGCGGTGTCCCCATGGCATAGACTAGGTACACTGCAAGCAAGTCTCCTTGATTTCATTTATTGGATCAATAAATAAATGCATTCAGAATCCTAGGATGAAGCACTCACTCCGGGACTAAATGGACAGAGCAGATGAACTTCTCCATATCTGCACTAATTTTGAAGCCAGGGAGAAATGTCTGACCATTCCTCTAGATCCCTCTAGTCAAGAAAGATTCAAAGCACTTAGAATAGCTTAAGAATTTAGATTAAACCGTAGCAACGATGTCAGACCTCCCTCGGGCATTTAGACTGTTGACAAGCAACATGAATAAGTTTATAAACAATCCTTATAAAATGAAAAGTTCTAAAACAATATGAGGGGAGGGGGGGACGTGAGAGTACTGGGAACAGATGTTAACATAATTCTTAGAAAATAGAACAAGGGAGGGGTGGATAGTAAAGAAATCAAAACAACCAGAGTAAAAACAAATGTTGACATTGTCGCAACAGAAATAATAACACCAGGATCTTGTATAACATTACAGCGAGCCATGTTTCATTCCAAGATTATATGGCTCTCCATTACCATACGTCTTCATCATCAACTACACCTCTGTCCCCATCCTCTCTGAGCCCATCTCCACCCAGTCCCCATCTTCATCCTCATCACCATCCCCATCCTCATGTCCATCCTCATCTCCATTTTCATTCCCACTTCCTCTCACCCCCATCCCCATGAAACAATGTACAGGAACATGATGTTATAGAGGAAGCAACAAATGAACTAGGCCAGAGTTAAATCAACCTCCTTCTCTTCAACATATAGAGGGAAAATCCAAACACATTTCAAGGGAGAATGACAGAGAGGTGCGTTCATCGTGCTGAGAGTAGGGAGACTGTGGAAGGGAGTAGTCTGGAAGAGATGGCATGGTTCAAGAAAACTGTTGGAGAAAAGACAATTTTATAATGACTTTGTGCTGTTTTCTGTGGAGTGTGTTGTCCCATGTTCTCACAAAATGTGGGAAAAAAGGAGATATGGTATGCTTGATTTGATTAAAGTGTGAGGACCCCAAAGAGAGAATACCCTGGTTCAAACATGGGTGCTTCCTTCTACAAACTAACTTTACCTTCATTGTTTGGGATTAAAGGTATGTGCTAAGGGCTGAGCCACACCACAACTAGAAGCAGGTTTCTTCAGAGTTTTGGCATTCACTGTGTAATCAAATATCCTGCAACACAAGTGAACTGAACAGTACTCATCTCCATTCTTCACTCTGTTCATTGAACTCTTCTCAGAAATGCCTCAAAGACCAACTCAGATCTGGGCATCCTTCAGCCCAGTGAAGTTGACATATAAAACTAAGCACCAAAATACTAAAAAGAATCTTTGAAAATATCTAAACAAGTGCAAATTAGAAGAAGAAGAAGAAGAAGAAGAAGAAGAAGAAGAAGAAGAAGAAGAAGAAGAAGAAGAAGAAGAAGAAGAAGAAGAAGAAGAAGAAGAAGAAGAAACCTACTAAATAGCTTACAGTTCCATTGTGTCCATGCCTCTGCTCGAATCTGCTTGAGCACTGGAGCTAGGATTTTTTTTTCTGGTGTCTGTTTTGACTGTGTGTTTGCTTAAGTTCTTATCTAGAAACAGAGTGTGTTAGTGTGTACTCATGGTCCATAATGCATGGAAGGCTGAGAAAGGAGCATCACTTAAGCCCAGGAGTTCATTAGTTCAAAGTCTGGGTAACAGAGCAAGGCCTGTCACCTCAACAGCAGCAGCAGCAACAACAACAAGGTAGTCTTTATTAAGAAATGAAAGGATTACCAAACTTTTCCAGACATGGTTAAAGCAGGTTGGGGCTTCAAACACTAACATTCACTATAATTCGTGAAGAGATAAGGAAGAGTTAAGGAGAAGGAGAGAGAGAGAGGCATAGCCAGAGACAGAGAGACAGACAGAGACAGAAACACAGAGAGACAGAGAGAGAATATCAGATTTGATTCATCCCTCTCCTTGGAATTCAAATCCTCATCGAAGCTTTAACAGGAAACAGAGCAAACAAAAGACTGGAAGTACAGTTGGTCTTCTGCATTTGTGTCTACATCCACATGTTCAGAGAGCTGCAGAGTGAAAATGGAAAACATTTTCATGTAGCTATCATGAGCAGATGTTTTATTCTTTCCCATGGAGTCTGGACAATATGGTGCAATGACTACCTGGACTTTATATTGCGTTGGGTATTATCAGTGCTCTGGAGATTATTAATATCTTCAGGAGATGTGTGCAGGTTGGCTGTGAATAATAAGTCATTTTATATAAAGTGTTTGAACATCCATTGGATTTTTGATTTCTTTGTAGCCAACTTGATTGGATTGAATGGTGCCTACACGATAGCGAATGTGTTACCTCTGGGTGTGTTTTTGAGGGGTTTCTGGAGCAGATTAGATCAAACACATAATGAATGGTGTTTTATCCTTTGACAGATCAAGATCTAATAGACTGTTAGGAGGTGGTGGAACTGGGACAAGTGAGGCCTGGCTGGAGGGAGAGATTGCTGGGAGTGTATTCTCTGGTGATACATGGTGCCTAGTCCCTTGTTGCTAATGTTCCACTCTGTTCACTCTGTCTTTCATGATGTGATTTTCTCCATCATGTGTTCCCATCAGAATGGACTGAAGCTTCGGGAACTGTGAGCAAAGTCTGTACTTTTCCCTTCAGTTTCTTCCACTGGCTCTTTTGTTATGGCCACAAGAAGCTGTGGCTAATACGACATTGGTAGATGATCCTAGACCTGATCTTCCTCAGATCCCAAGGGGAAAATAGGTCAATAGATCAGGAGACCATCCAGAACCAATTATGGCAACAACATAATAGACTGTGTGGGCTAACATACCAGCAGAAAGTACAAAAATGATGTCCCAGAGTATGAGAGGGGATTGGACCTGTGTTATGGATACCCAGACTAGACTATCTATCCCAGATGTAGACCACTGTAGGTTCACGAGCAGTTATGGACCCAGATCTCTCACTGTCTAGAAAATCCAAAGGAAGATATTTCTGCCTTTCTTTGTGTTCTATTTCTGTGAAAAGACACCACGACCATAGTAACTCTCATAAAAGAAAACACTTAGTGCATGGGGATTTCTTACAGATTCAGCGTTTAGTCCATTACTATTACTGAGGAAAGCATGGTGGCATGAAGGCAGACACAGTGCTAGAGGAGGAGCAGAGGCTTCTATGTCTGGATCTGCAGGCAGCAGGAAAAGAGACACAGTCTGACTTGGGCTCTTGAACCCCAAAGCCCACCCCTAGTAACACATGTCCTTCAACAAGGACACACCTCCTAATAGTGGCACCCACTCTGAGCCTATGGGGGCCATTTTCATTCAAACCACCACATTTTACTCCCTGCCCCCCCCCATAGGCTTGTAGCCCTATCATAATGCAAAACTTCACTCAGTCCAACTTTAAAAATCCCATCCACAGTCTACCAGAGTCTCAACTCCGTTTAAAAGTCCAAATTTCAAAGTCTCTTCTGAGACTCATGGGAATCTCTTAACTGAAACCCTCTGTTATATCAAAATGAAAAAGCAAATGGCATACAGTAGCATAGCAGATACATTGCCATTCCAAAAGGGAGGAAAGGGAGCACAGTGAAGAAAGGCTGGACAAAGCAAGACCAAAACCTCCAAACTCTGCATCATCTCCATGTCTGATGTTAAAGTGCCCTGCAGATTTCTGACTCCTTTCCCTTTGTGTTGACTGCAACACACTTCTCTCTGTTGGGCCAGTTTTATTCCCTGTTAACAGCTCTTCTTGGCAGGTATCCCGCAACTTTGGCACCTCAACATCTTGGAGTCTCCAAGGCCATCTAGGCTTTACCTTCACATCCTTTGCCAAAATATCACAAGAACAGCCTCTAGACCACATACTAACGTTCTTCTCCTTTGAAACCTCTTGAACTGGGCCCTCACCTTTCAAATCACACTCAGCACCACTGTTTTTCATGCTCCTACTAGTATGACCCATGAAGCCCCACTTAAAACATTCAACTGGTTTCCTAATCCAAAGTCCAAAAACATGGCAAACATTATGCTAAGGGAGCAAAAAGTGATGAAGGATGCCATCTATTGTCAACACAAAGAGGCTATCTAACTTCTTAGGCAAAATCAGGAGCAGTAGAAAGTCAAGAATTAATTGTGGGTGCCCACATAAGAATGGTAGTATGTGAAGAATTCATTACACCTGTTTGACCATGCTAAACATGTTAGTGCATTCTACATTATTACAATATGATATGGGAGGCAGTTACCTCTACAAAGGAGATAGTAGAGCACGTGGTTCAGGACGTTCAAAGTCCAATAAGCATGGTACCACTTCTGAGAGCATCCTCCCTTGGCTGTCATCTGATGGTCCATGTGGAGGTATCATGTGTGTCTTAGTCAGGGTTTCTATTCCTGCACGAAACATCGTGACCAAGAAGCAGGTTGGGGAGGAAAGGGTTTATTACACTTTCACATTGCTGTTCATCACCGAAACAAATCAGAACAGGAACTCATGCAGGTTGGAACTTGGAAGCAGGAGCTGGTGCGGAAGCCATGGAGGAGTGCTGCCTACTAGCTTGCTTCCCCTGGCTTGCTCAGCCTGCTTGCTTATTGAGCCCAAGACTACCAGCCCAAGGAAGGCACCACCCACAATTGGCCCTCCCACAGTTCATCTCTAATTGAAATTGCCTTACAGATGGATCTCATGGAGGCATTTCCTCAAGGGAGGCTCCTTTCTCTGTGGTAAATTCAGCTTGTGTCAAGTGGACACACAAAACAATCCAGTATAATGTGGTATCCTGAACTTTGGGAAGGAGATGTCTGGGACCCTCATCATAAGAAACATCTGTTGACAACTAATGAGATTCCATGAAACATGCCTTAAGCCCCTCACCTCCTAAAGTCTAGCAGTATTTCCCAGTATCTCCCAGTTCCAGCCCTCAGGGAACCAAGCTCCAATAATGAACTTTAGGGATCAAACTGGATTTAAATAATAGCACTCAGAGGAAAGTGATAATGAGTGAAGGTAAAGAATTCCTGAAACATAAAAAAAGAAACATAGAACACCTAGGTGTGGTGTCCTAGAGCTTAGGAGGCCAAGAGGATGATTGTGAACCCAAGGCCCTCCCCAGTGAATCTGAAGCTATCCTAGGCTACATAGTGAGAGCTTGCTTCAGCCCAATCCCTTCCAAAAGAAAGATGAAAAGAAGAAAGCAGTATTTTCATTTACCATTTATTGATGTTAAGAAGTGCATTTGCTCCTCAAGTAAACAGACAATGGAAAGGTTTATTACATGCTTAAAGAAAGTTCTGGAATGATCTGTGTCGGCTAAAGATGTGAAACATGGATTGGGCCAATATATCACTTGGTACCTTGTTTAGAAAGAGTTGATAAGCTCCTGGGCAGAAGTTTTAAAAGTCACTAAGGTACATGAAGAAACAAACAAAAGAAAGAAAGAAAGACAGAAGGAAAGACAGACAGAAGGAAAGAACGAAAAAAGAAAAAAATCTGGGTAATGGATTAAGAAGAGGATATAGATCTTTGAAAGTCCAGAAGGAACAACTGTTTCTGGCCACATTACAATATAGCAGGTGGTAGCCTGTCTAAAGTAATAAGAAAAAAGGATTCATGGACCAGGCTTGCTCTCATGGGAACCGCTTCACTCTGTAAGACCAGCACTAACCCCCTCCAAGAGTGGGGCTCCCAGTGACCTAACTGACTCCCTCTAGGCTACCCTCCTTGACTTGGTACCAAATTTCCAGAAAACACCTTTCATCACATATATGCCTAAAGCCATGTCTAAATCATAGCAAACTAAAACAGGGAAAAGAATGGTTAAAAGAGAGCAAGAAAAAAATTATTCATTTCATTCTTTACATCAGCTTATCTTGTTTGTCCTCAGCATGATCAGTTTAATATTAGCACACTCAAATTAAATTAGAAACAGATGCTCCTGAGTAGTCGCTTAGACTAAGGGGTGAGTCTCCCGAGCATCCTTAGCTCCAATGCCAAGTAGATGGTATCACTAAAAGGAAGAGAAGGTGAATCTTCCAGGGACCAGCTGATACTACCCCTTGGCCAAGACAGACAACCAAGGCAACTGTGTCTATAGACCTTGGGAAGA
This sequence comes from Mus musculus, assembly GCF_000001635.26. NCBI lineage: Eukaryota > Metazoa > Chordata > Mammalia > Rodentia > Muridae > Mus > Mus musculus. The sequence goes on from NC_000077.6 coordinate 65,469,732, forward strand.
GATGGAGGTTTGGAAGTTGGATCCCTTGTGCTCATCTCTCTCCTAGTAATGTCTCTCATTGACCAAGCCCAGCTGGAGTGTAAGCCCACCAAATATAAGTGTGGGATTCAGCGGGGTCAGCCTCCAAAGGCACAGAGGCAGAAAAGAAAAGAGAATGAATCCAGAGGTCGAGTGGAGGGCGCTGGATACAGCTGGGCACATACTACTACACACTCTGCTGCCAAACAGACCACATGCTGGAGCAGGGGCCATCCAGAATGGACGGTACCTTCCACACACTGCATTCCTGTGTGCTTTTCCCAAAACCAGTACAGCAGCCCAACAGCTGCACTTGGGTGGCCAACACAGTACCTGAAAAGAATTTGTTTTTCCAATTTTCCAAAGAAATTAAGAAATTTCCATCATCCTCCCAAAGGCTGTGATGTCAGACTGTTTGAGTCTCAGCTAAGCTACTTCAAACACTGTCACATAGTTCTGTAAACTTGAGCTATGGGGGTTCTGCCTTCCCCGGTTCAATATACAGTGCAGAGGCAAAGGCTGTGTCTATATGTCATGGATGTTCTGGTCACAAGAAACAGCACCGCACAGCTGAGAGACAAGCCAACGGGCCCTGCCAGACCATGCTGACCTCATTGTGCAATGCTGGCTTTGAGGGATTTTGTTTTAAAACCTGAGTATTTGTACAGTTTGCATTCTTTCAGAAGTGATAGATTCTATCAGCTTTCAAGAGCTCTCATTTGCTTTATCTTTCTTGCTAAGAGAAGCCAGGCTGCCTGGCTGGAAGGACCAAGAGGACTTGGCTTAGCTCAGCCATACCTGTTGTTATTAAACACGGAGCAGAATTATTTTAAGTTCAGTTTTATATTAAACATAATAATTTTTGCTCTGTCTGGATTCCTGAGAGTCCTTTGGACAGTGTAATTTGTTTAATTGTTCTGATGCTCCCCGAAACCTTGAAATCCCTTCTCTGGACTGAGGGAGTTATTAGTAAGAGGCTTTGGCAGGATGGAAAGAACGGGAAGGAAATGTCAACAAGATTCTGGCCCCCTTGGTGAGGGATAGAGACCAGGTTTCTTGGAAAATCCACAGACTGGATTTAGGAAAATGAGGGACCCTCTTCCCTGTCATTTGGAGCCCAGTAGTTTGGAGAGAACTGTAAAAACTGTCCTTTTATAGTTTGTACCGTAATGCACAGGAGCCTGAATACTGTACCATGGAGAAGAGACCCGCAGGTCTCACCTACAGTGTGACCCTGGGCCACCTTCTCCGAGTGTGCTGTTCATCTATCTTCCTGCTGCCCAGCAAGCATGATGTGGATATCATAGGTTCACACTGAAGGAGGCAAGACCCCTTAGAGGCAGTGTTAGAAACTGGGTAGGAGTGTGGCACTGCTGCCACACTGAAGCATAGAGCCTGGAGCTCCCCTTATTGAACAGGGTACTGGTACAGGAAAGAACAAATCAAAAGATGCCTGACCATTTCCTGAAAAATGGCTTGAGAACCTCAGAGAAGGTGATTCAAATAAGGCACAGTAGGCATCAGAGCGATGCCTGTGTAGGGACAGCTCAGCAAATGTCACCCTAACTCACTCTTCTATCTACAAAAAAAAAAAAAAAAAAAAAAAAACTCAACCTGCAGTCATTCAGTGCTGGAGATCTTATGAAGCCTGGCTTGTTCCAACTGAATCTTGAAATGCGCTCTATTAACATGTTGTGTAGAAGTCTTTGATTAAGGAGCAAAATGGGCACGTGATTATTTTCTCTAAATCCATAGAGAACAGAGCCCAGTTTAAATAGGCAGCTTCTCGCCTCTCTCTCAGCCTGCATTAGTATATCATTGTTGCCCAAAGACCCTAGTCCAGTGCTAGGATTCCGTCTTTGTGTTGTAGGTTCTGTGAGGTTAGACAGATAGTTAGCACATACATTCCTCATCACAGAAGTCTGTGGTACAGACTTCCTTGGATTCTGACATGGCTCCATTGAGAGATGCTAACAGTCCGTGATTTAGCCCATCCAATGCAGCCGAAAGATCCCCGTGGACTATGTTTGATCTTGTGCAAAAACCAAACTACTTACCCAGGTTGGCTGATGTCAGGAAAGCATCTCTTCCAGACACTTGCCTCCCCAGCCCCCTTCCAGCGCTATCAGAGCTCCCTCCTTCATACTACATGGCAGTCATCACAAAGACAGCACGAACCTGGAAATTTAAGGAAGTCATAAAGTACAGCAAAGCCAGTGTGCTTGTTAACCTTACTTTCCAATGACCGCTTGTGTACACCACTTCAGAGGAAAATAATGAGCATGAAATTCAATTATACAGACACCCGCTTAGCCATCTCAACCAGAACTGTGTCCCTAATCTTTTATTTTGAAGATAAAGTGAAAATCTAAAGCTACTTTCCTTATGATGGCATTCATTCCCTTTGTAACTTAGCCAAGAGAATTCCCTTCAACCTAAGGCCCTAAACTTCAAAGTCAGCTCCCTCTTAGCTGCTGTCTGGGTTTCTGAACTTGAATTTATGTTGTCTTTACTGGAAGAGAGGTAGACCAAGCTTAACCCACCAACAAGACCTCAGGACCCTGGCCCTAGAAAGGGAGCCACTCAGAGCCCTGGAGTACAAGTGGCTAAGTCTCCCAGAGACTACTGCTGGAAAGAACGATGTTCCTTCACTACTGACATGTGAGTTGGGGACCCTTAGTCCAGGTTATAATGCACTTCAGGCTTATATACTAAGCCTAGTGATCAAGAGCAGCATCATACATGGCTTTTGTGAGTGTCCTCTTTGGTCTGCCTTGCACACCTTCTTGCCTGTGTATGGAAACAGCTGAGTTGAATAGATGGGGCAGCATTAAGCACAAGTCTTGTTCCTAGACATTGCTATTACAAGTTTACTGAATGGACTCTCTACAATTTTTCATTTTTTAATTTTATATGCACTGTGCAAATTGATAGACTGCATGTGACATTTTCATAACTATAGATCATACACTTTGATCATTTTCAACCCTTGCTACTTGTTCTTGCTTCCCTCCCTGAAGGCCCTCTTCCTCTTCTCCTTTCTAGTTACACACACACACACACACACACACACACACACACACACAAACACACACACAAAAACTTAGATTGTGAATATGAAAACATGGGATATTTGTCTTTAAAATATCAGATATAGAATCTGACAAATTTTGTTTAAAATGATCTCTAGTTTCATCCATTGTCCAATAAATGACTTAATATCATTTTTCTTTATGACTGATAAAGCTCCATCATGTGTGTTTGTGTATATGTGTGTATATATGTATACATGTATGCATTCATGTATATACATGTATGTGCATAAATATATATGTATCACATTCTCTTTATCTGTTCATTTGTTGATTGGCACTTAAACTGATTCCAAAACTCAGCCATTGTTTCACTGTTCCTCTATATCCTCTCATTTTCTCTCATCCATATAGGGGCATCTACAACACAGAGCTGCCATGGACCTAAAGTATAATTTGGTGCTTTTCAGAATCATCCTGTATCTTTCAATGAAAGCATAACATTGAAAGTATGACACTTCCTGCTCTTAGCTTGCATAACTCATGTTTTCAAATGAAAAGATTTGCAAGGATCACAGAGTCTGTAACTCTTCCCATGATGGAGGTAGAGATGGGCTGCTGTTGGTGACAGAAAAATGGTGGATGACCTTCCCTCCTGGCTGGACATGTTCACTTGTCAAAGTCTTCCCCTTCATCCAAGGCCCATCGGTGATGCCCACAGAATGTTGTTCCCACCCTCTCAATGGAGTTCAGACTTGTCAGTGCATACTACTGTATATCTGCCAGGGCAAGATAATTTTCCACTTTGGATGGACATAGAAAGTCATGATGTCATAGAAGCTGCGTTACCAAGAACTGGGGAATGCCAGGTGATGCGAAAATAACCATACAAAAGGTTTTAAATGGTTTTTAAATATTAGAAATGGTAATGAGTGAGTGGAACAGGGGGAAACTATGCATGGGATGGCAAGCTCAGGTTCTGCAAGCCAAAGACTAAGAAAGACAGCTGTGCTGAGATTCTAGACAAGGTCTTCCGGGACCGGGAAGAACAATTAGACTTGGTGCCCTTGAGGAACATGCACAAGGGAGAGAAGGTGGGTCTTCAGAGCTCAAGTCAAGGAAGCTACAAGGGTCCTTTCCAAGGTCCTCTTTGTTTCTTTCTCCCTGACTGCTGCATAAGCATTTTAAATATCCCTGGCACCTTGACAAAGTCTTGGCATGAACTTTGTTTTCTTCCTCCAACTTTATATATTGAATGCCTGACCCCAGTGTAAGATGCTTGGAAAATGGGGCCTTGGGTGGTAATTAGTGTTAGATGTGTCATGGCCTCGTGGAATTGGTGCCATAAGAGATACCATAGACACTCTGTCCATTCTTTTTCCATCATGAAAGGACACAGAAAGGTCAGTGCATAGGTGTCATGAGAAGCCTCAGAACAAAACCTACTTGCCCAGTACTTTGATCAATCACTCTGTAGCTTCTGCAAATGCTGGGAAATAAAGTTTTTGTCCCACCCCTCAACCCTAGTCTAGGGTATTATGCCACAGCAACCCAAGCTGACTGACAGTCTACTAAGTCTAACCTCAGAAGAGGAGCTGCAAATAGCCTTTCAATGAAATAGTGGTAGAGAAAGGAGACGTGCCACTGCCCCTCAGCCTTTGGTGGCTCATCTAAGCCAGTGTAAACAGGACCTCGACTTCCTCTCTCAGCATTTAACCAGGTATTTTCAGAAATCTTGATAATCCCACAGAAATCCAAAACATTCAGTTCCACGTTCTTTCACCCTAGGCTCCCGTGGCTTTTGCCATTATCCCCAAAGTTAAGACGTCAAGGGCAATAGTCACCTTCTGGTCCCAAAGCTAAAGACACTTAAGATGCCCACATAGAGCTGTGGTCTTCACAGTTTCCCACAAGTTACATGCAGGGATGAAGGAAAAATAAAAAACATTTCCTCCATTCTGGGACTTTCTGCTTGGACTCTTAAGAAACGTTCCTCCTGCCTCGGCTCTCACTGAATCTTCTAAGGAAATGGACTCTGCAGCTTCCCTTTGCATTCCTATGTTTCCTGAGCTTATGCACACCCAAGATTTATGTCAAGCAATCAGGCATCTGTGGTAATCCACTCATCCCTACAATCGCTCGCGTCTTCTATGGCCATTTCACAAGGTCACACCAGAGCTTGAATTAATGACCTAACACATCTCAGTCTTGGACTCTGTTCATACCTAGCCATGGAGTATAGGAGATTTCATTTATTTACTGACGTATTTATTTAGTGTTCATGGGAAAAGCCACATGGAAGATGAGAAGAAAGTGATTCTGTCCCTTGCAGGAAAAGGCATGTGTATGAGTAGGTGTGTGCATGTGTGTATGTGTATATTTGTGTATGAATGCATGTGTGCATGTGTGAGTGTATTTGCATGTGTGTCTGAGTAAGTGTGTGTGAGCATACATATGTGTGTCTGAGTGAGTGTGTGTGTGTGTGTGTGTGTACATGCACCTCAGTTCTCTGGGGTTGGAATCAAGATCTATGTCCGCATTGCGCTGCTGCCAGTAGACGCTTGACTCGCACCCCTACGCGTGACATCTGTTTGTTCAAATGTCACACAATTCATGTTCAGTGTGGGATCGCGGTGGTGCTGTGACACTGAGCAGCTGAGGACTCCCAAGCTTGGCAGACTCCCCGGCGTGTTGCACTGTGGCAGACAGCCAAGGTACTGCAGGCTTAGAGCTCCATCCACACGGTACAGGCAAGTGCTCCCACAGACCAGACCAGGTGAGGCAAACAGTGAGCCAGCCATGTTCCTCTTATGTAATCCTGCCCCCCCATGGACACAGTCTTGTTCTGGGCTCTTGATTTCTTTCATGTGGTTCCGTGCACTAAGAAGATTAAATCAGTTCCAATAGGTACTGGTTTAATGGAGATGATAAACTTTTATTGAACTTGAGCACATTAAAATGAAATGTAAGCATAGGTGATTTTGGCGTTTGCCTAGGGTCTCTTCCAATCTGAACAAAGCCAGCTTGCCTTCTCTGGAAAATAACAGCTCCAAGCCGGGCTCACTTTATGTGCTTAATTAAAATCTATTTTCGTGGTATAAAAAGAAGCAGAGCGATGTAACAACCCTTTGCTTCTTTAGCTATCCAAAGAAAGTATGCTTTCTGCTCCAAAGGCGGACAAGTGTCCTCTTCCAAACAGACGCTCTCTTTCCTGCAAAGTGCAGGTACCCGGCTGTTTTACAGCAGCGCGTCTGCTAATCTGTGATCTGTTTTGTCTGTGAATGGGATTATCGTGGTGGTTTATTGAACAAGAGCCAAAAACGATATTAAGTAAACTGTTTATGCAAAGCCACCAGGCTGCAAACTCCAAACTCAGGCTCGTTGCAGGTTTTAATCAAAATAAACTTTATTATAGGTTCAACTGGACAGTTAAACCTTCCAGGGTCTATTCAACTTGCTGAATGTATAAAACACGAGACCACAGCTCTCCGCAGAAATTATGAAACTGTAAATATCGTGGTTAACCTCAGAAGGGTGCCTTTCTCTGCAGCTCTCTGGAGCTCTCTTGCTCGGCTTTCGGTCAGCCGGATGTCAGCCAGGCTCCTGGGCCAGGCGCCTGTCACTGTCTCTGCCAGTCCTGTGAGTCAAGGGGGGAGGTTTGGCACTCTAGCACAGCAGGGGGTAGCCATGGAGCCTGTCACTAACCCAGAGCCCAGTTCTTTGGAACAACATCTTTATGTCTCTTGGGGCTGGCAGGGATATACCCGGACTCTTTGACCCATATAGTGGTCCCCAGTTCCAAAGGGTCCAAATGGATTTTTATTAATGTCTGCTCTTGCCCTTGGTGAATCTTAAATTCTATTCTGGGGCCAAAACATTTCACAAGCAGTCTTTGATCTGGGTGAAAACAGACAAGAGACCAAAGGAATAGAAAGTCAATCCGGGAAGCCGAACATGAATACATTGTTTTGTCTCCTCATGGGTTCTGTAGCAGAAGACCAGCGGGTTCCAGTTTGCATTCACTGTGCCCAGGAAAGTGATGGAAAAAGTCTTTTCTCCAGGGCTTCACAAAGGAAAAGAATAGGTCCACCCAATTCATTTTCCTACAATTGTCTTCTGTGGTTCTATCCTTTTGACATCTCTCCAATCATCTCTTCACCTCATTGGTCTCATTCATTCACTCACTCATTCATTCATTCATTCATTCATCAACAGCTGCTCTGTGGCCACATGGTGAATGGCAGTTATAATACTTTGCGTGTGGCTCAGAAAAGGCTCTGTGCCTGGTAGGACAGGAGGGCATCTTTTGGCACCACCTTCCAGGTCTTCCTGGTTCCTAAACCTCCAGATGCTAAAGACTCTTCAGACTCAGCCAGAGACCTCTCCTTCCTCTGTTTTCTCCCCCTAAGCAATGTTCTCCAGTCTTGGATCTCTGAGCACTTTTAGGTTACGACTCCATTTTGCTGTCTCTAACCTTGACCTGAAAGGATCAGATATGACACAGAACTGGGAATAGCTCCTTTTCTCACCATCTGGAATGCAAATCCCAAAGACTAAACTCCTATCAGTGGCCTGAGCCTCCACCTATAACAAAACACAACACCAAAAAAGAACACACTAAACTCAAAGCAACAGAACAATGGGACACTAGAAGCAGAGCGAATCCCAATTAGATATAAAACTTTTAAAAGCTTTAGTAGAGAAGATGAATGAGATCAAAAGCTGGAAATTTGAAAAGATCAAAGAAAATTTTTGTGGTTGTAGCCAGACCTCATCGCGGAGGAAGTAAAGGGATTCACAAATTAACATTGGGAATGAGAAATGGCACGCATGAGGCGTCACTAAAATATGAAGACATGAAAGGACTATGTAGTCAGAGGGCTGTTATAAATGAGTTATGATCATTCAGACACCTTAGAAGAAAAGGTCAGATTCCTCAGAAGACACACAACCAATAAGCATTCAAGGAAAAAGTCGATAACCTGAATACACAATCCCTCTTCTACCTTAAAAAACTGAAAACGGACTTTGTATATAAAACCTTCTATTAAAGAAAATATCAGCTCTGAAACCAGTGAAAATTTCCAAATGTGAATAAAAATTAAATCACGTGGACAAATTCGTGTGTGTGTGTGTGTGTGTGTGTACACATGCGCTCATGCGCTCGCATGTACACGTGCACATGTACTCACATGTTCATGTGTGCAGTTTGTCTGTGGACCGGTGCACATGCATGTGTGTACTTAGGTGTCATCCTCAAGAATGCTGCCTATCCACCTTGTTTGACACAGGGTCTCTCCCTCACCTGAAATGACCACTTCTGCTGGACTGGTAGTCCAGTGATTCCAGGACCCTCTTGTCTTTCACTTGCCAGCAATGGGATTTCAAGTGGGACGACCACACCTGGCATTTTTACATGGGTTCTGGGAATCAAACACAGTCAGGTCCTCATGCTTTCCAGGCCAGGCTGGAGCCCAAGTTTGGACAAATTCCTAAGGAAAACTGATATCATTCTATGAACTTAGCATTTCTTAGACAGCAAACCTAGACAAAGATATAAGAAAATCATACAGATGCACATTTTCTAAACAAAATTCTTCTCCTATGTGGTTAATTTTATCTAACTGGTTCTTTTTTTTTTTTTCATTTTACAAGTCTCAACATAAGTATCATTTCATCTTCACATATAACACTTCCAAACTCTTCATCTCTCAACTGGATATTGTGGCTCTCAGTGCAATCTCCATTCCCAGAAAGGTGAAAGGAAAATCTTGAGTTCAAGGTCAGCCTGAGTTGTATACTAGCATACTGTTCCAAAAAGAAGGAGGAGGGGGAGGAGGAAGAGAAGTAGATGATGAAGAAGAAGGAGGAGGAGAAAAGGAGGAGGAGGGGAGGAAGAGGAGAAGGGGAAGAGAAGGAGGAGGAGCAGGAGGAGGAGAAGGAGAAGGAAGAGGAGAAGGAGGAGGAGGAGGAGGAGGAGGAGGAGGAGGAGAAGGAGGAGGAGGAGGAGGAGGAGGAGGAGGAGGAGAAGGAGAAGGAGAAGGAGAAGAAGAAGAAGAAGAAGAAGAAGAAGAAGAAGAAGAAGAAGAAGAAGAAGAAGAAGAAGAAGAAGACAACGATGACTGTTAGGGCTGTGTATTGCATTCGAGGCACCTCCACATGCATGCTTCTCATTGTGTTTGCCTGTCTTACCCTAGAGCATGCATGCTCCAGAAGGACAGGATATACTCTTGGTTGTTCAGAGTATCTGTCAAAAGGACATTCTCAGAAAGGTTCATTTCTGAACCAGGGAATGAGAGCAATGACTGTGAGAAAACAGAAGGGGTTTTCATAAGAAGTAGGATGCAGATGCTCGAGGTTGGAGAACTGGTTCTAAAATGGCAAAGGGTGAATAGGGGTCTCTGATGCCAATGGGCCTTTGAAGGGTCAGGTTCATTCTAGGTAAATTTTAAGAAGTGTGTCTGTTTAGATAACCACTACTACTTTAAAAACCTATGTCATCTTTTATAGAATTAAGACTATAAGTATCTTTCAGAGGCTGATGTAAGACCTAATGTCATTTGGAAGCTGAGACGTTGGGAGCTGATCGGCTCCTCGCTCACAACTGGCACTGATGTTCTTATAGGGTGTGGCCAAAGGGAACTCCTCAGTGTCTTCCATCACATAGAGACACAGCAAAAATACAGCCACCTATGAACCAAAAGTGGGTCCTTGCCAGACAGACCAAGGGTCTCTGCCTTGATCTTGCACTCCCAGGCTTCTAAACTGTAAGAATGTTTATTTAACCACCCAGTTAGTGACATTTTTGTTATGGAAACCCAAATGAATTAAGACAACATGTTTGGGAGATCATGAGAAATTTGAATAATTTAGGAGTAGAGCAGGAAAAAAAAAATAGAAGTCAAAACTGAAAATGCACATTAGCATCCGGCTTTTCTGGAATGTTAAATCTGTAGACCCCAGAAAGCCAAAAGGGACCTAGAAGCAAAGGTATTATGGGGAGCCTGGTGGGGGTACCGTACAGTTTACAAGAATACCTCGAGTGACTTTAAAGGAGGATGAACATGGGGAAGGTTAGGCCCAGGGGAAAGAATTAGATTTTTTCCAGTCACCATAGACTCCATGAACCATGAAAGGGAAAGACTTAAATTCTTACTAGCACCCAAAACCCTCCTCACCTTCACCCACTGCCAGAGCTGAGGATGCAAATGAGAATGGGAGGAGGGGGGCGGGGAGATCTTTATCAAGGAGAAGAGGACAAATCAAAATAGCAGATCAGGAAAACATTGGAAGGGTCGTGAACTTTTGGTATAATTTTTCATACCCAGAGGTTACTGATGAGAACCATGGAGAACTTCAATCCTCTGATTAAGTAGGAATAGAAAGGGGTGAAATGTTTAAAATCCCCAAGGCTACCAAGACACAAAACAAGAGAATTGGCAGCAGAGGCTGGAGTAGTCGAGACCAGTGGAAGAGCATGTGGATAAACTGGTTAGCAAGGACTTAGCACTGGAACTCAGTCACTATGGGGTTGAAGGTCTTCAGGCTTTCTTAGCAACTCTGTTCAACAGAGATGTTTCATAGTGACTGACTGGACAGGCAGCTAACTGACCAACTGGGAGTGGAGATAACTGGACATTATAGAGTAGTAGAGAAAAATAGGGAACGGATGAAGTCCTAGTAACAAATAAATAAAAACAAGCTGTTGCTGTCATTGACTCCCAATGGGCCCTCTGTGGAGACTGAAGCTCTGGGAGTCTCTGTGTGCACCTATTCCAGTCAGGAGTTTCCCCATCCTTCATGCTTCAGTCACCATTGCTGTTTCTAACGAGCCACCATCAGGAAGAGCCACGCACTTAGCAGTGAGCGAAAACTCACAGGTGAAGCTGGATAAAAGCATGTTACTGGCCCGGACTGATTTAGTGGATCTGGAAGAGAGTCTGACACGTGAATTTTAAATAAGTTCTTCAGGTTTTATTGATGTGCTGCCAAGTTTGAGAATCACTAATACAGATCACCGCCTTGTCCAAACAGAGATTTTGCACAGGCCCAGAAAACTAAGTGTTTGAAAATATCGTCTGTTTTTTCGTCACAATAGATCTGTGAGAAGAAACACGATCCTTAATGCCTATCTTGCCTGTATAATTTTAAAAACATGTAGTGCCCTTATCTAAGTGAAAGATCATGACAAACAGCTATATGAAAGTCACTAAAGAATTCTTCTCAATTTCCTCTAACCCTTTAAAACTGGGAAAGATGATCTTCAAGAGAAAGCTTTGTGCGACTTGGAGAGGATAGGAAGGGCTTGGAGGAAGCATAAGACACCATGTCCAGAGTCTGCTCTAGAGACAAGGGGGAAGGTCCCTAGGGGGAAGAGATGTTGCCATGTTGAAGTTAGTGACTCTTCAAGGAGACAAGGGTGGGTAGGGCTTCCAAGCCTGGTGAGAGGGGCTGAAATGCTACCCCTGCAGGGGTTCAACTTATTTTCTGTGTGGGGGACTGTAGTAGTCCTAAGCCAGAAGAAAAGAAAGTTCTGTTGGCAGAATGAAGCCCTTCCTTCATCTCGGGGGTGGTGGTGGTCCCTACATAGATGTGACCATGTGATGCTCTCCTGGGGAGCATTGTGGCACAGCTATTTTATAGTATGTAAACGACAGGAATTGTTTTCTCTTGGTTCTGGAGGCTGAGAAGTTGATGATCAAGGGTAGGTACCCTGTCTGGGAGGCCCTATCTGTTGGTCCTGGGACAGTGTGTTTTTACTATATTGTCTCCTGGTGGAAGGGAAAAGTAACCTAGAGCTATGTTAAATCCTGTCTAGAAGGGTGCCTAAGAGAGCAATGGACTCTAGCAGAGAAATTTGTTTTAGAGTGGACATCTAGTATTCTAACAGCTCTTTGTAGTGTAGCACCCCCCCAAAAAAAGAGGACAAGAGGGACCAGTATCCTCAGTCTCCTGAGAGCTGTAAAGCACCAGGCAGAGCTTGAGGGCTATACAGAGAAACCCTATCTCGAAAAAACAAAAACAAAAACAAAAAAAAAACCAAACAAACAAAAAACAAAACAAACAAACAAACAAAAAACCTACCAGCCCGTTTTGATCCTCATCTCTATCATAGGGAACAGAGCCATCTTGCCACTCTGTCAGTGAAGAAAGATAATTCAATAATCATTTCCTTTAAAATGAATTCTTTTCTATTTTAATGACATGTATTTAGACATGTATGTGCACATGCTTAAGGTACCCTCAAAGAACAGAAGAGGGAGTCAGCTTCCCTGTACCTGAAGTTACAAGTAGCTATAATGCCAATATGTCAGTACTGGGAACGTAACTGGGGTTCTCTGGAAGAGAAGTAAGCACTTTTAAACATGCATCCATCTCTCCAGCCCCTCCAATAACACCCGCGTCTTCTCTTCCTATGATCCAGCCCTGAAGGGACATGCACTAAAGTTATTGCAATAGTAAGGCAGACACAAATGATGACTAATCTTGACTGTTAACTTGATTGGATCTAGGCTCAACTAAGAGATGTGCCTTTTTATAAAAACAAGTCTGTGAGGGAGCTGAGGGTAGAAGACTTTCCCCCAGAGAAGAGGGCACCTCTCAGCAGCAGCCCACATATAAAGAAACCCCAGAAAAAGCATTGCATTGCTGGGTGCTTGCTGGTCTTTACCTCTTGCTAGTAAGACAGAAATGACTACCAGACGAAAGAAATATTTTATATGTATAGCTCTTTAGAAGCAAAAGGCCAGGCATGCTGGGCAGGGCCAGATGGGGAAGCCACACGATGCACTGGAGGGTATCAGGAGAAAGCAAATATCTCCATATAGTCTGTATTGTGATTAACGTGGAGGGAGGGACAAGGCAAGGTAAACAGAGCTTGACTCATTGTGGTAGGCTCTGGAGCACTGCCCCTGAATGGCAAGAAGCCAATCAGGTCGATCAATTAGGTTGATTCTTAAGTCTCAGGTTGATGAAAATGAAGGATACTGGTCCTAACTGTGGGATCTTTAAGGAGGAAGCAGTTGGAGTTTGCATAGGAAAAGGATGCTGTAGGGTAGGTAGGTCTTAAGCTGCCTCCAGGCATCGGCTAGTCAGAGAAAGATGCAGTTAAAATAATTTTTAAAGCTAAACAGTAGGGTCAAACACAGAAAAGAAGCTGAGGTAGCTGGGAAACAAGAAAATATGGGATTCCTCAGTAGACAGACAGTTGTGAGCATTCTCAGAGAAGAACCTGGGCCATGTGGTAACAGAAAAAAAAAGCATTAAGAAAAAGAAAAAGGAGGAGAAGAGGAAGATGAAGATGCTGCTAGTATCTGGGATGACGTCAGTCATAGTGTCTTAGGATTAATTGTACTTGCACACTCTCTGTGAGTTCATTTTCAACCACAGATACTAAAACACACAAACAGTACACCAGTGAATGGACAGGTAAGTAAAAGGTGGTATAGACACACGTGTGAACAGCATTCAGCCTTTACAAAGGAAATCCTGCCATTTGTCACAATGCACACACCAGTTGTCATGTGAAGTGAAATAAACTAGACCCAGGAGGACTGCCACATAGTCTTGCTTACGTGTGAAGTTTAAAGACAGATCAGGAACCAAATGCACAATTGGCTTTCCTTGATGAAAGATTCATCTCCTCAGATTTGTGTCTGCAGATTCAGCTAAACCACATATTGAGAGTATTAACATAAATTTATATGCATCTTTATTGAATTGTTATGGACACAATTGGAAATTTTTATAGAGTCCCTAAACAACCCAGGGCAACTGTGTAGATCATGTTTATGTTATGTTAGGCAGAAATCATATAGGAATGATTTAAAGTGCGCAGAAGTGGCTGGGTGTGGTGGCTCATGCGATCCTTGCACTTGGAAGGTAAAGGCAGGAGGATTAGGAAGCAAGGTCTGCCTGGGTTAGACCTCGTCTCAAAACAAACAAAATGAGAAAACCCTATACAGAAAGATGTTCATAGGATACATGTCTATACTGTTTATATAAGGGCTTGAGCATCTGCCGACTTTGGTAACTAGAGGGGCCCTTGAATGAAGCCCGACAGTGAAGGATCACTACTGAGATCTATAATAAAATAAAGGTTGCCAGAGACAGGCATGGTGGAGGAAATGGGGAGAGATTGGTTAAAGATACAAAGTAGAAGTCACATAGAATGAGAGCCAGTGGCTAGCATGCAGTTCAAGAACTGCTGCTATGTCAGGGATTTTGACAAAACAAGTAGGTTAAAGGTGATTGTCACAAAAATAAAAGTTAACTGTGTGAGATGTTAAATATGTGAGTTTGCTTTACCATAAGACCTTAGTACACATATCTAATAGAATCACATGGTAAAACTCAGATACCACCAATATAATTTGGTATATAAAGAGAAACCTTGTCTGTTAGCACCCGCTGCTGATAAGGGACACATCTGTCACTCTGCAGACAGATAAGCAGTGTAACTCTGAGAGGGGAGGATATGACAAGGGTCATTTTGTTTTGTTAGATTTGACCTTGTTTTAGTGGATAAATGTTGGGCATAAGAGAGAAAGCAGGACAGATATACGGAGTTATAAGGTCTTGGGCTGAGTTCCTAGGGGTGACTCCACCAGTTTTGATATCTTACAATGTTGAATCTGGGTGCCAGGGACCTGCCTAGATCTATGTGCTTATTTGACCTTGGTTTTAGCCACTTGTGTGCAGTGAGATTGAAGTCAGGTGGCTGCTTCACAGTGCAGTGACACTAGAAAAATTGAGGTAGGCTCCCCGAAGGTTTTTTTTCAGGGGATTGTCCTCATCATGAGTGTCTGGTTTTCTACAGTTGCATACAGAAAACCCAATGGACAAGACAAAGAAGTTGGCTTTCCTTCTAATGAGAGAAGGTTTCCCTTGTGTTTATCTACTTGCTCCATGTTGAGAAGATATTCCTGAGGTCAAGGGATCCATAAACACATTCAACATAAAAGTCAACGGATGTGTGTTTAGAGCCTGTGAGGAGTCAGCCAAGCCATCCTGGTTTAATTAACAGAGCCCTCTCCAAGCACTCACAGGCCAGCAGATTGGCGTTTTAGATGACGGGGACCCACTATGCATCCCTGGGGCCAACGGGATTGCTATGTGCATCATGTCAGAAGAGACCCATCATATTGCACCTCTTTTAAAAACTGTAAAACTGTCATGTCTGGTAGCTTTTAATCTCAACACTTGGAAGACAGAGAGAGCGGGTTTGTATAACTTGAAACCCAGCCTGCGTGACATAGTGAGACCCTGTGTCAAAACAGACAAGTGACATCACTTCTCAGCAGCAACATTGACTTACCTATATATAGGTAAGAAATCTTGGAAGTTTGATCAGCCAACTATTCTATAAAGATTTATTATCTGTTCCATGAAGAAACCCCAACAAACCTGAGGAGCATGAGAGGAGAATTTTCCTTTGGACTGTGATTTCTAAGTTGACCAGGAATTTCTTAATGTCATTTCACTTAAATTTCTGTCACCATAGACATGATTGCCATGATCACCATTTCTACAGAGTGAAAGAGCCATGCCTCTAAGAGCTTATGTGATTCAATAGGATGCAGGCACTAGAAAAGAGCAAGTGTCATGAAGCACAGTTGAGATGTCACAAGGCACAGTTGAGATTCCAGGGCTGGTGGATGGTATATGACCAGGGAGCTAGACATGAAAAGCAATGGTAAGTAGCACTGGGGGTTTATTTCCTAGTGTATTCCTAATAACAGCAGGCTAGAGCATGGTGCTCAGCAGAGCTTACATGGAGGTAGAGAGGAAGTGGAGAGGAGCCAGAGAGGAAGTGTGTAGAGAGCCAAAGCAGAGCATCCATCTGCTTTATCTGCTGTTGATGAAGAGGCCTAGCTTAGACTAATCCCCAGTGAACTTGGCCTTCTTGCAAGAGTGTGATGAGAAGGCAGGGACATGGGTTCATGTGATCAGACTCTGAGCTCAGTTCTTAAACCTGAGAGCCAGATTTGAGTATCCACTGAAGCATCCATGGGTACTGAAGGATGACTGTTCAGATGTACAGATTAAAACAAGGCTGCTAGAAGTAGGAATCAGGAGGGAATAGGGAGACATTGGTCAAAACTCCAATGAGAAGAGAAGAGAGGAGGAAAGAAGAGAGGAGGAGAGAAGAGAGGAGGAGAGAAGAAAGGAGAAGAGAAGAGAAGAGAAGAGAAGAGAAGAGAAGAGAAGAGAAGAGAAGAGAAGAGAGAAAAGGAAACACACATGTACACAGTTGGAGGAAGTAACAGGAAAACACATACATGTACATACATGCATATGATCACACATGTACACATATATATCCACAAACTTACAGGTACATAAATATATAAAAATGCTACATTCACACAAACATAAATGTGTCTATGTACACAGGAGCACACATTCGTGTATATTACCTATACATGCATAAATGCCTATGTGTATATGGGCACACATACATATATGCGCACACACACATTCACCTGTGCACATGTATCCAGCACACACTTCCATGTATGAACTTACAGATTAACTACTCATTTGTCACCAGGGTCCCTAGTGTCTGCTGTCTATCATTGACAGACTGTTTTGTGAGCAAGAGCCGACGCTGAATAAAGAATTGAAGGACTATTACCTTCCCTGCCATAGTAAAACCAAGACGACACACACCATATTGTCTGCCTCACACTCTTGAAGTTTGTTCTTACAAAGAAGAAAACAAGAAATATAAGATTGTGCCTCTGCCTCAAGAAGGCAATCTCCCAGATAGAAGAGAGTCTAATAGAAAGCATAATGCAAGGGCCGAAGCCCATAACATAGACAAACAGAAGGGCCATTCACTTAGGACATGGCCAATCCAGAAGTATGCAAGAGAGGTGGAGCGTATGCCACCGTCTGTTTCATGCCAACAGGCACGCATGCTGTCTATGCAACACAAGCACATCCCAGGAAAGGCCAGAAGCTGCAAAGGTAGCCAGTCTCTCACGCCACAGGTGCCTCCCTGAAGCTCTGAAGAGAGGGTTCCCTTCTCAGGAGCTAGAGTAGCAACAGCAGAAAAGAATTAAATAAAAAAAAATTAAAACACTGTAAGTTATAAGGAACTTTCCCTCCTGGAGAAAAATAACCATGACAGAGTTTGGCACAGAACCCAATACCCGGAGCCTAATCGTCTGCAGGCATTTTAGGAACCAGCCTGTGCCTGAAGATTCCCAGAAAACAAACAAGAAGACACTGGTCCTTGGAGGTCCCTTTGCCCTGCTCCCATGTGCCCTGACTAATTATCTTAGTAGGTGTTGGGTCAGCAATAACAAGGGATCTGATGAAGGTCATTCGCTTGCATTGTTTACACAGCTAATTTTATCACTACCTGGAAAGCTAATGGTATGATTTCTGCTTTAACTATGATAAATGTCCAGTTGAAGCTGGACTGGGGCACTTTGGAGACCACTGCAGCAAATCCAAAACTTTCTGATGTGGGAAATATTCATATGTCAAACTCACTATTTTGTCCAGACTCCTATCCTCGGTGATAGTACGTAGTCCTCCCAAACCAGTACTCCTCTCACTGTGGATCATCAGCCTCACACTCCCTCCATGAACTGGGGCTTGCAGTTAAGACTTCTCTTGAGCTCACTGAAGTTTGGGACCTTTCTTCTTACCTGTTGTCCTTAGGAACAATGCTGGTAAATGAAATTCAAAGCAATGACCTAGAACACAGTTGCTAGCTGCAATCAAAAGCATTTGTTCCTGCTCGAGACTTACAGGGACACTTAGTGTCTTAACAACTTATATGATTGACACAGCCTGTCAAGCTGTGAAGTGTATACAAATCACCGAGACTCTTGTTAAAATAGATTCTGTTTTGAAAAAAATTGGGGTGGACCCTGATATTCTACACAAACAACTCTACAATATTTTCTCAGGTCTAAAGCATACTTTCAGTAGCAACACTCAACAGGGAAGTGCCAGATCAAGACAAAGCTCAATGTATCTATTGCATATTCACCTTCAGAAACTTCTTCAGCTTCAGAGGGAGGTTTATTTTTCCATAATCCTCAGCATTATGATTTCTTTCCTCTGAAATCTTTCTGAACTAGGGCTATATAACAATTTCCTCCGAATTGAAACAATATAATTTGGAGTGAAGTTCCTTAATATTCAGAAAGGCTTAAGTCCTTAATACTCAAGAGGAAACAACTCAAAAGTCTCAGGAAGTCCCTGAAACAGACCAGATGCATAAGGAGACTCCTTCCCTAAGGTTATAGGATCAGTAAAGACTGCAAAAAGGAGACCCTCCCACCTGCCTAAGTATGTGGAAGTCATACAAATAGTTCCAGGGTTTCAGCCTTCATGAGTCCTCATGCATGCT
This sequence comes from Mus musculus, assembly GCF_000001635.26. NCBI lineage: Eukaryota > Metazoa > Chordata > Mammalia > Rodentia > Muridae > Mus > Mus musculus. Next base: position 65,488,152 of record NC_000077.6, read on the forward strand.
GGGATGGGCTTTCAAAATTCAACAGCTTTTAAGTCATCCATGCTCCTATTCAGTAGGCTCATTGGTTCCCAAGTTGAACTTCAATGGTATCATAACAAGCACAAAATTTCTTTCTCTAAGTAATTGCTCATATTACTCTCCCTTTCTAGAAGTTTCCTCCTGGCCAATTCTAACTATAGAGCTTCAAACTAACCTATTAAGATCTTTAGAAAGAAAGAAAGAAAGAAAGAAAGAAAGAAAGAAAGAAAGGAAGGAAGGAAGGAAGGAAGGAAGGAAGGAAGGAAGGAAGAAAGAAAGAAAGAAAGAAAGAAAGAAAGAGAGAGAGAGAGAAAGAGAGAAAGAAAGAAAGAGGGAGAGAAAGAAAGAAAGAGAGAGAGAGAAAGAAAGAAAGAGGGAGAGAGAAAGGAAGGAAGGAAGGAAGGAAGGAAGGAAGGAAGGAAGGAAGGAAGGAAGGAAGGAAGGAAGGAAGGAAGGAAGGAAATTCACTACTCGGAGTGAAGTTTGATAATTATCATCTCCCACCATTCTACCATCAATATTGGACTAGGAAACCATATAGTGAACAAAGGAATCAATGTTCAGTCTCTTTATTGGACTACTACATTTTCAAGTGATGCAAAACTAATATGGCACAAGGACTAAGGATGCCTTGAAGTCCACAGGGGCTAAAGCATCTTCAAGGATGCAGGAATGGTTAGTGGAGGTGAAGGAGAGTGAATTGGGCAGTGGGAATGTTTAATACCATGTACAGGCACCTATACCCTAGAGAATATAGGACCAAGGATGTTGCTTTGTTAGAGACCCGGAAGATTTCCTCCCACTCCATAACATTGCCGTCCCCTCCCACCAGATAACATTGTGGTCTCATGCTTCAGCTGACACAAATCCAGAACAGAATATCTGCTTGTTAATAGACCTCCTGCTCTTGAATTTAAGTCAGTTGGACACACATGGAAAGACCATCCTACACATACTATTACAGGCATAACAGCTCCAGGTTACCCCAATAATGAGCTATAAATATTTAGTAACTAAAAATTATGTCCATAGTGACCCTGTTCAAACTTCATTCCTGTTATTCCCTAACCCATGAAGTATAGCAACTATGTGCATGACATTTGAATGTTATTAGGTATTTCAAGTAATGTAGAAATGATTTAAAGTCTGCCAGGAGTATGGCTATAGGATATATGCAAGTACTATGCTATTTGACATCAAAGACCTAAGCAACTGAGAATCTCGGTGTCAGTGTAGGAGGGGATGTCCTTGAACCAATTGCCCATAAGGATGGCTCCAGTATCAGGCCTGAGTTATATAACACAGGAAGGAGAAGGAGGAGGAGAGGAGGAGGAGGAGGAAGAGGAGGAGGAGGAGGAGGAGGAGGAGGAGGAGGAGGAGGAGGAGGAGAAGGAGAAGGAGAAGGAGAAGGAGAAGGAGAAGGAGAAGGAGAAGGAGAAGGAGAAGGAGAAGGAGAAGGAGAAGGAGAAGGAGAAGGAGAAGGAGAAGGAGAAGGAGAAGGAGAAGGAGAAGGGAATCTCCTAGCTGGGTTTCTGTCTATAACTGTCTCTGCAAGAAAGAGTGCAAACTGGTCAGAACTCTGACATTTGGGCCCTAGGTTGCTGGTTAGGTGGTTCACTGATATTTAAATGCTTAGATTTAGGTGCAGTTCACAACTCCCTGACCCCTCTCACAACTTTACCCTCCTTTCCCCTTCCAGCTTCTTCTACAAGGATCTGCAGTGAGTGTCTAGTCAGAGCATCTTGGATTGAAGGAAAAAAAAAAAAAAACCACACATCTGGGCAGATATGGCCTGTGTATCCATCTGTAGCAGGTGGCTGAGTGGGATACCGATGGTCTCGGGGTTGTTGTCACTGTTTCTTTCGTTTTGTTTTTGTTTTTGTTTTCTCTTTCTAGTCACTGATAAAGTATGACACAGGTACTCAATCCAGTGACTAAATCCCTTGGACCTGTTTGTTCCCTCTCTATTTTGTGGACCCCAACAACTAGCCCCTCTACTAGTTTTGTCACATGCAGCTCTTGCCTTCAGCATCTTACTTTGGTATTGTTCTCAATCATAGAATTATAAAATTGAAATTGTCAACCATTCCTTAGAAGAAACTTTCTTAATTTTGAACTCAAGTTGTCAGCCATGGCCAGGAAAGATTCATAATGTGTGTTCTTTTTGCGATGAGTGGGAACAGACTATTGAAGTGTCTAGATTAATAGTACACAGGCCTTCACCCAGCAGCATAGGTATCAATAGCCATCCCTAAACCAAAATGGAAAGGAATTCAGATGAGAGCTCAGGGAGACATGCAAATGGTGTGCGTGCGTGTGTGCATGCACTCTGGCCAATCAGGAGCATATTCAAAATTCTAAGATGCTCACTGTTGTAATTCATATTGTTGACCCTGTTGCTGGACTGAATTCCAGGAAGGAGGAGTCTTTCCCATCACTGCTGGCTGATGGACAGCAGCTGGGAGAGACCTCTGGGAGGCAGCTGCAGTTTGGCAATGGCTGACATCATGGGCGATTTTAGGGAGATGCACCCTAGGCTTTCTCAGAGACATGTTATGTCTAATTGCAAGTCCTCTTCTCCCTGCCCAAGTGCCAGACTCATTGTGGAGATGCTTGTTTGCTCTGGCCTCTTGGGAGGTCCTTCATGCCTCCTTGGTGACCTAATCATTAGTCCCCATGTCTAGTGTATTTAATTTATGTGACTCACCACTAGGCAAAGACAAGAGATCTCTCCAGAATATGGGAGTAGAAGCACGAATAATACAAACTGAACCCAGAAAATGGGTCTGTCCACTCATGTTCCATAGAAATTCCATCAAAGCTAGACAATTGCTTTAGAATACATCATCCCCATGTATTGAAAATATCTTGATCAAAACTGGAGCAGAATTTACTCAGGGTGCAAGAAAGTAAACTCCACAGAAAAAGATACAAATTAAGTACCACACTGCTCACAAGAATCATATTTTCCACAACCATAAGTATGTCAACCTTCCCCTCTTCCCAAACCCATCTCTACTTCTGTAAGCGTTCCTTGGGAAATGGTGCATCTCGTACCACTTTTATTACGTTTTTCTTGAGGCTGCTTGTGTGATGAAATATCTTTCCTGTTGCATTTTCAAACCATAATTGTCTTACTGTAGCAGTGCTGAGGTTTTAGCTGACCAGGACTACAGGTACCTAGCAGCTCTAGTACCTTAAATGTATCTGGTTCCCCCCCCCCCTTTTTTTAGAGTCAAGTGTTTTGCTATTACTGTGATTTTAATAATTGGAGAAGTAAGTTTTAGAGAGAGTGAATGTTCTTCAAACAGGTTGAAAAAACTGTTCTGGAAGAAAGTAACCTTCACACTGTGATCGCTGTATGTCCTTTGAAAACGTCTAGTCTCTTCTAGAAGCAGGTCTAGACTGGGTGCTTGTATACCCGTCACTATCTTGCCTCCTTCTGCTTCCTCCTTCATTAAATATTTATTTCAAATCTCCTACTTTTCTAAACACTTTAATGTATATTTTGTATTGCTTTCTATATTTTTCAGTACCTAATGTTGTTTTTGAGCAGTCCTTTTTTATTTTATTTTATTTTATTTTATTTTATTTTATTTTATTTTATTTTTACCACACAAGATAAGGTCTTTAGTATTTCACTATTCTGTTGCCTGCAAATTCTAATCTATTATATTCTTTGCTATATAGCTCCATTTTCCAATTCCTCATTTTGCTGTTTGTATATAGTTCTCTGCCTTTCAAGAGATACTTAGGACACTTCACTAATATTTCCAGTTGACTGGGTGTTATTTCATTGTGACATTGCAGTTCTTTAGTTTTAAAGATTTACAATATAAATTCCTGGAGTCTATAATTTATGCTTAATAGGCAGCTCATCTGGTGAATCTATTGTAAATATAATTTTGTCCCTTATATTTTCTCTGTATCTCACTCTCGTTAACATTGACTAGATGGGACATGCAACGTTCTGAGTTTTGCCTTTTCTGGCAGCTATTCCTACAACTTTATAACAGTTTTTGATTTATCTACTGAAGGATATTTGGTGATACGGATGCCCATGGCTTTCCTTTTCTTGTGGAATGTAAGCCTTATGGAGAGACGTCTATGTGTGTCTCTCCTTGAACTCTATTCCAGGTTGCATCCCGCGCCTCTATTTCATTTGGATTTGGGTGATTCATGATCTTAGAGTTTGTTTTAAACAGAAGATTATATGTTGTTTTAATAACTTAAAATGTCCTATAGTGTTAAAAGAAAAAGGAAAAAAAATAACATTCTCAAGTTTACTCTTGCCTTCTCAAATTCTAAAATGCTATTCCTTCAAAGGGTTTCAACTTTAACTATGATTGTTACCTTAGCCTATGTTCCTGAATTACATTTTTTTGGCTTTACTACTTATTACTCATTGACTCACTATTACTCCACACCCTCCCCTCTTTCCTGCTCTGTCCACTCTCCCAAGATAATAATATCTCAATTTTTTTTGGTGAAATCTGTATTCAGTCTTTGTTATGTTAAATGGTAAATATTGTTCTGCACTAAATAGATTTTATTCAACTTTAGTTTTTCCAGCAGTTAATAATTGCTTCTAATTTTTCTTCATTACCAGCAAGCATTGAGAGGACCTCCAGTCAAGCAACATTATAAACAAAACTCACCGTCCAGATGATGTGGATTTGAAGAGTAAATCCATGGGCCTGCTGGCTTGTGTTGCCCAGCTTCTGCTCACAGCATGTTGACTGTCTTTGAAATTCCTGAGAAAAGGAGCTGGGCATTAGTTTACTCCTGGAGCCCTTTCTATGATGAAGTTGCTACTGCTTTTGCCATCATAATGAGTCCTAAGTGAGAACTCTGCCAGTGTACCCTCTCCCTCTCTATCCTACAAATGTGTGTTTTGCCATTTTTCTTGGTTTTTTGACAACCTGGCAAAAGGAAGAGAAAACAAAAGTAAGTCAGGCATGGCGGTATCTGCCTAAGATCTCCACACTTGCAAGCTTGAGGCAAAGAGATTCAAGGCCTCCCTAGAGGATATAGCAATGCCTTGTCTAGAAAGAAAGAAAGAAAGAAAGAAAGAAAGAAAGAAAGAAAGAAAGAAAGAAAGAAAGAAAGGAAGGAAGGAAGGAAGGAAGGAAGGAAGGAAGGAAGGAAGGAAGGAAGAAAGGAAGAAAAATAGACTATGTCATGTAATTCACGTGTTTAAAGTTATATATGCTATTTTAGGTAGGGTGACCATTGTTGTGATGAAACACCATGATTAAAAGCAAGTTGGGGAAGAAAGGGTTTATTTTTCACACAGTTCCATCATCACAAGCAGAGAGGACAGGAACTTAACCAGGAGGCAGGAGCTGATGCAAAAGTGATGGAAGAAGGATGCTGCTTACTGCCTTGCTCCCCTTGGCTTGCTCAGCCTGCTTTCTTATAGAATCCCAGGAGGGGCCACGCCCACAATGAGCTGCACTCCCCTGATCAATCATTGACTAAGAAAATGCCTAACAGGCTTGCTTACAGCCTTGTCATATGGAAACATTTTTGTAATGAAGATTCCCTCTTCTCTCAGGTGACTTTAGCTTGTGTTAAATTGACATAGAACTATCCAGCACACATGCCTCCATGTACAAATATGTAGATATGAGTGTGTGTGTGTGTGTGTGTGTGTGTGTGTGTTGTGTGTGTGTGTGATATGTTTGTACATATGGGAAGTAAAAAGGCTATATACTTAGAGTATGAAAGTAAACAATCATAAACTGAATATGTATAGATTTCACGTTTGGGCAGGAAGGAAGAATGAAATTGCTGCTTTAGTAATTCACACATGGAAAATACCTCAAGTTTGTACCAGAATTAATGAAGAAGACAGGAATCTAAGGACTACTTGAAAGGCTATCTACCCTCCAGGACTGGATGTGCTGAGTATAAGGTATGGAGATGGTTGCTGCTAGCTTGGAGATCTAGGGATATAATGCTGTCTTTTATCAGAACGTTGGGGATGTGATCTGGTTTTAGGAACACGATGGCAAAGTTATTCGTATACCTTTGAATTTCACCTCTCTGTTAAAGGTCTTCATTGAACATCAAATACTCTGAGCCTGGCAAATGACAATTTAAAAATAGATATTAACCTAACCAGGTCCTATGCTGACATTTAGACTTAAAAGAGGAATCCAGGTAGCTGTGGGCCTGTTCTTATGTTCCAGTATTTGGAGCCTAGACAGAGGAAATGGAATAACAAGATGCTTATGAATGTACTAACGATTGAATAAAATAGGCCTTCGCAGTAGTTAGCTGTACTAGGCTATGGAAAACACTGTAGGTTGGGTGCCTTATAGAGTAACCATGGGAATGCATCTCCCTTAGCTCTGGGTGCTAGAAAAAGCTAGATCTTGGAGGGGCCATGCCCACAGATGGATGCCTGCTAAAGGTTGCCTCCCTTAAACAGCTTTCTTCTCTGACCTCACATGCAGGAAGCTTGAGTGTTCTCTTTGGTAAGGACACCAATTCTCTCCCTTTCCTGATCCATCCCTATGACCTCATTGCATCACAAAGGCCCTACCTCCTAAAACCATCGCCTTGGGAATAGTGAAGATTTCAACAGGTGGATTTGCGGGCAATCATAGATCATAGTACTTTCTAAGGGACCAATGAGAGGGGAAACATAGCTAGCTTTCAAATACTTTTCAAGAAAACCTTAAAACACTGAGGGCTAGAGCCAGATGGATCGGGATGTGGGGGAAATGACCACCAGGTAGAGGAGCCTGAGGCTCATGCAGCCGGCATTTGGCAAAGCTGCGTGTCAGTCGGAAAGACAGACAACTGGGGGGGGGGGGGGGGCAGCATGGGCTGTATCTTTCACCTTGAGCCTTACTTTTCCTTGTGCACGCCTGACTTTGGCCTTGATGTAATTGGGCGGGTCCGTGCCAAACACAGCAGCCCTTGGATGTCTGGGTGATGATTTATAGAAGAAAACCTCCGGCCCTCCTGAGGTCAGAGTCCTTGCGAATAACAAAACATTTTCTCCCGCTGGGGGAGCTCCGAACTTGACGTGCGCTGCCTCTGTCAGTGCTTCATCAGAGCCAGGGAGAGAAGAGAAGCAGAAGGAGGAGAAACAGCTGGATTCAGTTACCCTTAAGATACATATAGTTTGGAAATAAATTTTCTATCAAAGCGCGCTTTGTTTCTTGCTTATTGCAGCATGTTTGAAAGTGTCTGAATTGTTTGGTTGGGGCCAGAATTCTCCAGGGAGCAAGCCCTTCATTTTGTGCCTGTGTCTGCTAAGACAAGCATTTTCTGTCCGTGCCTCAAAGCAAATAAACCACGAATTTCACATGTGATTTGACAAAGCCCTAAATCTCCATGATAAATGGAAACAAAATTGTCGATGTCTCCAACGGCAAATGCAGGTGGCTCTACCTGCAAAAACTGAAAAGCTACAGCTTCGAATTGCCTGCCTGCTACTGGCTCCGCACTGACTCTGTTAGCCTTTGCCTGGATTATTAAGCTGTCTCCTCAAAACAGTTTCCCACTTTGATTCTTAGCCTTTCTGTGGCCAAAGGTCAGGACAGAACCCAGAGATTGATTTAAAGGCTTAACCCACTCAATTTTGTTCCCATGTGTGGATCCTCCTAGCTATATCAGGTATCTAAATAGATGGCCAACAGCATATGTCCTTATAGAAAATTCTTTAAAAGAACAATTGATCCCTATAATGCAGGAAGCTGAAATGTCTAAATTGTATAGAGGTGATCTGTGGAGCCAGAGACCCAGGAAATAGCAAATGCTGTGGTTTGAGAGTTCAAGGTATCTACAGCAGATTTCTCTTTGGCTGGTGGAGGTTAGTCTCTTTCCTTTCAGGACTATAATTAACTAGGGAAATACACACAAACAGAGAGAGAGGGAGGGAGGGAGGGAGAGAGAGAGAGAGAGAGAGGGAGAGGAAGAAGAAGAAGAAGAAGAAGAAGAGAAGAGATAAGAGAGACCACATACAGAAATAGATATACACATGCACATAATTAAAATTAGTAAGTCTTTAGTGCTCTCCTCAAAGGCCATCTTATATTTGACACATCTCTTGATCTCTTGACTTTAAAGTGCAAACTCATTTCCTGTTGACTTACCATGCACTTACATCACTGTCACTTGAAACATTATTGTATTCAGTTATTTTCTGTACCATTTGCATCCATCCCCTAATATATATACATACATATATATATATATGTATATATATATATATACACATATATATGTCATATGCATATATAATATACATGTGTGTGTATGTATATGTACACACACACAAGCAGAACAGGAACAAACATGTAAGTGCTTTCTGGCAGCCAGCCAGTCAGTACCCATACTGGGTAATAAGATGCCCTGCTCTTAAACTGGAATCCTGAGTTGTTCCATCAATCCTTGTTTTGGGTAGGAGCAAGGATTGGCTCAGGGACGAGATATTTTCTTTATTTTTTTTTTCTTTTTTTTTTTTTCCATTTTTTATTTGGTATTTAACTCATTTACATTTCCAATGCTATACCAAAAGTCCCCCATATCCACCCACCCCCACTCCCCTGCCCACCCACTCCCCCTTTTTGGCCCTGGTGTTCCCCTGTACTGGGGCATATAAAGTTTGCAAGTCCAATGGGCCTCTCTTTCCAGTGATGGCCGACTAGGCCATCTTTTGATATATATGCAGCTAGAGTCAAGAGCTCCGGGGTACTGGTTAGTTCATAATGTTGTTCCACCTATAGGGTTGCAGATCCCTTTAGCTCCTTGGCTACTTTCTCTAGCTCCTCCATTGGGAGCCCTGTGATCCATCCATTAGCTGACTGTGAGCATCCACTTCTGTGTTTGCTAGGCCCCGGCATAGTCTCACAAGAGACAGCTACATCTGGGTCCTTTCAATAAAATCTTGCTAGTGTATGCAATGGTGTCAGTGTTTGGATGCTGATTATGGGGTGGATCCCTGGATATGGCAGTCTCTACATGGTCCATCCTTTCATCTCAGCTCCAAACTTTGGCTCTGTAACTCCTTCCATGGGTGTTTTGTTCCCAAATCTAAGGAGGGGCATAGTGTCCAAACTTCAGTCTTCTGGCGGAATCACCATGCCAGACCTAAAGCTTTACTACAGAGCAATTGTGATAAAAACTGCATATTTTTTTTTTCTTACTACAGGCAAATTTCTCTTATGTGACTACTTACAAAGAGAGTATTAAGTTAACGACAGGCCGTCTTGACATTCTTTCCCAGCACTGCTGGTACCCTGTTGGATAAAGGTGGACAATGCATTGGCTAATCCATCTGAGAATAGCCCAGAAGCAGGAATGTCCAAAGTTGCAAAATCATCTTCCCTTCGTAGTCTTGGAAGATCCCCTTTAGGCGTCTGCACACATCACGTGTTATATTTCTTAATTATCTCAAAGCCTTTTAGGGAAGCTTGAAAACTAATTGAGAATTTTGACTAACAGCTCTTGACCTCCTTGTTATCAGTTCAAAACACACAAGGTACTTCTGGGCGTAGGGAGTGGCCAACTGTCGCTGAGCTCCTCCGGAAATCCCAAACTCCACCACCTTTCCAATATCTTAAGAGAACTTTTTGAATTTAAGGTTTACACAAACACCTTGAATTAGGTTTCTAGGAATCAAATGTAGGATATGAACTACTTTTGTAGCAATGTGATCCTTTCAGAGTTCTAGAGCTGTCCACTTCTGCTCAAGAAAATGAATCAATCAACGAGTGATTGTATTTCCTTATAACTCAACCTCACGAGCCAGGGATGCAGTGTGGACTGCAAAGGGCTTCCTTGGCATTCGGTTGGCATTCAGGGGCCTGTCTTGGATCCCCAGCACTGTAGAAGTCTGGCCTGAGGCCAAATGCCTATAATCTCAGCATTCTGCAGATAGAGACAGGAGACTACTACAAAGTTCAAGGACATTCTTATCTACATCAGGAGTTCAAGGCCAGCCTGAGCTAGAGACTTTATCTAAAAATTAAACACCTCCAGCACCCCAACCTCACTGTCAGCTGATAACAATATCCCCCGACCTCAAATGTTGAAGTATTTGATAATATACACACAAAAGATCATGTCAGATGATAGAAATTCAGGAAGGACATAATACTCAGGACCAGCAAAGGTTTTTGCCATGATATGGATGCACAAGCGTAGAAGGATGTAGGGTTTTATTAGGGTATTGTACATTAGTCCCCCCTGAACAGAACAGCTGCCATCTTCGTAAGAATGACTGTTTCTGCTTGCAAGCATTCCCACAGATGGGCTTGTTGGTTGTTGATGTTCCTTCATAGAAAGCAGGACAGAAAAGGTCATAGGCCACCACTTGAATAGCCAGTGCTTTTCACAATCTGTTTTATGCAACTCCCCTCCAATTTCATATAGCCTTAGCCTTGGGGAGGGGCTAGGGTGTATAGGGGAGGGGAGAATGCAGAAAGGGGCTCCACCCACCACCACAGGAAAGCTACCATCCATGTTGGCAGACTTTCCAGTACAGGTGTTTTAGGGTCACCCTCGCTCCTAGTAATCCCTTGGCCATGCTCATTTTTCAAGTCTAGCAAAGTCATTGGTCTCTAGGGTCAACATTAGTAGAATTAAACTTGGGCTGGTTATTCGGCACCCTAGAAGGTTGGGAAGTATATATTGCCTAGTCGCCTTTCACCCCTACATTCCAAGGAGAAAATTCTCCCATGAATGTGAAATGCCTCTACAGGCTCCTGGTTTCAGTGGAAACCTCCTTAGCTGGCTCCACAATGGAGTGGACACTTTGGGAGGTGAGCCTGGCTAAAAGCAAGAGGCCACTGAAGGACTGGCACTTGGGAACATAGTATTCCTGCTCCTTTCTTATTGCTCCCCTTGCTTCCTATCCAGCACAAACTGTCCACTCTGCTACATCTTCTTTGCCATGATGAACCAACACCTCTGAAACCATAAGTTTCATAAGGCTGAATCTTCCCTCCCTTTAAGTTGTTCTCAAAGGTATTTTGGTCACACAACACAAAATCAGAAGTAGTACAGAATAGAAAATATATTTTAATAGCATCTCCCAGTTTTTTCCTTACCTTCATATGTCATCTTTTCCCATCTCTCTCATAATTAAGAAAGTATGGATTGATAATGATGCTGTGTACATAACTGTTAAGACCCAAATCCCCTTTCCTTACAAAAATGGCCCAGGTCACAATCCATAGCACATACCAGTGAGGTAATAAAGTCTGCCACAAGCCAGAGACTCAGTTCTGCAACAGGAGAATTGCCAGTGTCAGACCTCTGTTTAGAGAGAGGCATCAAAGAACAGGAGGGAAAGGAGAGATGCTCAGAAGTCCGTTATCTATACAGCAGTGAGTCTCAACCTCCCTAATGCTGTGACCCTTTAACATAGTTTCTCATGTTGTGGTGACCCCCCCCAACCATAAAATTATTTTATTGCTCCTTCATAACTGTAATTTTGCTACTGTTATAAATCATAATGTAAATGTCTGTTTTCCTCATGACCTTAGTTGACCCTTTTCAAAAGGTCATTCAAATTCAACGGCCCAAAGGGGTCTTGACCTATAGGACAAGAACCACTATATTAGAGGACCAAACATACAGCAGAGGTGAGAGAGAGAGAGAGAGAGAGAGAGAGAGAGAGAGAGAGAGAGAGAGAGAGAGAGAGAATAGTGAATAATCATATTGGGAATGGAAGAAGTGACCTGAGCCCCCTATACAATCTTGCTTTGGATTGGGAAAAAACTAGACATGGTTGGAAATCACAATGATCATACACAATAATGAGGAGGGACGGGGAAGCTTCCAGAAAGATGTGCAATTTAGGAATGAGATGCTTCTGCCAAGGAAGGCATCAAAAGGCTGCAAGTTAGTGTCCTGCTTCTTACTGCTGTACAAGACAGTAATCCAAAACTCGGTGCCTAAAAACATCAGGCTATTTATTACTGCACAGTTCTTCAATTGCAGCAAGGCTCAATGTGGACAGTTTGTTACGAATAGAATTGTGTCTCCACCCTCCCACCCACCCCCCAAGGGGAAATGTTGAAATCCTAACTCCCAGGATTGGTAAGTGTGACTTTATTTGGAAATAAGGTCTTTGTAGATGCAATAATGTTCTGATGAAGTCATTATGGTGGGCCCTAGTCCAGTGACCAGCATCTTTGTAGGAAGAAGTTTGGGCCATAGCTAGAGGGAAAAGAGCCATGTAAAGATGGAGACAAAGATTGGAGCTTGCTACCCCAAGCCAAGGGAGTAGCTGGGGCTATGAGAAATTGGAGGATACAAGGCCAGTTCCCTGCTAGAGCCTTCGAAGTGATCCTGGCACTGACACATAAGACCTTGATTTCAGACGTCTAGCCTCGATATTAGAGAATATATGTGAGACTCTTATTTTGTGTCTTTGTTTGGACATACTAGCAATCCAGCACACGTTTTATCGGGTTCCATGTGGCAGCCCCAGAGGAAACTTGAGTGAGGCAATAGGATCCCTTTTTAAGAGGACCCCACTCCCATGGCTGGAGTTTAGTGCTGGCTGTCAGCTGTGAATACCCTGCTCTTGGGGCTGGAGGCCTCTGTCTTTGTCCACATGAACTCTGCATGGCTGGCATAGGCTTCTCAATGATCTGAAGGAAGCAGGACTTCTTAGATGGTACTTGTCTTTTCAGACACAAAGTAAAAGATGCCAGAAATTCTGTACACACAGATAAGGACCAGATCTGTATCATTTTTTTCACATCCTAGTGACTAAATCAGGTCACAGGGCAATACCAATTCAGTGGGATGGAGTTCCCTGGAACATAGGTACCAGGAGTCCATTGCTACTGGATTTCCAAATCTAAAACAGGTGAGCACTAAAGACAAAAACTCAGTTAATAAGTAACTGACAGACAGAAGAGCAGCCAGATGAACAGCTAAACAGAAATAATCACTAATCCATGTATCTGCATGGAAGCATGGTAACTTACAAGTGCTGTGCTGTGACTTCAGCCCCAACCAGCCCCATATTCTATCCCCACGCACAAATACCCAATGTGTAAACAAACTATTTGTAAATATTTTTCACTGACTTGACTCATCTTTGAACATTCCTAAGACCATTTGTATATGGTACACTGATATGAACTCTTGTACGGTACTTTCCCAGAATAAACAGCAAAGTGTGTTAGGGATGGCTCATTGGACCTCAATGAAAATTCTTCGAAAAGAGTAGTAACTAAACTTTTTCATTATATGGCTTGGGTTCCAGTGAGAAGGGAAAGCAACCAAAAACAGCTCAGAAAATGAACGTGCCTCCCAAATGAAGAATTTCCCAGATGAAATTTTAAGTCAGTTTTAATGGTGGATTCTACAGCAAGGATGTAATCCACAAAACAACACTGAGCCTGCTGTCTCATGCTACAAACGGTCCGTAGACCCTCTGACTGCATGCTACAGTGTGTATACCCACGTTAAATATTATAAGCTATTGGGGGCGGGATATGATCCCTCCAACAGAGATCTAGCATTCTCTCAACAGCTTCCTTGCTATTTTCTCTCACTTCCTGGCCTGCATCTCAGTGTGGCTTCTGAATTCCATTTCAGTTTCAAATAAGAACCATCCTCTTTCTGAAATTTCCAAGATAATTAAAGAAATATTTGAAATAGGTTTTACTCAATTAAATCCAAGAAACATCCACACTAACTCCCAGGTGTCAGGCACGGGTGGATCATCCTTGGCCAAAATAAATACACAAATCATGTCCGTGGTGGCATCCAGCATCCTCAGAGAAGGCCCATAAAAGTTTACTTCGTCGTCTGTGGTGATCACCTTCTCCCACCAGCTCATAAAAAACCCATTTAACATATAATGTGTTCTTGCTCCCCAAGACTGACTTACAAATAAATCTTTGGCAGAGGTCAGGGTTTGCCTGTGCTGAGAACGGGCCAGGCCAAACGTTTTTTCAAGTGCCTTCCCCACTCGGTCCAGCTTAGCAAGCCTGCAGACGCGCCCAGAAATGCCTGTCCCTTTGGAGGCTGACAACCTGGAGCAGTGTGTTCCCAAAGCTTGGTACAAATGTGAGAGATGACGTTACAGAGACACGTGGACAAACATTTTCTATTTTGATAGATATGTACTTATTTTAATGTGTACCTAAGAATTATGACTCGTAATTTAAGTCAGATTTATCTTGGATATTATTACTTAGAATTAGGTTAAGGGGGTTCCTCCGTGTCTACAAAGAGTCTTTTTTAAGGAAAAGCAATGTGTAAGTAGTAATGTAAGTGGTACATACACGCATGCAGTCATGAAGGACCCCGGTGAAGCTTGGGGACCACTGAGGTAGTGATGCTGTCAAAAAGGCCAGCACAAGGCAAGCTTCTTGAGATCAAATGTCCGCTGTGATAAGAATGGAAACATCTAGCCAAAACATCAAGCATTTTTAGCTGGATGGTTGTGACATACACCTTTAATCTGAGCACTGAGAAGGCAGAGCCAGGAAGATCTCTGAGTTCAAGGCCACCATGGTCTACAGAGTGAGTTCCAGGACAAGCAAGGGCTACACAGAGAAACCCTATCTTGAAAGAAGGAAGAAAGAGAGAGAGAGAAAGAGAGAAAGAGAGAGAGAGAGAGAGAGAGAGAGAGAGAGAGAGAGAGAGAGAGAGAAGAAGAAGAAGAAGAAGAAGAAGGAAGGAAGGAAGGAAGGAAGGAAGGAAGGAAGGAAGGAAGGAAGGAAGGAAAGAAAGAAAAATTTAAAAAATGAAAGTATCTGTATTTGTGGTGATCGTTGAGGTGAGATTTTTTAATATCTTCATTTAAAATATTCTGCTGCTTCCAGAATATTTTAAAGCTTAGACATTTCAGCAACCAGATTGGCAAGAGATTATCTCTGAGACAGATGCACCAACCAGCATGTACTCCCTTCAGAAGACCACTCTTCCTGAGTTTTGGAAGTACAGATACACTGCATGAAAATACAAAATGTTTCCTCTGAGGTCTATAATCCAAGGGTATCAGCTGTGTGTGTGACTGAGGCTTCCATTCTCCATTGGTTCCTCTTAGAAGATAGGACAATTTTTTCCCTTAAAATTAAAATAGTATTTTCCTCATGTTACAAAAACAATTTATAGCCAGTACATAAAAATTAGACAACCAATATGAACAAAAAGAAAGGAATCGTTAAGCCACAATGTTTCCAATACTAGCTAACCACATGAAAGAAGTTGGGTAATTCCTTCTAAAGGTCTCTTTGTGTTCATATATTTCTAACAGGTGTGTTCATATTGATCATTTGAATGTGGTCTCAGGAAGCTTTGTACACTGTAATTGACATTTTTTTTACTCCATAAAAATCCATGTCTTTAAGTATGTGCATATAAAAGATTGACAGAACTATTAGCAACATGTTAGCAAAATCATTATGTATTATATATTAGTTATACACACACACATTTCTTCTTGATTGGTTCCTGGTCATAGAATTTCTTCTGAGTTAAAATTGTTCTGTGGGAAACAGGAGATGAAAGTGGGGTGAGCATACAAAGATTGTCAGGGCACATTCAAAAGCATCTTTGCTAGCTGTTTGTACCACAAGGTGTCTGCCGTCTGCTGCAGAACAGCTTGCTTTAGTGATATTGGTAGCATCTCCTGCCTGCCACGCATGCGCCTTTGGTACCTCTCTCGTTTTCTGCTTTGAAACCTTGGACTATACCATTCACACCAGAATGCTGAGAGGAGTAGGGATTCCTCGGGAGGAGCATGTCTTCAGGGGTAAAGTTCTAAGAACCTCACTGTTTCAGAGGGTAATTCTGTCTGCTTCTTAAAGGTTAGTGGATTGGGGTCTCAGGGCCTTGTGCTCGTTCAGCGCAGTGGTTGATCTTTACTGTTTACATGACTGGATTTAGCATCTCCTAGGCCACACAGCTCTGGCGTCGAAGGGGTTTACCTAAAGAGGGAAGATCCACCTTTCAAATAGATGCTGGTGTTCTGAGGGCGGTGACAGTGGACCGAATGAGAAGGGAAACAAGTGCTGAGCGCTAAGGTTCCTTTCATTCATGTTTCCCCCACTGTCTTCCGTGCCCTGATGGGCTGCATCGCTCCTTAAACTGTGGACCAAAGTAAACCCTTCCGTCCCTAAAGTTGCCTTTTGTATGTCATTTAGTCACAGCAAAAAAAAAAAAAAAAAAAAGCAACTGAAGTGGCTGCCAAGTGCTCTACCAGAGCCAAATCCGGGCCCTAAGCAGCTCTTCAATGGCCTTTTCCTCACCTTGGGTCACTCTTTCCACCCTGGGGTTCTGCATCCTCAGGATCACTTGGTAAATAAAGCGGCCATCCCAAGTCCTGCTTTCAGGCTCAGTTTAGGGGAACCCAAACTAAAATAAATAATTCCTGGGTATTCCTGAGCCCACACCAGGTCTTCTGCCAACTTCCCGCTTATCATACAACATATATTTGTTATTGTTCCGTTGTACAAGGGTTGTGTGTAATTCTATTGCATGTGTTTGTCACACACTTGTATTACATAAGCCACCACGTTACTGCGTGCACTCACGAGGTTGGGGACTTTGTTTTTCTATCCACCGCGACACCGAGAAGACTCCCCAATGCTGAGGAGGTGCTTGCCAACATTTGCTGAGTGCTAAACAACCAACCTCCTTCACTTGAGGACCAAAGCGGTAAGTTTCGATATTATGTTCCATAATTCAATTTAAATTCCAACATTTCAAACCTTTCATTGATTAGCTGGGTAATCTGGAGGGAACTAATGTCTCTAAGACCCTACTCCTTCCATGTTAAATAGGACAGTGATGTTCACTCTGCCACCAATGACTTCATCTAAAGAAAGCATCTAGGAAAGCTCTGGATAGTTCCAGGCCCTCCTTTTCTGCTCAACCTGCTTCCTGAAATCAACAAATCCTGGCATGAAGCCACTAAACCCCGTCAGCATCTTGTCCCTCAGATTCTCAGCTCAAGGAAGACTCCTCCAAAACACCTCCTTAAGCCTAGGGGGAGGTCGGAAAGCCAGACTTCTCTCAGTCCTCCAGCGAGATGCCAATTAGAAGGACATAGCCAGCAGGAAGAGCTACTGGAGAAAAACCACACACTTGTTCCAAAACAAAGATCACTCTGCATGTCATAAAAGCTCAGAAATGCCTTCCAGATGTTGTATACTGGGCCTGCACAGATGTTTCCGATGTCAAACCATAAATGTTGGAAACATAAAACATTTGTGCCCCACAGATGTAGAGATTTAATTATACAGTGAATGTGATAAATCTTTAGGTAATAAAAGGAGACCACAAACTGGCCACATTACATTTTTTAAAAATCTGTTTCTCTTCTCCTAACATTGGGTTCTCCTACTGGGTTATTCCCAGAGTCCTTGTTTGCATTTTGGTTTTGCGATTTGACAGAGGAAAACAACTGGATGACGTGAACGTACATATCGCCAGCCATGCTCGCTGAGTTCCCCCCGGATTGACGGCTGCACAGTCTTTGACAGCTACGGAGCAGGACGAAGACTGATGATAAGCTTGTCTCTCCAGTCTCCATCCTTTAGTGGAAGTGCTGAGTTATTCGCAGTGGTCTCCCCACTGAATACTCTGGTGCACCGAACCGATCCCGTGGGGATTCAACACTGCCGCTCACGACTCCACGTCACAGCAAGCCATAATCTGGCATCTGCAAAATCAGACCTTTCATCCAGCTCAATAAAGGTGCATACACATGTGCACACAAACATGGTGGAAATTTTATCTGCCACATGCATGGGAGAGTGAGAACAAACATGATACCTCAGGACGTGGCACAGTTCCTCAATGTTTGCCTTTTATTAATTAGAACATACTCTCCTCTCCCTAGGAAAATTAATATTCCAAAACACTGCATTTATTCTGTGTCTTAAGTTACTTCTCTAATGCTACGAATGGACATCATCACCAAGGCAACTATTAAAGAGAATCTCTTGTGAGCTTATAGTTTCAGAGGATTAGTCCATAACCAGTATGGCAGGAAGCGTGGCAGCAGTTAGGCAGGCATGGTGTGGAGGTGGTAGCTAAGAGCCTATACCTTTAGATAACAACCAAAAAACGCAGAGAGAGAGAGACAGACAGAGAGGGAGAGAGACAGACAAACAGAGACAGAGGTAAACACTGAGACACACACTGAGAGAGACAGAGACGAACAGACAGGCAGAAAGACAGAGACGCACACTGAGAGTGAAATAGAGAGGGAGGGAGAGAGAGAGAAAGAGAGAGAGAGAGAGAGAGAGAAAGAGAGAGAGAGAGAGAGAGAGAGAGAGATCACTAGCTGGGAATGAGAATGGCATTGGTTTTTAAAACCAAACCACAAAGCTCTCCCCCAGGGACACACCCCTCCAACAAGGCCACACCTCCTAATTCTTCCCAAACAGTTCCATGGAGGGACAACCATTTGCATATATGAGCCCATGAGAGCCATTTTCATCAAACCAACACATTTTTGTATGTTGTAATTAGAAATGTTAATACTATATCAGTATCTTAAAGTGATAAATTAAGTTACCAGTATCTTAATTACATGCTATACTATTTATAATATTATATTATATTATATTATATTACATTATATTATATTATAGATCAGTTAATATTATACCAGTATCTTAAAGTGATATCCAAATTTACAAGGTTTTATCAACCCTAGTAAATAAAGTAAGACTATCAAAGAGGTGCTTAGGGAAACAGGATATACCCCAAGTCTCATCACAAGCTGGTGCCTCTAATAACATTTATAAAATAGCAAACAGTAATAGAGTGAAAGATGTGTTATCTGTTCCATGGAAGTTTAAAGTCATGTTTTGAATTTTCTCAATAACTATGATTTTATAAGGACAGTCTACCATGTTATTTTGAAAATTTTTGTTACTTAGACGGTTTCATTCTCAGGAATCTAAAATTTACCTTAGAATCTTTATTTAGTGGAGAAGAAAACCTTTGTCTATAACATGTTTATAGACAGATTTATCACTACCAAGTTATATTTATAAGCGTATGGCTTCAGAATGCATCTTATTAAATGAGGTCACACCATCTTATAAAAGGATAAACTGCATGTTCTTACTTATATGCAGACTCTAGATAACAGTACATGTATTGTGCAAAGAAATGCACATAAGGTACAGTGTTAACCTGTAGAGAAGAGAATAAGAAAGGCTAAATACTAGAGGCTGATGGCCTATTGGATAAAGGAGATGGATACAAGTTACGGGAAAAGGATGGGAAGCTAACTGTTCATGTAGCTCTAACTCTGTCGCGCAGTTCTGGCATTCATAGTGGATAAATCTACAAATACACCCAAAGTGCAAAATTGAACGTGCATACATTGTATAAGTTTATGTATATCACACATGTGTAATACCGGCAGCAAGCAGAAGAGGGCATTGGATCTGGAGCTACTGCCATGTGGGTGCTGGGAACGGAACCCAAGTCCTCTGAAAGATCAATCATCTCTCATCTGATCCATCTCTTTCTTTTTTTTTAGTTAGATATTTTCTTTATTTACATTTCAAATGTTGTCCCCTTTCCTAGTTTCCCCTCTGAAAATCCCCTATCCCCTTCCCCCTCCCCCTGCTTCCCAACCCACCCACTCCCACTTCCTGGCCTTGGCATCCCCCTATACTGGAGCATAGAACCTTCACAGGACCAAAGGCCTCTCATCCCACTGATGATCGACTAGGCCATCCTCTACTACACATACATCTAGAGCCATGAGTTCCACCATGTGTTTTCTTTGATTGGCAGTTTAGTCCCAGGGAACTCTGGGGGTACCAGTTAGTTCATATTGTTGTTCCTCCTAGAGAGCTTCAAACCCCTTTAGCTCCTTGGGTACTTTCTCTAGCTCCTTCATTGGGTACCCTGTGCTCTGTCCAATAGATGGCTGTGAGCATCCACTTCTGTATTTGCCAGGCTCTGGCAGAGCCTCTCAGGAGTCAGCTTTCAGCTCGAAACATCAAGAATAGAAAATGTATCTTCTCAGTGAATTTTCTTGAAACACCAGGAAATATGTCACTCGTTCTGTATTTTAAATAGGTTATAATGAGAAGTTGGGGTAAATGGAAAGGATACATAAATGATTGTCAGGGAAAGACGCATGCACACACACAAATAGCTGTTAGATCTGATGTGGGTTTGCTAATCATATTGGTAAACACAGCACTGAGGGGCTTTTCTAAAATTTATTTTCCCCAAATCTGTGATTTAAAACAAAGTATCTCATGAAGGAATTATGGAACATTAGACAATAAAGGCTTTTAACAATTTGCCTCAGTTGGCCATGAAGCTCTAAAGGGGTCACATGGGGGAGAGAAGTCTTACAGGATGGGTGGGTACTGGACACATATAACGATGGCAGAGTACAAGGAGGATGCCAGGGGCAGAAGGACTTACATGAGGGTGAGGGCAAGGGCATGGGGGAGGAGTTTGGAGAACAAGCCTCAACTAAAGATGTTCCATGTGGAAAACTATTGTTTGTAAGCTAATTAAAAATATATAAGTAAAAAAACTAAGCTTAAACAGGGGTATTGCATATGGACAGACAATGTTGCTCCCAGATATGATAGGTTATTAAATGAAAATTTCACTTGACAGACATGAGAGAACCTCCACATGTTGGTCAAGGAGGCTCTAAAGCTCCCTCCCCCCACCAAACCTCACAGACTATTGCTATTATCCCTGTTGTCCACTAAAATGAAATAGTAAAAGCCTACTGCTGCAGCTGGAGAGAAGGAAAATAGTTAAGAACAGAAGCTATGCTTACAGAAAACCTGAGGTCAGGTCTCACCATCCATGTTAGGCAGCTCGCAACTACCTGAAACTCTGATTTCAGGAGATGTAGTGGCTTTTTCTGACTGCTCTAGGCATTTGCACACATGTGACATATACCCATTCAGATGCATACACATACAAATGAATAAAAGTAAATATATTTTTTAAAAGACCCTATTGTTGAAGGCATTGACTCTGGTTGAAGGGTAGAGAAATCAAGCTTGACCTGAGCTAGAAGCCTCCTCCCCACTGACTAGTTTTCATAGCCCTGGAATGTGTTCATCTGATGCTGGAGAAGAAAAGTCATCAAAGTATTGCTGATCTGTGAGCCCTGGGAGCCACAGTACCAACCTGCTGAGAACAATATGTCTCAATATGGCCAAGTAGTGGCATAGTTGTTATAGAAATAACAAATTCCTTTCTCATTGGATTGAAGACCTGCAAACCTGGTCAAAAGCTCAAAGCTAGGGAGGTCATAGGTCCTAAGAGGGAACCAATTCCTGTTGGTATGCTAGATGTTCATGGTAAAACTATCTTCCAAATATTTATGTTTATAGTCATAGATTAATGATATTCTCAGTCTTGGTGAGAGAAACTTCTCTTTGTCTTAGACAACAGTATATAATAGAGAGACTCATAACTATTCAAATGTTAAGTATAAATAAGTGAATGATCATCCACAAACAAAACATCTTTATAATAAACCTTCTGAGGGTTCCAGAAACATTGCAGAACTTGAAGGCAGAAAGAATGTAAAAAGTGGAAAAATGGAGAAGGGGTGCTATCTCTGGGAAGGACATAGCCATCACACCCATAAACATAGAGCATGGTTACCTGCACAATAGATAAGAGTCCATCATGGATGAGAGAAGAGCACATGAGGCCCAGTCACTAGCAGAGGAGCAGTTGGTGGTTAATGGTGGCTGGGGCGGGGGGGAGTCTTTTGATTCATTGGTGTAGTTTCTGGAAAGTCTCCCATGAAGCAGAAGGAGGAAGAGAAGGAAGAAGAGGAGGAGGAGGAGGAGGAGGAGAAGAAGAAGAAAAAAGAAGAGGAGGAGGAAGAAGAAGAAGAAGAAGAAGAAGAAGAAGAAGAAGAAGAAGAAGAAGAAGAAGAAGAAGAAGAAGAAGAAGAAGAGCATACATGTGCAAGCAACTCTAAATTCAGTCAGTCATACACAGAACAAGACGTGAAAGTAGAAGGATATGTTTGGGAAATGGTCCAGTAGTATTAGGAGGAGGCTAGGAAGAGGCCATGGGTAGGGAAAAATCATCAAAATACATTTTACACAGATATGAAATCATCAAAGAATTTGAAAAGTAGAAAATGTGCCTCATTTTATACAGCTGAGACATGAAGTGGCAAAGACAAAGATATAGATAAGTCTCTCGGGAAATTCTCATATGCTAATGCTGCTTTAGAATATCTCAGATAAGATTGTTCCCTTCTTATATCTAATATCAATGGGAGTTGAGAAAGCAAGCTGGTCCCCTGTGAACTGTGACCAGGGTACTTTCTGTCTCTTGCTCTTGACAACACCGCCAACCACAAGATGCTGTACAAATCACGACCATCTCTTAGCAGAAAAGCTTCGAGAGTAATAAAAAGCTTTTATTTGCCAGCCCTTCTTTGGAGGTGAGGTGTGTAGTTGAGTTTCTAGTTTGGTAAGTGGGTTTTGAAGTTTGTTTGGTTTGTGTTTGTTTTTATTCAGGATGCCATTATACAACTCCTCTAGCCTTAAACTTAAGATTATTCTGCCCATCTTATATGTCCTGGGGTGACAAATGTGTACCACCACACTGGGCCTTCAATCTCTCCCTGTTGCCATTGCTGTCTCATAGATAAGTAATCCAAGTCACAAATGGCAATGTGTTTGTGCACGGGGGATGTTCCAGAGCTCAGCATGTCTGTTACCCTGGATAGGAGATGACACTCCTGTGCCCTTGCAACAGGAACACATTCTGAGAGTGGTGTCATCAAGTGACTTGATTATTGTGTAGACACAGTAGAGTGCTTTCATAGGGTAATGTGGCTGCAGTATCACTAGGAGATAGAATCTTCAGTGGACCACCAGGGTACATGACATACATCCTTGATTGAAACATCCCTGCACTGCAGAGTATAGGATGTCATAATGAAATCCATTATTATGCAGAATCATCACAAGCTAATAAAAAAACTTTTAAAAATACACAAAAGCTGGCTGCTTCAAATGGAAAAATACTAAGGCCCTCCCTTGACTGTTATCTGGAAATGATAAAATTCCTGACTCTATAATCATCATTCCTTGTATGATCTGATCATGGCCAAGAAGGACCAATCAAACTTAATTAAAAACAAAACTTAGAGAGATGCAAGTAGCTAAATAGAGTGTCAAATATGTAGAACCTACCCAAACCATGTCACCTCTGGCTCTAAACACACATGTTAGAAGGAAATGAAGGTAAAAATCTAGTTATCTATACACCTCACAATGCTAGAGACAGAGCGACAAAATAACCTCAAGGAAGATAAGGACTGTGAACAGTTCAGATGAAGACAGGAGACGAAGAAGGTATCAAAGGACACACGGAAAAGGTATTAAATGACCTATAAGCCATTACATATCAAAATCGAGACAAAAGGGATGAGTCCTAGAGAAAACCCACTACTAACCAGCCTTAGGATGTACTCAGCGTCTAGAGCAGTGCTTCTCAACCTTTCTAATGCTGCGCCCCTTTAATACAGTTCCTCATGTTGGGGTGACCTCCACAACTATAAAAATATTTTCATTGCTACTTCATAATTGCAGTTTTGCTACTGTTATAATTGTAAAGTAGATATCTGATACGCAGATGGTCTTAGGCGACCCCTGAAAAATGGTCCTTCAGACTCCTAAGGGGTTGGGACCCATAGGTTGAGTACTGCTAGTCTAAAGCATTATAGCTCTTCTGCACACAGCCAGGTTCTCATCTTCTAGCAAAGGAACCTCCAGGCCTAGATCAGGTCAGCACTTAATGTTTGCAAATTTAAGGAAATGAAATTGAACCAACTTCACAAGTCCCTCCAGCAAATGGAGACTTACTTATTTTGAAAGCCCACCATAGTACTGAAAATGAAAATGATGCTATAAAGATTCCAGAGTGGGACCTTTGATGGACACAGACACAGAAGTGGCACCAGTCACTGGCTTCACTGTTTTCTCTGCCTCTTTAACTTTTCCTCCTCCTGCTCCATTCCCCTGGAGTTATGGTGGGTTCCAGGAGGCACAGCACCACTCAATCAAGTTCCCTGTGTCAAGTGACTGAAACTACCCTGAAATAATGACAAGACCTCTGATTGGATGAAGGCAATCAGCTGGCCCCTGAAGCCTGAGTAGTCACCTCATGAGAGTCAGATTGTTGCCAGACAGCCATGACCACATCTGTGAAGCACCCTACAGAGCCAGGATGGAGAACATTGTCAACCAGACACACAATGACGAGGGGCCCCAACTCTTCCCCTGTTTAGACCTATAGCTGATATCAGTTCCTGCCTATATCAAAGACAGATAGACAGGCTTGAAGATCATGGACCCCTTTTGGGGTTCCTTTTCTCAGTGTGTCACATTGGCTCAATCTCCATTCTCTGCCTTTTTATTACTGTCTCTTTAATTGTCTCAGTGGGACAATGGCTCAGCCTTGTTTATAGGAACTCCTCAAGCTGGAGCTTTTCCTCCTAAAACTCCCATAAACAGATACGGTAGCTTAGATAAAACATTAGGGAAAAAATAAGTAAACAGAGATAAAAAATGAGTAATTCCCAACCAAGTAGAGAACATTTCAGAAATACAGAGTTGGCTTAACATTAGAAAATAATCCACACAAATAACATCATTAGCATGAATAAAATTTACATCATTATCTAAACTGATGCAGAATTATTTTTTACATAAAATTCAAATTTTATTTATGTTTTTAAAAAAAAGAACCCTTGGCAAACTTGACATAGAGGATCTTTCTTAATCATTGAACCCTACAGCAAGTGTCACACTTGGTGGTAAGATACTGAAAACTGACATTCAGAATGCAAATAAGACAAGGGTGTTGTTAATGCCCTACTGACCAGCTCTTTCAATAATAAAATAAAAAGGAAAGAGGCACATGCATTAAGAAAAAAAAAAACATTGCTCATGACGTTGTACTTGAAAATCTAGAAGAGTCTATAGATTTTTTTTTTACAGGTAGTAACAAAAGTTTAAAAATGAAAATGCTTCAAAGTTGATAGACACAAGGTTAACATAAAAATTAAATGTATTTCCTTTTACTGGTACCAAACAATTAGGACATAAGATAATCCCAATAATCAAACACTGATTTGATTGTTAAACTTCTGATAAATTTGTTAAAACCTTTGAAAGTCTATAAAATGTTGAAACCAAAGTAACTTTTTAAAAAAGGGACATATCACACTAGCGAATTAGAAGATTCACAAGTATAAAGATTCAGTTCTTATTAAAGACATATGTACATTCACTGTCAATAAAACTCCAGCAAGGTTTTGTGAAAACTACTAATCAGATTCTAAAATTCCTAAAAATAGATAAAAGGCCACATATGGCCAATGCAGTCAGGAAGAGTGAAGGTGGAAGACGGTCACTACTGTTATAGGACAATGGTCAAAGGGAAGGCACATGGAGAACCGTAAATTGTTTCCTTTGAAAACAATTATTACATTTACTTATTTGTGCATATATGTGTTCCTGCATGATGCATGTGGATGGAGTTCAAAGGACAACTTTCAGAAGCCATTACTCTCCTTTCAACATGTGGGTGCCAGGTTCCAAGGTCTGAGCTCAGGTGTCAGCCTTGGCAGTAAGGGCCTCCCACCTGCTATTTCATCAGACTTTTATCTTTTGTACCCCTGGGATAACCTGAGAGTTGTGACAACCCTTCTTCATCAGCCTTACATGTACAGGGTGAGCCATGATGCCTGATTTCTCTCTCTCTCTAACATACACACACACATACACACACGAACAAACACCTCTATCTCTATCTATCATCTATCTATTATCTGTGCCCTTCCCCCAAGCCCTGGGCAGGCTAGTCAGACCTTAATTGTTTGCCACAATCACTCTTCCACCTACCTGGGAGGAGTCTTCCGACCTTGGTGGAAGTCTCCTGCCTTGCCCACCTGCAGAAGCAGACTGCCCCCTGAGCCACTGAGCTTATTTTGCAACAGAACCCAGCTGAAACAAAGGATGGCTCTTTGGGTTTCCCCTATATAAACGCAGAGCTGAAAATTAAACTTTGAGCCTTGATCAGAGAATCTTTGTCATGGCTTCATTCTTCTCTCGCTCATCCATCCTATTTCATTCCCAGTCTTCCTTTCAGGTGTACCCAGTTCTCTATGGCCTCTGTATGGCTACAAGTATCTATTATCTATCATCTATTACCTATCATCTATCTATTATCTATCACCTGTATCTATCTATCATCAGTCATATTTATATCTATTTATCTATCATCTATTATTTATCATCTATCTGTCATCTTTCAATCATCTATCTAAATCATTTATTATCTATCATCTATCTATCCATCCATCTATTATCTATCTATCTATCTATCTATCTATCTATCTATCATCTATCTACTTATCTATCATTTCTCTCTCTCTCTCCCTCTCTCTCTCCCCCCCCCCTTTCTCTGTCTTTAAGAAGGCAAGGGGATTGTTTAAAATCTCACATGACAAGACACTTGGGTTGTCCTTACAGAACCTGCAAAGACTTGGAGGCAATTTTGAATTCCTAGTGAGAGGCAAGGAACAAATGTTGCTTTAGGTCACTAAATCTGTGGTGATATCGTCACGCAACAGTTGATAATTAATATAAGGTGTGTGCCAAAGAGACATTCAGAGAGAGCACAGTGCTAGCTGACCATGGAGAAGCACAGTATATTCTTTTTGTTTTAAAAGATAAATGTGGAGGACAAACAACAAATTGTCCAGAAGAGAAAGCATAAGAAAGTTTGTTAAGAACAACTGTCACATTGCCTCAATCTGCTTTATGGCTTACTAAAAATTCATAAGATAAAACTCAGATGTGCACAGTCTGCCCAGATCATCTCTGACTTTATTCTTTGTCATATTAATCTTGTCACTCATTCTTAAACAAACCTTTTGGGCTTTGTTTTTCTTTATTATTCTTTTTTTAGTTAGCATACAAAATAATGGGTTTCATCATGACATTTTATACAAATATAGCATCGCATCTCACTCTGATTCTAACTGTCTTAGCCTCTGTCCTCCTTCATCATCTTCCTCTACCCAATCTTCTCTCTCTCTCTATCTCTATCTCTCTCTATCTCTGTATCTCTATGTCTCTCTTTGTCTCTCTGTCTCTCTCTCTCTTTACCTCTCTCTCTCTCTCTTCTTCTCTCTCTCTCTCACTGTGTGCGTGTGTGTTTGAAATAGGGACCCTGCACGTAAACAAAACACATTTTGTCTTTCTCCTTTCTTGTCTACCCACTTAATAACCTGCTCATAGTTTCATTGAGCAGAGATACGTTATGCAAGGAAACACACAAATAATACTTCTTTCATCTCATTTAATGTGATGATTTCCTGTTGCATCTGTTTTCCCGTAAATGACATAATCTCATTCTTCTTTATGGTTGAGTAAAATCCCACTGGGCATTTAATTAGGGACAACTAGGCTGGCTCCATATCTTGATTATTATAAATAACACAGCAGTAGATGTGGGTGTTTGGATATCTCTGTGTGGTGCTAAGTTCAATTCCTTTTGGTTTGCAGCCAGAAGTAGAAAGCCTGGGTCATATGTTTTATGTTTTTACATTTAGCTCTCCGCAGAAAGATCCATGCTGATCTCCACAGGGGTCACACCAGTTTGCACTGCCATCAGCAGTTATAGGTTCCTCTTTCCCCACAAACCCAATCTGTGATGTTTTGAGTGGGGTGAGGTAGTTTGATTGAGAACCTTCCACAGTAGACTCACTTTCTTGAACACTCTTCCTTGATTTGTGGCACTCTTAGGGGAGGTTATAGGACCTTACATACATGCAGCCTTGCCAGAAGAAGTGCCTCAGGTAGGGGTTGTTCCCTCTACTTTGAATTCATTTTTTTCAGCTTCCTGTGTGACAAAATGTGGTCATCTTGCTTCCTGCTCCTGCCACCATGCTGCCCACTTGCCACCATGCCTCTATACCATGATGGACTCTTATTCCTCTGGAACCCCAAGCCAAACCAAACTTTTCCTTCTGTATCTTACTCTTGGTTGTGGTGTTTATCACAGCAACAGAAAAGTAATATAGGATATTAGTAGTTATCTTTTGAGCAGAATTTCTTGGAATAGTTGTTTCTTGGCAAAGATGGTGTCTGGTTTCTCGGGCCCTGGCAATCTTTTATTTCTTCATCTGAGTGCTGTTTTTGTTTTGTTTTCTTTGTTTGTTGTTGTTGTGGGTATTTTCTTCACTTTGATGATTTATTGTGATGAGGGTATGGTACACACTAATATAAATGCTTTTTTCAAAAGCAACCACACTTATCATGTCTCTTCCTGTATGCCTATTGCTGAAACAAAGCCAACCTCCTGTTAGCCACACCACATCCCCATACCCCACTGCTACACAGACTACGTTCAGACATGGAGGCCATGTGGGAACTATATACACTTCCCAGCTTCCCTTGCAACATTCCTGACTAATGCTAAATGACAAATGTCATTTTTGCACCAAGAGGCAAAACCAGAATACTGTCCACTCTGTCTTCTCCTTTGTAGAAGCTGGTTGCTGGAGTAAGAACTGGGAGATACACAGTCCAAGAGGAGAGCTGTCCACACACCAAGCATACTGTCATTATATGAACAAAACACCTTTCACTAAGTGGCAGCCACTGGCTTAGGTGTTCTATTGAGTCCCTGTGGCTTGATCCACCCAAACTCACTTACCTAATAATTTTTCTCATGGGAAAATAGAAATTTCCCATTTTGCTCTTCCTTCTTTCCTCTCCCCCACCCTTCTTTGTCTTCCTCTGTCCTCTCTCCCTTCCTCCTTTTCTCTTTCTACCTTTCCTTTTTATTATTTTTCTTCTTTCTATTTTGTTTTATTTTGACTAGTTTCACCATCACTACAGTAATTTGCTTTTTCGGCACCCAACATATAATGTGGTTTATAAACTCTGCACCCACTTTATTTCATATTTCAGTAACTTAGTTTTTATTTCAGCAGTACTACCTGCATGGCTTTTTAAAAAGAGCTTGTCAGTTTGTTCGTTGTTTGTTAGTTTTCATTCTTAGAAGGTATTTATATATAATCTTGTCTCTCTTTTTTCCTTAGATGCTGCAGAAAACCATTACTGCATTACTCAGTGTTAGGTAGTTCCAATATCAAAACACTACTCTGCCAATTGTTCTTGCTGCTTCTGACTCACAGTAAGAAATTTCCTCTTGTGCTTGGTTAATATTACAATCAACAGACCCTTTCCCTAGAAAATTCTCTGTAAAGCTTCTGAGCTTCTGAGATGCCTAAGAGATTGTGCTTTGCCTCTGAGAGGCTTCTGGAGGGCGCTGAACTCTGCAGCTTTCAAGGGATCCATCAGATCAAGCATTGCTGACCATCAGGTGCCTGGGTCTAATTAAAGAGAAGATAGCTAGTGGTTGCCACTGTCTGGGGAATGTCCACCTCCTGCTCTGCTCTGCTCTGCTCTGCTCTGCTCTGCTCTGCTCTGCTCTACTCTACTCAGCACCCAACAATTTAGAACTAATAACAGTACCAAAAAGACAAAACAGTGCAGATCTTGTGGTCCCTGGGGATAACTGCTTCACTTCCTCAAAGGGGTTAAATGTTGAGAACTCAGCTCTATGGTAGAAACATCTTCCTTGATCTCTCCAGGAAGGAAGCCATGCTGCTTTCTTTTTTTAACACCCAGTCTTTCCACTCAGGGTAGGTTTGCCTAGCTGTTAACACCTTTGAGGTCAAAGTTGCCTCTGACACTGCTTTCCTCTGGCATCTCCAGATGAAGGAGCCCTGGCCTCTGACAACTTTACTGAATGAGTTCCCCAGGACTGGTCCCCCAGTAATACCCTCTGCCACAATACTGGAATGGCTAATTCTGATTCTTGGGGAGAAGGTGGAACAAGAGAAGCAGAGAGAGAACCTCAAATATGGAACTGAAGTATGAACTTTTAAACTGTCATAAAGAGGGGAGTTGGGGAATCTTAAAGATGGAGAAGATAAAATATTCTAATTAGGGATAGGGCCATAGGTCAGTAATAGAGCACTTTCACGGAGCTAAGTGGGACTTTTAATCCCCCACATCCATGAAACAAATGTTGATTAGCTGTCAGAAATTGGAAGGTGACCATGTGCCAAAGGGAGCAAGCAATGTAGTAAGGCTCTCAAACAAATAAGAATAAATCAGAACATATTGTGAAGAAAATCACGGGGGTTATACAAAGCAAACAAATGGCAAACAGAGAGATGAGGGTCACATCTTTCATTAAATGTGAGCAGGATGGATTACCCCATTAAGTAACTGAGATTGTCATTTTGAGTTTAAAAAATTAAAATAAAAAACAAAGACAAGATATACCTTGTATACAAGGAACACTCTTAAAACTAGAACAGAAACATCACAAACAGAGGGACAGGCAGAGAGATGTCAGGAAAGCCCAAACAAAAGGAAAGCAGAAATAACAATATTAATGTCACATGGGCTAGAAACTTAAGGTTACAGGCACCAAACAGAATAAAGAGGAACAATGTGTAATAATAAAAGAGAGTTTATGGTGGAGATGTGCTGGCCATAAAGTTACATGTCCTGGAGACAGATGGCACCTAAGTGTGTGATATTAATTATTAGACATTTGAAGATGCTTTCATTCTAAAACAGCCATCCTGAAAGTCTGGTATGCTTCCTTCAGCGGGTGGTAACTTGGGATTTTTTTGAAAAAGACATTTCCCTAAAACAAAAGTCAAATAATACACAAAAATATGTCTATTCCTCTTTATGGTCATGGTCCTTTACAGTAACAGTTGGCACAAAGTAAACATTACAAATTCAAGGAGGTATTTTAAGCTACATCTGTGAGCATGATCCAATAAAATTAGAAGTAGAAATGAAAAACAAGATAGAAAGAACATTAGTTTTTTGAAAGTGAAAGACAGTCACCCAACTGACTGATTCAAGATGGGAAATCAAAAGGAGACAGGAAGTCAAAACAGAGTGGCAGATGATATGGGTAAAATATCAGTAGGAGCAAATCCAGAGCAGTAGACAGAAACTAGGAACATCATCTGTTCTTTTTATTTGGGTTAAAAAGTTAGAATTTATTTATTTGTAAACATAAATTTGAAAAACAACAAATAAATCATGTTTTTCTGAAGTAAATAGAAACTAAGACAAGCAAGCTTTGGGTAAATCTAACTAGTATAACAGCACAATATGCATTCAAACTCAAATTTAGACTCCAGAACCAGAGGAAGTGAACGCCATGTTCCAATCATGCCAGAAGATTTCTAGATGAACTATAGTAAAACAAACAAACAAACAAACAAACAAACAAAGTAAAACCACTACATTGCTGCCCTCAAAAATCCTGCAAAGCCCTAGAGAGTAGAAGGAATTGAAAAGGTTCTCAAACGCTTCACCATGTGACAGGGACTAGAGTTTTGAGTCATTGTAAAGGACCCAAATTTTTCAAGACACTGCAAAAATGAACTGATTGTTGTGGTAGGCAAGAAGGTTAGAGGACAATGTAATATGTAAAGTTTTTTTAAGTCAACAAAGTACTCATTAAAAGGCCTGGGAGATGCTCAATGGGTAATATGTTTGCTATGCAATACTGAGGGCCAGAGTTCGGTCCCAAGAACTTATGTTAAAAAGTAGGGACAGGTGAGTGGAACAGAGCTTCTGCTCTAATCCAATCGCACAGGACCTGAGACTGCATTAATTAGGGAAGCAGAAAACCCAGCCTGATCAGGGTCACAAGTCCCTTCCAGTCCACACCAGCACCGGGGCACCTTGGGCACAGAGTCTGTAGACACCCGCAAGGTAACCACAGGACCCTCCACAGGATATTAAGACCTCTGGTGAGTGGATCACAACATCTGCCAGGAGACAGGTTCAAACACCAGATATCTAGGCACCTTCCCTGCAAGAGGAGAGCTTGCCTGCAAAGAGTACTCTGAACACTGAAAAACAGGAGAGAGCTACTCTCCCAGGTCTGCTGATAGAGGCTAACATAATCACCTGAGGAACAAGCTCTAACCAGAGACAACTACAACAACTAACTCCAGAGATTACCAGATGGCAAAAGGCAAATGTAAGAATCTTACTAACAGAAACCAAGACCACTCACCATCATCAGAACGCAGCACTCCCACCCCACCCAGTCCTGGGCACCCTAACACACCCGAAAAGATAGTCCCTGATTTAAAAGCATATCTCATGATGATTGTAGAGGACATCAAGAAGGACTTTAATAACTCACTTAAAGAAATACAGGAGAACACTGATAAACAGGTAGAAGACCTTAAAGAGGAAGCACAAAAATCTCTTAAAGAATTTCAGGAAAACATGACCAAACAGGTGATGGAATTGAATAAAACCATCCAAGACTTAAAAGGGAAGTAGACACAATTAAGAAAACCCAAAGTGAGACAACGCTGGAGATAGAAACCCTAGGAAAGAAATCTGGAACCATAGATGCTAGCATCAGCACCAGAATACAAGAGATGGAAGAGAGAATCTCAGGTGCAGAAGATTCCATAGAGAACATCGGCACAACAATCAAAGAAAATGGAAAATGCAAAAAGATCCTAACTCAAAACATCCAGGAAATCCAGGACACAATGAGAAGACCAAACCTACAGATAATAGGAGTATATGAGAATGAAGATTTTCAACTTAAAGGGCCAGCAAATATCTTCAACAAAATTATAGAAGAAAACTTCCCAAACCTAAAGAAAGAGATGCCCATAAACATACAAGAAGTCTACAGAACTCCAAATAGACTGGACCAGAAAAGAAATTCCTCCAAACACATAATAATCAGAAGAACAAATGCACTAAATAAAGATAGAATATTAAAAGCAGTAAGGGAGAAAGATCAAGTAACATATAAAGACAAGCCTATCAGAATTACACCAGACTTTTCACCAGAGACTATGAAAGCCAGAAGATCCTGAATAGATGTTATACAGACACTAAGAGAATACAAATGCCAGCCCAGGCTCCTATACCCAGCCAAACTCTCAATTACCATAGATGGAGAAAACAAAGTATTCCACGACAAATCCAAATTCACACAATATCTTTCCATGAATCCAGCCCTTCAAAGGATAATAACAGAAAAAAAAAACAATACAAGGACAGAAACCACGCCCTAGAAAAAGCAAGAAAGTAATCCCTCAACAAACCAAAAAGAAGACAGCCACAAGAACAAAATGCCAACTGTAACAACAAAAATAATAGGAAGCAACAATTACTTTTCCTTAATATCTCTTAATATCAATGGACTCAATTTCCCAATAAAAAGACATAGACTAACAGACTGGCTACACAAACAGGACCCAACATTCTGCTGCTCCATATAATTGGTCACAAAACAGGCCTCAACAGATACAAAAATATTGAAATTGTCCCATGTATCCTATCAGACCACCATGGACTAAAGCTGATCTTCAATAACAACATAAATAATGGAAAGCCAACATTCACGTGGAAAATGAACACTTTTCTCAATGATACCTTGGTCAAGGAAGGGATAAAGAAATTAAAGACTTTTTAGAGTTTAATGAAAATGAAGCCACAACATACTCAAACTTATGGGACACAATGAAAGCATTTCTAAGAGGGAAACTCATAGCTCTGATTGACTCAAAAAAGAAACTAGAGAGAGCACACACTAGCAGCTTGACAACACACCTAAAATCTCTAAAAAAAAAAAAAAAAAAAAAAAGGGAAGCAAATTCCCCCAAAAGGAGTAGATGGCAGGAATAATCAAACTAAGGGGCGAAATCAACCAAGTGGAAACAAGAAGAACTATTTAAAGAATCAACCAAATGAGGAGCTGGTTCTTTGAGAAAATCAACAAGATAGATAAACCCTTAGCCAGACTCATGAGAGGGCACAGGGACAGCATCCTAATTAACAAAATCAGAAATGAAAAGGAAGACATAACAACAGATCCTGAAGAAATCCAAAACACCATCAGATCCTTCTACAAAAGGATATACTCAACAAAACTGGAAAACCTGGACGAAATAGACAAATTTCTAGACAGATACCAGGTACCAAAGTTAAATCAGGATCAAGTTAATGATCTCAACAGTCCCATATCCCCTAAAGAAATAGAAGCAGTCATTAATAGTCTCCCAACCAAAAAAAAGCCCAGGACCAGACTGGTTTAGTGCAGAGTTCTATCAGACCTTCAAAGAAGATCTAATTCCAGTTCTGCATAAACTATTCCACAAAATAAAAATAGAAGGTACTCTACCCAATTCATTCTATGAAGCCACAATTACTCTGATGTTTAAACCACAAAAAGACCCAACAAAGAGAGAACTTCAGACCAATTTCCCTTATGAATATCGATGCAAAAATCCTTAATAAAATTCTCGCTAACCAAATCCAAGAACACATTAAAACAATCATCCATCCTGACCAAGTAGGTTTTATCCAGGGATGCAGAGATGGTTTAATATACGGAAATCCATCAATATAATCCATTATATAAAGAAACTCAAACACAAAAACCACATGATCATCTCCTTAGACGCGGAGAAAGCATTTGACAAAATCCAACACCCATTCATGATAAAAGTCTTGGAAAGATCAGGAATTCAAGGCCCATACCTAAACATGAAAAAAGGAATCTACAGCAAACCAGTAGCCAACATCAAAGTAAATGGTGAGAAGCTTGAAGCAATCCCACTAAAATCAGGGACTAGACAAGGCTGCCCACTTTCTCCATACCTATTCAACATTGTACTTGAAGTCCTAGCCAGAGCAATTCAACAACAAAAGGAGATCACGGGTATACAAATTGGAAAAGATGAAGTCAAAATTTCACTCTTTGCAGATGATATGATAGTATATATAAGTGACCCTAAAAATTCCACCAGAGAATTCCTAAACCTGATAAACAGCTTTGGTGAAGTAGCTGGATATAAAATTAACTCAAACAAGTCACTGGCCTTTCTCTACACAAAGAATAAACAGGCTGAGAAAGAAATTAGGGAAACAACACCCTTCTCAATAGTCACAAATAATATAAAATATCTCGGCGTGACTCTAACTAAGGAAGTGAAAGATCTGTATGATAAAAACTTCAAGTCTCTGAAGAAAGAAATTAAAGAAGATCTCAGAAGATGGAAAGATCTCCCATGCTCATGGATTGGCAGGATCAACATTGTAAAAATGGCTATCTTGCCAAAAGCAATCTACAGATTCAATGCAATCCCCATCAAAATTCCAACTCAATTCTTCAACGAATTAGAAAGAGCAATCTGCAAATTCATCTGGAATAACAAAAAACCTAGGATAGCAAAAGCTCTTCTCAAGGATAAAAGTACCTCTGGTGGAATCACCATGCCTGACCTAAAGCTTTACTACAGAGCAATTGTGATAAAAACTGCATGGTACTGGTATAGTGACAGACAAGTAGACCAATGGAATAGAATTGAAGACCCAGAAATGAACCCACACACCTATGGTCACTTGATCTTCGACAAGGGAGCTAAAACCATCCAGTGGAAAAAAGACAGCATTTTCAACAAATAGTGCTGGCACAACTGGTTGTTATCATGTAGAAGAATGCAAATCGATCCATTCCTATCTCCTTGTATTAAGGTCAAATCTAAGAGGATCAAGGAGCCCCACATAAAACCGGAGACACTGAAACTTATAGAGGAGAAAGTGGGGAAAAGACTCGAAGATTTGGGCACAGGGGAAAAATTCCTGAATAGAACAGCAATGGCTTGTGCTGTAAGATCAAGAATTGACAAATGGGACCTCATGAAACTGCAAAGCTTGTGTAAGGCAAAAGACACCGTCAATAAAACAAAAAGGCCACCAACAAATTGGGAAATTAGTTTACCTATCCTAAATCAGATAGGGGACTAATATCCAATATATATAAAGAACTCAAGAAGGTAGACTCCAGAAAATCAAATAGCCCCATTAAAAAAATGGGTCTCAGAGCTAAACAAAGAATTCTCACCTGAGGAATACTGAATGGCAGAGAAACACCTGAAAAAATGTTCAGCATCCTTAATCATCAGGGAAATGCAAATCAAAACAACCCTGAGATTCCATCTCACACCAGTCAAAATGACTAAGATCAAAAATTCAGGTGACAGCAGATGCTGGCAAGGATATGGAGAAAGAGGAACACTCCTCCATTGTTGGTGGGATTGCAAGCTTGTACAACCACTCTGGAAATCAGTCTGTCAGTTCCTTAGAAAATTGGACATAGTACTACCGGAGGATCCCACAATACCTCTCCTGGCCATATATCCAGAAGATGTTCCAACTAGTAAGAAAGGCACATGCTCCACTCTGTTCATAGCAGCCTTATTTATAATAGCCAGAAGCTGGAAAGAACCCAGATGCCCCTCAACAGAGGAATGGATACAAAAATTGTGGTACATTTACACAATGGAGTACTACTCAGCTATTAAAAAGAATGAATTTATGAAATTCCTAGGCAAATGGTTGGACCTGGAGGGCATTATCCTGAGTGAGGTAACCTAATCACAAAATATCTCAAATGATATGTACTCACTGATAAGTGGGTATTAGCCCAGAAACTTAGAATAGCCAAGATATACGTTACAATTTGCAAAACACATGACACTGAAGAAGAACGAAGACCAAAGTGTGGACACTTTGCCCCTTCTTAGAATTGGGAACAAAACACCCATGGAAGGAGTTACAGAGACAAAGTTTGGAGCTGAGACAAAAGGATGGACCATCTAGAGACTGCCATATCCAGGGATCCATCCCATAATCAGCCTCCAAACACTGACACCATTGCATACACTAGCAAGATTTTGCTGAAAGGACCCTGATATAGCTGTCTCTTGTGAGACTATGCCAGGGCCTAGCAAACACAAAAGTGGATGCTCACAGTCAGCTATTGGATGGATCACAGGGCCCCCAATGGAGGAGCTAGAGAAAGTACCCAAGGAGGTAAAGGGATCTGCAACCCTATAGGTGGAACAACAATATGAACTAACCAGTACCCTGGAGCTCATGTCTCTAGCTGCATATGTATCAAAAGTTGGCCTAGTTGGCCATCTCTGGAAAGAGAGGCCCATTGGACATGCAAACTTTATATGCCCCAGTACAGGGGAATGCCAGAACCAAAAGTGGGAGTGGGTGAGTAGGAGAGTGGAGGGGGGGAGGGTATGGGGGACTTTTGGGATAGTATTGGAGATGTAAATGAGGAAAATACCTAATAAAAAATTTTTTTAAAAGAAAGTGAAAGTAATATAGAAAATGTTAACCTGTCAATGTTACCATGCCATACGGGGTGACATGTCTTTTTTAACTCACTGTGTTGTGTGATACCCAGAAACTGAACTTTTGAAGAATAAAGAGATGTGAAATATTTTTTAAAAAAAGTGGGGATAACGAGGGCCCAGCAGTGAAGAGCACCGGCTGCTTCTCCTGAGGATTCGAGTTCAGTTCCCAGCACTCACAAGGCAGCTTACAAAGCCTCTGTAGTGCCAGTTCAGGGGATCTGATGCCCTCTTCTGGGCTCAAAGCACACTACACACATGGATCACTGGCATACGTGTAGTAAACCACAAAAACACATTTTATATTTATAAAAAAAAGAGAAGACAAAACCAAACCTCATAGCTAAGAGTGGTGGCACATACACGTAATCTCAAAGTTGGAGAGACAGAGACAAGTGGATACCTGTGAACTACTGGGCAGGTTCTAGCAAAGACAGAGTGTAGGGAGGGAGGGAGGGAGAGAGAGAGAGAGAGAGAGAGAGAGAGAGAGAGAGAGAGAGAGAGAGAACGGAAAGGTGTTAGATAGCATCTGAGAATGTCCTCTGATCTCCACATGAACACACACACACACTATACATATCTACATAAAATATTCAACTATTCTCAGATCAAACATAGAATTTCAAACATAGGGGATGATTTTAACAGAAAGTATAATGCTTGTCTGTCTCTGTCGTCCCCCTCCCTGTGTTACAGCTAGTAACAGATATCTGAGCTATTAGCATACCCGTCATCTTTCTGTTATAACACATACCTATGGTTAATCAAATTAAAGAGCATAAAGGTTTATTTCAGTTCACAGCTTTGGAGGTTTCAAATCCATCAGTTTTCCATGGTGATTCAGGCTGTATTAGGCAGCACACCATGAGAGAGAACTTGGTATGGTAAAGCCATTGGCTTCTTGGTGGCTAGGGAAGGGGGTGGAGTTTGGAGAAGATCTGGGGTTTCAATCTACCATTCCCAGGACATATGCCAATGACCCAATTCCTTTTAATTAGGTTCCACATCCCAAAAGTTCCACAACCTCCCACAGTGCCATTAGATGTGAACTATGACCTCAACACGTTGACTTCTGGAGCAGGAAAGACATTAAAAATCCATCGCCGTAGACAGTGAACACTACAGTTTTTCTGGCCTCATGGGTACCATAAATACAAACAAAAAATGTGAAATAGTCAGTTGTGGATGATTGCTGCGATGAGCAACCAAGCAAGACTGAGGTGTCGTTCTTGTAGACTTGCAGTCAGGATCAAGTCAAGGATGTGAGGGAATCGAAGAGATGCCCATTAAATGCTTAGTTGTGGAGCAGACACTGAGAGAAACGAGGAGGAGATGGGAGGATGCAAAGATCTTCACAGTCTGACAACAAACTTGGGCTTTCCAAGGAAGAGTTCTAAGTTTCTGGTACCTTCAACTGTGCTCTGAGCACGGAAAATGAGCAATTCTTCCAGGGTACAAGTGCCTGGGTTTGTCTGGCTAATCTTAGGAAGTTAACAGAAGACATTGGATTACGGGAATAGGAACTGTATTGCAAACTTACTCTGCAGTAAACCCTTTTTTAGGTAAATAAAAGTCACTTGGCTTTCCCTGGCTGTATTACACATAGTTTCCTTGGATTTTTCTAGTACTAAGTCCTTGGAAATAAATATAACTGGCTTAGAAAAATAAAATATGGCCCTCATTCTGCCCATTCCCTTGCTATTGTGGGTTTGTCCGTGTTAAGACACTTTTGTAAACAACTCTCATGGCAATTGAAATTGGAAATATAAATAAAGGGGTCCCAGTCTCTAGGCTGGCATCAGAATCAGCCTACAAAACTTATCGTATTCCAAATTTTAAAATTAACATGAGGGGGCTCTGGCTTCCTAATAAAGCTGGAATCCAAGCAGACAGAATATACGAGAAGTGTAGGAATGAAGTAGAAGCATAAATGTTTTATTTGCAAATGTCTTGGAAGCTGTAAAACATTACCTATTGAAAAGAAAAAACATAGGTACAAAGATTTTTCTCAGAAAGTTGACATTCTGATATGCAGACAACTTTCACAATAGAATTCAATGTCCTGGTTTTTTTTGTTTTGTTTTGTTTTGTTTTTTGTGTTTTGGGGGTTTTTTGGGGGGGGGTTGTTTTGTTTTGTTTTGAACTCACTCTGTAGACCAGGCTGGCCTCGAACTCACAAACCGCCTGCCTCTGCCTCTCAAGTGCTGGGATTAAAGGCATGTGCCACAACCGCCCCGCTCTCAATGTCCTGTTTTATGAGAATTCACACACACACACACACACACACACACACACACACACACACACACACACACGCAAACGCACGCACTGGCGCACGCACACACTAACCTTTATAAAAGTTATTCGTGTTCAAAGCGAGGAGCCAGGGTGGAACATGCGTTTTAGTTGGCAGAAAGAGAGAGGCATGGGTGTTGCTATGAGGAAATCTGGAGAGTCAGGTTGTTGTAACCCCTTTGGAGGGTAAGGTACACACACTAAAATAGCCAGTAGCTGGAATAAGCCACTCCCAAGCACTGAAAAAAGAAACTAAAGGAAGAAGCATTTTATCGAGGAATAAAATATGTAAATGTGGATGAAAGACTAGACTCTAGAAGCCAAGACCCCTGTATACGCAGCCTGCCATAGAGCAATGGCACCTTTATAAAACGTGACTACGGTGTGGGAAGAGGAGTGATCTCGATTTTCCATTTTACAGGCAGGATATGTTCTAGACTTAAATTTAGTTTTTCTTTTTCTATTAATATAGTATCAGTAGAAAAATTATTCCAAAAATAATTTGAAGAGGACTTCGGAGCCAATAAGAAAAAGGCGACTTCCTAAAAACATAAGTCTGTGTGTTGGAGGTGCTGAAAATGTCCTAAAACTGACTCCTAGCAGTTGCATAACTCTGGGGACATGCTAAATCTATTCAATTAAATGTTTTAAGTTAGTGATACATGAATATGTTGCACCTGAACAAACACGCACACACAGGCATAGATACACACAAACACACATGGAAGTATAGTAGTTCGTTCTAAAGTTTTGTTGTCTTTTCAGATATTTAATTTACAAGTAAAATCATACATAGTTGAAGCCACCACGTGAGATTTGATATGTGTGCATTGTATTCTTAACTAATGAAAAATATAGCAGCACCACGGTTACCAGTTTTGTGTAAGGGGGATGGAAGACATGAAAACCTCTTTCTTAATAACAGTAGCCATGTCTACAGCTCCTGTGCGTGTATCAGCCCCCCAACCCACCCCCCAAGAACTTGTTTGCCTTGTAACTGAAAGTTCATAGTCTTTAACCAACAACCTATTTTGTTCTATGGTTGGAAGCAAAGACTGGTATGTGAGAATTTAAAAGAAAGTATATTTAGAAATTTCCAGGGACTGATTTCCAGTATGCTGTGGAGGAAGCAGACAGTTATCAGTTGGGTGGGGTCCAGTAGCTAAGCAGGTCTTTCGTCTCATTTTCACCTTTCCTTACCTGCTTTGCCTGAATAGCCATCCTGAACTGCACACTGCCCCTTTCCTCAGACTTCCCCTATTTCAACAGTGTATTCTCATTTATCTCAGCTCTGAGTTTTTCATAACATTGAATTCTGTTTGTGCTATTTGCTATGTGTCTTTTGTGTCCTTCTTTGTTTTTTTTGAGACAGGGTTCCTCTGTATGTAGCTCTGGCTATCCTGGAACTTGCTCAGTAGAGCACGCTGGCCTCGAACTCAAAGATCCACCTGCCTCTACCATCTGATTGCTGGGATTAAAAAAAACATGTGCGTCACCACAGTCCAGCATTGTTCCATGGTTTTTAAGTTCTTGATTTCTTAGATAAAGACTTTGGGGTGAAAAAAATCTATGTTTCCTCTTTGTTCTAGGCAACAACTCTCTCTCTCTCTCTATCTCTCTATCTCTCTATCTATCTCTCTCATGTGTGTGTATGTGTGTGTGTGTGTGTATGTGTGTGTGTGTAAATGTATGAAGTTCCTTTTAAGTGCCTTAGACTTTGATTGTCTATAACATACACCAGTTATGCTAGCTGAGGCGATCCACGAAGCAAGTGAAATGGACAGGTCGTTCTCTTGATTTAAAGGATGCCAAAATTATTTCTGGGCCTCAGACACTTGTGAAGAATCATGAATATTTAAGCTTCAGCTACATGCAACTCACTTCATATTAGACTCAAACTTCACAGGCACAATCCATCCTAAAATAGGACCATTCTTTTAAAATCCAGAGTCTAAGCTTGGAAAATAATTTAAAACATACTTGTGAGGTCAAGGGATGAAGTGTCATAGTCACTGAATAGTGACTTGTTTCAGAAACCTTCGCCATGTAAGTAAAGTCACCCAGTTTCCTGGAATATGTAGTTGATCCCCCTGTCTTAGAAGATCGTGGTAAATTTGCTGGAAGAGGTCTCTGAAGCCTACTCCCTCCTCCTCCATCCAGAACAAACTGGCTCCAGGAGAAGCACTCCCAAACTCCATCATTTTGTTAAAGCCTTCTCTTTTTTTAAAATTTTTTTTCCAGCCATGAGCTCATCACTTTCAGTTAATAGCAATAAGCGATTTGTAAGGAGCAAGTTACATCAGTCAGTATAAATAACCAGCAACGGCCGTGTCTGACTTCCTTGAAACGTTGACTCAGATGCTGGATCTAAGCGTCTACGTAGCAAGGCATCTGGATCCGAGCATCTAGGTAGCAAGGCTGCAATCTCTCAGTCCTTTGTTGTCGGTGAAGTTAAAGGAAGGCCACAGAAGCCATGGCACGAAGCACCACATTCCACAAATGCAGACTCTTTAGGTAGGAAAGACAGAAGAAGGGTGGACAACGTTCCTGGGTTCACTCAGACCACATAGATTTTGCTTTTCTTACAAATAGGAACCCTTTTACTTTGGTAAAACCCTTCATTGCCGCCTCCTCACAGGATGCTCCTAAGAATCCCAGACATAAGAGACTTTGCTGTCTTCAGCCACCCTGGGGCCAGAGCATCGCTCCTGATACTGACCCATGCTTTGCTTCTCCACTGCTCAAGAAAGAAGAGGTGAGCATCTTTGTTTGCAAACACAGCTGGTACTGGAGGGTAAGGAAGCTAGAATATGGCTTTTGCATTTACTATTATCATTTACTGAGCCTCAAGTTTTAATTAAATCTAAACAATGTTTTTTTAAGGAGTAGGGTTTGGGCTTCCGAGACAGAAAGCCCCTGGGTCAATAACAATCTCCAACACTTACTCCATCAGCTCTTGGCAGGATTTCTCCAACCCAGGCAAGGCAGCAGAATCTGGACCTACAGTGATCGCCCAAGAAACATCTCCCATTCACCACCTGCTCCAAGGAACCACATGGACACAAGAACACAATTTGATCAAATGAGGTTCTACACAAATAAATGTTCCATAGGCCTGCCACACATCCGAGTAGGACGTGAAGCTGTCTCCACCAGATAAATATAGAGCTCCTCGTTCTGGAGTGATAGGTGCCACCCTGTGGTCAACTGAATAACCAACAGATCCTAATCTTTACCTTAATTTTCGTTCATGGCCCCATGACTGTATCACCTTGCAATTCT
The DNA here is from genome assembly GCF_000001635.26 of Mus musculus. Lineage (NCBI taxonomy): Eukaryota > Metazoa > Chordata > Mammalia > Rodentia > Muridae > Mus > Mus musculus. The sequence continues at coordinate 65,531,029 of NC_000077.6, forward strand.
CCAACTAAAGGTAGAATACACTTTTCCTGGGGTACCACCATCCAAGTTTGCTTGAAGCTGACAGATTTCCCACAATGTGAACTTCCTAAGTCCTAGAGTGTCCCTAGAAAGCTGAGGTGGCTTTGTTAGTATCAAAGCCTCTTCTGGTTTTGTCTTTAGGTTCAGCCATGTAACTTGTGTTAGCCACTGAGATTTTAGCAGATATGATACACGTCACGTTTGTAGCATGCATGTATGCTGATGTTTGAGGACTTGCGTCCTGTCATTTCCCTGTAAAGAGTTTCCTTCCATTGTGTAGCTGCTGTCCGTTACTGTAGGGCCTGAAATAAACGTGAAAAGGACCTAGTATAACCTGCAACTAGAAGCCAAATCCAGGGAGAACAATCTAGATGTAGCTAAGAGCTGTCAACTCCCAACAGACATACTGACATGTGAACAAGCATGAATGGTGGTTGTTTCAGACACTGACTATTGGAGTGGAATATTACGCAGCAGTAGCTAACTGATATCTGTTATGTCTCTCTTTCCTGAGATCAGCTAGTCTTTCCTATCATCAGCAGTAAGTCCTATGTTTTATTCTTCAGGGAGGCTAGGTATACCCTTCCTTAGTAGCAAAGCTTTGATATCAATTCAAAATCCACTGAACAGAAGGAAAAATGGAAACTCCGTGGTTTCTTGCTTTGTGAAATGAAAGAACAGGAATACCTTTGACTCATGATGTCTTCTAAGTCACTTATTAGAGATATAATTATCTCCTTCTCAAAGAACTATTCTAGAAACAAGCAAGTTAAAGGAACATGCTTATGTTTCTCCAAAAGCATAGAGGCTTCAGGATACAGGCAACCATGTTGCATAGGCCCCAATGCGCGCGCGCGCACACACACACACACACACACACACACACACACACACATGCCTCATAACTTTCCAGAAAGGAATGAGAAATGTGAAAGTATGAGACCGTCCTTACAACTACAGGAAGCCCTCTGACATCTTGAGGAGATTGAAAGCTGAGGAGCAGTTGCTTAAGAACCTTTCCTATGAGGGAAGAATGGCCGTGAGAAGGGATGAAGGCAGGAGAGGTAGTAAGAGGCTAGACGGCAAGATGCTGAGAACACATTCCTGACAAACCAAACCAGGGCCGCCTTTGTCTTTGAAGGTGTGTGTGTGTGTGTGTGTGTGTGTGTGTGTGTGTGTGTGTGTGTGTGTGTGTGTAGAGGATTAATTTGGTGTCACAGAAAATTGTTAACATTGGCTTTGCTTCTGGGGTATTGGAGGCCTCACAAAGACGAGGAGAATCTGTAAAAGCTCAGCTGAACTGTGCAAAGAAACACAAATGCCAGGCCTTTATGGGATCTGGTCACCATTCATTCGTGAAAGCTTCCCAACACAATAACAATTATCCATATTGTTAAATATGTAAATGCAGCCAGATTAACTGTGTTGTAAATTTTAATTAATAGCAGCACAAAACTTGGCATGTCCTCAGTCATCACTGTTGGCTGTCCCTGAAGTCTTGTCAAAGGCTCCCGACTTCGAGGAGCTTCGGAGAGCATTGGCAATGATCGAAAGGAGCTGAGATGCCTCAGAATGCCTTTTCACTGTGTGAGGTCACCATAGTTCTGTGTCCGTCCACTTCCCAGGGTTTTCAGGGACACACCCGCACTAGCTAAAACATGCTTCTTACTCTTTTCAACTTTCTCCCAATTAGCTGTATAGTTCCCTATTGTGTATCTATATACCAGCCAGATGGCTTATATTCATCTTATTTACACTATTTTCCCTAGCCAAACAGCTTTAATCCAACAATATAAACCAACCCATGTAAACTTGTTGCTCTCAAGACCTACAGCAGCCTCTTCTCTTCCTTCTCCCCCTAGTTGGGTCACCTTGTGGTCCTCCATCCATCTGTCCAGTCTCTTCCTCCGTTGACTCTTTCATCCCTCTCCAGGGTTGTCTCTTCTTTCCACAGCAACCTTTGTGGGTGGTCCTCCTAGCTAGGCTTGGCATCCTGTCTACTCTAGAACATTTCCTCTTCTTGATATGGTCCATTCCAAAGGCCATTTCCCGAATCATCCATATGTGTAGATGACATGATCCAGCAGACAGGTCATTCTGGAACTCGAATGCCTGATTGGTTCATCACTTATGCATTTTCTGCCCCTGCTCTTATGATCACCTTCTCTACAAGTTAACCATACCCACCAAAGGGCTAAGCTGGGCCTAGTGTTTTGCTTGGCTATAGACAACACTAAGGAGATGTTGTCCCTGAACTGGGGGTGAAAGATTTACTTTGGGAAGGGAAAGTTGGAGGTAGGGGGAACTCAAGAAAGGATTAGCAAGCTGGGCAGTGGTGGCACATGCTTTTAATCCCAGCACTTGGGAGGCAGAGAGTTTGAGGCCAGCCTGGTCTACAAAGTGAGTTCCAGGACAGCCAGGGCTACACAGAGAAACCCTGTCTCAAAAACAAACAAAAACAAAAACAAGAGAAAGGATTAACAAGAAATCAAACAACTAGCAACACAAATATAAATGAATACATACATGCTAGACAGTCGGATGAACTCTATGCACACTAAGGCATAGTCAGATTGATTCTACACCCAGATATGATAAGAGTGTTGTGAGAAAAGAAGGTTAGGAAAGATGGGTCCTAAGAGGGGAAGGTTTAGAGATGAACTTGAGAACCATTTGATCTTGCTAGACAAGGAGCAAAGCTGGTGTAGACTCTCCAGTAGCATATGCTGAAAGGTGGCCATGAGACAGATCCCTGGAGGCCTGGAGAGATGGCTCAGTGGGTAAGAGCACTTGTTGATTTTCCAGGAGACCCAGAGCCCATATGGTGACTCACAGCCTTCTGTAGCTCCAGATGCAAAGGATCCAATGCCCCTCTGGCCTCTGTAGGCACCAGAAATGCAGGTGGAACACAGACATACATGCAGGCAAGACACCTATACACAGAAAATAAAAAATTAATCTAAAATATATTTACAAAAACATTTCTAGGATAGCGCTTCACACAAAGCACAGGAATGTGGGAACGGAGTGCTGATTTTTGAGAACCTTTTAACTAAACACTTCTAATGGCTGCCCAGTTCCCACCAATCCCCAGTCTCCCTCCATGCTTCAATACTGATAAGAATGGCTTCTGGTGCTTATAACTAAGACTTCAGGTGCTGGGTTTGGGTTATTACATAACATCATTATACCTCAGTGATGGGACACAAAAGAGAATAAAATTATCAGGTGACTTTTTCATCTTATTTCCCACAAATATACAAGGAACATTTAAAAAATAAAATAAAATAAGTGCCCAGAATCTGAATACCTCAGAATCCAGTACTTTGTATCATTAGTACTGTGTATACTTAGTACTGTGCATCCCATCCTTAGTACTGTGCATCCTTAGTACTGTGCATCCTTAGTACTACTGCCCATTCTTAATACTGTGCATCCTTAGTACTGTCCATCCTTAGTACTGTGCATCCTTAGTACTGTCCATTCTTAGTACTGTGCATCCTTAGTACTGTCGATTCTTAGTACTGTGCATCCTTAGTACTATGCATCCTTAGTACTGTGAATCCTTAGTACTATGCATCCTTAGTACTGCCCATCATTAGTACTGTGTATCCTTAGTACTGTCCATCCTTACTACTGTGCATTCTTAGTACTGTGCATCATTAGTACTCTCTGGATAAAGTGAATAGTGGAAAGAGACTTGGGCTCAGGAAGGGCAAAGTTTTACCAAGAAGATTCCTAATGAATTTTCCTCATGAACTCTCATAACTGAAAGCTTTCTCAATAGGTAAAGACAAAGGTTTTAGCTGCATACAACAATGTGTGTGTGTGTCTGCACATGCGTGCATGCACGCGCACACAAAAATAATACTGATTTAAATTAAGATGTATATATATATAAACCTGTATCAGCGAGTGCTTCTGGGCATGAAGAACAGAGGTTGGGGGAAAGAATATTAAAGTAAAAGCCACATAAGGAGATGGGACCAAAGGAAGTGATAGACTGCCGATAAGAAAACATGGAGGGACTAGAAATGACAAATTCTTGATCGAGAGGATGGCAAGTTGCCATGCCTATCTCTGTCCTTTCTTCCATTTCTCTCACCAGTTTCCTGAGAGTGAGTAATGTATAAAGTAAAAGGGGCCAGAGGCTGGGGAGATGGTTATTCACTGCAGTGCCTGCTGCACAGCATGCAGTACTGGGTTTAGATGGCCAATACTCACACAAAAGCCACACACCTGTAATCCCAGGACTGAGGGTTCAGAGACAGGAGCATCCCTAGGCCTCGCTGACCAGCAGCCTAGCTGAAAAAGGGAACTCCAGAGAAGTGGCTGATCCTGCCTCAAAAAACAGGCCGAGAGGGACTGAGGAAAACAGCCAGAGCTAACCGTTGGTTTCACATGTGAATGCGCAAGCATACATGCAGGCACAGATGTGAGCACACATGCACTCATGAAGGAAAGAAAAGGAAGAATAGGAGGAGGAAGGAAGGAAGGAAGGAAGGAAGGAAGGAAGGAAGGAAGGAAGGAAGGAAGGGAGGACAATGGAGGAGAAAAAAATTATTTGGCCTAAAGCTCTGGAGTTTAAAAGGTCATCACCAGTGGGCCATCTGGTAAAGTCCTGCCGAACCCAGAGCAGGTCAGTGGGCACACACAGAGCATGAGAGTGATGTGGTCTTAGAAAACATAGTTAGAAAACCCAACAAGAAGGCTCTACCCCTACCATGAAGATACCCCTCACAAGTTCCCACCTCCCAATCCTCCTGCCTTGAGAAATTAAGCCCTAGCATGAGTTTTGGTGGAGGCAAAGCATGGCAAAGTCTAATGAAGCAAAGTGCCAGCTAGTGAAACCATCTGCTTCTTAGTTAGTCTTCTGAAGCAAGAGCATTGGAATTGGCTGGGAAGCCAGAAACCCAAACAACAGACTGCCTGCTAGCAGAGGTCTTCATGTGGTTATACTGAATATATACATTCATATATACATAACACACACACACACTTTCACACACGTCCATCTTTCTCCCAAGTGCCCAGCTGCTAGATCCCCTAGCTAAGCCAAGCTCTAACTGAATTAGCATCATTAGAATTAGCATCCTATGGGGCTGCTCCTTCACTGCCCCTTGGAGAATGCCTTCCAAGCCCCTTCTTTCCTCAGCTTCAGATCGAGCCAAGGCAGACCGTGCAGTGAGCATGCGCTCCAGACGTCAGTGCTATGGAGACCACTGTCAAGCTTCTGATTCATTCTGGTACCGGATCCCCATGTGAATCTCCTGCAAACAGCATCCATGAGGCCAACTCTGAAGGAGTAAAACTCATACAGCCTTAGTTTTTGAGTTTTCCTAATCTCTCACACTGCTTACTGAAAAAGAAATAACGGAACCGAACCCTCTATTCAACCTACTTCAAATCTACTGAGTTACATTTTGCAAGAGAACCAGCCACCAAATAAAGACAAGCCAATACTGCCAGAGGCTGTGATGAAACGCTTTTCCTGAGCATCTACTTTGCATAGTATTGATTTCCTGTTTTTGTTGGTTTGTTTGTTTTTGGGTTTTGGTTTGGTTTGGTTTGATTTTACATTCTACATTTCTCACCTATAGTTGGGTTTAGTGTGTGAGCCATAAAAAAAATAGCGCTATTGATATTTGTTAGAGAGGCAGAGGGCAAAGCACAGAGGAGGGATTCAAAGAAACGTGACAGGAAATCCTTAAAGGGCCCTGAGATGCCAAATGTAGCGCATAGTAAGGCGCCCACACACCAAACACAATAGCGCTCAAAGGTCAAGAGCAAAAAAACCTCGGGAGACAGAGCAGACATGAGTAAATGTGCCCAGCTCCTCAGCAAGAGCTGGAAAGAGAAAGGCTTGATAAAGAAGGACTAGGCAAGAGGGAAGAGAAACATTATGTCAATATTTAGACTACCAACAAGAGACAGTTGAGACCTGGAAAAGATGGTAGATTTGTGGTCCAGAAAGACAGACCTCAGCCACTCCAGGGCCAGCGTCAAAGGAAGCGAGCTGGTTGGTCTGAGGCCGACTTAAAGATAGAGCACGCTATATCCACAAATTAGCCTAAGCTAAATAAAACAAGTAATATATATGATGCAGCTTGTTTGAGCCTGCAAGGCTTCCTCTTATTAAAATGCAATGCTTTGGGGAACCTAATTAGCAAACTTCATCTTTGCCAAAGAAACTCCTGGCGCCTTGGGTGCTGGAAAGTGAGGCGAAGCTGCAGAGAGGGGTTTCCCTGAAGCCAATTTCTCCGAAAGTGTCTGGGGGGAGTGGGAAGGATAAATAGCAGCAGCAGTTCAGCTGTGTGTCTACGAGGGAAGACATGCTCTAAATATTGTTCTGGCCTCTGCGGTTATGGCTTTAGGAGCAGAGAGGACTCTGGGCTGTTGTGCGTCGCCGTAGCTGGAACTCCTCAGATGGGAGTAGACCGCAGAGTAGCTGAACAGGACCAAGAGAGCAAACCACATGGGCTTTGGCAGGCCCGGCTGGCCACCGGAGCAGAGCACTAGAGGAACGAGTTTGTGATGAAATTACTATAAATCTGTTTAAAAATCCTTGTTAAGATGTTTTTTTTTCTTTTCGTTTTTCTTTTGTTGTGTTTAAATGTTGTTTAAACATCTCTGGTTCTAGAAGGAAGGCCAGCCCTAAGTAGTCAGTTCTGAGGACTCCTTACTGGAGTTCAGTGTGTTGGATGAAGTATTAGAATCTTGATAAAGAGAACATTAAACAGAAACTACGTGTTAATGTAAAATCCTGGCAGCTGTGGGCTTCATTTTCCTTGGGACTACCTGTTGAGAGATGAAAGTTCTCACTTTGTTTTGGTTGGAAAATTCCTCTTTGATTGGGAAAACACTGTTGCTAAGGTCTGTCTTCTTCGTCTTCTGTTTCCCCCCCAGCCCAGTGAGCCATCTCCTTTACTATCCTGTATCCTAACTGTAAAAACCTCAAAGGAAAAGAATCATTGATAATCTCAGAAACTGCATAGTTTAATTTAAGTGCCAACCAACATCCATTTGGGCTTATCAGTGTGATGAGAAAATGAACCCACAGCTAAGAAAACATTCAGGCTAATATAAGAATAAAATCCAAACAGTGCTAAAAGACTGCCTGCCAACAGGGCGCTGGTGGTCAGAATCGGGAATCAGTGCCTAGAGCTACCTGCAGCATACAGCAAGTCTATACTAAATGTCACTTAAGTGAGAGAAGTTGAAGCTTGAGAATAGAACGAATGAGGTTGTACTGAGCCAGTCATAACCAGAACTCTGTGAGGTTTTTCGGGATTCTGTACATCTTTACCTATAGAAGTGATGTTTCTATGTCAAGACATGCATGGACAGAATTATAATAAAAGCTTAGACTACAGAAAAAGAAATCATCCGGAGACATAAGCAACCGTGTAGGAACTGCAGACACACTGTGCCCCACCAGTCCTCCAAGATTAGCATTCTGTCTCTTTGCAAATGTCTTTGCAAAGGCTCCTGCTCTGCGACACAGAAATTGACCCACACTAGACTACCCAGAGAGCTATACAACCCGGTCGTTCTTTGTGTCTTTCATTTCTGCAGTCACTATTTTTTTTTAAAGAAATGATTACAGTATCTTGATGTCAAAAGCCTAATTACCTCCTAAGAAGAGATTTTCTTAATGATAGGCAAAGTATCTGAGAGGAAATCAATTAGCTTCCAACTAATCTAAAACTGTATCTCTCTAATATTATTTTGATAACGCCTTTCCTAAGTTGGTGTATATAACAGTGTCATGGAGACACACTTTAAGTACATTGAACTGATTTTAACTTGTGACCTACATCTAAAGCACCTTTTCTGCTTCAAGTCTGAGGTTTTGGTTAATGGTCCAGGCCATTTCTGTCTGTCTAGTACCAACATTGTTAAAGATGTTGATCAACCATCTTTCTCTATGTACCACATACCCTGTGCTCATTGCCCAGAGCATCCTTGAGCTCATTAGTTTTATGTCAACTTGATACAAACTAGAGTCATTTGAGAAGAAGGAACCTCAATTGAGAAAATGCCCCCCACCAGAGTGGCCTGGGGGCAAGCCCGCGGTGCATTTTCTTGATTGGTGATTAATGTGGGAGGGCCCAGCTCACTGTGAGTGGCACCACCCCTTGGCAGCAATTTTAAGTATTATAATAAAGCAGGCTGAGCAAGCCAGTAAGCAGCATTCCTCTATGGCCTCTGTATTAGCTCCTGCCTCCAGGCTCCTGCCTTATTTGAGTTCCTGCCTTGATTTCCCTTCATGATGGACTATGATGAGGAACTATAAATGAAATAAACACAGCAGTACTAACCCTGACTAAGACATCCCTCCTGCTGTTAACCAATCTGTGACTCTCATCCATGCAAAGTCATACTCAACTGACTCAAGCAAACAAGCAAACAAGCAAACAAAACATTTAAGATATAGGTTTGCCTTCTTTCTTTCTCTTCTTCCCTTTGTGAAAGCTGGGTTGAAAGAGTATCACAGCAGTGAGCTTGGATTCCTGAGTCACCACATGGAGGAAAACTTGCTCTCCCACTAGGAACCATCACTGTGAGCTACCATGAGAGTAAGTAAACCTGAGTTTCAATGTAGTCTCTTCGTCATGGGGCAAGATGTGTGCATTTGCTACAGTCACCAACATTGACCGGTGAATAAAACTCCATACAGTCCCTGATCTGAAAAGGCCAGTTGCCAGATGCTTAGGTCGTTGTTCTCCAGGCCTGTTGCATAGCTCTTCCGCCATCTGCAATAGATCACAGTATGCCTCTCCCAGATTCCTATACCTAGGAACCCACTGCTCCCAACAGCTACTGTAGTGACTCCCGCCACCACCCCTATGTCACCTGAGCCAGAGTAGAAATCCCAAAGTCCTGGTTCCAAGCCCTGACAGCTTCATCCCAGAGCCATTCAAATAAGTGGAATCTCCCATCTGCTTTATTGGCTGACACCATGAAAGGTCCTGGCCTCAGATAAATTTTATGTATTTCTACAAACATAACATTTCTTGCCATTGTTTAATTTGAGATGTCTTAGGGATTTATTAATAGTTTCATAAAGATATTTTCTGTTTTATCTGACTGAAGTATTTGCAGAGGACAAAAAAAAAGTGTTCCTTTTTTCCATGCATTTTTTATTCTCTATTTGCTCTTGGTATCCATGAAGCATTTAGTTCACATTTAATTCAAATCCCAGGTAGAAATACTCACTCACTTTTAGAACCATGGCACAAACAAGTCAGACCCCAGAAGAAAGAAAGCTCAGAGAGATGATTGGGGTTTTTTTTTGCCCTGTATGATCTTGGGGATGGGGAAATAAGAATGGTTTAGAACCAAACTGAAAGGAGAAATAAAGTCGGCTGCCTCCTCAGGGCTCCACACCGGTCAACATCACTCCAGAGCATGTGAGCACTGCAGGCTTTCAGGTCAGGCCCTAGACCTTACGGGCTCAGTGTACATATTCAATAGACAGCAGGTAGACCACAGTCCGAGTCGCTTCCTGTCAGGCATCTTTAATCCAAAGGATAACAGAAAGAGGAGGCCAGCTCTCCCATCATGTCATGGATTCTACTGATGCTGAGCTCTTCTGGATGTTCACAACCTCTTTGTCTTGAAGTTGATGCCACTTAAAATTGCAGTGTGACTAATTTGACGCCACAGCAGCTGTGGCTGTGCCATACGCGTTAACTAGCTGGAGTTCTGGGCCGCAGAGACAGAAGGGGAGGAGAAACTGAGCTGGGGGGTCTAAGGGAGTGGACAGGGCACGTGAAAACATTGTGCTATTGGGGCTTTTGCTTTGTAGACTGAGTCCTCTATACTCCTAGGCTGTTCTCAAAGTCACTGCATAGCCCAGGCTGATGGCAAACTCACTCTTCCTGAGGGCCCTAAATACTGGGATTATGGGTCTGTGCCTCTGCCTCTGGCTTCGGGTATATTCTTGGATGGCGCATGGTGTGAACAGCACAGTCTTATGTTTGTTTGGTTTTGTGCTCCTTTTGAAACATAAAATTAAATCCCCCATGAAAGTAAGTATTTTGGTGGCTGCATCATATTTCATCAAGTTAACGTTTGATGCTGTTTTAATCTATACCCTAAGGACATTTGGTTCCATTTTTTTTCCACAATTAAAAGAAGAAAAATGAGCCAGGCTTGGTGCCGCATGCCTTTAATCCCAGCACTCAGGAGGCAGAGGCAGGCGGATTTCTGAGTTCGAGGCCAGCCTGGTCTACAAAGTGAGCTCCAGGACAGCCAGGGTTATACAGAGAAACTCTGTCTAAAAAAAGAAAAGAAAAGAAAGAACCACCCCCCCCCAAAAAAAAACTACAGATCATCAAAACTAAAAAAGTTTGGATCATTTTTACAGATAAATTTTGCTCTACATTTCTGATTTCTCCTTAAATTAAATCTCTAGAATTCTTATATGCTGAGATCTTTTTTTTTTAATTAGGTATTTTCCTCATTTACATTTCCAATGCTATCCCAAAAGTCCCCCATACCCTCCCCCCCACTTTCCTACCCACCCATTCCCATTTTTTTGGCCCTGGCGTTCCCCTGTAGTGGGGCATATAAAGTTTGTGTGTCCAATGGGCCTCTCTTTCCAGTGATGGCCAATAGGCCATCTTTTGATACATATGAAGCTAGAGTCAAGAGCTCCGGGGTACTGGTTAGTTCATAATGTTGTTCCACCTATAGAGTTGCAGATCCCTTTAGCTCCTTGGATACTTTCTCTAGCTCCTCCATTGGGGGCCCTGTGATCCATCCAATAGCTGTCTGTGAGCATCCACTTCTGTGTTTGCTAGGCCCCGGCGTAGTCTCACAAGAGACAGCTATATCAGGGTCCTTTCAGCAAAATCTTGCTAGTGTATGCAATGGTGTCAGTGTTTGGAAGCTGATTATGCGATAAACAGGCTGAGAAAGAAATTAGGGAAACAACACCCTTCTCAATAGTCACAAATAATATGCTGAGATTCTTAATGAGATAAAATTCACTGTGCTTCGATATGTGATGTTTTAACCCAATTGTTTTAAGTATCTCTCTATCGTCATTGTTAGGGGATGCAGGGAGGTGAATGGCAGGCATGTCCTGAGTTCATACCCTCTCCCTGCTAACCTCATTCAGTTTCCTTTCCATTGTATTTAAATGGCAGCTCTACAACCTATCTTAATTTATGTTAATGAATGCACATATTTTACCTTCCAAATATTTTTAGTTATTTTCAAACTCTAAAAAGCATTATGAGAAGTCTTCTTAGAGTTACACTGAACACACTAAGACTCTCACACCAGTGAATCTTACTTGCTGTTCAACAATGTGTTGTCAGAACTTTGTTACATATCCTGAAGACATGCTCCTTAAATTCAGTCCTAGTTGTGTTGTTTTCCTTTTGCTACTGGGATTCAAATTTCCACCTTGCATCTGCTGTTGACTGACATGTAGAAAAGCTATTGGTTTTCATACAAGTATTTTCCAATGGACCACTTTACTGGATTCTTCTCACAAATGTAATTGCTTTTCATTGATTTGCTCGAAATTTTTGTAAATTGGGTCAAACTGCAAAGCCACAACAATTTAATTTAATATCTTTCTAATATTTAGGATGCTCCTCTTATCAACCTTTTTTTTCACATTTCACATGTTCTTATTTTGGCTTCAAACAAGTTACTAATAGAAAGGGTTCTGGAATGGTGCACTTGGGGAGGGTAGCGGGTGCTATGCCTGGGTAGGATGCTAGGTACTGTGCTTGGGACAGTGCTGTGTTTGGGGAGGGAGGGTGCTGGGGGCTGCACTAAGCTTGGGGAGGCATGTATAAACCTTGTACATGTCTTTCTAATATTTTCTCTATTCTTTCAGACAGGATTGAGATCTCTCTCTCTCTCTCTCTCTCTCTCTCTCTCTCTCCCTACCTCCATCCTTCCCTCCTTCCCCCTCCCTTCTATCTGCCCCCATCACACAAACACACACACACACACACACAGTCACCAGATATCCAAGGCTGGCCTGGAAGTAATAGTCTTCCTGCCTGAGCCTACTGAGTGAGGAGATTACAGGCAGTGTTCACACAGTAGCACTCCTTTCTGGCAATGCAGATCTTCAGGCACTCTTGGAAGCACAGTGACATGATGCCCTCCCCTCCCTTCCCCTCCCCTCCCCTCCCCTCCCCTCCCCTCTCCTCTCCTCTCCTCTCCATCTCCTGTCTGTCTCCCACTGCCCTGCTCTCTCTCTGGCTTCTTCTTTAGATCCCCATTTCGTAGCCTGTAATAGAGTATACATGTTATTAGTTGTATTTTTCAGAAGACTGTGTTTACTGTCCAAGTTCCTAAGAAAATAAGAGTGTCTATTCTTTCTTTCCCTTTAGTTTTATATGTATATGCACAAATAGATTGATTAATACCATATGTTTAAAATATATTCTTATATATATTTATAAGACATGTGTCTTAGTTATTTCCATAAGGCTATGTTAAAACACCATGACAAAAAAAAAAAAAAAAAAAAAAAAAAAAGCCGCTTGGAGAGAAAGGAGTTTCTCTCAGCTTTCCATTGTAGTCCAGCATGAAGATGAGTCAATGAAGGACCTGGCGGCCTAACCTGGAAGCAGGGAGAATGTGACTTACTGGGTTGCTCTTCATGACTTGCTCAGCCTGTTTTTTATACAACTCAGAAAAATCTGCCCAGGGATGCCACCACCCACAGTGGGCTGCGACCTTTACAATCAATCACTAACTAGGAAAATGCCCCAGCAGATTTGCATACAGGCAAATCAGAGGGAAGCATTTTTTTTTTCAGTTGGGGTTCTCACTTTCTGTGTACCAATGCATTACTATAAAGCCATAAGCTTTACCTTTCTTTTTTTTTTAGCTGCAAGATCTCACTTTAATATCTATACAGAATTTCCTAGCCTCGCAAGGGGAATGTCTGAGACTTTAGTAACCAAGTTCCTTTTATGTTCTTTGTGAAGGTTAATAATTGCTTTGCCATCACCACTAATCTCAGAGCAGCCTGCTTGCATCTCAAGGCCAGTGGTCTCCATCTATCTTGGGAAACAGGACCTGTTCAGTCAAGGGGATCAGCAGAGGATGTTTGTCACAATGATTCAGCTGCAAGGTGATAGTGGGAGCTCAGCCAGGGCTGGCAGCAGGAGACTAGGACCAACTCTATCTGGGAGACACATTGGAGAAGGCGGTAATGGGGAAGCTACAAGTTGGGGGTCTGTACAAGCCAAACCACAGGAGCCCCATCCAGTGCAAGAGAGCCAGAGGAGGGGTGGCCTGAGCAGCCAGCCACTGATGGGCAATGGAAGAGGATAAGGAGTGGCGAATAGGAATGGATCCAAGGGCAGACAGGCCTTGTACTGGCACCAGACCTTAGCAACGGAAGACTGTTTTGTTTGAGGCTTTTAATGCTTAACTAAAGGAATCTGCTAGATACTAAATCAACTTAGCCCATTCTTCTGGTAATGTGTGAACCAATACAGAGTCCATTCACTAGGAAGCTCGGCAAACTTACTCCCTGGGAAGATCATTGACAAGCGCCATGCTTAGCCCTACAGAAAGAAGGCTTAGCAATGTGTATATGCAGTTGCACACTTTGTAAAACGACACACTTAGTCAGTACATTCTGGATTCCCCACTGTCACACCATAGCTTTGGGTGGCTTGAAGGATTGGATTAAAAGGAAGCCCTTGGAAGATATAGTTGGCTTTTATCTAGTGGAATCTATCCATATGGTCCATAGTCACTTACAGAACAGAAAAGCAGCACAGGGCCACCATGATGCCCCAACCCTACGGTGTTCCTTATAATAAGAGCTCATATAAGATCGCACCATATGGGCACAACTCCTGACATTCAGGAGACACTGACCAAAATCAGTGTTTTCTCTTCCAGCCCAGGAGTCTCAATATGGCCATCAGACTACTGAAACAATGGACTCCAAAGAAATGGGAATTTCCCTAGGAACTTCATGTTAGGAAAAGGGAAAAGTACCAGCCAAAAGGGGAAACTTGTCTCTTCCCCAATGAGATTTCACACAGTTCTGCAAGTTCTGACTTGTCAGACCACTTTACAGGATGAGACGGAAGCCCAGACAAGGGTGACCACACACCTTGCCTAGGACTACTTAGATGTGTGCATCCTTGTCCTCTGTTAAAACTTTGAATTTACTTCAGGAGCCCAAAAATGGACTTGGGACATCCTGTGGATCAATCTGTCCCTCTTCCCAATGTGGCTATACTGAGTAAATCTTTGACTGCTTTTCATAATTAATTTGACTCTTTTAATTGGCTTATGGGGGATGGCTGGCTGGACCTGTCTTGGGGCATGGGTTGGAGTCACCAAGTTTAAGAACAAAACAGGGGTCATATATTTCCAGGCTTCGCTTGCAAGCAAGCGTGCACACTATGCCTGTCCCATGATTCCTCTTAGGATGGGAATTTCTGAGTCAGGTTTCTTGTCTTGCCTTGCAGATCTTGCTAAGTCACTGTGCTCTTATGCGGGCCATTGCAATAGGACAATCAGTCTTCTGTGTTACATGAGTCTAGATCTTAATCCCAAAGCACAAGGCATTGTGGGAAGAGTAGCTTACTAATGTTGCCATAGCTGTTCCCACGGAGCAGGAAAGTTCACACATCGGGCCTGCTGACAAACTCATGGCTTATACATAATCTTCCTGAATAGCTCACTCAGCTCTCTTCTGAAGGAACTTAAAGAGAATTTCATAGTTTTCGATTCCACCCCCCAAGTCCCCAATCCCTGACTCTTTGCAGAGATAAATCTGATGGAAAACACTTTCAGACCACGAGCTGAACTCCCAGGAATGACAGCACAGAGCCAACCACCCTGAGGACCTCAGGCAGGGTTTCCAGGCCAGCCTTCTCTGGAGAGGAAGGAGCTCCCAGGGCAGTGGCAGTCAGCCAGGCCCGGAGTAGCCTCAGTGAGGGTTAGGCACTTTCTACCCCATGTCTTCTTTTGAGTTTTTACTATGACATCCAAGCAGGCATGTGCAGACCCCCAGACCAAAGTCTCCTGGGACTTTACCCAACCTATGTACAGAACTCGCTTCAAATGTTTCTTTCTCCACACAGCCTTCCAGGACCCACCCACCTATCCGAAAGTCTCATCCTCCTATTTGCCATAGCCAACAACACCATTTAACATTTTTATGTCTATCATTGAAAGCTGTTTTCCTCTACTGGATTGTGAGTTTGTTAAGACCAGAAAATTTACTGGTATCTGAGAGAGTGCACCCCTCCCCCAGACGTAGGCATTTAAAGAATTTGAGTAAAAAATATCTTTTAAAATTTTCATCGTTGGCAATTCTTTAGTGCATTCAATGATGCTCTTTCTTAACCAAGTTAAATAACAACAACAAAAAAATCGTATTAATTACTAAGTAAAATCTGTAAGTTTGACATTTTTGCTCTTTAAAAGTTCGAGGTTAACCTGATCTACATAGCAGGTTCCCAGGGCAGCAAAAGTTACAAGGTGAGACTGTCTCCAAAAACAAAACAACAACAACAAAAAAGATTTTTGTAGTCATGTGGTCTTGCTGCTGTGAGCATCCTTAAGTATGCCTATCTGGAAACTACTCATATTGGAGGCTTTACCCAGCATCCCATGGGTGGTCCAGTTTTATATTGACTTGACACAAACTAGAGCCATTTGAGAGGAAGGAACCTCAATAAAAAATGTTCCATAGGATCAGTCTGTAGGCAAGTCTGTTGAGCATCTTCTTAATTAGTGATTGTTAGGGGAGGGCCCAGGGCATTGTGAGTGATCCTGAGTTCTGTAACAAAAGAGGCTGAGCAAGCCAGTAAGCAGCACCCACTCATGGCCTTGCCATCAGCTCCTGCCTCAAGGCTTCTGTCTCGCTTGAGTTCTTGCCCTGTCTTCCCTCAGTGATGGGCTGTTAACCTGGAAGGATAAATGAAGTTAATCTCTTCCTCCCCAGCTTGCTTATGGCCATGGTGTTTTGTCACAGTAGTAAAAGTCTTAATGAAGACAACCCTCCCTGGCTTTGAATTTATATTTAGAGCCTCCAGGAAGGCTGTGGCAATAAACAGTAGCATCATTAAAAATATATGTGCTATCCTTTTTGATCAAGTCTTTTTCAATTTAATATGAAAATGAAGGTATCTTGAGTTAATTTGCATTTTATTTGCATTGAAGTTCAACTTGTGCTTGAGCAATTGTATCACTAGTCTTACACACTAATTAACTTCATCCTTTCTGTCTGTCTGTCCGTGGACCTCCAGCTCCATCTCTCTGAAGTAATGAGGTTTTTGACAAAGGTTTGTCTTTAGTGTGGGAATTAAAATATTTCTAATTCATCTAGATATCTTGTTTTTGTTGTACTTTTTAAAAGTCCAACCATAAAAACATTTAAATTCTTTTAATAATAAAACTTAGATATCCAGATCAACTAGCTAAGAATAAAAGGATAAAACGTGAATGTACTGTTCTTATGGTAGGCATATCTAGGAGCTCCTATATCTTCAGGTGTAGTTTGACCAAGGGTCTTAAACAATAGCACAAACTCAATATTTCTCTCCCTTCTTGACTCTGCTTTCTGAAGATCTCACCTGAGGGGGTCCTCAACCAGTATATCATTATCTTAACCTAATTATGATAATATACATTATCATAACTATATCTTATGATCTCTGATTTGGCTGTACCCACCCCTGGACTAGGCTCTGTAGACACAGAATTGCGATATTCTGTTAAGTAATTTTTCCATCACTATGACACAATATTGAGATAATTATCTTACAAAGAGTATGGTTTATTTTCGCCCACAGTTTGGGAGGTATCAATCCATGATCAACTGGGCCTAAGGCAAGTCACTCTGTCACAGAGAGGGCACACACAGCTCGGAATCACTCACTTCACCATGAGCCAGGGAGCAAAAGAAGAAACAAACAGAATCCTACAACCTCCTACAAGGGTATCATCAAAGGCCAAGGCTCTCCCACCATCTCCCAAGAGCACTACATTAAGGATCAAGTTTTCAACAGGTGAATCTTTGAGAGAATCTTTTCCCAACATAGAAGTAATGGGTTTGCATTCATTTCTTCATTTAGTATATTTTTTTAAATTTTTGTGTAAGTATATGCTGTATGTGGAGCACATTTTCCCTGTTTGATACCACCTTTGTTCTCCAAGACAATTTCATATATGTATATGTGCATATGTGTGTACATATATATGTTCAATGTGTGTGCATACTATGTATGTATATATGTATGTATGTATGTATGCATGTATGTATGTATAAAATCTAAGAAGCGCGGAGGAGAGAAAACATGATGTTTGTCTTTCTGGGTTTGGCTTTGATTCCCTTCATATGATTTTCTCCAGTTGTATCTACTTCCTGTAAATGATTTAACTTTACTCTTTATGACTACAAACCATTGTGTGCATATACTACATTTTCTTTACTCATCCCTCGTTGATAGACACTTACATTGGCTCCACTGTTCTGTTGTGAACAATGCTGGAATAAACATTGATGTGCTAATATCTCTGTGATGGGTTGACTAGAGTCCTCTGAGTAAGTAATCTGGGGATAACATAAGTAGGCCATATGGTAGATACATTGTTAATTTTTTTAAAGGAAACTTTCTGTATTCGTTACTTTTCTGTTACTGTGATAAAACACCATCAGGAAAAGCAACTTAGGAAAGAAAGAGGTTTTTTGGGGGGCTTATAGTTCCAGGGAGATAAGAGACCAACCTGATCGGAATGTAGCAGTATGTGGCAGATATGATAGCAAGAGCAGAGAGCTGACAGATTATGTCTTCACCTGCAAGCATGAAGCACAGAGATGAGTCGGAACTAGGGTAAGGCTATCTAGTCTCAAAGCCTGCCCCCTGCCCCCAGGGACATATATCCAGCAGCAAGGCTGTGCAAATCCCCAAATACAAAGGGAAGTTTTGGTGTAACAGTAGAAAAATCATTCTACTCTAGCTGGCCATGAAGAGAAGCTTGAGTGTCCGTGATGGGTAGGCTAAACAACCAGACAGGTTTAGGGAACAAAGCTGCCATGAGCAGGGATAACAGGTTTATTGAGTTCCTGAAAGGGAATCAAAGGAGACTGTAGTCACCAAAGAAGTCCTGCTTGGAGTCAGTGATCTTACCACTGGAGTGCTTTGAATAATGATGAGATAGGCAAGTAGATAGGTAGGTAGGTAGATAGATAGATAGATAGATAGATAGATAGATAGATAGATAGATAGATAGATAAATAGATAGATAGATAGACAGACATAGATACAGACATAGACTATAGATATCGTGTGTGTGGTTGGCAGAATGAGAACAGGTGAACCGAAAATGAAAGCACCAAGAAAGTGTTATCCCAGAGAGCTAGGGGAATGGCTTGCATCTGCATTTACTGAGACAGATGGCTCCAAAGAAGCTAAGTTGAGGATGAACCCACTGATGAGAGTAATTCTGACTCTGGAGAAACACCACCAAAGACGGTGAGATGGCCATGGAGTGGACAAGAAATCTCTGAAGAGTCAGGGCTTTTAAAAATATCCGAAACAAACCTTAAAAAAAATGGTAGCCCCATACCTCATGCGGGGAAGAGACCAAACAGAGTTGAATGAATAACTAAAATTCATAGGAAAAAAAATGAAAAGAGCCAGAAGTTATGACACTGACATATAACAAAGTCTATAAACACGTTTATTCTTTCCTTTATAACGTTTGATGATGTAACACTTAACAAGTATGTAGCCCAACTCATATTCTTGTGAGCCCTGGAGGAATGAGTAACAAAATAAAATTTTAAAAGATATGGCTGAAAATAAAGGAATGGAGACTAGAGAGATGGCTCAACAGTTAAAAGCACTTATTGCTCTTACAAAGGATCTGAGTTAGGCTTCCAGCACCCACATCAAGCAGCTCATAAGCATTTATCACTCTAGCTTCAAACGACATGATGCCCTCTTCTGGTCTCTGTGGGTACATGCATGTACATGGTGCACACAGGTCTATACTACACACACACACACACACACACACACACACACACACACACAAACACACACACACACACACACACACACACACACACATATATATCAAAGGTAGGAAGGCACAGTTTGACAAAAATAGTTCAGTAATAACTGAAGACTTCAATAATCTACTCTCAAGAATAAATAGAACAAAGAGACATGAGATTGACAAAGATGTAGGTGATCTTAGCACCATGCAGCCGTGGAGTACTGGACCCATCTGTAGCAGAGTACCCTGTGTTAGCAAGAGCACAGAGAACACTATGCAGGATCTATCCCTTTAAAGCACAAAACAAACTTCAATAATTGGAAAAAGGATTGAAATTCTATGATGTTCTCAACCACAGTGCAATTAAGTTAGGAATGAAATGGAACCAAACAGATTTGAATTCGGGGCTTTCCTAAGAGAGATTTGCATAGTGAGTAGTTCATACTACAAAGACAAAGGAATTCACTTAAGGCCCCGGGATAAAGCTCTAGGCTACAGCATGGTCTCTGAGACAGAGTTCCACAATGACCATTTGTAGAATTCTGGATGCTGTAGATAATGGATTGGTGCCCGAGGAATCCTCTCTGTTTTGCTAGATATTTTTGGAGGGGTTCATTATTTGAAAATAATAAATTTAAAAGTCCCTAATGTGTTTCCATGGGTCACAAAAGAACAAAGAGGGAGGAGCCTAGACTTGGAGGGAGAAGAGAGACCAAGGTGGATAAAGAGGCTGCGTTGGGTGGGAAGCCGAGGGAGCTAGTATTGGGTGAATGTATAGGTCACAGGAAGACTGAACTGAGTTGGAAAGCGAAGATGCAACACAGGGAAGGTTCTGAGCTAAAGAAGTTCTGACTCTACTGTATTCTGTGACCACTAACTAATGTGTGTGCCAATCTGCCCCATGTGCTTTGGAAAGCACGAAGGTTTCCTGTGTGAATCCTCAAGGCACACATTACCCCATCAAGAAAAGACTCCAACCACAACCTCATTCTTATCTACAGTGCCTTGAAAAACAGAAGAACTTGACATATAGAAGGTGAAGAAAGGTTAAAATTATTTATAAAATGTCAGTAGCAGTATCTGAAGCAACACGAACGAGGACATGGAAATCGTTCCCAGCCCTTTCATCTCTCCGCCAAATTTATTTTTTAAACATTCAAATATATAAAACTTGGAAGCCGGTGAATGTCTTGGAGTCATGAAATCTGTAGGACTGCAAGGCCCTCCATGTAAACACGTGTCCAACAAATCACAGAGTCCAATTTTCCAACCCTTCCTTCCAAGAAAAGGCTTACTTGAACTAGGGGCCCTCATCCTTCTGGCAGGGGCAGCACTTGAGTGGGGACAGACAGACCAAAGAGTCCTGGAAAGCTGTGTGCTAGAAGCTTCCTTCTTAGGGAGGCTTTATCTATCAGCATCTGACCAGGAAGCATGAGCATTGACCTTTAAAGAGGCGATTGCACCAGACAGAGACGGTGTCTCCCCAGGAGACAGACAGGTGAGAAGCCAAAGAGAACAGTGATTCAACCCCAAGATGAGTGGAGGAGCCATTTCTACCACCCCCAGGGAGGGACAGGGAAGAGGAAGAGCCCCAGAGCCCCAGGTCCAGGCCACCCACGGTAGCTAAAAGCATGATGGCTTGCCTGATGGCAGTAGGAGCCATGAAAGTGACAGGAGCTGTAAGGAAGGAGCCAGACCAAGGGATAAATGCCCAAGCAGGGATTGTGGTTTACATAACACTTGAGTATGCTCCCTAGGATCTCATGAGCAGAAATATAAATCTTCAAAAAGGTTCCCACAGGGTGGGAGATATATTTATGGATAAGACCTTTGGGAGGTAATTAAAATTAGATAGAGCCACCAGGGTGGACACCATGATTGGATCCGGATAGCTCTATAAGAGGAGAAAAACCAGACAGACTGACAGACAGACAGACAGACAGACAGACAGACATGTGATCATTAACCCTCAACATGTCATAGCCTAACTGACCCATCTTGTCAGCAAACAGATCATTACTATGTATAGTCATTTAACCTTAGACTAGAATCTCTCTTCTTTATAAAGTGGCCTGCCTCAAGTATATCATGGTAATGATGCCAAATGAACCAGATACCACCATGCTCCCTCCTTCTTTCTGAACCCTTATTATCCCATTAAAGACTCTGAAAACTGACCTTGGCCCAAAGATGGCTGGCTTGGGAGCCCAAAGAATATAGAGGACAAGGTGGCCCTCCTTCCCAAGAGTAGAAAGGGCAGAAAAACAGACTGAGAGTCTTGGTCATGCATACAGTTTTATATAATGAAAGTTAATTCAACCAATTGTTTTTCCAGGTACAATGGACATGTCTGTCTTGGGACCACATCTTTCCTATGAGTCTCAGAGATGCCTTGATTGTGGCTATGTAGCTCTTGGAATAGTAAATCTCCGTTTCTCTCTAGTCCCTGAAGAATTTGAACCTTGCTTTTTTGTAGCTCAACACTTTAGTCTGGTTTTGATTAATGATGCACAGTATATGCAAAGGGGTCCCATGAAATCATAACACCCAGTGGTGTCTCAGCCAGCTTAGAGTATGAGTGGGTGTGGGTGTACATGTGCTCATGTGCTTGTGCATGTGCGAGAGAGAGAGAGAGAGAGAGAGAGAGAGAGAGAGAGAGAGAGAGGGAGAGGGAGAGAGAGAGAGAGAGAGAGAGAGAGAGAGAGAGAGAGAGAGAGAGAGAGAGCAGTGATACTCTCACAATGACAAAACCATCTAGCTACATATTTCTTAGATTGTAATGCCATTACTGACACTTGAGAGATGTTTAGGCGACTTCTCTCCCATCACTGGCCATGAAAAAGGCCTAAGTGAATAAGTACAAGGAAGTACAAAGTATGTCTTGCACAAAAGCTACTCCTAGGGCCTCACAGTTTTTCTGTGGTAAAGGCATCTTGCCCACAGAACTTATCCTCCAGCAGTGTGTGTGTGTGTGTGTGTGTGTGTGTGTGTGTATGCCTGTGTGTGTATGCCTGTGTGTGTATGGCTGTGTGTGTATACGTCTGTGTGTATGTGAGTGTGTGTTTGTGTGTTTGTGTGTGTGTATGCCTGTGTGTGTATGCCTGTGTGTGTATGCCTGTGTGTGTATGCCTGTGTGTGTATGGCTGTATGTGTATACATCTGTGTGTATGTGAGTGTGTGTTTGTGTGTGTATGTGGTGCTGGGAATGGACCTGGACTTTGCACATGCTAAGCCAGTGCTCTACTTCCCAACCCCAATTATGGTGTGGATGATCTTAACTGTCAGGTCTCTTCCTCAAACCCCAGAC
Organism: Mus musculus; assembly: GCF_000001635.26. Taxonomy (NCBI): domain Eukaryota; kingdom Metazoa; phylum Chordata; class Mammalia; order Rodentia; family Muridae; genus Mus; species Mus musculus. The sequence continues at coordinate 65,553,374 of NC_000077.6, forward strand.
CATTCTCCACCCATAAAAGGTCCACTTGTAAAATAGATCACCTTATCTACTTACAAAATAAGATTGTATAAGTGAAAGACAACATACAAATATGAGATGTCATTTTCTAGTCACTGATAGTCAACTAGAGAGGGAGGGATCTGGGTCCTTTCTACAAGACAGAAAGGTGATGAGGAGGCCCAGCTAATGGCTGCAGAAGATCAGATGTGGAAGTTTTCACAAAAGCAGAGAGCCCAGAAGCTGGAGCTGCTGACAGAGACATGTGATCTTGCTTCTCCTAGGCATCACTCACAACCACTCTGCTTTGATTCTTATCAAATGTGCATTCCCTTAGCTTCAGCCACGGTATCTGCCAACCCCACCCCTTCTGCCCTGACCACTGCCCCTGGCTGACACCTGCACATCTTCTGCCAGCAGAGTTCGCATGAGCCCTTATTTTTGAGGGGGTGCCTTGTATATACTATACTTACCCCACTTTAAAAACTTTTTAATAGTTCCTTCAGGCATACTAAGGTCAAAGCCAAAGCTCTGGGATGTGGGAAAGGAGGCAACACACGAGGCTCTGGGCTGGGAAGAGATGGTGGAAGCCCTGCTTCCCACCTGACACAGCACCTGTACTTTCAGGCTCCAGGCACTGCAGGTTTTCTATCCCCTCCCCTCCGGCCCTGTTTTAGGATTAAATGATTCTGCAGATTTGCAGTTCCTGGCTGACTTGCAGAAATTCTGAGTTTATGAGATGTGAACTATGGGAGGTAGCCTAAATGCTCCTGGAGGAGCAAGTCAGCTCTAAACAGCCAAAGAGGACCCACTGAGGGCATGGTAAGCTGGAAGGGGCATCTGAGCTGCTTCCAAAAGCAACTGGACAGCCCTTCTCTATAAAATATATGACCTTTGCTCCTGACTCTGGACGCGTGGGAAACAATTCCTATGCTGAGAAAATTCACTGTAGGGGTGAATCAACCATAGTCTGAAAAACCTAAACTCTGCCTTTTTTGGGGGTTGGAGTCTGTCCCCCCCACTGCCAGTACCAAAGAATATGATCTCATTTGGAGATAAGGTCCTTAGCAAAGTAATCAAGTTAAAAGTGAAGTGGTCAGGGTGAGTTGTAATCCAGTTGACTGGTGACCTTATTAAAGAGGGAAAATTTGGATACATCAGACAGAGGGAAGCTGAAGAGAAAAGATGCAGGGATGAGGAGCAGAGGAGGAGGGGTGGAGATGGGTATTCACCAATCGAGGAGTGAGGAACCATGAGAAGATAATGGTGCCATGGAACAGACCGTTCCTTCCAACTCTGAGGTTGCCTGGCTTTGATGACACCTTGGTCTCGATGTCTCCCTCCCAAACACCAGCCTAAAAAGCTTCTCTTGTGTGCTTCATTCTGAGAAATGGATTCTGGGAAATAGGAAATCTTAAAGGTCAGATGCAAATTGGTGGGAAAGGTAGCAACCTGGAGGAATGAAGTGGTGGCAGCGGTGTGGGGTGCGGAGGGTGTGAGGGAAAAGGATGAAGTGGTGATAGCTACAGCGGGCAAGGATGAGCTGTGTAAAGTATGTACAAAGTCCCTTCTCCTGTTCTTTAACCATAAGCCCTCTTTTTATGTGAGTTCTGGGAAGTGAACTCTGGCTGTCAGCCTTGCCTGGCTAGAACACTTACCTGCTGAGCCCAGCCCCAATGTACGTAGATTGAATGGCAATTTGGGATCTTATGGCCTCCATTTTTTTCAGATAGGCAGGACTAGCCAGGTAGCTTCAGCATCCTGTTGCAAAATAAAAGAGCATGGTTGTCTTCGTCTATGTGACGCTGCTATACCAAATCACCAAGACTGGGTGGCTTAAAAGGAATAGATTGAAGGGTCCCCCGAGTGAATATGAGTTGGCACAAGAAAGGGGAGTAGAAGGTGAGTATAATCAAAAGACATATACATATGAGAAATTGTTGAAGAATAAATAAAAATTTGCTTTTTAAAAATGAAAGTGTATTGCGTTTATGGTGCCCATGTTTCCTTGGCATCAGGTAACAGCCCTCAGGCTACACTACAGCAAGGACGAGGGCCTCACATGTGGAGACAGCCTCTGATGCTATGTTGGAGACCCCAGATCATCACCTCATCTTACCTTAACCAACCTACCTCCCAAGACTTCTGGTCTTGGACTTAAAAGATTAAGTTTCCAAAACAATAATTTCACAGGGATACATCTAAAGCATTGTGGGAATCCTCTCTAATACGATGCTCAAGGTGGTGACTGGAGAAAGCCACATGAAGCTTAGTGTAGGTCATCCGGACCTCCCTGGACTTACTACAGACTTACTGTGCTGGCTCCTCCTAAGCAAGAGCAAGGCCACCCCACGTGCCTGGAACACTTCCTTGCAGATTCTTTCACACACGATGTATCTTTTGTGATTTTGTTTTGCATTAAACTCTTGCATCAATCTGGAGTTCATTTGCTTTGTGTTCTGATGTCAATTAATTAAAAAAATTTAAGGAGAGCCACATAAATGTCCTGACATCTCTCCCGCCTCCGAAAATGTGAAATAGACCAGATTCTCCACTGTGGTCTTGCCAATCTGTCTGTTCAGATGCTCATCCCATACCGTACGTACTTACCGCATTCTTAGAAACCCACTAAAGGTTGGCCTTACGTGTGTGTCCCTTCCTCCGTGTTCTTGACTATCTGCTCTGATTTGTCCCTTGACTCTTTACTGTCAATCTCTAAAGTCACTTATTTAATAGGGACGATTCCTCCAGAGCACAGGCTATGGTGGCCAGGACTCATGATGTCATTTTGATCTGGAGATGGTTCTTAGACACAGACAGAGCCAATAGCTGGTTGTATCTTGTCATGAACCCTCAATGAGGTGACTCTGCTCCTGCAAATTCAGTCTGTAGCTCTCCTGGGAGCATACTCCAGGTGCATCACAACGCCCCCCTTGGACCATTTCAGTTTCAGCTTTTCATGGCTTTTGACTCATTCTCCATTTCTCTTACTCTTGGCTCCTCACAAGCCTCCACTATTTTGCACCTCAGAATTTAATGGCAGGTTTTATAACTTTGACACCTATGTGAAAGTGACCCTGCACTTAGGGCAAGCCATTCTACTTAATGGTATTTAATTAGCATTCCCCCCTTTCTCAGGTTACCTCAAGCTCCATTATTACAATGTGGAAGGGTGACAGAACATTTCTATGGTGACAGAACAGAGACAGTCATAAATCAAGGCTTTAATAAAATACATTAGTGGAAATATATGTGCAGCAGCTTACAACAAGATGGGGAGAATCTCAGCCACAGGCTTTGAATTCTGTCTGATAATACCCTTAGCCCTTTGACTGGTGGAAAACTAGGGCAATGTTAATATATTCCAGAAATTGTTCTATTTTTCTGGATGTTACATTTGCTAGTAACAGAATAGAAAGTCAGACACAGAGAAGGTGCAGGAAATGGTTAATGCTCACCCAAGGTAATTAGGCTCTAGGTCTGCAACACTCCATCACTCAGCGTCTGCAGACACAGCTTCTTGTCAGGAATTCTCCTTCACATGAGCAAGTAGACAACGTGGAAGCGTGGAAGATGGAGACATGTTCTCAGAGAACTTCTAACCTCACTCAGGAGAAGCCGTATCCTGTAAACTACACTAAGGGGGAACAAGGCCTTGAGTTGATGAAGGATCCTGTTCACAAGCCTTCATAGAAGCTTGAAGAGGAACACATTGCCCCGGGGTGGAAAAAGGCTTACCTCAGCTCCACCATGAAAGTTGGATGGTCTGTGCCTACAGAGAGAGTTAGACAGAGAGGTTGCCTTAGAAAATTCTGAACAAAGACTAGCACAGCCCCTCTCTATCCATAGATAGACTCCAGGACACATGCTGCCATAAATACCAAAATCCAGAGGTGCTTTCATAGAAGGTGCCATAATGTTTGTATATCATCTATACTTTAAATTATCTACAAAGGACTTCTAACAAGGAGTAAGGTATGTAGATGGTTGCTATTCTATATTGTTTAAGGAATAATAATATTAAGAAGGAATAAGTCTGTATATGTTCAGTATAGATGGTACTGTTTCTCCAATGTTTACACCCTACAACAGGTTGGATCCATGAATTTGGGCTCCCAGATTTGAAGCGCCAGCTACGAGTGTGTGTGCAAGCCAAGTGAGGGAGTTCAATATCCAGTGGCGCTAGGTGATCATGGTCCAGATCTGCATCTAGACTGCATGGGCTTCGAGCATAAGCTCTATCCATGAAAGTCAGAGCATCTCCATGGGGAAAGTGAGGAGGAGACAGACTTGTCTCAAGGTGAATGTAGGCATGGTGCATACACTGGATGGTGGTGCAAAAGCTTAGTGCTCAGTATCAGTGTCCACAGGCTACTTAGGCAATATGGATCTGACTATGAATACTGACATCATCTTGGTAAGTAGAAGAATGGAGACCAAAGATAATGGCACTACTAGGTGTGTTACTATTGAAACTGTATCCTCATCGTGTTTAGATTAGAAACCCTCAGGTCTGTGATCTAGAAGGAAATAAATGACCATTTAATAGGTTTATTGTTGTTGTAGTTTTATTTACAAAATCACACACAGTGGGTTAGAAACTAGGTTTCTGTGCTTGTAAACTTTAGTGTCTAATTTGTCGTCTCCCTTTCCAGAATGAAGGCAAAACATTGAAAAAGAAGCTATAGTTTTATGTCGTTTGTCCCAGAGAAAGTTTATTTGCCTTCCCAGCTTTTCCATATCCATCATCAAAACCATAAGGGTAAACCTCTCTGGAACAATTACCCCCCTTCCATCCCCTTCTCCTTCCTAATGTGGGGATGAGGTTTGCATCCTGGTTCCATCCAAGAGCACCAGCCACAGCCTGCAGCCTCCTGTGGGGAGTCTGGCTTTGATTATTTGGAGACAAAAATAATCTCAGCTTGAAGAGAGATCCCAATCACAACTTTCTAAATAATAGACACCAAAATATCCAATACTCTAAATAGACAAACTCAACCCCTGTTCCTTCTGCAAGAGGCAATGGACAGACGTCACAAAGGGCTGTGGCGCCAAGAACGCATTATACTTCCCAGATGCACAGGCTGACACACTAAGCAAAATATGTATGAAATTTCTCTGGAAGAGTCGAGGAAAACAACAGTCCCTCCCATCCCCCACCAAAGTTAACTGAAGTAGCTTTGCTCAGAGCAGCCAGAGAGGAGACCTGGGTACCATGATGCAGATGCTATGAGGGACTTATTCTTATCTTCAGTGTCTTTTCCTAACTCTCTAAGTTTTTCCTTTATTCCAAAAGCCACCTAAACATGGGAACTCCTTTAAAAGATGGCAATACCATCATCAATTAGGTTAATGACAAGGCTGTAAAATTCTTTCTGACTCCCACCATAGGTACAAGGAACTCTTATTCTGTACAGAACCTAAGCAGACCAAGTCAAGGCCACACCTAGCCACTCTTAAAACAGACACACGACACACACACACACACACACACACACACACACACACACACACACACACACACTACCAGTAATGGATACCCAATAACTTTATAGATGTCAGTTTCAAGAGGAACAGAAGATGAGCTCAAAGGTATTTTCACAGAGGTTTATTGGGAGCTGAGAAGGTGGCTTGGTTAATGAAGTTCATTATGAAGTTCATCATAGCTGTATGAATATGAGCGCCTGGGTTAGATCCTCAGCACCGGTGTGAAAAGGCTATTCACAACAGTGTGCACCTGTGCTTCTAGCACTGGGTAGGTAGAAACAGGGGGGTCCCTAGGGCTCCATGGCCAGGCAGTTTAGCCTAGTTGGTGAGCCCCAGGTTCAGTGAAAGTCTCTGCTTCAAAAACTGAGGTAGAGATCAATTAAGGAAGATGCTCCACATCGAACTTAAGACTCCACACATATGCATAACACATGTGTACCCACATATGCATGTCTATGAATACATACACACACAAGCACACACACACCATAAATAAAAATAAAAATAAAAATTTAGAGATTTATCTATAACTAGCCACCCCAGCTCAGGCTGACTTCCTAACTGCTGCCGTTGAATGGGGGCAAGTATGAAGTATAGTTGGTTTGACTCACCCTTGGAAATCCTCAAAAGCATAGCTTGTCTAAGTTGTCTTTCATACAGGTCTTGTACTTACTAAGTAATCGAATGGCATTCTGGGTAGAAAGAGGACCCAGTGTTAAGCAAGGGGAATTCCCAAGGAGGTGGCTTCTGCTGTTTTTCTCCAAAAGACCTACACTGGGCTCTCAAGGAAAGGGAGGCATTTTTAGGAGCCTTCTGGTTGGCTGCTTGCTTAGTTTCTATAGGAGGTTGACAGTTAGCACAGAAACTTTTTTTTTAAACCTGACCACAGTAAAAACAAGTGCAATTAGCAGAGAGAAATCCATCGTCTTGTGTGGGACTGCCTTGTTATATGGCTTTCCCTCTCATTTCTGAGAAGTGTCCTGGGACACGGGCTTGGGAGTTTCCCCTTGTATTGTTGTTGGGTTTTTTGCTTTGTTTTTTATCTTTGATTTGGGGTTGTGCCATTGTTGTTGTTAAGCCTTCCTCTCTCCCTTTTTAGCACTCTGCCCTGTGCATCCCTGCCATCTGACAGGTCACCCATGCTGGGAAAGGCAATCTGCTGAAGATTTCGGACAATAGAACTCTACCATTTTAGGGAGCGGCATTTCTCCTCACTCTGCATTCACACAGCAGGGTCTGCCCAGCCAGCCTCACGGCAGGGAACACCTACACACAACTCTGAAATGCCACGCGTTAAATCGATAAACTAGTCAACAAATGACTATAATTCCATCAAAGAGGTGCCCCATTTTTATGAGTAGAAACATGAAGAATACACATCCAATATAGTCCCACTAGGAAATCCAACTTAAGACTAAACCCAAATAGAACATACTTTTCAGAAACAGAGTCTATCTGCCCACAACTGTACAAAATCAGCATGCAGACCCTTCTCCCTGCCATGACCTGATGGATGTTATGATTTTGGTTTTGTTTTGTGGTGAGTGGGGAAGAACATGAAGTTGGATGGATGGAGGGGTGCAAAGGATCTGGGAGGCGTTGAGGAGGAAAAACAATCAAAATATGTTGTATGAAAAAAATAATTTTTAGAAGTAGCAACTACTTTCCTTATTAATGAAAGCCCCAAGATCTATTTCTAGACAAAATTTCCAAAACTACAGTGAAATTTGGTAAATGTAAACTATTCCACTACTGTGAAGAATTAAAAAGACCTAAGGTAGAATAACTTTGTTACAAGGGGGGTGTGTATGTGTGTATGTGTGTATGTATGTATGTATGTATGTATGTATGTGTGTATGTATGTCTACATATTTTCCCTGTAGCTTTCTCAAAGATAACAAATGCATGCACTGTAAGAAAGAGGAATTTAGCAAAAATTTTCCTGTCAGATATAATCTATAGTCATATTTAAGCACAAGGAAATAGAATTAATGGCACTAAGTCTATGGTATCAGGAACCTACCATACTCCAGAAATGGTTTTATACCTCATGTCTGAAGACTTCAAGATTCTCTACTTTTAGCTGGGATACACTAGCTTATATCTCCCACACAGAGTCAACAAATCTTGTAAAGGAAAAAAAGTAACCTGTCAGGTTACTTTAAAGGAGTCAGAGAGATAAGAAGTAGCCAGGAGATGACTCAAGGTTACTCACAGATAGAAGTGAATCAAGGAACTGGCTACCTCATCAACATATGTGGGCTGAGGTTCTCAGAGGCAAATTTGTCAAAGAATGGGGCTGAGATGGTTTAAAATTTTTTATACTTAGTGTCCAACAATCAGCCAGAAAATGTCAGAGATATAAGGCTATAGGACCAGGAACCCAAGAAGAGGTAGTTATTAGAATCAAACTAATGATGATACACAAGTTGTCTTCTGTGACTTCTAGAACAACTGACACAAAGATGTTAGTGAAACAGGAAAAGGGCAGAAAGAAGAGGAGAGAGGTGACATCTGTGAGGAACATTTCAATAACATTTGTATAAAATACAACACTGGAAAATTGGAAGGAGACATTAATAGTTCAATCAGTGGTTTCAACAGGCAAAGAATACAGTGATAATGGACAATGGACAAAACTGTGCTGCCAGACCATAGAGAATGCAATGTATGTGCAGTTTAAATCTCAGAAGGAAAAAAAAAGTAGGGGTGAAGTTTTCCTTAGAAAACTTCTTGAAGCAAAGCTTTCTAAACTGAAGTCATCAAACCACAGATTCAAGAAATATAATGATATTCACATAATTAGGATGAAAGCAAAGAAAGTATACCTTCACAGAACTGCTCAGAATGAGAGTGTAGAGAATATAACTTCTCCCTCAGAGCATCACTAATAGAACTCACCGATGACTTCTGAACCGAATAGCGAGAACTGCTACAATATGCATCTGTAGGTCCCTCAAAGACATGCGCACTAACGCTGGTCGTCAAGATGGTACCACTGAGAAGAAGCAGAACACCTACAAGTTGGGGCAAGGGAGAGGTTTTTAGAAAGAGAATGTTTAGTGGCTCTAAATACCTTTTAGCACAATAACGATACCACAGAGGTTAAGTATCTATAAAGTAAAGTACACGAGGACACTCATGTGAAACATTCACAGTAAAAATTATTCAAGTACCTGTTTATACTCTTACTCAGTGGGATAACGTCCTTGTCACTAAGAGTAGCCTCTAAAGGAATGTAAGAGAATTAGTAGCTAACAATTAATAATGGGAATTTGAACTAATAAAAATGCAGGTTCATCACAAAATAAAGAAAAGTAAGATATTTAAATTAATTTCTTTCAATAACTGATGAGATAAGACTATAAACTGTTAGTTAAAATATGAAAAATTTAGCCAGGCGTGGTGGTGCACGCCTTTAATCCCAGCACTCAGGAGGCAGCGGCAGGCGAATTTCTGAGTTTGAGGCCAGCCTGGTCTACAGAGTGAGTTCCAGGACACCCAGGGTTATACAGAGAAACCCTGTCTCAAAAAACCAAAAAAGAAAAAAAAATGAACAAACTTGAACTGATAAACCTATATAAAACATGGAACTCAACAGCTATAGAGGACATGCATCCTCAAATTTACATAGAGCACCATAAAGTCAATCCATGTGCTATACTATAGCCCACAAAACAGATTTCACTGGATTTAAAGAATCCGGTGGATAAGGGGAAGACTCAGTTGTTTAAAATCCCTACCGCAGATACATGAGGACCAGAATTTGAATTCCCAGAGCCCACATAATGTAAGGTGGTTACAGAGACCCAGCTCTAATTCCAACATTCTGAAGATGGAGACAGCGATCACAAGCACGAGCAGGCTAGCCAGACATTGTCTATCTGTGATCTCTGGGTTCAAGTCCACTGAGAGAGCTGGCTTGGATGAATGAGGTGGAAAGTAACTGAGAAAAGCACCCTAAGGCAACTTTGGGCTTCTACATACCCCTGTATATACATGTGTGTCCACACACTCACACATGCAAACACACATACACACATGCATCCATACCACATGCATACTCATATATGAAGCTGTACATCGTATGTTCTCTGAGAGCAGAAATAGTGAATGAGAACTCCCGGAGAGATGTTGTGTCTGCAGCGATTGATTGACTGGTCAGAGCTGCAGTACATTGAAAAGAATGAAATGCTGCCGATCCAGAGGCTAGCCATTTTATCTTGGGATCGTCCTAGAAAATATAATTTAGAAAACTGGCATAAGAAGAAACAGAAAATTTCAATAATTCTAAATGAGGTAAAGAAATAAAATGCATAACTTAAAATTTTTTTGTGAGCAAATTTTTAGTCTCAGAGAGCTTCATTGCTAAGACTTAGCAAACATTCAAGGGAAAAAAAAGAATGATTTTAATGAAAATCTCAATGACAAAGGGAACTCAAAGTAATCATGTCCCAACAATTGAATGCTGCTGCCAATACAATCTCATGACCAGAACCGGTAAGGCTATAAGAAAGAACAAGAGGCAAAATCATGGGCCACAAGTCTTTCATGAGTGAGGTTGGAAAAGTTCTCCATCAAAGGGTAGTGAGCAAAATTCCCCAGTACAAAATAATATATCATGCCAAAATGGGCACCTGGCAGCAAGTATTATAGCCACATATAACGAAGAGACTGAAAGGGTAGACATTTTTGCTTATTCATGGGTAGAAGGATTGTGTGCATAGAAAATCCCAAGGAACTGATATTTTATGAGAATTAGTAAGTGACTCTAACAAAACTAAATATAAATTCAGTATGTAAAACCACATTGCTTTACCATTCAAAGCAATACGAATGAGAAAAAGAAATACTAAAATGGTATCAAAACAGTACCCAAACTCAATTTTCAAATATCTAAGGATAAGCCAAACAGACGATAGGAAATGTCATTATTTTCATAAAATCAGAAATCATTATTGAGAGAAACAGAAAAATATCTAAATAATAAATAGATAGATATACCATGACTTTGGGGTGAAATCTTGGATACTACCAATTGCAAATATATTTCTGGCCATAGTCAGGTCATGCGACATGCCCTTAAAAACCCAGGTCAAAGCCAAGGTTTGTGAATGCTAGTCAAGTTTTCGAATAGCAGAGTTACAGGAACAGGACTCATGGTGTATGTCTACTCTTCCATCTTTGTTCTGCAATCAACAGTGTCCCCATTTCATATGCCAGTAGCTGTGTCTGCATAAGTATGTGAGCATGTGAGTGTGTGCATGGATGCATGTGTGCCTATGTATGTGTATATATGTATGTGCACAGGTGATTCTACTGTTAAAAATCAAGACAATCTTGAAAAATACATTCATGCTTCCAGATGTATGAGACATTATAAAGCTGTTATACCTAAACGATGCAATATTGGCATAAGAATAGAGCTAGACTGTACCCAGCATCCTTGAAGAATGAACACCATGTTGTGTATTAGTACAAAATACAGTCGTTAACTACTACCTCTCACCACATATAACACATATTCCAGAGAGATAAGGGGTCTTTATGTGAACAGATAAACATTAATCATTTTTTAAAATTATAGATATGTTTGTTAAGATATTTTGTATAAATAAGTATATGTAGGATATACATTAAAATTTGTATTTTATGAGTGTTTAGTCTACATGCAAGTCTATGTACCACATGTTTGCCCATGAAGGTGAGAAGAAGGCATTAGATCTCCTTGAACTGGAGTTACAGGTTGTTGTGAGCCACAGTGTTGGTGCTGAGAGTTGAACCTGGAAGAGCAGCCAGTGCCCTAACTACTAAGCTGGTTCTCCAGCCTCCGGGATACAAAACAGTCCAAAACCCTATCAATCATAATAATGGAAGTGGATTGTGAATGGCGATGCGTTCATCTACTGGGTACAGTCTTGGCCTGTTCTTATGCTATTGAGATAACATTGGAATGAAATGATTCTAACATACAATGACATGGGTGACAATCACAAACATAATAGAGTGCATTAGTTGTGCATAACTGTAACCAAAATTCCTAAGAGAAAAACTTAAAGAAGGGAAGATTTACTTAGGCTCAATTTTCAGATGGATGAGCTCATTGTTGCTAGGTCCCATGGGCTTGGGTAGAAGATTGTAGTGGCCAGAGCATGTGTAAAAGAGGACTGTAAAACATACCCTAGTGACCTAATGACCTACTTCTTCCAGCTAGGCTTCATCTGCTAAAGTTTCCACAGCCTTCCAAAAGAGCACAACAGGCTGGGGACCAAGTATTCCACAAAGGAGCCTGTGGGGGACATTCATATTCCAAACACATCTCCCCAAACATTAGATGCTCAAATGCATCAGGCCAGAGGAATCAATGATGGCCAAAGACAGGACTACATGTCAGTCATGTTTGAAGAGGAAATGGCCCAAGGGCAGAAAAGAAAGCCAATAGAGAGCAGAGCTAAACTGTGTGGGAAGCTAGGTCCCAGGAGTATGCTGGGACCTGGAACTCAAGCACGTCTTTGAGCTTTGAGCTCCAGCCCTGAGCTGTTCATTTCAGAGAACATTTCCTCTCTGTTGAGTGTCTGTCATTTGCACAAGTCTTGGAAGCTACCTCCTGTAAAACCTGAACCCTGAAAAGATCATTTCCTCCATTTATAACAGAGTAAACACAAGCAGGCTTCATTCTCTCTCTCTCTCTTTTTTTTTTTTAATCTAGCCATGTCAGAGTTTGTGCTTCACTGGCCTTAATTCCTTTATCTAGGAGAGCAGGAGTCTGGGTTTGTGTGAAACCTGGATTCTGTGTTTTCACAGCAAGTTAGATTGTCCTGTTTCTGGACCTTCAAGCATGTCCTAGCACATCTCAAAAACTAATTTCTTCTAGGTGCTTTCAGGATGTTCAAATACTTATATGTATGAGTATTCAAATCTCCATTTCATCTGAATACAATAGTTGTGTCGTGAGTGATGTTAGCCTGTCTCTTACTTTCTATGATGGGTTCAATTTTGACACCTAAAACAATGACCTTAAAATCCTAACTCTCAACACCTGTGAATGTACCATTATCTGGAAAAAGAACTAGCCTGACATACTCGGGTGGTGTCACACCAGAGCAAGGTGGGCTCTAATTAAACAAGACTGATGGCTATGAGTAGGCTGCGTGAAGACAGGGAGAGGCAGGAAGGGTGATGAGATACCTTCTTCATCATCCTGGCTATTCCATAGATGCTGGGGGAGAAGATGAGATGCAAAGTATGGATGGAGAGGAATGAACACAGAAAAAGAGAAGACACACTATAGTTATTGCCACCATGGAAAGCAGAGAGAACTCAGAAGGCCCCCAGCCAGCCCTGGTGTACATTAGCCATTTATCTACTTTAAAAACCTGTAGTCCCTAAGTGTACTGGGAAAGCTTCTTGTCAGATGACCAAATGAAGGATTGTTAGTGTTTTAAGTTTCTCACTGGTAGAGGCAGGGCAAGCAAGTGGGCAGAAGCCCTGGTGTGGAAAAAATGATTTTACAAACAGAATTTAGAGAGTTAAACACTGCCAGCAGTCCTACTGATGACTGCCCATGGCACTTCACTTCAGTAGAAAAGAAAAGAGCAGTCAGCGTGTCTCCTCCTTTTGAATTCACCAGAGATGCTAGGTCTGGAGAAAGAGAACTTCAGTTCAACTCAAAACCCATTTCTTGGGTTTCTGTTGTGTCTAAGACACTGTGCTAAGGGTGAGATAGTAAACAAAGAACAAATAGAGCCCTGTCCTTGAGAAGATGTTGCCCGCTTGAAGAGAGCAGGAATCATGTTTTTAACTCAGGATACGAGGCAGAGGGAGACACTCCACTAGACTAAGCTGTAAATAGCCGCCCTGGCTTAGGTTGTGTGCCCCATGACTCAGTCGTGAGCTCAGGCAGCTGTTGCCCATTCGTTCCTTTCAGCCATCTTTACTATTTTCATGCTCAGTCTACAATTAAGACCATAGCTTAAGTTACCTGCTCAGGCGGCATAGCAAGCATGCAGTCACAGACACAAGTACCCAAGGTCGCCAGAGTTCACAGTTAAATGTCATGTTAGTCCTTCCCGAACATGACTCTGGCTGGCTGGCAGTAGGCTGCATTGGTTCAGTCTCTGTCAATTTGACATGAGCTAAAGTCATCTGGGAGAAGGGAAGGAACCCCAATTAAGAAAATGTGTCCTTCGGATTGGCTTGTAGGCAAGTCTGTGGGGTGCATTTCCTTATTTAATGATTGATGTGGGAGGGCACAGCCTACTTTGGATGGTGCCAGCCCTGAGAAGGGGGTCCTGGGTTATATGAAAATGCAAGCTGAGCCAACCAGAGCAAGCCAGTAAGCAGTGGTCCTGTACGACCTCCATTTCAGATCCCGCCTTGAATTTTTGCCCTGACTTCCCTTCTTGATGAAACATAAGGTGAAAACAACCCATTTTCCCCCAAGTTGCTTCTGGTTATAGTGTGTATCCTAGCAACAGGAAAGTAAACCTGAGCATAACGGTCAATGATTTAAGATTAATTTCAAAAGGCAAGAGGTGCTAGAGACAACAATGAGCAGTGAGAACCACTTAAACCTGACACAAGAGAGGGCAGAAATACCTGAAGTACCCACGTAGTACTAAAATGTGGAGTCTGCCCTGGATAACAACTGATCAATTGCCCAAGTCCTTCTTCTTCCCAGTCTGTGACTATAAGGGGCCAAAAGCACAAAAGCCATTGAGCCTTAGGAAGCCTAGTGGGTCACTTATGATAAAGAGAAGAGAGGCCAGGGAACAGTGCAGATTCTGACTTGGCAACAGCCGCTGTATGTGTGAATTTAAAGAGCCAATCGCCAGTTCTGTCCATCTGGCTTCATATTGTTAAGATCTGAAAGCCACCAACTTCTTCCAGATTAATCTTTCCAGGTAAATATTCTGTCAGAAAACTCGAGCCGTGGAGAACATGCTGGCTGTGTGACACAGGCAAGGCCATTGCCACCTGACTTAGCAGCCAATGTTGTGACAAAGTCCATCAATATGGACATCCTGAAGATAAATAACTAGAAAGGAGGAAACAGAAAACCAGAGATGTGATTCCCCTTTGGCGCCATTTAGTCTAAGACTCGCCCTGGTTAGAGGAAGGGAAGAGAACTGTGAGTTCCCTATTTTTCCTACTGGGTCGAGGCCCAGTGCCACCACGGGGTCGACATTAGCTCCAATTCTTTATTTAGTAAAACGAAAACGCCATGAACATTCTGGCACTCCGAGGCACGAGTTGGCTCCTCCAAACTGAGACCTCTGCTATTTAGGGACTCCACAAAACAGAAAAAATGTGTATTACCAAATAACTATTTAGAGAAAATATTGAAAAAATATTGAGAGGGAACTGTTTGTTTTAATATGGTCTGTTTACAATGCATTATTGCTGGACTGCAGAGTGTGTGCTAACGGAACAAAAATGCATTTGCATTCTTTCAGGGTCAAAATAGCCATGTTCAGACAGCACACAACAATCTCTCTTGCAGTTATTTTTCTCCTCTCTCTTTTTTTTTTCCTGGCATTTGATGGATTCTAGAAGTTCATTGAATCCAACCTTTGGCTAAACTGCCAATATTGATTGCTATGATAAAAAAAAATCCTCCTCTCAGTTCTCATATAGCATTGGATTCTCTATAACAATATCTTCCAATGCTAATATATGGTGGAATTATCTAGGTAGTTTGTGAAATGGACATCTACTCCCATCCCTTGGTTTTCTGAATCAAAGTGTCTTCTGTGGGGCTATAGGAAGAGATGCCACAGACGTACCTGGTTGAAGGGACAAGGTTTGCCATCCCTGTTTCACTCACATAGCAGGAGTGGAGTAACAGAATCAGAGATACACAAACATGATGCAGAAAAGTGACAGGGAGAGCTGCCTGGGAATTCTGGACTTTACCACAGGTAAAAACAAGCCAATGTGACCCTGCCCTACCTCCGGAGCTCCAGAACTGGGAATGTCATTAGAGCACTACTCAGATCAGTGATCCACAATCGGGGCTTTGGTTCCTCTCTCAAGAGAAAAACATTCCATTTGTTCCCAGACGTGAAACCAAGATCTGGGTCAACCATTGCCTGCCCCTGTGAGAACAACCCAGGCAACAGGCAACAGCAAATGTATATAATGATTCAGACATCCACAGAGAGACCAGGAGAAGCCGTGTCCATTGTTTGCATCGAGTCATCAATCAGAACCCAATCTTACTGTTGTTGTCAAGCAATTAATTACCTTTTCTATTAAAGGGTGTGAGCTTTGTGTTAGATGTTTATCTATTGCTGCAATAAAACACTATGACCAAGGCAACTTACAGAAGGAGCTTATCTGGGTTATAGTCAGTGTTGCTGGAGCAGCAGCAGCAGTAACAGGCAGACACAGATTCTGCGGTCTCACATCTTGAGCCACAAGCATGAAATAGAGAGAGGAAACTGAAATAAAGTGAACCTTTAAACTCTCAAAGCCATCCCTTACTCCAATAAGGCCACACCTCCTAAGCTTCCTGAAACATTATATCCAGCTGGAGACCAAGTTTTCAAATGCTTGATACTGTAATAGGCTTGCATCATTCAAGCCACCACAAATGGGGTTTGTGCCATTTGCAAGAAAAGAATGTTGGATAGCACATTTGTCTAGTGAACTTTTATAACAGAAATCCTAATGCTCATTAGTGTTCTTATTATTTAGTGTTGTCAAGGGAGGACAATAATGTAATTGCCTTAAATTTATATTAGTAACTCAAACTCCTAAGTATGCTATCTCTTTACCTTGTTTTTCCCCTTGGTGATTAGCCGAAGTCAGAAACTTTTACTACCCAACTCACAAACTACCGAAGCCTAACTTCATTGCTATGTCTAGACTACAGAGACCTCTCTGGGTTAGTACTGAAGCATACACTCCTCTGTGTAACCACATGACAAAATCAGGGACTGAAGAGATGGCTCAGGAGGGTAAAAGTTCATGCTGCCCCTTCAGAGGCTCTGAGTACAGTGGCTAGTACCCATATGAGCCAGCTCACAACCGTCTCTAACTCTGCGGATCTCTTGCCCTCTTCTGGAATCTAAGGGTACTGCACTCATGTAATATATGTATACACACACACACACACACACACACACACACACACAAACACACACACACACACAATTACAAAACGTACATATTCTCTAAAATCAGTAGCACTTTGCATCTCCTTACAAACCTGATGTTGAGGGGCTCCGATGACTCTGTCTCATAGTTGACTCAATCACTTTAGTCAAAAGCAATAAGAAAGTTATCATTTTGGTAGTTCTGGGATTCTAATAACTTTAAGGTTTTGTCGTTGACTCAGAGGCTGTTCTAAAAAAAATCTCTTTTCTTAAGAACATCCTGGCACATTCTATCACTAAGATGGATAGTCAACAGTTGTCCCATGTGAGTAATTGCCCATGAATGTGAGATACCAATCATAGCTGATCCCATTTTGTAGAGACTTAAAAAATGGGGGATTAAACTGATTCCAGTTTAAATCAATAAACAGATACAGCCCTGGTTGTTCTCAGAAAACACAGCACCTCATAAATATACAGATGTGCCAACACAATTCTTATTCTAAGGGAAAGCAAGTCTAATAAGGAAAAAAAAAGACCATACATTAACAAAAATATGGGAATGTTAGGGTTTTCAATATAGTCCTAGAGCATGGCTGGTCAAATTGATGCACTTTGACCTACTGGCTGCCACTATTCACTTTCCAGCTCTTACAGGGCTCTCAGCATAGCCCACCACCAGTTGTGTGTGTGTGATGGATGCAGATGGTTGCCCACCTCATTCCTCTTTCCTCATTGTGGTCAGAATCCCTGAATTTGTTGGAGAAAACAAGGAACTCCAATTTGATCTCTGAATCATGATTTGTCCTTAAGCAACCATGACAGGACCATTTGCTATTTTCCCAGTAGGATTTAAGTGAACCAGTCCTTACCAATGACTCTGGAGTAATCACTGTGAGTCTTAATAAATAGAGGAAACCTTGGCAGTGTCCCTTGCTTTTAATTCTTCTGCACAGGTACACGTGCTGCCTGGGGCAGTAATCATGGCAAAAGACTCAACGAATTAATACTTAGCCAACTCTGACCTCATCCAGCAGCCTGACAGATGCCAGTGGTATGGGTCTTCTTGTTATATAAGAAATATTGATCCACTCACTTTAAGCATTTTTGTATGACTTGTAGCCGAACTCAATGCTATAAAACATACTACTCACATTTTGTACTAATTATCTATGCCCTAAAACATTGTCCCCAAACTTCAAATGTCTTTAAATTTTTGCCAAAACATATACCCTTCTTCAAAGTATAATGAAGACAGCAGAAGAAATGTATTGTCAACACTGATGACAATTTTGCAAGGCAATGTTGAGAGATGTTTTCAACTATGGATGGGTTTTTCAAATGAGTAGTCTCATGGAAGAGCCCTGGGTTATGACCCTTTGTTCAGAAGTCATGTATTTAGCATCACCTCTCATATGTACTACAACCAAAACCAAATGATGGCTAACACCATAATCCAGAAAGATCTGTGAGAGCACTCTTTAATTAGCATCTTAGTCTATTAGTTGTTGAAAGGAAATGCTTACTCTGTGGCTAGACTGGAGTAAAGCCCGTTTGCTTCCACTCTGTCTCACTGAGATTCAGCTACATGATCATTCCCCAAAATAAAACCTATGCACTCTGCCTTTGATTAGATATGTAACAATAAGACCATGTCAATGTTTGAATAAATTTCACCAACAATTTCACCAAACCTTCCAGTTCAGGATTTTTGTCAATGACAAAACGGAATTGTTCTGTGATAGGTATTTTGAAAAATATGAAGGGAAGAAAATTAAGCAGAGATAAATTCACAGTCACATCCCAGCTGTCAGAGAACAAGATTTCAAATAACAGAACACAAAGAAAACAGAATTCTAACGAAGAAACTGCCCTCTTCAAGTCAACTTTAGAGCATGGAAATCCACGTATCGATCCTAAAACAAGCAGAACACTGCTGAATACGTATCCGATTCCATCTGAGTACAATACCAAAGAGAAAGTTTTAAAAGAAGATAATAATTAAGATTGCCTGAAAGGAACTGTTGGAATTTCTGTGTGTCACACAAAACAGAAATTGATGCTGAATTCTGGAGTGAGGGACAACTGTGACAGACAGTCTGCTTGAAAACAGGCAGAACACATAATCAATAGACAAAAATGGGCAGGAACATATGCACAAAGTTCAGCCAAGAAGAAATGCATGTTACCAATAAACATTTACTTAATGTGTGCCAAATGCTGAGCCATAGTAATAAACACGGGGTTCGTGGAAGTCACAGTGGTTAATAGGATGTGGAAAATGGTAAACAATAAAAGAAATTAACAATCCTGACACAATACCATCACCTGCCTGCTGTATCCACAGCAAACCTTGGAGGTGTCAGCAGAAAGGAAATGAAATGGGTACACAGCAGCTGTTGTGCTTTTTCCTTAAAATGGGGCTGGAGAGATGGCTGAGGAGTTAAAAGAACATGCTGCTCTTCTAGAGGACCCAATTTCATTTCCCATCACCCACTTAGGAAGGCTCCTAGCTGCCTGTAACTCTAGCTTTTACCTCTGGCCTCTGTGGGCACCTACACACACACACACACACACACACACACACACACACACACACACACTTAAAAATAACAAAAATAAAAATTTTAAAGTCTTAAGACATCCCATGCTCCTTTATGTGACAAATCTGCTTTTTAAAAATGATTCTAAAAGAAAGCAATAAAATATAGTCAAAAAAGACATATGCAGTTAAAACAACCACACATTGATTCATAATAGCATATAAACAGCAAACATAAAACTAGAAATATTCCAAATGTCCAACAAATCTCAAATGACTTGAGTAAATGTGAAGTATTCGTAAGCCTAAATTTTTAAAGCCTGGTTTTAAAAAATAAAGACATGAAAGAGGCATGATACAATTCACAAAACATGCTATAAACATGGTGTGTATGTGTGTGTGTTTGTGTATTTGTGTGTGTGTGTTTCTAAGGAAAAATGTATACCTTTCCAGTGTGTGTGTTTCTAAGGGAAAGTGTATATGTTTCTGGGGTGTGTGTGTGTGTGTGTGTGTGTGTGTGTGTGTGTGTATGTGTGTGTGTGTATGTGTGTGTTTCTAAGGAAAGGGTGTATACCTTCCCAGTTTGAGGCTACTTATTTATTTATTTCAGGCTCATGTGTGGAAACCACAGCCTCATACATCTAGACAAGAACTCTACCACCACAGCTACAGTCTCCACTTACAAGGCTTTTAATTTTAATTTTTTCTATATTTTTGTGGTTTTGAGACAGGATTTCTGGAACTCATGCTGTAGGCCAGGCTGGCCTAGAACTCAGAGATACACCCGCCTCTGGCTCCTCCCATGTACTAGAATTAGAGCATCCATCACTATACCTGACTTAAATTTTTTATGTAAAAACATTAGCCAATCCTTCATTTGGTCATCTGATAAGAAGCTTCCTCAACACACTTATAACCTAGAGGCCAGGCTAGTATATGCCAGTGCTGACTACAGAGCTTCGGATTCTTCCTAGCATGTAATGTGCCTGAGCTATGTATATGTACCATGTACAAGTAGGTGACCATGGAGGTCAGAAAAGAGAGTTGGGCCCTGCAGACTTAGTGGTACAGACAGATGAGTTGCTGAATGTAGATGCTGAGAACAGAACCCAGATCTTCTACAGACTCTTTAGCCTGCTGAGCCATCTCTTCAGCTCCACGTGTGGAAGAGTAAAGCCATCTCTGCAATGTCTTCTTAGGACTGCTAATAACAGTGGAAATCATTTTAAAGTATAAATTTCAACTTCAATAAAACCTGTAACTGGGACCATGGTCTCTGTTTCTCATATTTCTAGATACTTTGTAAGCAGAGGCATTGGCTGCCGTGGGTCTGGACAATCTTTTACAGGATGTTTTCGTAGCAAACGGTCTGGGAAGTTAGAATAGCGTCTCCCTCTGAAGCAAAGGGTAAATGTGCCCACACCCGTAACACCTGGATGCACAAAGTTCCTGGTGGTTCCATTGTGATACAAACCCAGAGCCTCCCAGCATCCACCTGGGCTCGGGGTGCCAAGAATTTGATACAAATAAGATATTTATGCTGCCTCTTGTGTCCAGAAATTCTATGTGTCTCCCATAAACATTCAGAAAACAATGAAATCATCAAGTCCTAAATGATTGTAGTATGAGACCTTTCACAGTTCTTCGTGAGTGTCTGGATGAGCCATAATCTGTAAGCAATGGTTACCAGATGCACTGAAAAACTTGCCAGAGTTTGGGAAAATATGAGGAAGCAAACACTTATAATCCTATAAAACAAAAATATGTTTTAAAGGGTATGTTGCATGATCAGCTTCATCAGGCAGAATTCCTGCTGGCCTCCTTCCGTGGTGTACATTCTACATGTGATAGCTACAAGACATGAGAACACCTGCTGATAACATAACCAAAAGGAGACAGCAAGAATGAGATTAGTCTATGTTCAATAGTAAGATCTAGAGAAAGAGAGACACATTAGCAAAATAAGAAAGCAGCAAAGAAATGATTCACTAAATTACCATTATTAAAATAGAGCAATATATTTAATATTTACATATGCCAAATGCCATATATTTAATGTGCAATGTAATATAGTGATATGGAATATTATACATTATTATTAATAGCGATGTCTGTTTGTCAGCAATGCCACCACATCTATCACCTACAATAACAGAGTCAGATCGTGAAACTATTAGCCAATGACATCTACCACATGCACGAGACCATTTTCTTCATGAAACTAGTAGCTCAAACAGGCAGTGCAGATTCAAGAAAGATAGAATGAGACATCAGAAACACAATTAAAAACAGAGTATGAAGCAAGAGTCAGTAAAAGGACACAGGACCCAAATGCACCATGGTAGAGAAGGGCTACCATGCCCAGCAAACCTGAAGGAAAAAACTGAGAAAAGGAAGCAAAAGTAACAGGAGATGACACATTAAAGTTGGTGCCCCTGCAGATAACTGCAGAACAATAAAAAGCAAACTAGAAGAAGATATAACACAGGAAAGCATTGCAGAGAAGATAAGTTGGCTTTACATATTTAAAAAGTACACCACATCTCAGAGGGAACACACAACACTGGAATTGCCAAAGGTAGAGAGCAAGATATCTGATAGGGGAAAGCATTAAGCTAGCTATGGACTTCTCTGCAATTAGAAGACAGCTTGGTGATAGCCACGCATCTGCAAGTGAGGCATGCCCTTGTTCTGCTGCGAAGCACTGCCTACTCTTCCAGTTCCTCCTCTTCTTCCCATCACCTTCAAAAGAGAAAGAAGAATTAAAAAGATATATGATAGCCTGAAGTCAGATGAACTGAAAGTTTATGAAAGACAAAGATTCACACTTGGTCAAAGAGGAGCATTGCAGTATGATTATACTGTATTCAAGGGTCAGGCCTTGAGGGATTATCTCATTAGGTTAGCCTCTGGGCATTTCTGTGAGAGTTGATCTAGACTGGGTAAATAGACATGGGAAGATTGAGCTGTACTTGGGCCACAGGCAGAATAGAAAGGAATCAAGCTGAACACTATGTGACAAATACAGCCGGTCCCCCCACATTGCCAACCACACTGGATGGAGAAACACTAGGACTTCACAGGAAAATCGGGAATAAGGATGTCTGCTGTCACTGTCATGTTTCATTCTGACATAGATGCACTAGATAAGCACCTAACCGGGAGCAAGAAAGACTTATGCTTGGAGCTTGGGCAGAAGGATGGAATATTACTGTTGATGATAACATCAGGGCAAACCTAAATACAAAAGGAATTTACTTGAAAACTATTGTAACACTAGGAAAATTTAGCAATGGTTTAAAAAGAACATGCAAATATTGTGTCTTCTATTTAAAGAGCTACAAGAAGTTAGAAAATGCAATGAAGGAAATCACTTCACTCAACCCCAGCAGAGAGAAGGAGAATGGTATTCCCACATGAGAATAATCATGGTAAAGCTCTGCTAAAGCATGATAACACAAGGTAAGCTCAATGGAGTTACAGATAAACAAACAGAAGAGACAGCCAACTCGATGTGAAAGAGTCCATTTTTCTCCATTTTAATAAAATTTAGACACAAAAGAGAGAAATTGAGGAAAGCTTCATAAATTCACAAAGAGGTGAAGGATTGAAAGGGGCTAGGAAAATAACGACACAATTGCAGAGAGTCTGTCTGTCTTCGGCTTTGGTGGTATAAGGAAACATGGTCACAGCCTGTCCTGCCAGGCAACTCTTCAAGCCTGAAACAGTACATGCACTGGGCGCTGCCTGTGCAGCCCGGGATAAAAGTGCCAGATGGGCTCCAACACCCAGCAGAGCACTGCTGGGAGCTCAAATTAGAGACTGAATGTCCCCAGCAGATATTGGGGATTTCTATCCAGCCCACTCACGATTCCAGGGAAACAAGTGAAGTGCCGCATGATCGACCCAGACTACAAGAGGAGGCCGTGGCTCTTGCAGGAGCTGATCTCAAGCCACAGGAATTGGCCACCAATGGAGAATGGCTCAACAGCTCCCTGGTACAGCTCCAGAGAAAGGGTAAGGACACTGGAGTTGGGAAACATTGCCACACAGCCCTTTATGAAGCACTGAAAGTAGGTGGGGAGAAGAAAGGCCTTAGTGCATCAAAATCAGAGTAATAGACACTATGACACAGAGATTGTGGACTGGAGACAGCAGAAGAAGCACAAGGGGGCAGGAAGGTGAGAAATGCTCACACGCCCCCCCCAACACACACACAAACACACACTAGCTGCAGCAGGGAGAAGCTATGTAGACTACAAGAAGACTGTGATGGAACTTGGTGCAGTGTCTTGACAGACAGAATTAGGGATCCTAATCCTCCCATCTCCAAACCTTATAAGGGACATGAGCTGAGAGTACAGTATCTTCTCCTGAAGCTAACACTGGGACTTCTGTCAAACCATTATAGTTGTCACTGAGGTTGGCTTACTCAGTGAACATAAACCCACATGAAGACAAGGCACCAGGAGGAGTCACATAAACTAAAGAAAAACAAAGCCGGTGGGAAAGAGAGAAAAGCTATGCCGTGTGTAAATATACCCCAGCAGATGTGCACAACGCAGCAAAGAAACACACAAGAAAATGAGAACCCTCCCTCCGACAGTTTCAGAACAACCAGACGGATGAGAAAGCAGAAATGCCAGAAAAATATCCCAGAGTTTCAGAGTCCTATTTTTAACAAGTTTCAAGGACCAGATAGACAACTCAAATAAACAGATAGGGGATTTAATTTAAGACCTGGAAACAAAACTCATGAGCTCAGTTCAAGACGTAGGCAAGAACGGTACAAAAATGGGTGAAAGGTTCATTGACTTAGAGGAAATGTTTTAGGATACAAGGGGAGATTCGGCAAGAAAGTAGAGGCACTAAAAAAGACTTTAACAGAAATTCTGAAAATAAGAGAACCTGGCAGATAAATATCAGGAAGCATCGGTGACAGTCAAGAACAAACACAAGCATGAATGTCCTCGGAAACTGAGGACAAGGTCGAGGTGACAAAACACATAGACACAATATAAAGAAAAATACCAGTAAGCGGAACTAAAACTTCCAAGAAGTCTGTTGTGCACTTGAGAGACAAGAAACCTAAGAATCCATGAGAACAAAGGAGAAACTGAAATTCAAATCAAATATCTAGGGGAGCAACTGGAAGATGGCTCAGTGGGTAAAGTGCTTGCCAGGCAAGTGTGAAGACCTGAGTTGTAAAACTGAGGGGTGGGGGTGGAGCTCCCTGTTGTGTAGCGACTTTTACAACTTGCTATACCCCTTCCTGGAGGGAATGAGGCTTAGAAAAGCAAATCAACCCCACAAAACCAGGAAAATAGGAGCCAACAGAATTCAAAAGGCCCCTCCTTAAGGTTCTAGAGACAGCAAGCAGTTGCCGGGGAGAAGAGGCTCTGACCTACCAAGAACCTTGCAAAAGTCTCTGCCAGTTTCCAGTGACCCATAAGTCTTGCAGAGGGGTATGAATTGCAGCTTTTGGGTGTCATCAGCCATGCTGGGGTGAGGTCTTTAGTGACACAGTTGTCTCTGTCTCCTATGTCTGTAAGTGACCTCTCACTCATATTATTGTAGGCAACTCTTCATGAGTTCACCGACTCCCTCCACAAGTTGGTCTTTGATAGAATAATTCCTTTGGTCTATTATCAGTGTCCTCTCTGAGATGTGTGGATATTTTCTTTACATGTCCCTAGGAAGTCTCATATAATGTGTGTCTACAATCCTAGAACTCTTATAATAAGATGGAAAGAGAAGGCTGGAGAATGGTCAGACGCTCTCAAACCAGGTAGCATGGAGTACACAACAGAGAACAAGAGACCCTGTCTCAAATGATGAAAGGCAAAGACCAACATGGGCTTGTCTTCTGACTTCACACACACACACACACACACACACACACACACACACACAGTCAAATGGCTTAGACAAACTAGTCAATAAAAGAATAGCCAAGAATTACTCAAACCTAGAGAAAGAAACAGACATCTAAACTTGGAAAGCATTTAAATGGACATGGCCAGAGAAGAACTTATCCATAGCATACTATAATCAAGCTATCAAAAGTTCAAAGCTGCCAAGAACCAGCCTCAGCTTAGAGAGTGGTTCTGAGAGAAGGGATGTTTGAGAGCAAAGAAACAAATCTTGGGTCCTATGCTCTGCTCGAGATGACTCCCTAGACAGCTCTCTGTAGTTAGCTCTTGGCTCTGTAGTCTGCTCAAGACAGCTTTTCAGATTGGTCTCGGTGTTCTCCTCTGTTCTAGACAGCTTTTTATTGCTATTTTGCTTGCTTTCTGCTGGAGACAGCTCTCTCTTGTTGAGACAGTTCTCTCTGCTAGTAAAAATTCTAAAAACTCTCTGGATAGCTCAATGGTTTTCTGACCAAAGTCAGAAAAGCTGCTATAAAAAATTCTTAGCTCTTCCAACCAAGTCAGAAATCCTGTTAGAAAAGTTCTAAAAAGTAATTCTTGGGTTTTCTGATCAAAATCATAAAGCCAGAAAAAATTCTAAAAGATCTGTGTTCACTCTCCATGGGTTTTCTCAGCAAAATCCAAAATCCTGTTAGAAAAAATTCTTGAAGAGCTGTGTTCCCTCTCCAGAGATCTCTAGACAGCTCAGCTCTCACTAGAAGAAATTTCTAAAGAAAGCTAAAGCTTTCTGCTACCTCACCTCAATCAGACAGAAAGCCCAGTTGTTTGGTTTTTTTTTTTTTTTAATTTTTCTTATCAATTCAGTCATTTGTTCCAGGTTTCCTTTTGATTATCCTATAAATCAGCATCTCATGACCATTGAGTCTTAGGAAGAGACAGCAAGCATAAGCATAAACAATAAGATAGTTGGGTGGGACCCCACCCTGGAATTACCATTTTGACTACTCCTGAACCTAAATTTGCTCTGTCCCAGGCTGACCTTGAATTTAGGAATCTACCTGCATTTGTATCCATCTGCTTTGTATCTTTATGACAAAATGGCTCACAATGTAGCTGCCTCTGTTCCTTTAGATCTGTGAAGCTCCTTATACAATTCATATTGTATCCTTATATGTTTGCATAGTTGAAGAATTATATATCTTCGAACTCATGTTTTTAGAGTTCTTTTCCACAGCTTTAAGGGCTGTCCTAAAGGTCCCAGCATTTACCATTTTGCTGAAACACTAGCCACACCTTGGCCTCCTGGACTCATGATGTCTCTGATTATCATGGAATCATTAATGTTAACAGGGACAACTTTCCTCAGAGGAACGTGAAAATATGTAGATTATTATACAAACAAGCCTCGTGCTCATAGCTGCCTTCTCCTCCGTGGGGAGGTCTATGCTCTGTTAGCCCTGTTCCAGGGGTGGGAGCCGTGTCATTCCATCCCCACCAAGATGTCAGACTCAGCACAAAACAAAGAAGAAATATTAAAAGCTCTAAAGGAGAAGTGCTGATTAACACACAGAGGAAGAGGCATCAGAGTAACATCAGACCTGTTGTTAGCAATCCTAAAAGACAGGAAGCAGACTGGGATAATGCTTTCCAAGCCTTGAAAGTAAATAAGCCAACCAATATCGTTTTGCCTACTAAACAACTACACAACTAGATAGGGCACATAAGACTATTTTGAGATAAACACAGATTAAGGTAATGTATGACAGCTAAGTCAACACTGCAGAAAAATGTTGAAGAATATTATACACAGAGGAAGGTAGAAGGTAGTTTCACACATCACAAAACCCATTACATTAAAGCAACAGATGTAAAGAGAACTAGAGAAGAATCAGCCAGGTCCAATACACCAGACCAGCAAACAATGCCCTACCGAGACAGACAGACAGACAGACAGACAGACAGACCCTCAATTAATCATCCAAGCAAAACAAAACAACAAAATCATAAACAATAGAAAAACTTTCCCAGTTATATCCTTGAGTGCAAAACAACCCTTAACACACCAATGAAAAAGCTTGGGGATAGGAAACAAACCATGGCCCAACTTTCTGCTATCTCTAAGAAGCTCACATAGCTAGGAAAGCCATCCATCAACTGAAGGTTAAAGGTTGGACATCAATCTATCAAGCAAATGAAAGTCACAGACAGAGAGTTGGCATGGAAAACCCTGCAGCTGATTAAGTAGACTTCAAACCCAAGCTCATCAGAAGCAATAAAGAGGACCACAGTGTGTTATAAAAGGAGGAACAATTCACCAAGAGAATGCAACTACTAGAAATATTTGAATGTAAATATTGGGGTTCCCAAATTCATAAAACAAATGTAAAGAGACGTAACAGACTGAACAGTTCTGGGTGCAATAAGAGCAGGAGACTTTGACATGACACTCACATCTGGAAGGTCTTCCAGTGTAAAAAGCAGCAGGGAAACCTCTGGGATAAAATATGCCAGAGATCAAGCAGATATAACCGATATCTGTGGTACATTCCATTGTTCCTTCTTCTCAGCAATTTATGGACTCGTCTTCAAAACTGACCACATTACACTCCACAAAAGCAATCCTTAACAGATTTTTTTTCAAAACAGAATAATTCCATTCATCCTATCACATAATTGTAGAAGAAAATAAGAACCTAATAGCAAGACTAGCCTCAGAAAACACACAAATGCTTGAACACTAAACAATACATGTTGGGCGATCAGTGGATCTTTAAAGAAATCAGGAGGGGTTCATAGAATCAATTGAAAATGAAAGCACAACTTAGAAAAACCACTGTGATAAAACCAGTGTAATCATAAGAAGGCCATATGTTCTCACACTAAATAATCTGAGTGATTTCTAACTACCCAAGGATGTACCTCAAAGCTCTCAGAAAAGCATGAAGCCAAACCCAAAAGCAGCAGATGGCAAGAGACAATAAGCCTTAGGGCAGACATGAATAACAGACAAAAAGAATACACAAAATTAATAAAAATGTTGGTTCTTTGAAAAGACAAAGACTGATGTGCTCTTAGGCAAAATAGCTAAAAGAAAGAGAAAAAAACTAAATTCATAAAATTTGAGATGAAAGGGAAATACTTACAACATACTCTAATGATATCCAGATCATCAGAGAACAGTTTAAAAACTTACATTCCAACAAGTTGGAAAATCTAGAAACAAGGAATCAATTTCTATATGCATGTTACCTAGTGAAATTAAAGCCAGAAGACAACCCAATCAGCCAGACCCGTAACAGTGAGACTGAAGTTTTCATTGTTCTTCCACAAAGAAAAACCCAGGTTTAGACTTTAAATTTGAAGACAGATATCACATGATAATCTTGATAGATGCAGAAAAGAAATTTGATGGAATTCAATAGAACTTAATAATTAAAAATCCTAAAGAAAAAAGTAATACACACAACATATCTCAACACAATAAAGACTATATTTATTACAAATGTATATTCAAACCATACGGAACAGAAAAACTAAGACCATTTCTGAAAAAATCCCAAACTAGTCCAGGATGCTCACTGTGTCTACTCTTATTCTATATAGTAATAAAACTCTCAGCTAGGGTAATAATTTTAAAAATATATAAAAGGTATAAAAGTTTTAAAGGAGAAGTTAGACTATCCCTATTTGCATATGACATGATTTTGTACTTAATTATATTACAGGCTCTATCAAAAAAAACTTTTAATCTAAGGAACATTGTCAGTGTACCTGCAGAATACAAAATCAACAAATGAAAGTTATTAGTTTTATATACATCAATTAACAATCTTTCAGAGATTGAGAGAAATATGCCATGCAAGATAGCCTAGAAAAAATCTAGAAATAAATCTAACCAAAGAGATCAAAGATCTCTATGAAGAAAACTGTCCTTCAAGACGTTGAAAAGGAAATTAAAGAAATTACTAGATGATAGAATTATCTTCCATACTGCTGGACTGACAGAATTAATTACCAAAAGCAATAAATATACAGATTCAATGTGCTCTCCATCACAATTTCAAAGATATTCTTCACAAAACTATACAAACATCCTACAGCTCACTTGGAAATAGAAAACCATAGATAACCAAAGTAATTCTAAACAGAAAAGATACAGTAGAGGCATCTCTTTGCCGACTTCATACTACACTACAGAGCCATAGTGACAAAAAGAGAGTGGTGTTTTCACAAAAACAGACACATAGACCAATGGAAAATAATACAGGACCCATATGTAAACTCCAACTTTGATGGACTCCTAATTTTTTTTAACAAAAACATATACTAGGGGTGGGGGAGGAATCAACTTATTCAACAAATGGTCCTGGCAAGACTGGATACCTACTTACAGAAATCTGAAATCAAATCCATATATGTTGTCCTTCCCAAAAATCAGTTGAACTGGGTCAAATACCTTAATCAATACCCAGCTTTCACCAATAGACAAATCATCCGGGAAAAATCCTAGACAGAGAAACTTGGAATTCACCTGGAAGTTTCATACTCCTGGCTAGTTTTCATATTGCTGGAAAGTGCTATGTATGCTAACAGGAAAAAAAAATGTTGTCATCAATATTGTCCAACTGTGAACCTTGCAAGCAATGATGACGACTGACAGGCAATGTGTGTCTACTGATGCAATAGACGCACAAACATCATGGGAGTAACCAACCACTTTCTACTCAGAATTAATGTCTGCTCCACAAAATGGAGCGAATATATCTGGCATAGTTACGAGGGCAAGAATCTGTACCTAGACAAAACCATAGGCCATGGGGAGAACTTATTACTATTTCTCTGCTCGTGGGACATAGTGTTTAATCAGTTCCTACTGACTTCTCTTTATTTCTATACACAAGTGCATCTCTCAAACCTCATCAGAGAATCACCATCTGGTGATTAACACAGAGACCCACAACTGGTCAAGGTACAGAGAATAAGTGGCTGTGGCCATAAGTGGGACATTTGTATCACATTCTACTCCTCCAAAGGCTCAAGAAGCATCAGAGAAGAGGAAATTGAAAACCTGAAAGAGCCACAGGCAGTAGATAAAGATACAGGAAAGATAAAAATGCAAGGAAACAGTGTTTTCTGGGCACAGTAGTAGTGTATCCAACACACTCCAGTGGATAGCCACACAACCTAAGATAAAGAGTGTGTGCATCTAGCTCTACATCTCTATCTATCTATCTATCTATCTATCTATCTATCTATCTATCTATCTATCTATGTGTGTGTGTGTATATATATACATATATATATGTGTGTGTGTGTGTGTGTACTCTTTGTATATGTATGTGTACATATATATGTATACACATATATGTATGTGCATGTATGTATACATACATATATTTTAAAATATAATCACTTATTTTAAACTCAATTACACTAACCCCTCCCTTCCTAGCCTGCCCAAAAGATAGATTTGTCAGCAGCCTCAGTGTGGAATAGAATCCTATTGAAAGATGTTTACTGTTTGAAAATAAATTTTTGAATAAAATATTATAGGCATTGAGTTTTTATGGTGCCTGAGCCATCGCACTATAAGTTAATAGCTCCCAGGAATCCTAGAGGCTATTTTAAAACATTGTCCTAAGAGTCCTGGAGGCATCTGTGATGGAGATCAAACGCACTAGATACTTAGAAAAACAAACTCCTTGGCTTGCTGGCTGATGAAGGCAAAGCAACTACAATAGCTGATTACAGAAAGATGAGGATATAATCCAGAGCAAAATTCAAAACCTGAATATTCTTGAAAGAAATAGAACAGATAATGGTCAAGCCACTGCGTTAAGAATCTCAGAAACGCCATACTCTGGAGTCTAATGGTATCACCAAGTTAAGTTCTTGGCGTTCACTTGAGTAAGTGCTCAGCCTGTGGCTAGGTTGCTCCATCATTCAGGCAACGTACTAACTACTTCAGTTGCTTAGTTTTAAAGTAAAAAAAGTAAAGTTGTTTAGTTTGAAGATGTAAGTTATCCCAACACTGTCTATGCAAAATTATAGAAGGCAAACCACTGCCAATGGCCACAAAACCTTCACATGGAGTTTGAAAACCTAGTCCACAAGCCATTCTACCCTGTTACACAGACGACTGCAGAGGCACTGACCCCAAACTGATGACAAATTTAAACATGAAGTCGGTTGCTGTGAAGGCTCTTTATTGCTGTATTTATAGCTCATCCTGTGTCTTGTCATCATAAAATTCAGTAGCTTGTTTATAAGAAGCCATCCTGTAAAATTCTACTTAATTATACCAGCTACTGCTAATGTTTGTATGACCTCAGAGACTATGTTTGTCTACCTGTTTGAGATAGAATATTCCATCTAATCATTAAATGAGTTACAGACAATTCAACCAACATAAAACCATTGCTCTGATCATCTTGAAACCGTATTGGTGGTGCTGATAGGTATTTAGCATGAGGTGAAAATTTTTCTTTCTTATTTTACTCTAATAGAAATTGCTTTAAATACATGAAGGATCCTGATATGTTCTCAGAAAAATCTGCGTGTATTATTTAGCTATTTTTAAGTTAATAGGTCACCTTTAACATTGTTAGTACAATCTTCACAACATCTAAGTTCTTATTTTTTAATAATAACATAGAGGGCCAGTAAGATGATTCAGTGAGGAAAGGAGCTTGCTGCCAAGTCTACCAACTGAATTCAAGTTCTAGAACCCACAAGCAGAAGAAAACCAACACTTCTTCTGGTGTGTGTGTGTGTGTGTGTGTGTGTGTGTGTGTGTGTGTGGCCTACATATCCACCACATGCAAATAAATAAGTAAAATAAATATAATAGCATACAGTACTTTTTGTCAGTATGTCGTTCTAATGTCAATGGAGGACATAGAGAAGGTGTCATGGGAATGGATGGAGCACCATAGTTGTACATTTTCTAGGCACTCATGATGCCCTAAATTCAAGCTCCAGCTCCAAGAAAGGATGGGAAGGAGATTGGGAGAGCTGGGAGAAGGGAGAGGTAAACTTCTCATAAAGTTATTTAATTTAACATATTTACTTTATGTGTATGAAGGGTGCGTGTGTTTGTGCTCGCGCACGCGCACCACACCTGGTGCTCTCAGAGGCCAGAAGAGAGAATCCTCTAAAGCAGGAGTTACAGGTGATTGTGAGATGTCGCTTGGGTCTTAGGAAGTGAAAAGTTAAGAAAAGAGTATGGGACTGAGCAGGGACATGCACCTACTGTGTGCATCTGGCAACCTCAGTTTAGTCTCCCGATGCCACATAAGAGAGACAGAGAGAAACAACTCCTCTACAAAGATGTCTTCTCATTTTACACGCACACATACACACACGCACAATTATAAATGAATAATTTTTAGAATAAAGGAGTTATTAATCAGTGGAGGAAGAATTAGGTCCAACAATGATCCAAACCAACCAGGCAGTGTCAAACATCTGTTAGAGAATCTGGTGATCGGAAAAGATTACATAGTCCTCTTCCTCACCGCAACTTTGCAACCAGCTAAGATCACGTCATAGAACAGTGGTTCTCAACCTTCCTGACGCTGCAACCTTTTAACACAGTTCCTCATACTGTAGTAACGCTCAACTATAAAATATATTGTTGCTACTTCATAACTGTAATTTTGCTACTGTTACAAATCATGGTGTAAATATCTGTGTTTTCCAATGGTCTTAGGCAACCCCTATGAAAGGGTCTTTGTGCCCCACAGGTTGAGAACTGCTGTTATAGAGAAAATCCTAAATTTATTGGCCAATATGGATGATCCATAACTTTCTATAGCTTAAGCACTTAAGTGCCTCCTACCAAACTCATGTCTCCTGGCAGAGGCTAGGAGGAATGTGAGGAGGTAGTGAGACCTCCAGGTGAGGCTGATTCCATACCTCTGGACCCAAAACATTAAGTGACATACACGTGACTGGCCTAGACTTACATGTTATCTGAGCAAGGTTGGTGGACTCTCCTCCCCCATTTTAATTCTAACTGATCAGACAGCTTAAATACCTAACCCAGACACCTTCAAACTACTACTAACTATGCTTTTAAGTAATTGTTTGATAAGCCTACTATTGATTCAGATTAAAATACTTCACTGGCTAATGATTAAACACAATGTGCCCTTATAGATGAGGCTACTCATGACAAAATATTTTAGTACATTAATACGAACAGTGAAGACTCTGAACAGCACTCCCCACAGCAGCTGGTGGAAGAATACAGGTGTAACTGTGTATCAAGTGTTCTGGCATTGGCAGCAAGCTATGTGGGGAGACATGGAAGAGGCTCCTCCCTGAGTCTGAGAGAGGGGTGTGTACTGAGCTCAGTGATGCTGGAAGAATGTGCAGGGTATGTGTAAGTGAAGAGCAGGGGCAATCCAAGTACAAAGAATACCACTGGCAAAGGAAATACATTCATCCCTTTGCATCCAAGGGGGATTGATGTCAGAACCTACACAGACACCTAAAGCTCCAGTTGCTTAGGTTCTTTATATAAATTGTCAGTAGTGCCTCCAGGTAATCTCCACACACCCTACTTTGTGTGATAAACTGTCTCCACACTGACTACAGTACCTATGGTGATGTAAACACTATGCAAATTGTTGTGCTCTACTATTCTGGCCAGCAATGACTGCTTCATGGATGTGTTCAGTTCTCATGGGAATTTTAAGAATTGTTGTCAATCCAGGGTTGGTTGGATCCTGAGATGCACAAGTGGATACAGGGGGACAACTATGGAATGGATGTTAGACGTTTTCATGAAAGATGACAGCTGTTCTAGTTTCTTCTCTATTGCTGTGATGAAGAAGCCCCTGACCACAAGAAGGAAGGAGGATTTTGTTTGGCTTACTCTTCCAAGTCACAGCCTACCACTGAAGGAAGTTGAGACAGGACACCAAAGGCAGTCCTCTTTCCTGTTCCACAGAGCATCACCTCTAATAGGGACTAGACAGCCAAGGAAGTACAACAGAAACCATGTAGACATGTTGAAGGATGGCAGCTTTCTTATATAGCCCAGAACCACCTGCCTAGGGAATGATGCTGCCCACAGTAGACTGCCTCACCCCCTGCCACAATCCATAATCAAGATAACACTCCATAGACATGCCCATGGGCCAAGGTAATACCTCAAATAATATTCCTTCTCATGTGACTCTAGGTCATGACAGGTTAACAGTTAAAGCTAGCTAGAAGAATAATCAAAACACAGACCTGGGTGGGGTCTGGTTGCTCTCTGAGAGGCTGGGCTTGACTCAACATCTGCTTGTGGGCTCTTAACCATCTCCCAGCACCTACATGTTGACTTAGAACCATTTGTAACTTCTGTTTCAGAGGATCAATGGCCTCTGTGGGCAGCAAACCCTCAAGAACTACTCAGATTTGCATTCAGACAAAATACCCATACAGGTAAAACTGCCCCAGATGCGGATGCCTCCATTCTGGAGGGTTATTTGCTGTGTACACTGTTAGTAAGGAGAAGGGGCTGGGAGAATGCCCAGAACATATGCTTACAAATTCCCTGGAGATGAGATTTCATGACTAGTCCTACAGTATAAAATGTGTACTCATGATGAGAATTCTCTCAGGTGCACTAAAATTAGGGAAAGGAAGTACTCTGGAGTCACGTCCCACTTTCACACTCAGGGCAGTCATTCCTGAATTGACTTATGAAGCTGGTGAGAACCCCTCTTATAAGAAGTGAAGAGAGTCTTTTAGAATTTGCCTCTACCAGAGTATGTGGCATTTTCTAAGATGAGAAAATATATCTGTACACAGATCCATGAATATCAGAGATCCCTGTGTCTAGACACAAGCAGCTTCGGGTCATGAACTCACATAGTCCCAGCAATGGCTCCAAGTTGTCTGATGGGCATTTGAAGTCTCTGGTCAGTAAATCTTTTTTTGCTTTAAAAATCTAAGGTTTCTTTCTCGTATCTCAGCCTCTGCTGACTACCCCACAGGAGCAGATGTTGTTCCAAGCTCGGCATAGTACAGGAATGACTTAGCTTTGCCTTTCGTTGCCAGCTCATTGTGTTTAGGGTTTGAAGCCTTTTTGGTGTTTTCTTTTCTTCCTTTGATTAAAACGATGTGCCAAAAGCCATATAGAAATCAGAGGCCATGAGTTTGTTAACAGTCTTTGCAGGAGCAAAGATGTTTCCCTGAATAGCGGGGTCTGCTTGCCGGCTGTGATTTCTTCTTCTTTTTCTTTTTTTTTTCCTGGACAGAGCTGGCTCCAAACATGCTCTCCTCTGGTGCAGCTTGATGCACTGTGTCTAACAGGCAGTGACAGGGCCCACACGGTGAGGGAGGGAACACTTGCCACTCAGACTCAGCAATAGCCCTGGCTGGACCTCATTCCTTGGATGTCAGGTATAGTTTGAGGCAGAAAGCATCTTTTGGCACAGGAAAATTCTAGAATATCCTAGAATTTCTAGAATATTCCTTACTTAGCCCATCCATTGATAGGATAATTGTTTCTCTTTTGTGTGTGTGAGTGAGTGTGTGTGTGTGTGTGTGTGTGTGTGTGTGTGTGTCATGTGGACCTCTAGTTTTTTAATGGTCCCATTTTTGACACATTTACAAGTGATGTGCCTGTTTACAAAAGGAAAAGTGAATTGCCCTGAACAGTGCTGACTGACCATGGGCATCCTACTGAGGAAAGCTATAAGAAATAATAATGATTGGGTTGATGTCTGGCTGTCTTTAAACTGTGTAGAGCAAAGGAAGATGATAATAGGGTGAGTTGTGTAGTTCCATGATGTTTTAGTTATAATCCAAATTAGTTCTGTCTATCTGTCAATGAGGAAATTGAGGACTAGGATAGTGAGCCAACATCCTCACAGTCCTAAGGTGGGCAAAAGCCAGAACAGGCTGAACAAGGACCCTAGTTCTGGTGTCTCATTCAACCTTTAGAAAGTCATGGCCACTAGCACCTAGTCCTATGTATGGCTTGATGCTTGCTCTACATTCATCTCTGTGTCTATGACAAACACTGTGATGAAAAGTAATGTAGTGGAGGGAGGACTTTAAAGAATCTTCTGCTCCAGGTCATAGTGAATCACTCCTCATTTGGGGCAAGTCACTGAACTGGAAGCTAAAACAGCTGATCACACCACATCCACAGCCAAGATCAGAAAGAAATGAATGTACACACACTGCCTACTTGCTTGCTAGGTTTCTTCACTCTTACACAATTCAGAACCCAGCCTAGGGAGTGGTGCCACCTGCAATGGGCTGGGTCTTCCATATCAATTAACAAACAAGACAATTTGGTCCATAGGGTTGTCTGATCTCGATAAGGCCTCATTGAGGCTCTTTACTCAGGTGACTTTGGCTATGTCACATTGACAATTATGACCAATCAACATAATTTTCAACCACATTATGCCCACCACTATGGACTCTTAGTATCTGCTATTATTTTTGAAAATGAAGATGTTCAAATAAAGCTTGGATGACAGATGAATGGATGATGTATGAATAAATGATAGACTGATGAATTAATGGACAAAGGAGCACCCATCATCTCTTAATGGCAAATTGTCAATCTGATTGTGAGAAAGGTTGACATATGAATGGGAAAACTTGATTTCTTGCTTATATTATACTTCTCCTAAAATAATGAGCTAAGGTAATACAATTCGTGAAGTTTTGCCTGCACTTATATCCATTCCAACCCTGCCACACCAAGAACAAAAATATTTTAATAGTATAGTTTATGAGATGACATGTATATGGCTGTTTATTGTTAAAACTAGAAAAATTGCTAAAATATAGAAAAAATGTGTAGCCTCCCCCAGCCTGAAGCAGGCTGGTACAGACCATGTCACCACTGAGATGGGGCCACCTGCAGTGCAGCTTTCCAACTTGGCTGACTCCTTTTTGAAGTGACAACTGCCCTGCTCTTCTGCTGCCTACAGAGAGGCTGAACCTGTCTTCCTGAGAGATTCCTGAATAAGCAACCAGCCTGGCAGAATGGCTCCAGGCACCAAGAGTGTCCTGGCGGGGGGGGGGGGGGGGGGGCGGCGGGGGGGGGGGGCTTCCCCCTTATAAGCACAGTCTCTTAGTAAACTCGTGGGCCTTGAACAGAATCCTGTCTTGGTCTCCATTAATCTCTCTTGCCGTCTAAGTCTTTTTCAGCCCCAGCCTGCCTCCCAGGTGTACCCGGTTCACGTAGGCCATGGGCCAGCTTACAACAAAAATGCATGTATCTAAATAGAAAAGAGTAGATACAGAGTAGACCTTTACACCTGGAGATATGATGAAGTGACTGAACGTAATACTTTGGCTAATTTTATTAATCCAGGGTTTTTACAACTTGGTGAGAAGAACGGTTGTAAAAGTCTTATCATTCAACTTTAACACTCAGTACCCCCCACCCCAGTGTGCATGCACCATCATACATATCCCAGGAAAAGGATAAATACAAAGACCATGCGTTAGTATAATATACATGAGGACCTTGATACAAAAGAGTAAGGAATGACAGCAAAAGAGGAGAAGGGGGAGGGATAGCCATGCATGGAGAAAAGCAATGAAGTATTGCCGCCTCTGCAGGCGCAGAGGAAGATAGGCTCGTGAACAACCTGAGGTCCATTACAAGTTAGCAGTACGTCCAAAGATTCCTGTGAGCACTTCACCCCACTATGCTTCGTGATCTCCGACAATGAACTGCATGACTTGGCTAAGACAACAGTAGAAGGACTGCAAGAATGTTGGACCACACTAAAAGAGTTATATTTTAGGTCCTTATCACTTTTTCCAGTCATTGATGTTCCATGGGAAATATTAACTATGCCATTTGATTAAAGCAGTAGCCATGGGGGAGTTTCTGGAAAGAGTTATTGATTATGCCCAGAACAGATAGCATCCACACACAGCTGAGATTGGAGACTGGGGTTTCCTTTCAGACACTGGTGTGTTTAGGATGGCGGTTGTCATTTTTCACGTGGTCATGGTGTTGCTTTTCTGCAATCTGATCTCATTTGAGGTCCATGTCAACTATCTAATATCCTCACATCCCTAAAACTCAACAGGACCAGTCTCTAGAGCCCGTGTCCCTGGGCAAAATCCTCACTTGCCAAGCAGATGGGCAAAGGTAGCTGCAACTGATGACTAGTGGGATTAACCTCGCTCCCAGATAGAGTCAGATTCTGTCCCCCATCTACTCAAATGCTGTTCATTTTAGAAATTGGAGTAGGAAGCTTCATGTCGAGAAGAAACAGGGAATAAGGATGGAGGGAAGATGGGATTCAAAATGTAAATCTTACCCATAGTATAGATAGAAGGAATCAACTTCGATATGATATTAGCTTTGTATCCATTTCACTCAAAATAAATCCCAGCTGTTTACCATCTCACCAAACACCTTAGTTTATGCTGAAATGTTGAAATTGAAACAAATCTAACTGCATGACACATGACACATGGGGCCCCCAGAATTATTAATATGTCTATAGTATGCTTTGTGACAAAAATAAAGTAAGAAAGATGACAAATGAAGGTGTCTGCTGAGTAGTAACTATCTCTGAGCAGTGAGCAACAGGAATAGCTGGCAGCAGTCAATGTCTGTCTTTCTCTGCAGATTCTGTTAAGCCATTTCATCTTTTAAACTGTGTGATGTGATCTAAAATCTTCCATTTAAAAGATATCTACTGGACAACCAAGAAATGGCCTAAGACACTACCTAGCTGTCAAAGTATTGACAAAGTTGGGAAAGCTGAAATTGTGCCACAAGGATTTAGATTTCAAAAAATGATAGATACAGATATGGATACAGATAGATACAGATGCAGAGAGAGATACAGATAGATACAGATACAGATAGATATGGATACAGATACAGAGAGATATAGATACAGAGAGATACAGATACAGAGGTAGATACAGATGCAGCTACACTGCATCTCCTGGGATCTGAACTTCTGCCCACAGTCCCAGGTGGGAAAGGCTTGGTCCTCAGCTTACTTCCTTAAAAATGGTGATACATCCTTTAATAGGTGGGGCCTAGGAAAAGATTTCAATTCACTGAGGGTACCCTAAAAAGATAATGAAACCCCAATTCCTCTCTTTTATCTCCTAATATGAAGTGAACAGCTTCCTCTCCAATACTCTAACCGTAATGCATTGTGTCATCACAGAGTCACAGGACAAAAGCAACACAGCCAACTAACCTGGGACAGAAATTTCTATATGAGCCAAAGTAAAGCAAATATTTCCTCTTTCTGTTCTCTCTCTCTCCCTCCCTCCCTCTGCTTCCTCCCTCCCTCCCCCTCCTTTCCTCCCCCTCCCCCCCCCCCGCATGTGTGTATATTGTTAGTACATCTATACAGAGGTGCAGACTGTGTGCAGGGCACAAGTGCCACCTTGTCATAGCTGTCCACCTCACCTCTAGTTGGAGACACATATGCAGATGTGGCCTATAGGCTGGAGATTGCAATCTCTGGGGTTGGGTACTTAATGTGAGCCTGAAGGTCACTCCAATACTCTAACGTACTTTCACAGCTCTCTGATCTTGATGCTATGACTAGACTTATCCTGACGTGTAGGCAGCAGGTACTTTGCCAATCAATGTAGGCACAAGTTAGAGAAGCTAAAACCCCCAGCTAGATTTGCTCTGTTGTTTGTTTGTTTGTTTGTTTGTTTGTTTTGCTGGACAGAAACATGACTGCACCAGAGTGAGGATGTGGCCCAGCATTATAGGGCTTGCCTGGTATGTGTGAAGTGCTGGAATCTCTCCACAAGCCACGCCAAAACCAGAAGACCACCACAACAAAAGCAAACACCCACTGTTGTTCATCCAGTGGTGGGAAATACTAAGAAGGTGTACCCTGGGCTGCCCCAGTTAATTCCCGTTCCCACCCAGAGTAGGACTTCCACTCCATTTCTCTTAGTTGAGTTCACCTCTTTTCAGATCTCAGCAGAAACCGAAGTTCCTTCCCCAGATCCTCTTTAGATAATTTAGGTCACATTCATTAGCCAATGAATATTTTTCCAGCACCTATACTAAATGCTGAGGACAGCAAGAAACAAGAGAGACACACTTCCTGTCCTTGTGTGCTTATCACCGAGTCCCCAGGTCTTTTTCTTGTTTTGGTGTCTCTAGGACTCATTGTGTACAACACTCACTGTCCATCTGGAGCACATGACCACCTGTGGGGTGCTAGGTCTTTCATTTCTTTCCAAAACAGACTGTAAAAAGTAGGTTGATTCCATGTTATCCCTACTCCTCAATTGCTCAAAGTGGTTGGGTCGTGGGGGAGTATCAGTGAAGACAAGAGGATGCTTTGGATATTCTAAAGCAACTACCAGAGTTCCACTTTGTATAACTAAATTGACTACAGAAATCATGAAATTCAATAGAGATATTAAGTATATTTGTGCCGCATTAACAAAAGAAGGCATTTCATATCTTACAGTTCTGGGATATGGGAAGAACAAGGATCCAGCAAGCTCTCTGTGTGTGTGAAGGGCTGTCCTCCCTGTTCCTTGTTGCTAATCCTCCCCCATGGCAGGGAGATGGGAAAAAGGAGCTACTTCTTAGAAGACAGTGGTTCTCAACCTCCTTAATGCTGAGACCCTTTGATACAGTTCCTTATGTTGTGGTGACTCCCCCTCCAACTATAACATTATTTTCATTGCTACTTAATAACTGTTATTTTGCTACTGTTATGAAGCATAATGTAAATATTTTCAGAGACAGAGGGTGGCCCAAAAGGTTTGGGAACCACTATATAAGATTCCATTTCATTCCTAAGAGCTGAGCCCTCATGACTTAAAAGCTTCCTTAAGTGGCCCCTCTCAATTCCTCCATAGCAGGCATTAAGTTTTTACCTGAGTTTGTGGATGATTCAGACTGTGGCAGCAACTGTGTCAGTTTAAAAAAGATGTTGAGAGGTTTGGGTAGCTAACAGGGGCTGGGATGCATTTTCTGGAAACAGTTTGATAGTAAATTGTTGAGTTTTATGTTGTTGTTTTCTTGGTTTTATTTAGAGCTAGATACCTCACTGTCAAAATACTCTCATTATTTTCTTTTGTCTTTTACAACTCTTTAAATGTGTTTTACACACACATACACACACACAGAGTAAGAGGCATTAATAAACTAGCTAAAAACAGGCCATGGAGTCAGCAGGTTGCCACCTAGGGAGATGGAGCGACATGACAGAAGACTGTCAGTTGACTTCCATTGACTTTGGGAAGGCTCTGGGGGAGGAGGTAGTTGTGGTCTGATTTCTTGAATGTGCCATGAAACTTGGTTGGACCAGAAGAAGCCCAGAGCAGAATGACCTCATGGATGGAGCTGGGCAGAGAGTCAGCAAACCTGAGCTGTAGCCCTGGCTCCCCTGCTGTCTGTATGGCTCTGGCCAAGTCACCCCCCACCCTGACCCGCCATGCCTCCAGAAACTTCTGTGAGTTATCGCCATGAAAAATGAGCAGAAGAGGCGACTCATGGTGAGAGTAGGATGAGGTCATATCAGAGCACTTTGGAAACTGACAAGCATCCCAGTAAGACCTTGATAAAATTAGTAAAAGCCCAAAATGTAAGCTCAACTTGAAGATCCCAAATTCGAAATGTCACATTATTTCCCTAGCAAGAGGAGACAGTGAAAT
The DNA here is from genome assembly GCF_000001635.26 of Mus musculus. Taxonomy (NCBI): domain Eukaryota; kingdom Metazoa; phylum Chordata; class Mammalia; order Rodentia; family Muridae; genus Mus; species Mus musculus. The sequence goes on from NC_000077.6 coordinate 65,595,013, forward strand.
GTGAGCGTCAAATATGATTCTTTAGTGTTCAACTTTGGCCAAAATAGTTATTTTATAAGCCTCCAGCCTTCAGGAGATAAAGTTGTGAGCAACAGAGCCAGCAGGCATCCATGAAGAACTGACACAGAGTCCATCAGTGCAAGAGCACTCAGCCCACGGCCATCCATCCATGGTGGAAGTCTGCCTTTAAAGTCTATGTGAACCATGCTGCCCTAGAGCTGTGGCCTGACACAAGCAGACACAACCAGCACACCAAAAGCAGGGCAGCTTTTAGGGATGTGATGCCGAGTGGGTGTCCTGCTAGTCCTCACACAGGGAAGAAGTAAAAGGCAAAATGAGTAATAGGAACATCCTTGGGGTTGCCCCCGTGCTTGGTTTGAAGGGCCTCGGGTACCCTGTGTCCTCAACTCAATGCAATATTTTTCTAGAAACTTAATATGAGGAAGGTTGGGACAATCTGTTAACAGAATTCCAAAGTGCTACCTCACACTTCAGATGGGTGATGAAGTAGGTAAGGAGTATATCATCCTTAGTGAGGTAAGCAATCGCAAAAGAAGTCATCAGATATGTACTCACTGATAAATGGATATTAGCCCAGAAACATAGAACACCCAAGATACAATTTGCAAAACACAAGAAAATCAAGAAGAGGGAAGACCAATGGGAGGATACTTCATTCCACCTTAGAATAGGGAACAAAATACCCACAAAAGGAGTTACAGAGACAAAATTTGGAGCTAAGATGAAAGGATGAACTATCCAGAGACTACTACCCGGGGAGCCATCCCATAATTAGCCACCAAACCCAGACACTATTGCACAATGCCAGAAAGATTTTGCTGAAGGGACCCTGTTATAGCTGTCTCTTGTGAGGCTATGCCAGTGCCTGGCAAAGACAGAAGTGGATGCACACAGTCATCTATAAGATGGAACACAGGGCCCCCAATGGAGAAGCTAGAGAAAGCACCCAAGGAGCTGAAGGGGTCTGCAACCCTATAGGTGGAACAACAATATGAACTAACCAGTACCCCCAGAGCTCGTATCTCTAGCTGCAAATGTAGCAGAAGATGGCCTAGTTGGCCATCACTGGGAAGAGAGGCCCCTTGGTATTGCAAAGTTTATATGCCCCAATTCAGGGGAATGCCAGGGCCAAGAAGCAGGAGTGGGTGGGTAGGGGAGCAGGGTGGAGGGAGGTTATAGGGAACTTTCGGGATAGCATTTGAAATGTATATAAAGAAAATATCTAAGAAAAAATAGATAAATGAGAAAAAAGAAAGAAAGTCAGCGAGGGCTTCCCCACTTATATTTGCTGCATGGAACAAAGAGTATCATCAATCCTGGTAACCAGGACAAAGGCCACCTTACTGTCCTCTGTGGGCAACATTGCTAGTGCTGTGGGTGAATTCTGTTCTCTCTGAAAGGTGTAAACAGATCCTCCCAGAGGTGACTGAGTTAAAGTTAGGTCATTAGGGTTAGTCCTAATCCAAAGTGGTGGATATTCTTGTCCCAAAATGGTAGGGGTGTGGTGAGATGGGTTAGCAGGTAGAAGTGCTAACTACATAAGCACAATACCACAATCCCAAGGACCTACAGTGGAGGTGAATAACTCACAGAAATTATCCTCTGACCTTCACATGCATGCTGTATACATGTGCACCTGCATACAAACACAAAATACATACACACACATACACATATGTACACAAACACACACCAACAAAAATACTAGTAAATTAACACTATAATTTTAAAAGTGTGTGGGTTCAACAAGAAGACAGATGACAGGACAAGATACCAAGAGATATGTTTGTTAGACAAGGAACACCACAGATGGTCAGCAACCAATCCAAAAAAGGGGGAAAATTTGGACCAGGGTTTCTATTCTAGTTTGCTTTCATGTTGCTATGAAAAACACCATGACCAAAAGTGGCTTAGGGGAGGAAAGGGTTAATTCCAGTTTACATTTCTAGGTAATAGTCCATAACCAAGGGAAGTTGCGGTAGGAGCTCAAAGCAGGAATCTTGAACACAACCCATGAAGGCAAGCCAGATGATTTGCTCTCTCCTGTTTGGCCAGCTTTCTGATCCAGCACAGGATCACCTTCTGAGGGATGGAATCACCCACAGTGGGCTGGGCTCTCGCATGTCAATCAACAATCAAGGCAATTCCCAGCAGACATGGGCCATGGGCCATGATCCAGGGAAACTGGGAAATCCCTCAGTTGAGATTCTCACTTTTCCCATGACTCTTGGTTTTATCAAGCTGACAAAAAACAGAAAAAGAAAAAACTAAGCAGGACAATCCACATCACAGCATCACAGCCTTCAGCCCACAGCTGTCCAGCTCTTTGATCTCTACTTTCAGCTTCCTGAAGTCTAAGCAATAAATATCAGTTGTTTTAAAGCATCCAGCCTGTGCTACTTTGCTATAACAGTGTCAAGATATTACCACACCCAGGCACTTAATGTTAGTAATAATGGCAGCCAGAATACTCCTGTATACTCTATAAATGGCAGGAGGATTACTGAGAAAATACCAGCTTAAGCCTATGTGGCTGTTTACAATTCCTGAATTCTTTTTGGTTAATCCCAGCCAGTTGCAATGAAGAGGGATCAAGGTCTGTCCTACTCACAACCAACCTCATTTCTTGCTGTTTATTACATGCAAACGGATCCCAGATCAGATTCTAGCACACAAGTCAGCACTAATGAGCAGATCTACAAATGGAAACAAGCCAACTCTCTACCCTAGGAATTTAATAAGCACCACATGTAGAGCTTTAACTCAAGGCAAACACTTAACTCTAGAAGGGAATTTGGGGATGTTTCTCAGGTGGGTGGTGGCTTCCGTCACTGATAGACTCACATCTGAGCTGACTCTGGGCCCAAAGCTAGGCTAGGCTCCCAAGCTGACTCAAGAAGTATATATAGAAACTGGGAAGTTGCTGAAATATCACCTTCTGAGCAAAGGCTTGCCCAGAATTTTATTATTATTTCAAACTTTTAAGGAACAGATAATCTCCATGCAATATAAACTGTCTCCAAACAGCAAAAAGGAAAGAAAGAAGGAAAGAAAGAATCATTTAAAGTATTTACTATATGTATAATCCTGATACCACACCTCACAAAGATAGCAACTACACAAACACTGTGGTTGAACTAATAAATTGTGAACACAAATTCCAAAGTGCTCAATAAAATATAAGACAACTGAATGAAATTGTGTACTAAAGGACCATTCATTATAATCAGCCAAATCCATGCCAGAAATGCAAAAAAAAAAAAAAAAAAAAAAAAACCAAACCCTTTCATTAACAAACTACATCATAACTAGGCATGTGGTAACCTTAGTAGTCACTGAGACACTTGTTAAAATGCTATAGCCATTTCAAATGAAAAGGAAACGACACAGAGAATGTTCTTCTTAAAAAGGCAAAGACATTTGGGCTAAATAAATGAGTCATATCCTGAGAGTCAAACACTGACAGATTTGCTATTAAAACCATGAAAAGACATTTTATTATTTAAGTTTGTTATTTAAAAAAATCTAACCAATTAAATAAGATGTAATATATTGTTGTATATGTATGCATTTGTTCACACACACACACACACACACACACACACACACACACACATCTATGTATATGAAATCACTGCCAAGAAGCAATGTTTTTAGATCCATGATTATATGCCTAGAAAATCCAGTGGATGACTCAACAGTGATAAGAATATGGGAGCTTAATAGAATGTCCTGATGACATACATGAGTGCAAAAATCTGCAGGTGTCCCATGTACCAGTCACAACTGCTTACATACCTTAAGGGGAAAAAATGCAGGATATCACTAATCTAAAAATCCTAAGTCCCAGATGCCCCCAAACCTGAAGCTACTGGAGGAACGGCAGGACACTGAAGACATGGTCAAACCAGGCAGTATGGTAAAGCTGTGTCCTGCTCAGGACATATTCCTCCCCACACCTTATACAATATAGCAAAGAAACATAGAGCTGGGCTTCTCCAACTCTTCTAATGAGATTGAGATAGAAAGAAGTGGATGGGATACGTGAAGAAACCAACCAATCCACAGAAGTCACTGTAGCAACAGATACAGGTTCTGGTGCTGTGCATAGACCAAGTGCACATGCTGACATAGGGAGGCAGAGTGCAGGGTTGATGGGGGCTTGCAGGACATTCTTCTGTTTGACTTAATATATGGTGCAAACCTCAGAGTCACTCAGTGTGTGGTATATCCATAGAGTTTTTTAGGCTGTAATTATTTGAAGAGGCCCAGACTGCCATTAAACATGCAATCTTCCTACCTCAATCTCCTGAGTGCTAAAATTTCAAGTGTGAACCCCTGTGCCCAGCTACATAAATTTTCGAGTGCTATGGAATATTAGTGTAAGATCTCCTATCCTCCCATCAATGAAACTGTTTTCTGAGGCATAGAAGCAATGCAGATCATTCTCATATTTTCTAACTACATGTAATACCTCTGGACTTTATAACAAAGGAGTTCTGAGTCACTAGCAATGTCTAACTCCCTTATGATGCTTGAGACAAAAAAAGAAGTAAAAATCACAATACAGTACTCATCTATAAATGTCTCAAAAACTTCTTAGTAAATTTCACCATAAGAGGTGAAAACAGCTTCTGGTTTCCGTCTGCCCCCAGAGCTGATCCTGTCCTATAGCTCTCCATTCTCAAATACCAGTGGGAGAGAGCTGGTCTCCCAGAAGTGCTGACAAATGGATGGAAAACTCCAGTACAAGGAGGGAAAATACACCCTAGAAAAAGCAAGAAAGTAATCTTTCAACAAACCCAAAAGAAGATAACCACACAAACATAACTCCACCTCTAACAACAAAAATAGCAGGAAGTAACAATCACTATTCCTTAATATCTCTTAACATCAATGGACTCAGTACCCAATAAAAAGACACAGCCTAAGAGACTGGATAGGTAAACAGGATCCAGCATTTTGTTGCATACAGGAAACTCAACTCAGTGTCAGAGACAGACGCTACCTCAGAGTAAAGGGATAGAAAACAATTTTACAAGCAAAAGGTCTGAAAAAACCAAGCTGGAGTAGCCATTTTAATATCAAATAAAATTGACTTTCAACCAAAAGTTATCAGAAAAAGATGAGGAAGGACACTTCATATTCATCTACCAGGAAGAACTCTCAATTCTGAACATCTATGCTCCAAATGCAAGAGCACCCACATTCATAAAGGAAACTTTACTAAAGCTCAAATCACACATTGCACCTCACACACAATCATAATGGGAGACTTCAACATCCCACTCTCATCAATGGACATATCATGGAAACATAAACAACAGAGACACAGTGAAACTAACAGAAGTTATGGACCAAATGGATTTAACAGATATCCATAGAACATTTCCTTCTGAAATGAAAGAATATACCTTCTTCTCAGCACCTCATGGTACCTACTCCAAAATTGACCATATAATCAGTCACAAAACAGGCCTCAACACATACAAGAAGACTGAAATAATCTCATGCACCCTCTCAGTTCTGCCCAGACTAAGACTTGTCTTCAATAACAACAAAAACAACAGAAAGTCCACCCTACTCAATGATAAATTGGTCAAGGAAGAAATAAAGAAATGAAAGACTTTTTAAATTTTAATGAAAATGAAGGCACAACATATCCAAACTTATGGGACACAATGAAAGCAGTGCTAAGAGGAAAACTTATAGCTCTGAGTGCCTTCAAAAAGAAACTGGAGAGAGCATACACTAGTAGCTTAACAGCACACCTGAAAGCTCTCGAACAAAAAGAAGCAAATACACCCAAGAGGAGAAGGCAGCAGGAAATAATCAAACTCAGGGCTTAAAATCAACCAAGTGGAAACAAACAAACAAAAACTACACAAAGAATCAACAAAACCAGGAGCTGGTTCTTTGAGAAAATCAACAAGATAGATAAACCCTTAGCCAGACTAACCAGAGAGCACAGAAACAGTATCCAAATTAACAAAATCAGAAATGAAAAGGGAGAGATAACAACAGAAATGGAGGAAATTCAAAAAAATTATCAGATCCTACTACAAAAGCCTATACACAACAAAACTGGAAAATCTGGATGAAATGGACAATTTTCTAGACACCAGGTACCAAAGTTAAAACAGGATCAGATAATCTGTCCAAACAGTCCCATAACCCCTAAAGAAATAGAAGCAGTCAGTCATTTAAAGTCTCAAAAAAAAAAATCCCAGGAAAAGATGAGTTTAGTGCAGAATTCTATCAGACCTTCAGTGAAGACCTAATACCAATACTCTTCAAACTATTCCACAAAATAGAAACAGGAGGAACACTACCCAATTCGTTCTATGAAGCCACAGTTATGCTGATACCAAAACCACACAAAGGCCCAAGAAAGAGAACTTCAGACCAATTTCCCTTATGAATATCGATGCAAAAATACTCAATAAAATTCTCACAAACTGAATCCAAGAACACACCAAAATGATCATTCACCACGATCAAGTAGGCTTCATCCCAGGGATGCAGGGATGATTCAATATATGGAAATCCATCAATGTAATCCACTACATAAACAAATTCAAAGAAAAAAAACCACCTGATCATTTCATTAGATGCTGAGAAAACATTTGACAAAATTCAGCATCCCTTCATGTTAAAAGTATTGGGAAGATCAGGAATTCAGGGCCCATACCTAAACATAGTAAAAGCAATCTACAGCAAACCAGTAGCCAACATCAAACTAGATGGAGAGAAACCTGAAGCAATCTCATTAAAATCAGGGACAAGGCTGCCCACGCTCTCCCTATATATTAAATATAGTACTTGAAGTTCTATCAAGAGCAATTAGACAACAAAAGGTCAAATGGATACAAATTGGAAAGGCAGAAGTTGAAATATCACTATTTGCAGATGACATGATAGTATACTTAAGTGACCCCAAAAATTCCACCAGAGAACTACAGATGATAAACAACTTCAACAAAGTTGCTAGATGCAAATTAACTCAAACAAATCAGTAGCCTTCCTATACTCAAAGGATAAACAGGATGAGAAAGAAATTAGGGAAATGACACAGGTCACAATAGTCACAAACAATATGAAATATCTTGGTGTGACTCTAACCAAACAAGTGAAAGGTCTGTAGGACAAGAACTTCAAATCTTTGAAGAAAAAAATTGAAGAAGAACTCAGAAGATGGAAATATTTCCCATGCTCATGGATTGGCAGGATTAATATAGTAAAAATGGCCATCTTGTGGAAAGCAATCTACAGATTCAGTGCAATTCCCATAAAAACTACAACTCAATTCTTCATAGAATTAGAAAGAGCAATTCTCAAATAATTTGGAATTAAAACAACAACAACAACAACAACAACCCGGGATTGTGAAAACTATTCTCAACAATAAAAGAACTTCTGGGGGGATCTCCATCCCTGACCTCAGGCTATACTACAGAGCAATAGTGGTAAAAACTGCATGGTATTGGTACAGTAACAGGCAGGTAGATCAATGGAATAGAATTGAAGACCCAGAAATGAACCCACACACCTATGGTCACTTGATCTTTGACAAAGGGGCTAAAACTATCCAGTGGGGAAAAAATACAGCATTTTCAGCAAATGGTGCTGTTTCAACTGGTGGTTAGCATGTAGAAGAATGCAAATCGATCCATTCTTATCTCAAGACTAAGTGGATCAAGGAACTCCACATAAAACCAGATACACTGAATCTAATAGAAGAGAAAGTGGGAAAAAGTGTCAAATGCATGGGCACAGGGGGAAATTTCCTGAACATAACACCAATGGCTTATGCTTGCTCTAAGATCAAAAATCGACAAATGGGACCTCATAAAATTGCAAAGCTTCTGTAAATCAAAGGGCACTGTCAATTGAACAAAACAGCAACCAAAAGATCTTTACAAATCCTACATCCAGTAGAGAGCTAATATTCAATACATACAAAGAACTCAAGAAGTTAGAATCCAGATAACCAAATAACCCTATTAAAAATGGGGTACAGAGCTAAACAAAGAATTCTCAACTGAGGAAACTTGAATGTCCGAGAAGCACCTAAAGAAATGTTCAACATCCTTAGCCATCAGGAAAACACAAATCAAAACAACCCTGAGATTCCACCTCACATCAGTCAGAATGACTAAGGTCAAAAACTCAGGTGACAGCAGATGCTGGGGAGGATGTGGAGAAAGAGGAACACTCCTCCATTGGTGGGATTGCAAGCTGGTACAATCACTCTAGAAATCAGTCTGGCGATTCCTCAGAAAATTGGACATAGTACCTGAGGACCCAGCTATACCACTCCTGGGCATATACCCAGAAGATGCTCAAACATGTAATAAGGACACATGCTCCACTATGTTCATAGCAGCCATATTTATAATAGTCAGAAGCTGGAAACCACCCAGATGTCCCTCGATAGAGGAATGGATACAGAAAATGTGGTACATTTACACAATGGAGTACTACTCAGCTATTAAAAATAATGACTTCATGAACTTGGCAGGCAAATGGATGGAACTTGAAAATATTATCCTGAGTGAGGTAACCCAGTCACAAAAAGAACACTCACAGTATGTACTCACTGATAAGTAGATATTAGTTCCAAAGTTCAGAATATGCAAGATACAATTCACAGACCATATGAAGCTCAAGAAGAAGGCAGACCAAAGTGTGGATGCTTCAGTGCTTCTTAGAAGGGGAACAAAATACTCACAGGAGAAAATATGGGGACAAAGTGTGGAGCAGAGACTAAAAGAAAAGCCATCCATAGACTACCCCACCTGAGGATCCATCCCATATACAGTCGCCAAACCTGGATGCTATTGTGGATGCTGGGAAGTGCTTGCTGACAGGAGCCTGATATAGCTGTCTCCTGAGAGGCTCTGCCAGAACCTAACAAGTACAGAGGCAGATGCTTGCAGCCAATCATTGGACTGAGCTTTGGGGTCCCCGATAGAGGAGTTGGAGAAGGGACTGAAGGAGCTGGGAGGGGTTGCAGCCCCATGGGGGGAGCAACAGTGTCAACCAGCAGATAGCCCAGAGCTCCCGGGGACTGGACCACCAACCAAAGAATACTATGGAGGGACCCAGGGCTCCAGCAACATATGTGGCATCAGTGGGAGGAGTGGCCCTTGGGCCTGAGGGGGTTTGATGCCCCAGTGTAGGGGAATACCAGAGAGGAAAGGAGGGAGTGGGTGGGTGGGAGAGTACCCTCATAGAAGCAGGGGAGGAGGGATGGGATGGGGGGGGTTCCGGAGCAGAGACCTGGAAAGGGGATAACATATGAAATGTAAATAAAGGAAATATTCAGTAAAAGAAAAAAAGAGAAAAAAGAAATGAAAACAAAGAGAAAAAATGTATCTGTGTATGCATGTATGTGTATGCATGCATGCATACATGCATGTGTGTATGTATGTATTATTCATGTGTGCTTGTATATGTGTATGTGTGTATGCGTGTATATATGTGTGAATGAGTATATGTGTATGTAAATGTATTTTTGTTTGCATGCATACATTTATGTGTACATGCATGTATGTGTATGCATGGTATATGTTATATGTATGTATGCATGTGTGTGCACATGTGAGTGAATCTATGCATATACATATATATGCAGTCATGTGTGTGAATATGTACATGTGTGCACGTGCATATGTATATATGTATGCATATACATATAAGTGTGTATGTATGTATGTATCTGTATTTATGTTTCCATCATGTATGTGTGTGTGTGTGTATGAGTTTTAACACCTGTATAGCACCAAATATAAATGGGGGAATGCCAGGGCCAAAAAGGGGGAGTGGGGGAGTGGGTATGGGAGACTTTTGGGATAGCATTGGAAATGTAAATGAGGAAAATACCTAATAAAAAATTAAAAAGAAAGAAAGAAAAATGTCAAATTGTCAATAATTTGGTATTCTTTACAGATTATAGCTTCCCAAAATATTAAAAGAAAAAAGTGAAAAAAATCTAAAAATGTGTGGGGTGAAGTTAGCATACCCATGACACAAAATACAAAGAGCTGGAGAAACTCAATGCGTGATCACACAAATGCTGCACAGCAGGCAGAGCCACAGCAGCAGCGTGACTCAGTTTGTCTCACACACACATAGGGTAGTTCATACAGCAAGCACATAAGGAGACCTTCAGGAGACAGGCTGCAGTACACGGTGACACACTCTAGCAGGACACAGGCATGGCCAGCATGCTGAAGAAAGGCTGCATCCAGTGCAGTGGCAGAATGTACTGTATGCCTTGCCCAGCACATGGGAATTCCTGGGTTCGGCCCTCAGGGCTGCAAAAAGTTAAATGAATTCTAAAACTGCTAAAGTAGTTTTCATTGTAGATGGAAGAGAAGAAGATGAGAGGGGACCACAAGGATACGTGGAAGTAAACAAACATAATAAGGAAGTAAAATAATATGTCGTAAACTGGGATTATCTAAAAGGGAAAAATGAGACGAGGAGAAAAACTGAGAAAAACTTACACCAATTAATGTTAATCACTGACAAATACAAGCAACAAAGGCAAAGTGGAGAAGTAGAAATTAGAGCACAGTTACACTGTCTTCATAATCCATCCATAAAATTCAAAGCGAGAAAACAGGGTGTCTTTGACAAGTGCAAACTATATTAAAGAGTTTTTCAAAATTCAACCCTGATTAAGACTTTTAAGGGGACAAGTATCTTTCCTTAAAATTATGACAACATGCAATATCTCAGTAAATGGCCAAAGGCCAGAAGCACTCCCACTAGCCAGGCAACATTAATACACTCAATATTCCAGTTAAATATATGCAGATAACTAAAGAAAACCAACCCCCTTCCCCCCCAAAAAAAAAAATCATGATCAAGCAAGCAATATGAGGAACACTGAGCTACATCCCCAGCCCTAGGATAACATGAGAATTATTACATTAAGTAAATAATCTAGACTCAGAAAGACAAATACTGAATGTTTGTCTCATACGGAGCCTAGCTTTTAATTCATATATATATGCATCAGCAGATAAACAAGAGTATATGTACAGGAATGCGACCGTGGGATCAGCGAGATGGCGCAACAGATAAAGGAGATTCCTGCCAAGCCTGACAACCCAAGTTCAGCCCACAGAACTCATGTGATGGAAGAAGACCACCAGCTCCTGATGGTTGTCCTCTGACCTCTGAACGCTGATGTCTGCGCAAGCATGCGCGTGTGCGCGCACACCCCCTCCCACAAAAATAAATGTTAAAAAAAAGAGAGAGAGTGCTATAATGAATTCTATTGCTTTATAGACCCGTGTTAAAGTAATGTGAAGAATCAGTAGTAATCCTAAACATAAAAATACTTGATATTGTGATATTGCAATGGGTTGTGTGGCACACACCTTTAATCCTAGCACTGGGAAAGCAGAGACTGGAGGATCTCTGGGAGTTCATAGCCAGCCTGGTCTACATACTGAGTTCCAGGCCAGCCGGGGCTTCGTAGCGAAACCCTGCCTCAAAATAAAGCAAAACCTTACGCGATATTACAATTACATAAATTCTTCCAAATTTATAGCTACTTAAAAGCAGGTTGGATTTGCTTACTATGCAAACTCCTGAATGAAATCCCAGCATCACAGAAAAGGCTCGGCAGCACCTGCCTATAATCCCAACACTCAGGAGGCAGTAGCAAGGATCAAAAATGAACACCGTCTTCAGCCCTGAGTTGGGGCCATCCTCGACCCATATAAAACTCTATCTCAAAATGAAATAAAATAGTAAAATAATAGGGTGAATTTAATGGCATCCTTTGAAGATGATAATGTGAGGGAGACAGGGTTATTTTGAAAATCAGGTAGAGTGGTCAAGATTAAAGCAAAATATTTTAATAAAAGGAGTACTAGTTAACAACATAATTTTAAACTCACAGTTACTGAAATAATATGCTCTAAAAGATAGGCTGTGAGAAAAGGAAAATCCCATAAATAGCCAAGTATGTGTGATAACTCAGTATCTCATTTCTTTAATTGTAACACTTCTGATATCTTGATATGACACAAAAATGTCATGTTGCTATGGTTTCAGAGTCACTGTTGATGCCCACAGTCAGCTGCTTCTGAGAATGGAGAGAAGAGATCCCACGTTTCAAGCAGTAAAGGCAAAATGGATTAACAGATAAATGGTTCTTGAACAACAGGTTATATTTAAAAAAAAGGGGGGGGGGCAAGGTCCTACCTCACGCTCTACAGCAAATAAAATTCAGCCAAGGGATGGTGCAAGCCTATAATCCCAGAGCCCTGAAGGCTGAAGTGGAAGGAAAGCCATGAGTTTGAACCCATCCTGAACACATAGTGAGTTCCTGGTCAGGCAGGCCTGAGAATGTGACCTCATTTCAAAACTAAATAAATAAACAAAAAGCTTACATATGGTCTAAGGACATAGACCATTTTAAAGAAGAATAAAAATTGTCCTTTATCATCAGACTAAATAATCCTATAATAGGCCCTACAATATTTTGAATGGCTAGCAAATGTTCAGCCTCTATCATTGGAAAATACTGCCATTATATGACTCTTACTGGATATAGATTCTTCCCATTGCAGCACCAAAGGTTCCCAATAATATCTATGTTCCAAGACAAAACATTGGCAAGACCATAAAACAGACTGTTGTATACCAGTACCAATCAGATTTAAAAAAAAAAATAGGTAAACTAGACATTCAGACTACAACACTTGGTGAAAAATGGGATCAGTTTGAAGGCATGTACTCACACATGTATGTGTGTGTACTCTCTTTCGGGTATGTACTACACAGTTTCTTATTTAAATGACCTCAAAATTCATGAAGCTATTGATAGGTCTCTTCCGGAGCTGCAGAATCTGGGGTGATGTTTAATGGCTTCCACATTATTCTCTAAATGCTACCTGAGTCTCCTCATCCTGATCCCACCCAAATTGGGTGGAGAAGTAAATGAGCCAACTGGCTAGCATTCTACGGTAAAGCCCTTGTGCAAAGATGTGCTCACATAAAAATAAGGTTTATGGATGGAATAAATCCGATTCTCTCCCTAAATAGTTTGAACTGGGGAAGTGTTACACGGTGGTTTGTGGAAAGAGGTCACCAGAAAGAGTGACAAAGTGTGGGGATCACTGCAGGCCAAAAATATAAGAAACAAGAAGCTGCCTGGGAGCAGATGGGTAAGGTAAAGAGATACAGGGTTACATTAGAAGGGTGATAGACAGGCAGAAGGACTGAAGTAAGTAGGAGAAGCAGCAGAGCACAGACTCAGCAACTTCAGCTGCTTTTGTTTCCATAGATACTTGGGATCTCATACAAGGCACTGACCAATAAGATGGAGGTACCATGCACAGACAAAAATGTGACCCAATGCTGACAGAGGAGAGCAGAGAGACACCCACCTCTAACCAAGAAGCTTTCTGCCATTAGTGCCTATTGGCAAATGAAGGATTTGTTTTCTCCAGTGAAGCCTCACTAGGATATCAACCACACCTCAGGTCAGGCTTCATGCCCAGGATTCTTTCATCTTGAGAACTGCAAGCTATAGTATTTTTTAAAAAAATACTTCACCCTGTCTCATGTATTTCATAACTGTAACCAAAATAGACCAAGACACACAGCATCAGCCTTAGAAAAACAAAAAGCAACCTTTTCTCTTTCAATGTTTACAAATAAAAGAACAAATCCATTTGCAATTGATGAAAAATGTATGTTTTATCTTTTAAAATGCATCTACCTACACTGAAAGAAACTGTAAACTCTCGGATGTTAATATTAAAAAAAAATTCCCTAAAATAGTGGAGTTATAAATGATTTATTTTTATCCTTTATAATTTTGCCATTTTTCAAAATTTCCATAACGAACATATAGTAACTGGTTTATAATCACTTGTAAAACAAACATATCCAATTTTAAATGGCATGTGTGTGAATATGTTCTACTGACCTTAGCCTGATAAAAATCCCTTCATAAATTTCACCACTGCTTTCCCTGCAGCGCTAAGATCAAGACCTTTGCTGATATGTATCTCTTTCCCACGTTTTTTTTTTTCTTTTTTCCTTTTTTTTCTTTTTTTTTAAACAACAAAACTAAATAACCAAGTGTTGCTGTTCTGGGCCAAAGTTTGCATCCAAGGTCAATAGAGTTCCCCCTGCAGTGAGGGAGCCAATCCAACATACTTAGAATGATCGTTCATTGACTCATGGAACAGCAATTAGTGCTCTGGAAAGGAAAATGTGCGTCCCAAGAGCAGAAAAGGCATCTGCCCAAACAGCCACCAGCTTAGCCTCAGGATCTACATTGAATTCTGTTCTAGGAAGAGTTCTTCACATCAGAGGGTCCCGCCCTTCCATGGGAACAGAACTTTGGGGGTCAAACCTTAAGAATTCATTTCTTCAGAAAAATTTTCCTCCCTATAGACAAAAGAGACAGCTGAACCGTAAAGTAGAGGCCCTCAGAGGAGACTCTTCAAGTGGGGAATGTGATCCTTCTCTCAGCACTCACCAGAGCCTAGCACTACCACACTGCCCACGTCTGGTCCCTGGTCCCAGTATAATGACCCTGGCTCCCACTATTGCTATAAAGTTGTGGTATGATTTCATTTAAGTCCAACATACAGGATCAAATGTGTACCTGGTTTTATATATATGCAAGAACCCTTGGCTGGGGACCTCACATATCTCAAGGGTGAACCTAATATGATTATCCTGCTACATGGTCACAGTCTCAATGTATACCTCCCAGATCACATCAGAGAAGTAAGTCTCTTTGTGCAGTGGGTGTTAGGTAATGCAGAAACTCACAACTGGTCAAAGTACAGAGAATGTCATTGGAGTGCTCAGCCACAGGAAAAATTTATATCAGGCATGCACATACAGAGGGGGGGGGGCGAGAGAGAGAGGGAGAGAGGGAGAGGGAGAGGAAGAGGAAGAGGGGGGGAGAGAGAGAGTGAGGGAGAGAGAGGGAGAGGGAGAGAGAGAGAGAGAGAGAGAGAGAGAGAGAGAGAGAGAGAGAGAGAGAACTTTCAAGAAAAGGAGGACAGTAAGAGCCAGAGATTGAGGAAAACTGAACTGAAATAGTATCATCAGAGGATAACAGGATTCAAGACTGCTGTACTCATGAACTCATAGCAGCTGTGGTTACCTGCATAAGACCTGCACAAGATCAAGCCAGTCAAACATTTTAGCATGAAGGACTTAGAATTCACGAGTGCCCATCCCCATTGGGGAGTGGCAGACACTTGTTGGCTTCTGGGAGTCAAGGGAAAGGGACATTGAGGGACAAGCTGAGAGCTGGTGAATCTGGACAGAGCTGAGAAGAAGTAGCATGATCAAAGCACATTGCGTGGAATTGTCAAAGAATCATTTAAAATACTTTAAAATAATAAGATGTAGTAGCAACTTGAAGACAAAGCATATGAGCAAGACATTTGATGATTTTCAACTCCGATGCCTACCTATATGACAAATAGGTTGAACTAGCTGGGTTGATGCAGCAAGTTCTTTATGGTGCTGATGACCTGGTCATCAGAAGCTCTAAAAAGCACTGGAGCTTACCAGGAAGTTTGAGCATGGGTGTGAGCATGGGTGTGAAGCTCCTAGACATTCTGTCTCTGGACACCTGGAGCACTAGGATGTCAGTTCTGTAGACATGGATCTATCTTTATCCCTCAGCAAACCACGCTCTTCACTTATACTGCCAGCCTACACAGCCACTGCTGAAAACATCTGCCAAGGACCCAGAGTTGGCTACATCCAATGACTAACCAGACTCTTAAACTTGAGTTTCTTGAACATTTTTTGCTATGTGTTTTTTGACAAATCTAGCAAAATAACTAGCTGGTTCTCAAAGTCCTGAACCTTAAAAGGCTTCCCGAGCAGCAACGTGTGCTCCCAAGACAGATTTGAGAGGAGTAGAGTCCAAAGGCATTATAAACACTTGTATTAAATTTCCCACAAGGACCCAGCTTTCTGAAAATTTAGACAAAAACAATTAGGAAAGAGATGGGGTAGTTCTAATTCTACAAAATTGAAAATCATGTTGAGAATTTTTAAGCATTTCAGGTAGACCTGGTCCACTTATCAAACATTAGAAAAAAAGGGAGACAACACATCTATTTATTCTTCTTGGCCCTGGCATGCATATCTGAGATAACTCAATGATCTCTCTGCCCTGCCCATAGGTGTTTATAAATGTCTGATGTCACAGCTGCCAGACTGGGAGTCCCTGGAGGCTATAGGGGCTCAAGGCTGTGAGACAACCCACTGAATGCCTTTTCAATCTGTCAGTCTCCAAAAGTCCCCATCTCTGGCCTAGATTCCACAAAGATTTATTTCTAAAAGCCACATTCTTGACAGAGGCAGAAGATTAGGCACTACCTGGAAGATTTGAAGTTCTAGAAAATGCTCAAAGCAGCAGAAAGTTTAGGGGCGTCTTCTTCCCCTGGGGTTTCTGTCTTAGTTACTGTTCTTTCGCTGTGAAGTGACACCATGACCAAGGTAACTGTTATTAAAGGATGCATTTAACTAGCAGCTTGCTTAGAGTTTTAGGGAGTTAGTTCATGAGCATCATAGAAGGAAGAAAACAGGCATGGTGCTGGAGGGGTAGCTAAGAGCTTTACATCCTGATCCATAAACAACAGGAAGAGAGGAAGAGAAACTGGGTCTAGTATGAGCTTTTGAAACCTCAAAGCTCATCACCAGCGACACACCTTCAACAAGGCCACACCTCCTAATCCTTTTCAAACAGTTCCACTAACTGGGGACCAAGTATTCAAATATATGGAGGGTATGGCAGCCATTCTCATTCAAATCATCACTGTTTCCAACCCTCAAAAGGAAATTAGTGGCTTCTGTTGCTATTATGGATTTCTTCTCTAGGTCTAATTAATCCTACAGATCTATTTTACTCAAAATTACCTTCGTTATCTTTATTCTCTACCTTCAAACTATCCATCAAAACTCCCACATCAGTCTCCACGTGACCAAGGATTCTCACCAATTCCTCTTTCTCTTAGAAATAATTAGCACATTAATCACTATTCATATATATATGTATATATATATGTGTGTATATATATGTATACATACATATATATATACACACATATATATATACATATATATATATATTTCCATTTCCTGTTACTCTCCCTGCCCTGTTTCTTTGTTATTATTGCCCTGACTAGCCACCTTATTTCAGAAAGGTGACCTGCTGCTTAATGTCCAGCACTTATGTTCAGCATTGGCTATCAAACAATGTTCATCCCAAGCAACCTTGTTAAGACCCAAGAATTTTGCCTCAATCCATCTCTCCAGTGATACTGATTGTTTTTTTCTGGCTTAGTGTGTCCTTTCATGCCAGGGGAGTTCTGACTACAATAAGGTGATTCTTTAATCCCACTCACAAAATTTTTAAATGTCACCAAAACTACTTTTAAATATAAAGAGTGTTGAGATAACTGCCATATTGTTTCTTCCCTCTTGTCGCACTACCTCCTCCTAAATACACTAATTTCTTTCTAAATATCTAGACCCTGGCAGAAAGCATTTCATTATTTCTCTCACCATAATCTCTCCTTGTGTTTTATATGACAACTCCTGCGATGCATTTTTTCCTTCCCTTATAAGACATTCTCTATGGGGATAAAAGTATTGACCCATGTAATTTGGATATCTCAAGAGGTGAAACATGGCACTTGCACATGGTGGCATTTGCTGAAGAGAGAAAGGGCACTGATCAGGGTGCCATTCTTGTCTCCTGTAAGATTGACAGGCTGGGCAGAGTCTGCTTCAGTCCTTCCCAGACAAAGCTTCCTTGAGTTATGTCCAACAACACCCCAAGTGTTTCCCACTGAGGGCTAGAATCACCTGTCAGAGTGCAAACTCCAAATGCTGTCACAAGATGCTTATATTTAAGGTATCTTCCATCCATTTCATAGTGGACTCAGAATCCCTCACCCCCAATGAATATGAAGAACCTACATGTAAGGGTGCTGTCTTGTTGAATGAACCAAATGTCCCAGCTGAACAGGGTGAGAAGAATCCCACTAGCAATGTCTCTAAATAGCTTCAAATTGATTTCTTAAGAATTAACCTATAAAAGTTGTTTCTTAAGCCTTCCAGATAGAGCCGGTCTATTTTATAAACACGTTCTCAGATTTATGTCTAGCCTATAAAAACCAGGCTGGATCTTTGGTTGAGGACAGAGACTTCTCTTTGGCTCCAATACTCCAGAGCTGCTCTGTCATGCTTTTCACAAAGCCGGGGCTGGGGGGGGGGGCGCCTCGTCCTACGTGAAGCTTCCTAATAAGGAGGTCTGTTTTCTGTATGTTTCAATAACCATCTCCACTCTGGAATGCCTCCAAGATGAACTGTCCATATACCTAGCTCCATAGCCAAGTGGGATCTAGTGAGGTCCCAGTTTATTTAGACAAAGCTTTGATAACCAGAATGAACTGTTCATTCTCGGCCCAAGGCTTATAGGGCAGCCAAAAGTCTTCAAGGAACAAATGCACTTGTGAGACAGAGAGTTTGGAAGCTTTGGGGGAAATTGTTACCTGTAAAATTGCACAGATATGTCATCTGAGTTACGGAAATGAAATCTTGAGCAAAGGTAGTGTCTGAGGTGTGGGGACAGGACCCTTCTGGGGCCACAGAGAGTATTTTCAAGCCTGGAGAGAAATGACTCTCCCCTGTTGGTGTCAGAGTCCACTGAGGGGATGGGAAGACATGGGACGCATTGTTGATGGAAGAACAAATGTAATTTAATTCTATTCTACTCATCTGACATTTTTCTTAGATTTTTCCCTGTTCTGTGGTTCGTTCTGTGCAGTTTTCATCAGTGATGGTAAAAACTGCTTCTTAGGTACCTGAACAGAAAGGGGAAACTCAGTATTGTAGGGGAAAGAAAGACAAAGTAGACATTATGTTGCCAGCGCTAGATGTTATACTGGGCTCTGGCTCTGGCTCTGGCCTTTTCCCCCCTCCCTATCAGAAAACTCACAGAAGAAAATTTAAGTGTGGTGGTCCTGACTTGTCTGTGATTTCACTCACTCACAGTCAGATGTGGCCCAAGATACCAAAGAAAAATTCTGCAAAAAAACAGTCCATAAGCTTTTAATAAAGCATCATTTTGAAATCTTCTACCATCCTCCTCTGAGGAGGCCATCCCTCCAAGAACATGCAACATCTCTTTGTCCAAAGTATCTTCCTTGTATATGTTACCCGCTTCTAGTCATGTAGCATTTGATTATCAGCTCCAGTGTTTTAGTATTAGAGTACTGCTATTGTGAGTTTAGTACTACACTGTCTCAGGTGTCCCCTAGAACTTTTAGAGTGTGGTTTCCTGCAGATAAGGGAGGTGGGGAATGGCAGGAGCTCATATATATACTAACAAACAAAAAACGGGATGCTCTCAGTAAACCAGAGTGAGACAACATAAGACAGCCATATTCAGAGGGCAGAAAGCACCGTAGAGCCTTCTTCTTCAGCAAGACCATTGAGCGTCAGGAGGCAGGGCTACTTCACCATTGTGCTCAAGTCTCAAGCACAAAGTTTAAACTGATAACTTACACTTCTCTAACAGACCACAAGGGGTAACCATGCCACTGCTCACCTCTCTGTGAGTGACAGTCCTTTGTGGATCCATCACCACTGGACTGGTTGGCCTGGTGTTCATTCTTCCTCAAGCCTATTTCATCGAGAGGCCTCCTGCCTTGTTCTCTCCCCTCTGCCAATCTCTCCCTGGTTCTCCTTAGTTGTGCTCCACAGGCACCTTTGGGTCATCAGTCTCTTTTCTGACAGCCTTTGCCTGTCAGATCTGTATCTCTAGCCAGTCAGTGTGTTCTCCCTGCTCCTGCCTCCATAACACAGACTCCATGCACGAGAAGATACATCCCTGCCCTCCATCTCTGGTCTGGCTTTAGCACCTTTAGCACCTGATCCATATCTACTGAACAGGAGGGTGTGCGGTATCTTTCTATATATTGTTGGGTTGACTCTCATTTATTTTCCTTACAATGTTTCAATTTCTCTTATTACAATTTCTTCTTTGTTTTACTACTACTTTTTGAAAACTTCTTCCAACCTCAGCAACCACTCGGAGTACTCTGACCCAATGTGAAGGAGTCACACAAAATATAAATACCAGGAGTCAAGGTCTTCTGTTTGTCACATGACCGATCCGTCTGTTTTCAGCATCTCATGCTCTTCTCTGTTTTGTTGGTCTTCTTCTCACTTGTACTGCTGTGATCCTTGCATGATGCTCAATGGTCTATGAGTTCCAATATGATTTCTTCTTCATATTGTGTCATTTACAGAAAGGTGGATTGTGTTGATCAGCTTTCTAGTTGCTGTGACAAACTATCTGTCACAGACAAGCTAAAGGTTGGCTCATGGTTTTAGAATTTTCTATGCATGGTCACTTCTCTCGTGCACTTAAGAAGAACATTGGGACAGCAGGAACACGGGAAGGAAAAGGTCATGCACACCATGGCATGACGGCATGCAGGTAACAGACAGTGAGGACAGGATTGGACACCAGCTATAGCCTTTTGAGCCATGCCCCGCCCCCAAGTGAACTATTTCATCCAACTAGTCTCCACCAAAAACAGTGCCACCAGCTAAGGGCCAGGTGTCTCATTCATGGGCTCACAGGGAACATTCATATTCAAAGCACATAAAAGATGTTTTTAATCTTAATCCCTGTGTCAAAGGCTACATATGTTTCCTGGCTATGTTATAAATGTGTCTTCTTGATTGATTAATCTCTGATAGAGACAGGTTGCCTCTGCCTGTGTTAGTTTACTTGATATTCTATTCATTATTCATCTTATAGCTTAAGTCTTTGGCATCAAACTAGAATTTCTATAGTCTGTTCAAATGCTTTTTCCATGATTCTCAACCATGCAGACCACCCTCATCCAATGGGGGAAAGAACAAACAGGGACTGAAGTGCAAGAGTCTGAGGTCCCTAGGGAGGTGTCATGATAGGGACAGGTTACTGTTAACCTGCTTTGGGGAGCATTAGACTCCTTCATGAAGACATTTTGAGGGTAGTCTGGAGCTGAGAAGCCTGTGGAATGAAGAGGAGAGACCCAGACCTGAGTATAAATGTGGAACTCGGCAGAGTGAAGGGATGTTTAAATAACACAAGAGAATGTTATGAAGGGGTGACCAAAGTCTCTAAAAGTGGTATATGTTGGGCCAGCAAGATGACCTGTGCGTAAAAGGTAGAAGGAAAGAACCAAACACATATATGCACACATGCACGAATGCATGCATGCATGAGTGCACATGCCTTAGCACGCGTGTGTCTGAGAGCATGCGCAAACACACACAATAATAATAATGGTTAAAACTAATGATTCTTTCAAATGGCCACTGAGAGGACTTTTACAGAGTGACTGTTGTGGTTCCTCTCACAGGCAGATTTTCATTTACACTCTGTGTGCTCTGGGTTATGAATCCAGCTTCATGGGCTTTGGGGTACACAGGCTGGTCTACACTACAGATCCAGAGCTTGTCTGCCTGTATCCATTTCTACTTATATTTGTTACACCAAGCACACGGCATAAATAAGTAGCAGCAGCCTGGGGTGAGTGTCTCCAGGTGACTTTACATTTCTCCTTCCCTAAGGCCTGATCCCATGGCATTCCCCCAGAGTAGCCTCTGGAGGCCCAGGCTTCATTCCAGGAAGGTACAAGCCCCATGCCGCTATCCACAGTCAATCTGCAGCCTCCAATCCCAGGGTCTCAAAGGGCCAGGGGAGCATCAGCTTCCACCTCCCATTCTGACTTAGAACCATCTTATTTTCTGTCACCTTGTGATTCTCTCTTTCTTTAAACTTGAGCAAGGATTTTAAAGCAGCATTTGCAATCATTTACCCAGCAGGTTTTCATGTCTATGTTAAAAAAAATAGATGCAACGAAGGGGGCATATGTACCAATAGAAAATTTTCTTTATTGGTTGATATTCTTTCTGGACAGTTTCATACAGAAACATTGCACTTTGATCAAACTTGTCCCCGTTGGTCTCCCTTGGCCTCCCCTCCTTCACATAGTCCCCCTTCTACCTTCATGTTTCATCTAGATGTAAGCAGAAGTAGATGAAGAGTAAGTCTAGATTCTGCCTATGAGTGAAAATTAAAATATTGATCCATCTTTTCCTCCCACTACTCTCCCTTGCTCTCCATTCCCCACATACCACGTGGCTCCCACTTCTATGGAGAAGCACATCTTGTCCAAGTCAAGTAGATTTGCAATTGTATTGGAAAGCCATTCCTATGGTGCTTTTTCATTAAGAAAATTAACATATGCATAGATATGTCTAGGGTTTTTTAACCTTTATTTGGGTTTTAGTTTGGGTTTCCTTGCTTTGGAGAGACACCATGACCAAAGCAACTCCTATAAAGGCAAACACTTATATGATGCTCACAGTCATCTATAAGATGGAACACAGGGCCCCCAATGGAGAAGCTAGAGAAAGCACCCAAGGAGCTGAAGGGGTCTGCAACCCTATAGGTGGAACAACAATATGAACCACCCAGTCTCCCCAGAGCTCGTATCTCTAGCTGCGTAAGTAGCAGAAGATGGCCTAGTCGGCCATCACTGGGAAGAGAGGCCCCTTGGTATTGCAAACTTTATATGCCCCAGTGCAGGGGAATGCCAGGGCCAAGAAGCAGGAGTGGGTGGGTAGGGGAGCAGGGTGGAGGGAGGGTATAGGGAACTTCCAGGATAGCATTTGAAATGTATATAAAGAAAATATCTAATAATAAATAAATAAATAAATAAATAAATAAAGGCAAACACATTTAATTGGGCTCTGTTTACAGGTTCTGAGATTTAGCCCATTATCACCAGAACAGGAAGGGTGGCAGCATGCAGGCAGACATGGTACCGGAGAAGGAGCTGAGAGTTCTGCATCATGATATGAAGGCAGCCAGGAGAATACTGTCTTCTGTGCAACTAGGAGGAGGGTCTCAAAGCTCACCCCCACAGTGATACACTTCCTTCAACAAGGACACACCTGATCCAACAAGGCCATACTTCCTAATAGTGCCACTCTCTGGACCAAGCATATTCAAACCACCACAATTAGTATGTATGTGGATGCATGCTTTGCCTGCATGTTTGTCTGTACATCACATGTATACAGAGCTAATAGAGGCCAGGAGAGTATTGGCCCCTGGTGCTAAAAACAGTTGTTAGCTACCATGTGAGCACTTAATGTCAACCCTGGGTGCTCTAGAAGAGAGGTTAATGCTCTTAACCGCTGAGCCATCTCTCCAGCTCCTATGTCTTATTTTAAGAGTTTGTGAAACCTTTTTTTCTTTCTATCTCTCCAAATGCCTTATGTGTCTCTTATTCTACAAGACACAGTTTAAAATTCACCTTCTGAACTGTTCCCTTTTCTTGTTACTCTAGCATTAAGCAGTACCTCCTTTCTCTGAAGTCATTAAAAGCCCAAACAACAGCAGCAACAAAAACCATCCGTGGAAAGGCATTCAACCCTTCTACGGAACAGACCCTGGTTCTCCCGCTCTCCTCGAGTCACAGCTGTCAAAAAGGCCTTTCACAAAGGATGCTTTCTCCAAACCCTACCTTTCTTGCATAGCTATAAATGGTAAGAACTAAAGCTGCTCCTGTCGTCGGCTTCAGACAAAACATTGTGAACAGCAGTTTAACTTTTCCATCAGCTAAGAAAACAATCTTTTTGTTTATCATTGTGGGGAAAACAGTCTTTTATCTTTCCACAAAGAAGCAAAATCATGCATTTGTTTGGATAATTAGAATATATTGAGATAACTGAGCTTCATGCTTAAAAGCCTGGCTACAATTGCTCATGACTAAACCCCAGGCTGAGATGGGGTGCCTGTGAGCACACCTCCTGATCTACCCATTTGTTCCTTTCCAAAGAACCACAGTATTTTAAACTAAGGAGGAAGGTAGTCTTCCTTTTTGAGGCTATTCCATGTCATACCCACAGGAAGTTGGCCATGCCTAACTCAGCCAGAAGAGGACGTGAAGGAGGCTCTTAGAGACCCAGATGTCTGGCTCATCCAGGATGCCAAACACAGAGGCAGAGTGGTGGCTGAGAGCCAAACCCATCTGCTCCCCAAAATCCCATGTTCTGTGGTCCAGAGCATACCAACAGCCTCACAATCCTAGTCAGCGATGGAACCTATGGAAGCCTGCATCCCTGATGAAGCCAGACTGTCCACCACCTCCTACCTCCCTGCCAACTTGTGTTTCATAGCTACGCCCTGCTACTCAAAGTTCTGAACTCTCCATACAAAGGGAGACTCTATCCAGAGCCCTTAGCCCATCACCGTGTCCTATTTGAACCTAGTGCACTGCTGCAGACTCAGTTGCTCTTTCTGGAACATTGACAGCTTTCTTCCCCTAACTCCGTAGGCCTCTACACTTGACTATTCTAACCACTGCCCTCCCTGCCCCCAGCACCCTCAACCACAAAGTTCATTCCTCTGTCTTCACAAGTGTCTCCCTGCAGTCACCCACCCTCAGCTTCCCCCTCAGTCCTTGAAGGGTTTAGATCTGAATTCTCTCTGAAGACACTTCTGTCACATTTTCTACTTACTCTAACAGTCAGTGATCTTCCAATAGCCCAGGTCCTAACCTCTTTGCCTGTAATTACATGGCCTTGGTCTTTAAATTGTCTTCCACTTTCCTCCTAACACTCACTTCATGGCCATGCCCCACACCTGACCAATACCTACCGTCATCCACTACTCCGCAATCCCAGATGCCTATGTCTAATGGCTGCCATGACTGTGTCATAACTTCTCAGCATATTATCTGATGGAAACCTACTTCCACCAGGGACTCAGGTACTCAGTCAATCAGCTCTTGCTCTTTCTCATCCAGCCTTTACCAGCCCTCTCTTCTCTCACAGAGCTTAGACTCCATAGCACTCTTTACAGTCAGTTAATCATATATTCCTCAACTCCCTTCCTTCCCCTCTCTCATTGTTCAGACTCTTTTCCCTCTCTGACCTTTGAACCTGTGACGCCTAAGATGGCTGCAAAAACCACCCATCAATAGGACCAGTCACTCGAAACTCATGACTATCAATTCTAAGCTGGTGCCTGGATCTTCTTAGCTATCCTACATTGAGACCTTACTACAATTATTTTTTCCATGTGCCTAATAGATTCAACATCATAATCAAACATCTCTTTTAATATCTGCTACTAACTTTGCTTCATATTTTTTTCTGGATAAGTAGAAGTAATGAGAACCTTTCTAGATCCTCTTATCAACACATCGGTAAGGCTTCCTGTATGGGACTTTAAATTTTCCTCTTGCCTCTCCTTCCTTGTTTTCATGGATCTACTGTGTCCCTCAGCTAATCCTCCCATTAAATGTTTGACCTATAGCTTCACAGTTAATGCTGTAACAATTCCACTGACTCTCCTATTGTTAACCTTCCCTCTATACTCCACCATCTCTATCAACCATGAAACTCTTATTCTCATCCATTTGAAAAACAATAAACCTAATCCCTCCCTTGACATTTAGATCTAGTCATTCTGTTTCCCTTTAAAGGAAACTTTCTGAAGGAGGTGGAGATGCTGGGCAATCCCTTCTCTAGGCACCATCTTCCACCTACTCTACAGCGTGTTTCCCCTCCCATTTGTTCCTTCAAAATGCTCCTATCAAAGTCACCAGTGACATTCACATTGCTCCATTGCCACTGCCATTTTCTATATCTGTCTTCCTTGGCAAGGATTCCCCTGCTCATCTCCAAACCCCTTCTGCTCCAACCTTCTCAGAAACCACTATCTTGTTTCTCTTCTTCCTCTAGAGGCCACAGAGTTTTGGTTTCCTGTTTGTTCTGCTTCATCTTTCCAAGCTCTCACTGCTGGGGCCCAGGGGCATGAATTCTTGTTTCTCCTTCCCCATTTTTATGGATACACGGAGCTTTTCTCATCTCCATCTCTGCTCACCTTGGCATCACTGTTGCTGCCGGAAAGTGCACAAGACACCCCCATTCTTCATGGAAGATTCTCCTCCCACATCCCCTTGAGACCCAGTGTTTGATTTCTTCAGCTCTGTGGTTCACTAGCACTTCATTGGGCCTTATTTGTTCTTTGACTACCCTACCTTCTACTTGACATTGGGAATGGCTTGAGTTGTGTTCCCTGTAAAGCTATTGAGGATCTAACTCTCAATACCTGCAAGTGTCACCTTATTTGGCAATGAATCCTTTAGAAGAAGATCCGGTTAAGATGTGGCCCTTTAAGTGGAATCTCATCCAAGATACCCAGTATCCTTATAGAAAGAGGATATTTTGGACTTGAAGCTGTGGGGAGGTTGCCACTGAGACTCTGTGGTTAGCCTACCACAGGTCTAAGAGCTAACAGGAACAGGCATAGATGCTTGTGATAGGTCTCTCCCTGGTGCTTTCAGAGGAATCAAGGTCCTGCTGACACCTTGATCTTGGACTTACAAACTTCATGACTGAAAGACAATGCATGCCTATTGTTAAAGTAAAGACATTAAGTTCTCAGTTAATGAGGAAACTAATTTATATTTCCCCCTCCCTCTATACCATAAAATATCTGATACTACTACTGCTGCTGCTGCTGCTACTACTACTACTACTATTGTTATTATTACTAGTAGTAGTAGTAGTATTACTATTATTACTTCTTTATGCTGATAGCTTTCACCAAGAAAGTTTCCTCGTAAAGACAGAAAGGAGCATGTTCTCTATATGAAAAGGTCTCTCTCTTGTGGCCACTGAGTCACAACCTCAGCCCCACATTCTTATTTTTTAATTTAAATTTTCCCATCAGGCCTCATGCAAATAAACCAATCACAATGTCTTCCCTTTCATTTCTGTTGAGTCTTTAATTGTGGATTTTCCAAGGAAGCCACCATGTCTTTCATACTTTGTGTTTGTCTCCATCCTAAGAGCCCTGATACGTTCACCATTGCCCAACCTTCCCGGGGGGGGGGGGGGTCACTGCTGGAGCAGCATGCCTTCATTTCTCAAATTACCTCAAGACTAATGAATTACTGCTCAAAGATGAGAACCAGGTGCAAAGAAAGTTTTACAAATTTACAAATTTAATGGAGAAAAGCCAATTCGGTGAGGTTTCTTCACAAGGTTCTCAGCTCCCACTATAGTTTCAATTTAACACCTACATACACAGTGCAATCAGCTGGGAAGACAGATCCTTAAGTGCAAGTGAGTCTGAGAGTTTCCAGTTCTAAAGTCAACTCTCTAATCCTGTGGCAGCAACAGTGAGGCTGGCCAAGTGAGTGTTTTAGAGTGTGATTTTTTTTTCCTTTTTTTCCTGACTAAGAAATCACCAAAGTCTTTAAGAAAAGATATTTCCATGCAGAGAGGCATTCCTCAGAATCTACTGCCAATGTGCCTTCCTCCTCAGGTGGCCGACTGAATTACATCTGAGTTCAGGCTCCTCCCAGCTCCATATGGCCACTGAATTTGATCACTTTGGAATTAATCAGACCTGAGTGGCAACTATTGTCTTCTACATGTTCTATCGTAGTAATTATTATTACTTCTAAATAAGAAACATGACAAGATGAAGTCATCTTTTAAAATATCTTTTGTTGAGCACTCAAATCCCAGCAAAGATTTGGTAGGTAAGCACAAGACGAGTAGAAGGAAGATACAGGTTCAAAGACAGTCTAGGCTACACAGTGAAAGTCTGTCTCATCACAAAAAAATTCAATCTCCCTGCGACCAGTTCCAGAAGACTCTCCAAACCTCCCTCCTGCCCTCCAATTCTGTGCAGAGTCCTCACTCCCAAGGACTGCAACAAGCAGACCCCCAAACAGAGCATCACAGCTGGGTCTGCCTACCCTGAAGCAAGAGTCATTGAGCCAAGCACTGAGGAGCCTCTGGGGTTTCTAGACTTACCAGGTGAGGCAGTGAGAGGAACTCCAACAGAAAACAACCAGTTCCCAGCCCTTGAGAATAGATTTCCTTTTCTGTTCATACAGAGGTTATAATTCTTTTTTCCTGCCTAAGTAATATCCCCATAGACAGAAAAATATCCATACCAAACAATTAGTAGAAGGTGGAATTCAGCATATCATTCTGCATATGACCTAAAAGGTACAAACAGCTGGAGTGTAAATCAACAGTTTAGTAAGCAATAATATAGGAAACTACATATGGAAATTTTATTTAGCCTTATTAGAGAAGGCGGCCTTGACAAATGTTATAATATAGATGAGCTGGATGATATTATGCTAAGTGAAATAAGCCATTCACAATATACATATTGAAGGATCCTGCCTAGAACAAAGGGTCTATGGTGCTTAAATGCATAGAAACAGAATGGAGAATGAGGCTCTTTGCTTGGGACAAGGAGTAGGAAGAAATGGGGAACTCGTGTTTAGGGTTCAGACTTGCATTTTAGACTAATAAAACTTTTGCAAATGTTTTGGCATGGTGGCTAATGCCTATAATCTCAGTACTCAGAGAGGAGGCTAGGAGGCAGAAGAATGACCTTGAGTTCAATGGCAGTCTAGGCCTAGGCTACACAGGAAGTTCTCAGTCCACCAAGCTATAGTATGAGACCACACTTCAGAAAAACCAAAACCAAAACCAAAACCAAAAAGTAGCATTTATGTGGGAGAGTGTGTGTGTGTGTGCATGTGTGTGTGTGCGTGTGTGTGTGTGTGTGTGTGTGTGTGTGTGTGTGTGTGTGTGTGTGTGTGTGTGTGCAGGGACCCATGCTTGGGGAGCAGGAAAAAACAGGAGCTACAAGAGTGGAAGAAGTACGAGGAGTGAAAGGTTCACATGAGAGAGGGTAGACATGGGGTGTGGGGAGAAGAGAGTAGGAAGAGAGGGTCAACCAAAATTTACAGAAATCCAATACTTGAAAAGCTACTTTTTAAAAGTTTAAGTGGGGAAAGAGATAGCTCAGCAGTTAGGTGCACTTACTGGTTCTTCAGGGCACCTGAGTTTGGTTCTCAGAACCTACATCTGGCTTGTTCACAAGTACAGGTACAGCTGTAATGCCAGCTCAAAGCGATCTGATCAACCTCTGACCACTAAGGAAATCTGCACTCACCTGCGCATACACACACAGAGAGAGAGAGAGAGAGAGAGAGAGAGAGAGAGAGAGAGAGAGAGAGAGAGAAGGGAAGGTGGAGGGGGAGGGAGGGAGAGAGATTAAGTGATAAAAATGAATATTGAAAAGTTAAAAACATATTTTAATAGTTTGAATATAGGTCCCCTGCATGAGTGTATCAAACTCTTCCCAGATGCCATAGGCTCGTAAATGAAAATCCCAGTGCCAGAGTGGGCTCTCTCTCTACCAGCTCCTGCTCAGGTGCTCTGGAGGAGGCCCCCAAACCAATAAGGTGATTAGCCTGTTGATTGCCCCCCAGAGCAAGAAGATAAGACCCTGGTGCTGAAGGCAACACATACTCTGGTCATAGAACTTTGAAAAATCAAGCTGGAATTGGCTGAAAACGTCATCATTGGTGTCTTGTCTCATATTGCTAGATGGTCCTGTGCAGGCTACTGGGAGAGAACTGCCATCAACTGTCTTATTTTGCTGTGGTCCTTGTACACGAAGCACCACCAACATGCCAGGCAAGTTGCATCCACTGGTACAATCATGGCAGGTGTGTTACTGGGGTAACCAGTGCCCTTGAGTTGAATATGTGGTCTCCTCCACACACAGGAATCTTTTGTTGGTATTGTAAGCTTTATCAATAGCCTGAGGAAGGCATAGGCTTTAATCGGGGAAGATGCAGCTTTTGTTTTGGGACAGGATGTGGCCATCAAATTGCCTTCAGAGCAACTGTGTACACCTTTAGATTTCTGCTGCTGCCAACTTCAGTCAGAGAAGCTTTGTTTAGAAGTAACTGCAGTGGCTAATAGTGTTATGGGGAGCCCCTCAGAGATGACCACTTAGACAAAATATATAACCAATTGAAAGTCTTTATTCTAGCTGGCTGGGACCACACTGAGATATTCTGACCTTAGTATAGTCTAGAATATTTACACCAAGGGGTTTGGTTGTTGTTGTTGTTGTTGTTGTTATTTTGCTTTGGTTTTTTTTTGAGAGGGTTTCTCTGTGTAGCCCTGGCTGTCCTGTAATCCATTGTGTAGACCAGGCTGGCCTTGAATCAGAGACCAGCATGCCTCTGTTTCTCAAGTGCTGGGATTAAAGGTATGTGCCACCACCACCCAGTTTAGACCAAGGGCTCTTAAAAGAAAAAATCTACATCCTGCTATCTCACTTAGCAGCTGCAGGGAGAGGTTTGCACAGGCAATCAGTTTAACAGAAGCTAACATAAACTAGCTTATTTATCATGGACTTGTGTCTTAGAATAGAATTGGATAATTTTCTATTGGATTCTCCACCAAGGGAATTCTAGTTAAGCTTGCAGTGGCCTTGGAAAGAACAGAAGATGGAAGAACCTCTGCACTGTCTTGCCCTGTCACAATAGCACTGAGAATAGTGTCATTGCGGTTATTAATCATGGGATCATCCCCTACCACCAAGGCCCAGAGAACATGTTAGAAGAAAGGGTGGAAAGATTATAGGCACAGGAAAAATGATGGAGAACAGGGAAATGATATGGAACCAACTCCAGGGAGGGGCATGCTGTAGCACTTGTTCACTCACAGCAATGAGTGGCCCATCTTAATAGGTTCTGCCAAATCTTATCACAGACTGGGTGGGGCTCATAGGATCCTACTGCTCCCAGGGAATTTAGACACAGTTAATAGATTCTAGAGGAGGAAGGGACATTTAAGTGTTTATTTTTATTATCTTTATTGCATTATTGTTTATTTCTTGGAGAAGCATTGCTACCACATGCAAGTGGAGATCAGACAACTTGTAGGAATCATTTCTTTCTTACCACCAGGAATCAAACTCTGTCAACAGTCTTGGGGAAAAGTGCCTTTACCCAATGAGCCATAAAATTTTGGCCCCTACCCCCAAAAAACATTGTCTTCAGTACAGTAGGCTCTAGTAAGATGTCCAAGGTCCTACAAACAACACTTATTCATGCTCCTGTAAGCAAATTACAAGCTCATTTGAGAGGGGCGGGGGGAATACACAAATGCATGGTGGCAACTAGTTAGGAAGAGGAAGAAAGTCAGTAGGAGTGGGAGGGGCCATAGAATGTCCTGACTAGTTTTATGTCAACTTGGCACACACTAGAACAATATGAAAGGAGGGAATATCCATTGAGGAAAATGTCTCTGTAAGATCCAGCTGTAGGACATTTTCCTAATTAATAATTAATAAGAGAGGGCCCAGCCCACTGTGGGTGGTGCCATCCCTAGGCTGGTGGTTCTGAATCCTTTAAGAAAGTGAGATAACGTGCTCGCTTCGGCGGCAGCACATATACTAAAATTGGAACGATACAGAGAAGATTAGCATGGCCCCTGTGCAAGGATGACAGGCAAATTCGTGAAGTGTTCCATATTTTTTATGAACTAACCAGTACCCCGGAGCTCTTGACTCTGGCTGCATATGTATCAAAAGATGGCCTAGTCGGCCATCACTGGAAAGAGAGGCCCATTGGACACGCAAACTTTATATGCCCCAGTACAGGGGAACGCCAGGGCCAAAAAGGGGGAGTGGGTGGGCAGGGGAGTGGGGGTGGGTGGGTATGGGGGACTTTTGGTATAGCATTGGAAATGTAAATGAGCTAAATACCTAATAAAAAATGGAAAAAAAAAGAAAGTGAGATAACACTGATAAGTGGCTATTATCCCAGAAATTTGGAATACCCAAGATACAATTTGCAAATTTCATGAAACTCAAGAAGAAGGAAGACCAAAGTGTGGATACTTCATTCCTTCTTAGAATGGGGAACAAAATACCCATGGAAGGAGTTACAGAGACAAAGTTCAGAGCTGAGACTAAAGGAAGGACCATCCAGAGACTGCCCCCCCCATCCATCCAATAAACAACCACCAAACCCAGACAGTATTGCATATGCCAACAAGATTTTGCTGACAGGACCCTGATATAGCTGTCTCCTGTGAGGCTATACTAGTATCTGGCAAATATAGAAGTGGATGCTCATAGAACACAGGGCCGCCAATGAAGGAGCTAGAGAAAGTACCCAAGGACCTAAAGGGATCTACAACCCTATAAGAGGAACAATAATATGAACTAACCAATATCCCCCAGAGCTTGTGTTTCTAGTTGCATATGTAGCAGAAGATGGCCTAGTAGGCCATCAATGGGAGAAGAGGAATTTGGTCTTGTGAAGATTATATGACCCAGTACAGAGGAATGTCAGGACCAGGAAGCGGGAATGGGTGGGTTGGGGAGCATGGTGGGAGGAGGGTATAGGGGACTTTTGGGATAGCATTTGAAATGTAAATGAAGAAAATATCTAATTAAAAAATGTTTTTGGAAAAAAAAAAAAGAAAGAAAGTGAGATGAGCAAGCCATGGGGAACAAGCTGGTAAGCAGAGTCCCTCTATGACCTCTGCATCTGCTCCTGCCTCTAGGTTCCTGCCCCATTTGAGTTCCTGTCCTGATTCCCTTCAATGCTTAACAGTGATATGGAAGTGTAAGCCAAATACACCCTTTCCTCCTCAACTTGCCTTTTTGCTTCATCACAGAGATAGTAACCCTAAGACACAGGGTAATGGGATTGAATATGATGATACAACATTGTGTGCGTGTTTGAAATGCCATAATAAAATCACTATGTAAAATTAATATGTTCTAATTAAAATTAAAAAAAAGCACCAAAAAGGACGTCTACGGTTGTAATATATATGTGTGTATATATATATATGTGTGTATATAATATTGATAATAGTTATATATAATTAATATATTAATAATCAATACCATATATCATTATATGATACATTGTTACATAGTAATATAAAATGGTTAATATATAATAATACATAAATTTATATTATACAGTTAATGCTATGTGTACTCTGCTAGAGTTTAGCTCGTCTTTAAGTTAAAAACATAATAATGCAGATCAGTGAAACTGCAGAGGTAGAACATAGGAGCTCATATTTCAGTGCCTTTCCTGTTTTACCCTGTCAGAGTCCAGCCTCAGATGAGCCCAGACTGTCATTTAAGACGTTGTCAATGGCACTACCATTTGTAGGGGATTGGGGTTTGGGGCCTAGCACTCAGATCCAGGAAGGGTCTTCTGTAAACCCTGAGATTTGGCAAAGGTCATGGCTCATGGTAGCCCCTCCCTTTGGATGTTGACAGGAGACCATTAGTGGCAGCAAGCTGAAGAAAAGTACCCTAGATGAGAAGGGCAACCTGTGCTCTTCAGGGAGTGTAAGCTTCTTTTCAATCTCAAGGCCAGGGGAAAGCTCTTTCCCCGTTCCACCCCTACCCCACCCCTACCCCACCCCTACCCCACCCCTACCCCACTATGCACATCTTCTTCACACAGTGGCTGACCTAAGCTGTTTCCTGATCACCTAAGGGCATCCTTCTCCCTTTGGGACCTATGACTTCTTGGAAGACAGGTCTATGGTTTTTTTCTTCCTATATGTCTTGACTAGGAAAATGACCACAGAGCCAGTGTGAAGATGAGCTGCAGGCAGCTGAGCATGGCTGCTTCTGGGTGGCAGAGCTTTCCTGTCTGGCAAGCTGACTTGCAGGTGGGAGTTCTCACCCACTTCCCAACAGGGAGGCTGGTATGAGAGTCTCAGGCAGTGATGGAGCACAGTTGACTCCAAAAGGCACAGGAAGTTCTATACCTGGACGTAGGACCCAAGGATGGTGTTGGAGACACTATGGAACATTTTAGGGCCTTCCACTGATGTTTCCTGAAGTGCCTCCCTGTTGTTTGTATGCCAAACTGCAGAAATACACAATTATTATACCTCAGGTTACTTTTCAGCTTTCCTTCTTGCCTCTTGTTGGGTGCCATGACTAAAACATAGCTCTCTCTAAAAATAACCTTTTATGACACTGACACCACTGAAAATGGTGACAAATATTAAGCACTTGCTGTACACTGGGCATTCTCTTTTTATATACACGCATCTTACTTGTTCCTCATATAACATTAGAAGATGCAACCATTATGGTCTCTTTTTTACAGATGAGGAAGCACACATAGGTCAATTAGACAATGAGCACATTAGATGATACAGCTATGTGGAACTTGATTTTTTTTCAGGTGTTTTTGTTTTGATTTGATTTGGTTGGTTGGTTGGTTGGTTGGTTGATGGGTATTTCAAGAAAGGGTGTGGTGTGTGTGTGTGTGTGTGTGTGTGTGTGTGTGTGTGTGTGTGTGTATTATATTTATATAATGTGGGAAGCTGAGGAAGCCTTGAGTGAATATGGATAAAGTCCTGAGTGAATGTCTATTGTTCACATGAGCATTGCCATGCAAAGGATCTAATGCCTCAGGTGAATGTCAGAGCTTCCCTGACCCCAGCGATAAGGCCCAGAGGGACGGCCAAGCCTTCCTCTAGCCTATGTATAGATATTGACAGTGAGTACAGACGATATCCACTGCAGCTTTCTCCACCCACCCAGGCATTTATATCTGAAGATAAGACCCCTATCGTCACTGCAATATTAGCCCTGCCTCTTCCTTGTTCAGCTGTGTACATACGCTGCCACCTTCTTGTTCAGCTTTATGCAATAAACATGGTGAGACTCTAGAGTGCTGAGTCTTCTCCAGCTAAGAGCCCAGACCATCTGACCCCAACTTCTCTGTACCTGTGTGTGTGTGTGTGTGTGTGTGTGTGTGTGTGTGTGTGTGTGTCCATAATTCATTCCCTTGTCTCCCCTAGTCAAGGTTTCAGGACCCAAGCTGTATAAGAACGTTGCCATTCAAAATGGTATATAGAATTCATTATGTAGCCAAGGCTGGATTTGTGAGCCTCAGTCTGCAGGGTGCTGAGACTGTATGTAGGCATTTTCCACCTTGCCCAAGCAGGAATGGTTGTTTATACTCTAGTGTGGTTCTGATTTTTCCTAGGATAAAAAAATAAACACAGTGGAAAAAAATAGCCTCTTCAAGAGATGGTGCTGGGAAAACAAGACATTCACACACTGAGGAAAAACTAACCTTGTATCTCACTCTGCACCCAAACCTACTCCAAAGAACAAGAGATCTTGCAGGACCTGAAACGCCAGAATGAACGGAAAGAAAGGGTACAGGAGTCCAGTTGCTTGGGGAGTAACACTGGCAACTGACAACTGAGACCACATGAAATGCGAATGTTTCTGTACACAAAGGAAACAGTTAATCTCATGGAGAGACAAACTACAGAATGGGATAGAATTCTTGCTAGCCACACCTTTAACCAGAGAATTGATCTAGACTACACGAAGAACTAAAAATATTAAGCAACAAGAAAACAAACACTCCAGCCAGTGAGTGGGCCACTGAAATGAATGGACAGTTCTCAAAGGAGGAAATATGAATGGTCCTTAGACAAGAAAAAAATATTCAGCCTCATTAGCCATCTGAGAAATGCAAGTTAAAACTAATTTAAGATTACACTTTCTCCAGGAAGAAGGGTGGCCATTAAAAATGAGCAACAGCAAACAGGCCAGGTTGTGGACAGCAGGGGACCCTTAGCCACTGCTGGTGGGAGTGGAAACTCAGCCAGCCAGTATGGTTGTTTCTCAAACAAACAAACAAACCAAAAGTCTATGAGTCTATGACCCAGCCTTGCCACTCCTTGGGTATTTGCCAAAAGGATTCCAATGTACTCACCATAGAGACACCGACATATCAGTGCTAACTGAAGCACATTACAATAGCTATGTTTTGGGGCCAACTGAAGCATACAAAACAGGAACATGTGGTAGGTATACACAATGTTTCCTAAATCCGTGGTCTCAGGATTTTCCAGAATTGAATTATGTTTGCATTACCTTCTGGGAGGAACAGAACATTTTACAAGGAACGAACTCTTCCTTCTGTCTGCAACCATACCACACTGAATGCACCTGATCTCACAGCTCTTCTTCCCTGCCTAGACACATATGAGCACTGTTCTCACACCTACTACTGCTGCCTTTTGTTTACACAGGAACGCACATTTCTATCCTTTGGCTCACAAGAAAAGGCTAACTAACCAAAACATGTCACCATGGCAGCGGCACACGCCAAGTGATTAACTTTGGTATTAGGGTATAGTACATTAGGATATATTCGGTATGTTATTATATTGGGTATATAGATTAGGGTATATTGGTATATATACAAAAATCTCCATAACAAAGGTAATCTAGATGAGGGGTGGCATTGGTTTGTAGTTGGAGCATTTATCAGAATGTAGTATTCACTTAGGAGTCTTGTCATTGGGGGACACTGCCACCAAGTGGTAAATGACCTGGTCACATTAAACAGACCAAGTCTGCCCCAGATAAGCAAGCCATCTGCTCAGCGTACATAAAACAAGGAGCTTCGGCTTCTGCATAGCAAACCACAGCTTTCTAACAATAATTGAGAACTGTCTTTACATACAATATACCATTTTCTTTAGTAACTCTGGAGTGGAAAATGCAGGAGGTTGGGGGATGAGGAGTGATCATTCTTACTGCCCTTAAGATCTTCCTAATATCAGTGCCTGACAATGTTGTAGCCTGTTACCAAGAAAAGTGTTGCTATGAGGCCCCCAGAAAGGTGAGACTTAGACAGGCAAAGATTCAAAGACAGATGCCCCTAGAAGACAAAAACCTGTGCATAGCTTTGAAAAGTTGATACACTTTTAACAGTTAAAGTTGTCAGGGAAAATCATTGTATTCTACTGCCGAGGCAAAGAAGTCAACAGTACCCAGGGAGAAGATGATTAGCATGATTTTCTGTGATGTGGGGACATCACCTGGAAATTTGAGTTAATACGGACAGCAAGGTCCAGCATTCAAAACCTGTACTGGCTTATTTTTCTTATACTGAGAGGCGAGTGGAAAGATGGAAAAAGAGGAAGGGTATTGATCTATTAGTATGAGTGCAAATAGGCTTAGCAGGGTGTGACTGAGCTTTCTGTCACTGTAACAAAATACCCGAGGACACCAGCATATAAAGAACAAAGGTCTAATTATCTTATAGGCTGGCCCATTGCTTTGGGCTTATGGTGACGTAGCAAGTTATGGCAAGAAATGGGCATGGTATTGTAAAGATTCTCACCTTGTGGTCAGGAAGGAAGAATGAGGGAGAGAGAAAAGACTGGGCTCCCATGATGCTCTTCAAGAACATTCCTCAGTGACCTGAAACCTCAAAGTTTCAATTGTGCCACACTGGGAACTAAAACCTGTAATACATGTGCCTCTAGGACATTCCAGACAACAGCAGGTAGAATTCCTCCATGTTGTCTTCTGAAAGACACCAAGGTGTAAACAGAGAAGAGCTCATGCTCTTCTCTATCGACAGTAATGTGAGACAAGCTTCATTGACTATGACAGAAAACAGCAAGAGACATACTATCTTAACCAAACACCTTAAAAATGAAGAAAAATGTTCCCAGTATTCCCCATGACTGCACCTGTTTCCCAGTGGAGACCCAAAGAGTGGGTGCCACCAACAGGCAGATGAGGCTCTGGGGTACAGAGATACCAGACAGTTGACTAATACTCTTCCTTTCCACTGTCCACCTTCACTACCCTGTGGGTAAAGTCAGAAGTGACATAAAAAGGCAGACAGTGGTTCTTTCCTGAGAGTCTACAGCAGGGACCCAAGCAAGAACAGGATCACAAGGAGTTCTCGGGACCTTGGCATTCTCATGCAATCTCTGACTTTACCTCACTACAGTTCTGTGCAGAACAGAAATTGTGCTGCCTGGTAGACATTGTCCTGCCCATATTCCTGCAGAAACACCCTCCAACCACTGAATTCCTGGTTAAGAAAAGAGAAAGGCCTGGGTGTGGCTCACAGTAGCAGAACACTTGCTTAGCATGCCCAAGACCATGGTTTGTGTAAAAAGAATCAAGAGGGAAAGAAGGGTAAGAGGAAAATAGAAGGAAAGGGCAAGACAGGAAAAGATGAGAAGGAGCAGGGGATAAGAGGAGTGGATAGAGAAGTAGGGATGGAGGAGGAGGGAAGAGGGTGAGGCAATGGAAGCAGAGGGAGAGAAGGAAGAAAGGAGAGGAGGGGCAAGGTGGAAGGAGAAAGAATAAGAAAGAAGGAAACAGCAGGGTGGTGGTGCACACCTTTAACTCCAGTACTTGGGAGGCAGAATCAGGAAGATTTCTATGAGCTGGAGGCCAGCCTGGCCTACAGAGAGAGTTCCAGAATAGCCAGGGCTGTCTTGAACAAAAAGGGAGAAGGGAGCAGTGTAACCTGGATGGTTTGTGACCAGAACTGAGAGCTCCTTGACAAATGAGGAAATATAGGCCTGCTCATCCTAAAGGACGCTCCGCTCTGGTTCCCTTCAGAACCTTTTAAAAAGACGAGTGGCTATCAGACCATCCTATGCCCTGATTTGCTGAAGCAGAGTGAATTTAGTATATAATTTACCATCTTCCAGCCTTGGTTCCCTCTCTGCAAACACAAGAGGCTCAATATTACAGGTTAAGAGAGCTGTGATAACAGGCAGAAAGGTGCAGGTTGGGCTCTGGTGAGGCCTCGGCAGAGGGGCCTGGTGTCCATAAGATATCATTGAATTCCAGATGACTTCACATGGAGGTGGGACTAGAATGTGGAGCCTCCAAGCTGCAGAGGGGTGCTGATTTTGAGGGCTAGGCTCTGAAGAGATCAGGCTGAAGGCTGAAATCTTGGCACATGTAATCAATTCTTCACAAACTTAGCCTACCCTTGGGTTATGTGTATTGATGGAATAATAGTTAATATCTCAGATTCTACTGCTCACATCTCCCTTTGAACATCAATGTCTATGCAAGCATGGCATACTTGAGTGAAACTTTCTTTTTGAACCCTGTAACTTTATATTAATGTATGCTGATATGAAAATTGAAAGGGAAAGAATCCCTGCACACAGGGTGGAGAGCTTTTGCAGGCTAGCCTGGCCACCCACAGAATTCTTGTGTCAGTCACATGATCTTCCCAATTCCAACCAACAGATACTTCTTCAGCCATTTGTTGCCTCCTGCTCCTTCAAGGAGCATGTGAGTGATGGCATCCAATCGACCCTAGGTCCCATAAGCGAGCTGCTGGGTTAAGACACTCCCTCTATTGCATAGCCAGACCCTGCTGACCCCAAGGCCAGTGCTTTCCCAAGAATCATGGGCAGAGGCTGCCCCCAAGTTGCCTGCTGGTTAAGGAGACACCTCTGGCAGACTGCAGGTAGATTTTGCTAAGAGGAGAACTCCTTTTACACATTTATACCATCTCATAGCTCTTGTTTTGGACTCTAGAAGCACTGAGCAGCCATGTTGAAACTTGTCTTCCTGCTGGAGAGGCCACATGGAGAATCCCCGAGAGCCAAGGCCGCCACCTGTCTCTGCAATGGGCCATAGCTCTGAAGCCATCTTGAGCAGAAAAGCATCAACTGGATACTATGTAATGACCCAATAGATGTCATTTGGGGTCAAAGAATCTCCCAACCAAAGCCTCTCTAGTTTCTCAACACACAAATCCTGAACAACTAGTAAAATTGTGTCACTCAGCAACATGAACAACACTCCTAACCCATGATTCCATATTCAGCAGATTCAGTTATGCACAGTCAACTGCTGTCTAACAATATTGAATTCTAGAAAGAGATCTAAAATAAAATTTAAAGTAACTTAAGTATGATGTTATAACATTGTTCTATTTTATAACTGTTACTATTTTTAGTCTCTTACCATGTGCAATCTATATACTAAATTGTACCACATATTTATATGTGGGCAGGAAAGAGTTACTTGAATAGTGGATAATATTGTGTGCAGCTTCAGAAAAATCACAGGGATCGGAGGAAGGGTCTTGTTAAATAGCTCCTGTGACGAAAACAGCAACTAGAATGGAAGCCACTTTTCCTCCACAATTCTGCTGTTTGGCTCTAGTACCAATGCTCTGTCAGTCTGCTTCCTGACTTGCTAAAGTCTTCATGTACCTAATGTGCATGTTTATGTCCCCAGTTCATTAGAGATGCATGGCACCCTTCATCTACTCACCTGTGGAGAAAGTGGGCTGTGAAATGAATACAAAGAGCCACACTGTCCTTGGAGGTCTTTTAAAGGCAACCAAGAATGTCTTCGACCCTGATACTCACAATCTGTTTGCTCACTGCAAGGTCCCTAGACTCTCAAGCAAAGACCCCACTGAAAGGCTCACATCTCACTAGGGGACCAAGCTCAAGAATAAGCAATGATTTTCCACCCCCTTAGTGAAGGCCATACCTAACAATGCTCAAAGCTCAGATCCCCACAATCTATCCATCTTTCTGGCAAGAGAAGGGAGACACCATGGAAGCCTGCCTCTTTCCTCTCAGGATGTGCCTGAATTCCAAGAACTTGAAAAGGTGCTGTTAG
Source organism: Mus musculus (assembly GCF_000001635.26). NCBI lineage: Eukaryota > Metazoa > Chordata > Mammalia > Rodentia > Muridae > Mus > Mus musculus. The sequence goes on from NC_000077.6 coordinate 65,635,457, forward strand.
CACAGTCCAGGCCTGGGATTTTCAAAAGGTTTTGGCACATCAGCTGAACACGTCTCGATATTGTCAACACAGATTCTGGAGCGGCTCAGGGCTGTGCACGGGGGCAACAATGGGTCAGATAAGATCTGTTTGGCATTTAGTATGCTGAGAAGCATGAAGTCCTCTTGACTCAGTGACAGTGTGTTTCAAGATAAATAGAGGCTATAGGTAAATAAAGGACTTTTTTTGCAGTACTTTATAGTTAATGATACAAATACTGACGACTGTGTCTGGTTCACTCCATTTAGGGCTGTAGAAGCTGACATGTTTTAAGCTAGAGTATGCTGCATTTTTATGGGATCCTTAAAGTTTCCATGTTTTTCTAATGAGTCAGCACATGTGTTCAAAAGGATGCAGCAACCCACATGCTATCTGAAAGACAGCAGCGACTCAGAAACAGAAAGAACACCGCCCTTTGCACTAACATGCACGAATTGTAGTAAGATGCCATTCTTCTAGACCTTTTGCATTAGTGGTCCCCACATTGTGATAAGGTGAGTATCATTGCTCTGTGTTTTTATAGGTGAGATAACAAGAACATGTAGCCACCATGACCAAAACAATAAATGAATGTTCTTGGTCATCCATCTCCCTGCAGTGAACCTATGTTACTTTTGACTTGCACACATTTTATGTTTCTTCCTTTGGTACCAGCTCTTGTACTCTAGGAAACCATGCCTAGTCTTTTGAAAAGCTCTTTACTTATTATTTTCTTACATTGGTTGATTGACTGATTGATTTTGTAGGGACAGCACATTCCACAGCACATGGTTGAAGATTAGAGGGTGACTTGGCAGAGTTGTTTCTCTCTTTCCACCATGTGGTTGAGAGGGTCGAACTTAGATCATCAGAGTTGGCAACAAGTTTCTTTATGGACTAAGCCATCACTCTGGCCCCTCTTTTGAATACCCTTGATGAGCATGCCAGTCAAAATTCCCTTCCTCAAACCTCCACCTGACTCTGACTCAAACTTCCTTAGACTCTGACTCTCAAGTTCCTAGGGAAAGCCAGATGTGATGGTGCAGACTTGTGATCCCTTAAGTACTCTGGAGCCTGGGGCAACAATATCACAAGTTCAAAACCGGCCTGGGTTATATAATGAGACCCTGTCTTCAAAGGGAAATGAAGGAAAATAAGGATGCCGAGTCAGATGGATGGCAGCAGGAACCATCCTCTCTGACTCCTCTCCACAGATTTTGGTTTTGCTCAAACCATCAAGCTAGATTCCATTGCTTACACCAAAGAAATGGCACAGAAGCCCCAGTAAAAAGTACACTTCCAGAGCTGGTGCAATGGGGTTAAGTGTAAGCAATCTAACTTCTGAGACTCAGAATCTGTAAAACAAAATACGAAACAAACAAACAAACAAAAACCCTCAGGTGTGAAGGTGCAGGCCCATTACCCAAGCACTGTAGAAGTAGAGACAGGAAGGCCCCCTGCAACCTGCAACTTGCTGACCAGCCAGTATAGCTCAGTCAACAAGCTCAGTAAAAAGACTCTTGAAAAGTAAAGAGTGATAGAGGGCTGGGCAGTAGTAGTGCACACCTTTAATCCCAGCATTTGGGTAGCAGAGGCAGGCAGATCTTTGGGCGTTCAAGGCCAGCAGGATCTACAGATAGAATTCCAGAACAGCTGGGGCTATACAGAGAGACTGTGTTTGAAGAAAGAAAAAAAATCAAGAATGATATAGGAAGACAACTGAAATAGACCTTCACAAGCATACACACGGGTATGCACACACACACAGTGCAGTTTATTTTAGTATCTTTTAACTTTGTTTTCTAATCACTAGCAGGCTGTTGAATGGAATATTTCCTGTTGTTTCAAAACACACACATACTCACTCACTCACACACACACACACACACACACACACACGCACAAACACACACACACAGTGTTGTTCATTTCAGCATCTATTACTTTGATTTCTAACCACTAGCAGACTGTTAAATGGGATATTTCCTGTTGTTTCAGAGTTGACAGCCAGATCATTTCTTCATCAGCCTCTTGGCTGAGATCTCTGCAGAACTGACAGCCAACATATAAAGTTGTGAAAAAGAGGCAAGAAAAGGTCTTTATTCTAAACAGAATCGACCAGAAAACTCCTGTGGCACTTGCTATGAGATGTGAGAAGTGGCTTTCCTAGCCATGCTTTCGATTGCCTGGCTTCAGATGCTTTGAGATATGGGGACTGTGCTGACCTTGAATTGCCCCTTCCAGGGTCAGGCAACTCATAGGTACAGCAAAGGACTTGCCTTGGCTACTTCTTTCAAATTCGTACAACCAAGCTAAGGCTCATATCCCTAACCACCTCTTCCCTCTGACTGTCACACTTCTGGCCACTAGCTTGTCATTCTAATCCCCCTGAGCCAGACACCAGATGAGGGACAGCTTGATGCCCACAGCTGTGGGCAAGCAAGCCACTGAGCAGTTCTCTTCTGTGGTTTTTGCTTCAAGCTCCTGCCTTGAGCTCCTATCATGAACTTCTCATCATGATAGACTCTAACCCGTGAGCTAAAATAAACCCTTTCCTATTCACATTTTTTTGGGTCTTGGTATTTTATCACAACAACAAAAATTGACTTATTCGGGTACTCTTAATAACCCTGCTATAATAATGGGGAGATGCAGTGAGGGCCCAGCAGTCTGTTCTTTAGTGGCAGGCCTTTGTCTCCACAGGCCTGCTGACAAAACGAAGAAGAATCAGAAGGAGACAGAAGCCCAGATGGGCTTATGGAGTAGCCACAGCCCACCGTGTGGCATGACCAGGATACAAGAGCTTCCCACAGGGTCAAGCAGACACTGTGGAATGTAGCTGGGCTTGAGCCATTTTTCCAGGACCCAATAAAGAGGGCTGTCTACTGGCAGCCAAACCTTCCTAGCAGAACTAATGGAGAATCGGTACTTATAAAGAGCCAGGGAATTGAGCTATGAGGAGACCACACAGGGTTTTCCAAAGAGCTAGTCACCACCTCCAGGATAGCCAGTGTTTTGACACCCATCACATGACAGGTGACACAGAGCTAAGACTGGCTTGGCAGTGAGGGCCAGAGAAGTGGAAGCAGCTATAGAGAGTAAGTGAAGGTGCTGAGGTTGGTGGTAGAAGTTGTGGTGGGCATGGAAATGGCAGTGAGAAGGAAATAGAGATTGTGGTGGAGGTGGTAGTGGAGTTAGAGGTAGAGACAGAGATGGTAGAGGTGGTGGAGGTGTGAAAGCAATTGTGATAGAGGTGATGTGGAGGTTGGGGTCTTGGAGATGGTGGTATGGGGATAGTTTGTCATGGAGATGATGGCTTGAAAGTTATGGTCATGGAGATGATGCTATGAAGGTAATGGTCATGGAGATGATGGTGTGGAGGTAGTGATGGTAGAGATGGACATGGTTATGTCAAAGGTGATAGTGATGGAGGTAGTGGTAGAGGTTGTAGTGGTGACAACAGTGGACTGACAGACCACTAGGAATTGGCAGATGGAGATACACAAGAAGAACACAAATGGAATCTGTAGGTTCTTTCTGAGTTTTTAGAGAATGTTAATAGATATTGAAACTCACATTAAGATTGTGCACATTTCAGATAAGAACACTCAGTAGGCATACTGTGCCTGAGACTAGCCCTCCACAACCTACTTCCTTGCTCCATTAGCATTTTTTCTTTTTTTCCCTAACAGTCCCCTCAAATTCAAAACAAAGGAATTGATTGACTCTCATCTTTTTGGGTAGCTCTCCAGTGTTGGGGACATTTTGGGGGACTTGTGCCAACTTTTCAGCCTTCATCTGAGATACAAAGGAATCTGTCACTGCAGCTCTCTAGATCTCTCTCTATGAGCGCTCTCCTTTCTTGTTGGTATGCCCCATGGCTAACACCAGAGTTGCCCTTTCTTTGGTTTTGTTCCTTAGGTTTGGGTTTGGGGAGGTGTGCTAGATGTTCAGTGTATCTCAGGCTTGCCTCCTCCTCACGCCCCCCTCCTTTAGCCTCTTCAGGTTCTGGGATTATAGGCATGTTTGTCCACACCTGGAAAGTTGGCTTTTCTTACTATGCTTCAGCCTCTGCCTGTCTTTGGTGTTTCTCAACACAGTAGTCATTCCTATCAGTCAACCTGTCTATCCAGGGCTGGAGGAAGACATGGTGACCTGATTTAAGAAGGTCCCCAGGAATGACTACAAACCCACCTTACACAGCATAGACAATGTCAGAGGACTGCTCTTTTTGCCTTCTCTTGATGGCTCTGGGTTTATGTCTGTGCTTTCTGGGAACTTCTACTTCAAGAGAGCTATTTACCTTATGAACAGACCTTAAAGACAACTTCAGAAGGACTATCAGAAATCACAACATTACAGGACTGGAGAGATGGCTTTTCTGGAGGTTCAGAGTTCAGTCCACAGCACCCCTTTCAGGTGACTCACTACTCCCTATAATGCCAGCTCTCTGGAAATCTGAAGTCTTTCGCTTCCATGTACTCACACACAGACTTATTTATATATGCATAATAAATCTTTTTGAAAAAATTATAAAAGCAACCAAGGCAGAGGGACTATCTAGGTATAGCTTGAACTCAATGCCAAGAGCTCAGAATGTGAGTGTAACATCTGATTTGATTCCCCACGTAAAATGTGTGGGGAAAATCAATAAGCTGGAGCCCTAGAGTCAAGAAGAAAGTAAACAGCCATCCCGCCATTAAATTGCTATCATCCTATAATGCAATTTAGGGTAAGTGTAGCTTCCCTTCATTTCCCATGCTACCTCTCCCTATAACAGAGAACAATAATGCACAGCAAACCCACTCTTTACATATAACAGGTTGTAAGTGGTCTACACAATATTAAGAGATGACCTCTGAGAGCCTGTAGTCACCCGCCCCTGCTCTGTCAGTGTCAAAGGCAGAGCCAAACAGACTCTCAGAAACTTGGCTTCTGCCACTGGGTTCCTCAGGAGTTTGGGCAAACACAGCAGCAGACGTCCTGCATCCAAGAACTGCCCTTTTCCACCAACGTCAAACACGTTTCACAGCTGACCTGCCAAGAATGTGAATCCCTCTTCAAGATACACAAGCCCAAGACAACGCACAGCAGCCAAAAGAGGGAATCTCCATTTAGCCCAAATCCTGGTCTATCCCTTACAGATGGACAGTGTGTATACGGACTGGCATGGATCCCAGCCCTTGGTTACACTCTGAAAGTTCAGGATTACTTCAGAAGTAGATGGAGGAGATAAAGCAAGCCCTTCAAGGTCCTCTGCTGTCTATGGGGATTCGGAAAGTGTGGCTGATGGAGGTTTAAGCCGTCAGTTCCTTTATGAGACATTTGACCTGGCTGCTTCTGTGGCCACAGTCACACAGGAAAAGGCATGGGCTCTCTGCTATGGAGGGCTAATTGTGGGACACCCTTTCTCTGGCCATCTATGTGGCCTCTCGATCTATTAGGTCAAACATGAGGGTAGTACAGCAGCTGGAAGGAGAGCTATACCAGGAGTGAGGAAATTGGAGTCAAGTCTGACTCTTGACATGGATTTCCCTGTGGCCTTGGAAGTTTGCGTTCAGAGTACCTGACTTCAGTTTTCACATTCTTTACATTTGGAGACGGGGAGAGCCTTGACCATGAGGTTCCATACATTCTTGACATCCTAGATAATTGTCTAGCTACAAGATCCTAACACGGCTTCTCTCATTAATAAAACAGTGCAAAATAGATGTAGCCCTTAGACTGACTGTCAGCAGAGACCAAATCTGGCAGATAGATGTGGGCAGAAAGCAATATGCTGTCTCTCCTAGAGTTCTCTGCTGCCTCTGGACTCTGAGACTAGAATTTTTTTTTTCAGCTTGAGCCTGGAAGAGATGGGAATGGAAATATAGCCTGGAGTGTAAACTTCTGCTTTCATTAAGACCTGTTCTAATGACAAGCAGGTCTGCCCAGAGCAGGTCCTTCCTGATTACCTCTGAGCTTTTAGACATACTTCACAAACCAGGAGTAACTGACGAACTTCCTCCATGAAGTGAGCCGCAGAAATAGCAGGCCTATTCACAAAAAGAAAACAACAAAAAACAGTCAGCAGAGTTAAAGATCAAAAAGAGGGGAAAACACCATCAAGTATAAAAGAATAGACAACACCGGGTACAGCACTGTTCAGTTCTAAAGTCACAATGAAATCAATGGTTTTATGTTTTTTGTTTTAAATACTAAACATTCTGACATTAGAAGATGTAGAAGACCTTAATAGGCAAATCATCTCAAAACGTTTTGGAAAATTTGTCAGCAAAAGACTTTCAATAGACTTCAGCTAGACTTTCTATGAACCTTGGATAGATGACTTTCAGATAGTTTTATTAGTTAATTATCTGCAAGTTTCAGGGGAGAAGGAAGAAAAGGAAAAAAAAGAATTGTTTAAGCCATTCTAGAGAGTTCTAGAACTCACAATTCATTTTCCTATCACTGTAATGCAATACCTCGGACTGGGGTAGTTTATAAAGAAAGTAACGGTCTCTGTTGACTATTGTCAGTGACAAAGGAGCTCAGATGGGGAAGGGGTGGAGGCAGAGTCCTTAAAATGTGACTCTGTGCAGCAGGTGTCCTAGGCTGAGCTTGCAGGCTGTTATAGTCCATGTTCCCACAGCTTGCACTCAGAGACCTAAGAGAGAGCATTGTCATGCCAAGGGGCCATCACACAGTGCCTTGCCTCTAGGCAATCGGCTACAGCATCCAATCCACCCCACGAACCTCACAGAACACCCTGATACAACTACAACAATCACCTGAGTTCTTTTTTCCTTTTATTTTTTTATTTACTTTTTATTTTATTTTAATTAGGTATTTTCTTCATTTACATTTCCAATACTACCCCAAAAGTCCCCCATACCTTCCCCCCCAATCACAAAAGAACTCACATGACATGTACTCACTGATAAGTGGATATTAGCCCAGAAACTTAGAATACCCAACATACAAGATACAATTTGCAAAACACATGAAACTCAAGAACGAAGATCACCTGAGTTCTTAAGGGTGATTTACATTCAGTCCCGAAACCTTTACGCACAATCCTATTTTAGTGTGCATTTCCATTGTGTTAGGATCTGCTCTGGTGAGCACCTTCCCCACCCCACCCCCCATGTATTTGTTTCAGCCATAGGAAGTCTCTCCATATTAACCTTGACAGCTTCTCAGGGAGGAAGTCCCTCTTAATGCCCTGAAAGGTCCCCAAGTCACTCACTGCCTAACACTTAATTAGACAGTATCTGTCTCAGCAATAGGATTCAGGACTAGAGATAGAAGGGGGAAGAGGCCAGGCAGCTTTCCGCATTATGGCTCCATTTACTCCCTAATCCAGTCTCTGATAGCCATGGCTAGTGGAAGCACTGGGAACTGGCTATACTTTTTGGTGTTTCATTTAAAAACTGGGGACTAGATTGAAGCATAGTGGGAAAGTACTTGCCTAGCATATGGGAGGTCCTATCCATCCCACAAAAGGCAGATGGGTGGAATATACTACTCTTCCCGTACTATGTACCCTGGATCCAAATGCTGCCTTTACCATTTAATAGCTGAAGTTACTGAACGATCTCCCAAACCTCTCCTTTCTCATCTGCAAAGTGGAGTTGAGCTCATACTTGCTATGAGCATACTATGTCAGAAATATAAGTGGCACATTTGCGCCTTTCCATAATGTCAAGGTTATTAAATTACACTGAATTGACAAGCTAAGTCTATACCATTGCTTTTAATTCACTGTCTGGTCTCTCTTGGCAGTACGGTCTTTGGCAAACACAGGTTCTTCATTTCAAACCTAGATACTAATATAACACACGTTAAACATGGCATGTCTCATCATACACAGGCTACAGCACGGGTAAGAACAGATTGAAGAAACCACTGGACTTGAAGGGACCTGGGAGAGGCAGAAGCAGGCATTGCTATAAGTACTTAGATAAGACAGCAATAGACATCAAGGGCTGATCTTTGATGCTTGCAGAGATGGTTCAAGATAAAGAGCTGGGTCCAGAAAGTGGGTTACCTCAGGGAGGGTATCATGCTGTGCAGAAATCCCGGGTGTAAAGTCCGAATTTCATCACCTGTAGAGCCCTTGCCAATCCCATGATGGGTGCACAGGATGCTCTGAAAACAAGCCTTTGGATGTCAGTATGAGGTGCCACATTTTTATATGATACAGGCCAAGAGGTTACATCAATGGTTGGTCTGGTGTCTTTGAAAGTTGTAGAAGCCTGGGAGGTTGTGATGTGGTTTTGATAGGCAATGTTCCCATGGTCCACTGGTTTAACTGACCTTCATAGGTATTAGTGCATTAGAACTCTACCCATGTGACTGAGTAAGCTGTGGCTCAGTGCTGGACAGTGGTTGGCTGCTCATTTGCATAAACAAACAATGGAGTCATCTTCCTCAGCCTTTGCTCTCAAAGTGGAGTGAACTACTGTTCTGTAGGCTAGAGTCACTCATGGCAAGCAAAGCCCAAGGAGCACTATCTGAACGACACAGACTGCCTGAACTCAGAGCCAGACACAGCCTGGTTTCCACCAACAGCGTTGAATGTGTTGATATAGGCGAAGCTCCTGGGCTATTGCATGACACATAGTCAGCTCTTTAATTAAAAATAGAAATAGATAGGTAGATAGATAGATAGATAGATAGATAGATAGATAGATATCAATCTTGCAATAGATGTTGGCATACACCTATAGTCCCAACACAGGGAGGACTGAGAATAGTGAAGTCGGGATCAGCCAGAACTGATTCAGGACAGCAAGATCTTGACCTGGAAAATAATAATAATAATAATAATAATAATAATAATAATAATGTAGTGGTAGTAACCACCATTATCATCATCTTACATTGTCTGTTTGGTTTTTAATTATGGCTGTGAAACTTCTTGGAAGATTTCCCTTTTTTTCACTACTAGAAATGCTTTGACTAAGTTTCTTGATTCTTCAGTCACTATTTCAAACTAGCCTGTCCCAGCAGTGCAAGGACTTCTCACATCCAGTGAATTCTCAGTTAATTCTGACTCCAGCTGCTGGTCATAGCATGGCTGAAATGCCTGTGAGAGAGAGCCTGCTGTATGTCCCTCCAGGTCATTCCCAGCTCTACCCTCGTCCCTCCTCCACTGCACACAATCCTCTGCCACACCCTCTGTGCCTTCCCACCTCCAAGATGCTTAGATTCCTCTGCAGCCCAGACAAGCACCAGCCATGAGCAGCTGTTGTCTCACCCCTGCACCAGCAGAGAGAGGGCTTCAGTCACAGGAGGGGAGGAGCTTCTTGCCAGAGAGGAGAGAGAACTGGTACTGTGATGGGGCCAGGGAGAGCGGGCTCAGCTCTGGACCAACGTGGGGACTCCTCCACCCTGTGCAGAGCGGTCTGGCTGAGAACCAGACAGGAGTGAAGGGTCAGACATTGAAGACAAGAAATATGTTTTAAAGAGATGCACCTGGGTCTCTCCAAACCGACAGGATACTTCTTGGTCTTCGAACCATTCCTTTTCCCTGAGTATGAAGCATTTCACATCATTTACTAGTTTATTTAGTTGATCTGGAGTATATTGTGACACACACACACACACACACACACACACACACACAACGTATCTTTCTTATTTACTTGGTTAAATCACTTTTAAAAATGTATTTTAGCACTGGTGATAGAAAATGTAACAGTAGAGTCTTGAGAAAATAGATGTCATTGGATGAGAGCCTTTGAGCATGTCCTTAGCCTCCTAAGTGTATTTTGTTTTATCTTTCATCATTTGTTCTTATGATATGACACCAGGGTCACAAAATAGCTACAGTATAGTCAAGAGTCATCTGCTACAGGCCAAAAGGGTCTCTCTCTCTCTCTCTCTCTCTCTCTCTCTCTCTCTCTCTCTCTCTCCCTCCCTCCCTCCCTCCCTCTCCTTGTCTCTGTCTCTCTCTCTCTCTCTTTCCTCTCCTCTCTTCCTCTCTTCTCTTTCTTTCTCCCCTCCTCCTTTTCTTTGTTGCTTTCTTTATTTTCTCTTCCATCTCTTTTTCCTTCCTGTTCTTTATCAGGAAAGCAATTTTTTTTTCAAAAGTCCTAGCCAAAAAGTTTTTATTTTTAGTGTCCTTATCCCAGGGATCAGGGCCATTTCTAGACCAACTGCGAATCAAGAAAAATGAGACAATTAGCTTAAAGAGACGCAGATAAAGCTCTTCGACTGGACCTCAGAACAAGCTCTGCCAAATTTTGAGTCTGAATTTACCTTTAGGGTGCGATTCCCACCTTCTCTGAGATCAAAGCTTCCCCACAGGTCTGTGTTCAGCTGAAAAGCTAACATTTCTAAGTACCCACTAAATGTCAGACATTGTTCCTAAGCAGTTACATGGAATCTCATTTAATGCTCCCAACACCCCTATGAAGTAGGAACTGTTATGAACCCTTCTTAACAGATGAACAAACAAACCGAGGTACAGAGACATGGAGAAACTAGCCAAGATTATACAACTAACAGGTGACAGAAGCCAGAGCCAGCCTGAGACAGACCAAGCAGTTTTCACCATTGCATCTAAGGTGGCTCTTCTCTCTCTAAGGCCACAAAGAACAAGCAAAGTTATTTGAATAAATGAATGAATGAATGAATGAATGAATGAGCAAATAGATCAATGAATTCAAGTACATCTCAGTTAAGCTCAGGGCTTCTGGGGGCTCCTCCTCCTGCTTGAAATCAGTCTCCCTCATACCCCCATCCATCTTCATAATAGGGTCACAATGTTACAACATGCACAGAATTTATTTCAGTTCATTGCGCTCTTGGGAGAAGGTCTGAGTTTTCTTGCTGGACTTCCTGCAGAAGAGAATCTGAGAGGGAAAAAAAAAAGTCTGCAGAAGTCTGAACTTTATCAGCAGACTGAAGTAAAACAACTGTATGTACATGTGAGTCTTGGGCCAAAAATGAATGTAATGCAAAGCCTGTCCAGATTTCAGACAAACCCTTGAAATTTCTAGTAGCATGGCCTGGGCGTCATTGGAAAAGGAAGGGAGAGGGCCCACAGGGTCACCACAGGTCAGAGTGAAGTCAAGTTACACAGGAGGTACTCCAAGGCTGTGGCTCCAAGTTGCCGGACTTCCAAAGGAAAAGCAAGCCATCCCGCCAAGCAGCCCGATATTTTGTCTACCCAGTGCAAGCATCTAGACTGTGAAAAGGTGATTGAATTGCTCTGGCTTCAGGTCAAGATCTGGCGGTGCTGGGGATGCACCATAGCCCTCCTGAGAACTTCCAGAAAGTACTGAGATTCAGCTTGGCAGTGGAGACCCAGGACAAGTCTATATAACTGTGACTCAGTTTGCTCGGTGACTCCAGGGAGAACCCTAGCTCCCACAAAACTACCGGGTAGAGCAAATAAAAACACAGAATGCTCAGGTCAGCCCAAATTCCAGATAAACCACACATAAATTTTCAGTGTAAGTGTGCCTCTGCTTGATTGAACTGAACACCCTGTCTTGTACCTGACATCCCTAATCTTTTAGGACACATTAACCCAGTTATGTGAATGTCACTGTGCTCCATCCGAGAAATAAAGGCAGACTGAGTTCTTTCTGTGTGTGCCTAGCTGCATGAAAGAAAGGAGAGCGCTGTGAGCTCTATTACAGCCTCATCACTAATCACCTGTGTAGGATAGCCATCCTGTGTTCACTGGCATCTCTATTACATGGGGTCTATCTGTCCCAGCCGAGTCGCAGAGCCAGCCAGCATTACATGTGGCCTTGGATCCCTCACCCCAGCCAGTGGCTAGCCTGAAAGGTCATCATGATCACCAGCACCCAGACACTGTCACCAGCACCCAACACTGTCACCAGCACCCAACACTGTCATCAGCACCCAACACTGTTAATGGCAATGTTAACACTTGCCTGTTTTCTACAACTTTAGAAATCCAGATCCACATGGTTAAATCAGGCAAACATCCCATTTATATGAATGTCTTGCTACTCAGAAAAAAAAGGATAAAGCTGATGGGAGGAAAACATCAGCTCTTTGTCTCTTCAACAAAATACATGAGAGGATCACTTTCAAGAAGTTTGGAACTCACCACTTTGGGGTTCCAGCTTATGATCGGATGTCCCATTGCTTTGGGTCTGGATAAGGTAGGACATTGGCATATGTTATTATTTTTCTTCCTGTTGTAACCAAATATTTGACACGAAGCAACTTAGGGGAGAAATGCACTGTTCTGACTTGTGGTCCCATGGGGGCAGACCATCCTGGCAGAGAAGCATAACAGAATCCATAGCACCGCTAGGTCTCCTTGCATCTCATCAGAGCAGGAAGCAGAGAGCTCAGATGGAAGCAAGGCCAGCCACGACCTCAAGAGCCACCCCTCAGTGCCCTATTTCTTCCATCAAGTCCCCATGCCCCAAAGGTTTGACAACTACAGAACTGCACCACCACCTTGGGAAACAAGTGTCCAAGGAGAGAGGGGTAGTCACAACCAAACCACAATACAGAATGAAGATGTGTCATTGCAAACTACCAAACTCACATCCAGGGACCAAAAAAATAACTGAAGAGTCCAGGGTCCCACAGTCCTCTTAAAGGGAATTCCCCCCACCCCCCACAAATCTAAGGATCTCTCACAATCATCCCTCAAGATTTCATGGGCCCCAGGTCACATACAGGGCCAATGCTACAACATGTGGCTCTTTCAGGACACTCTAAATCCTAACCTGAACCCCTTTAAAGCCTTTGGACATAACAGGTCACCTGCCAATAACCAAAGAAAAGCAATCATTTCTCCAGTGGAATGAAACACGAATGGTGAGGGTCCATCAGGCAATGGGACCCGAACACATCCCAGGTTCTCTCACCTAGGAAATACAGGAAGAGCTTTCCCCATCTCCCGTCTGTCATTGCAAGCAAGCCTCCTCCTGCCATCTTGCAGCAGCCGAGAGCCCGAGGCCTCTCATTGCTTCATACTCCTCTGTCAGGAACAACAAGAAGCTGATAGGAGCATCGTCTCTGCCACCTGCTAAAAATGGAACATGTTTAGAGCTTTAGGAAAATACCCAGTAGTGCCTGGTACTAAGGAGGCAGCCAAGACTTCAGTCCTCTCAGTTATACGAGGCTGACTCCCTCAGGGCGCAGGTGAAGCCTCTTTTCACTTAAAGAGATAGAGATAACCATGGACGGAAAGTGGGGAGGCCAAGCTCTCAACCAAGGGTTCAGACCCTACACCCAAGCTCTGCTCAATACACCATGTTGCTGCTAACCTGCCTGCCTGACAAGGCGTGGCCTGAGCACAGGAAACATTTAGTGGTGTGGTTAATGTCACGTTTCAACTGTCCTGAGAGGTGAAATGATGCTGTCAGTGTGCCTGACAGGATGAGGGTGTATCTGGAAGTGATCAGCTTTGAATGAATGGACTGGTACTACCTGGTCCACTGAGGGTTCAGGAAGCCAGGGAAGAGAAAGGACAATGTCTTTTTGTCTAAGCTAGAACACCTAGGTTCTTCTGTCTTCCAGGTTTTCAGCCTTTGAACTCTGTTCTGAAACCTACTCCACTGCCAGTTCAAATCCAGACTGGAATGCAATTCTGATTCTCTAGCCTGCAGATGGTGCTGGGGCCAGGAAGACAACAGTACTCAGTGGTGTGACCGTATGATTCAGTTCCCCAGATAAATCCCACCTCTGATAGATAGACAGACAGACAGTTGTAGGTAGGTAGGTATATAGATAGACAGGTAGAGAGAGTAGAAAGAGATAAATTAATAGTAAATATGTAGATTGGTAGATGAGAAGGAGAGAATAGATAAATTGATGGTAGATAGGTAAATAGGTATGTATGTAGGTAGGTGATAGATAGATAGGTAGATAGATAGATAGATAGATAGATAGATAGATAGATAGATAGATAGACAGACAGACAGATAGACAGAATGATAGACAGAGACATTGTATATACATATAGTAGATAGATAGATAGATAGATAGATAGATAGATAGATAGATAGATAGATAGATACTAGATTCATGATTGTCTTAAGGTTTCTAACATTACAGTAAAACACCATGACCAAAAGCAACCTGAAGATTAAAGGTTTAATTTCAGCTTACCCCTCCACATCACAGTTCATCACGATGGGAAGTCAGGACAGGAACTCAAACAGGGCAGGAACCTGGTATAGAGGCTATGGAAGAATGCTACTTACAGGCTTGCTCTGCCTGCTTTCCTATAGTACCTAGACTCACCAGCCCAGATGTGGCATAACCCCTAGTGAGCCAGGGGATCAAGGGTTTCTACAAGGACCCATATGGAAGCAGAGCTGCTCGTGGCTTGATGCGCTTCATGCTCAGACACAGGGAAAACCAGCTGTTTAAATCAACATACCGGCAAAGACAACACTATTCAAATTACACTCACTCTGAGCAACTGCCTTTCTAAAAATAATGGCAACTTCTCATAGGCCAACTGAAGGGAGGAAAATATTCCATTGTTTAAGTGAGAATTTTCACTGGAAAAGTAGACAGTCGTGAGAATTTAATGCAAGGAAGCAGAGAGCAAATTGAGTCTGTTTACTGACAAAACGAGATGAAAGCACAGTCTACTTCAGGTCTTCCAGATAGATTTGCAGTCCCTCCTGCAGGCAAAGTGCCTCTGAGAAGGACTCTGTGCCCTGATAAGGCCAAACAAGAGCTCTCAAGCCAGAGGCCCACCTCTGGGGCTAGAGATTAGCTGTGAGGTTCAAGTGAAGAGGAGCCAGCTATTCTGGGACTCAGATAAGAAGAGAATTTTCAATTTTCTTTCAGTCTAGGCAACAGCTGTTTCTGGGGCTTGAAAGTAATTAACTTATATATTGCTTGCTTCTTAATTAGATTTTGTCAAGATTCGTTGCAGCATTATTTGCAACAGCCCAGATATGGGAAAGGCCTGAATGCTCTTACATAGGTAGGAAGGTGGTCTGTACCTCAGGAGAACAACAGCCTAAAAATGGATAGAAGTCTCACTATCTTTGACAACATGGTTGAACAAGGAAGATAATCTGCTAAATGCAATAAGCCAGGCACAGGAAGGAATACGGTGGAGACTCACTGACATGTGGAATCCCAAAACAGTCCCATTCAGAGTGAAGAATGGTGTTTGGCAGGGCATGGAGGGAGAGATGGGAAACATCACTCAAGGCATATGCAGCTTTAGACAGGACAAATGAACTCTGGGGTTGTTGTACAACAGCATGGTGACTGTGGTTCACATAAATATTGCATATCTATTATTTGCTGAGGGTCTAGACTTCATGTTAAGTATTCTTACCAAAATAGTTAATGATCTAATAACAGAGGGAGGAAACTTTAACAGATGGCAAATGTGACTTGGGTAAATATGATAGGGAAGCTGGTTCCACAGCCGCACAGCCTGTGCGTCCCACAGTCCGGGTGCAGGGAAGCAGCCTCCTGTGTGTTAAATGTCTCCTGTGAGCTCCTGCTTTGTATTCTGGGAAGCAATGAAGCCTTTACAAGTTGAAAGAAGTAAGTTACCAGGGGCAGGTCTTTGAAGTGAGGTTGGAAAGGGCAGATGGAGGAAAATATCACAGGGAATCCTACCAGCCACAGGCATAAAGAAGGGACTGGAGGGGAAGTGACCCTGTGTCTGAACAGCAGGAAAAAGTAGGAGAGTGAAGCTGGGGTGGCAGCACTCTGGAGGCTGAGACTGGAGGATCAGGAGTTCAAGGCCAGCCTGGGGTACATAGTAAGTTACGACCACCCTGAGCTATTAATGAGATCCAATCTTAGGAGGGAAGGGGACAGGAGGGAAAGGGAGGGGGATTGGAAGCGAAGGAAAGGAAAGAAAACAGGAAAATGGAGTGTTTCCTCACTCAGCCTCCGAAAATGAAGGCCAAAACCACTCTATGCATTTGCCAAACAATGCTTGTCCACTCCCCATTTCTCTGCTCTAAAGGCACAGGGCAAGTGTGAGAAAGAGTTGGTTTGTACAGCATGGAGACACAGGAGCTATTAAAAGATGAAAAGAGCACGGTGACCAGAAATGCCACCTTCGCAGCCTAAATGCCTCCTGCCATAGACCCTCGAGCGTTATCTGATCAAAGTCTGTGACATTCCCAATTGATGCCATTTACACCCACAGGCTGCCAAACCTGGAAACAGTCCAGTAAAACACAGCCTCTCTTGGGTGTCGGTTTTCCTTTCAGAGATTATCTCTCCACTCCGACTACTACTCTTGGCACAGCATATTTATTTACACATGCTGAAAGCAAAGCAAAGAAGGGGTACGGGAAAAGCCAAAACCTCAAGAGGATTCTCTAGGAGGTGTCAGCCTGAATGCCCATCAGCAAAGCAAGGGATGAAGAAATATAGTATGTGTCCACACTAGAATACCATTTAGCTATTAAAAAGCACGGGATTCTGTCGAGTGTTATGTGAAATAAGTTGGACACAGAAAGAGAAGCACTCCATGACTGAGCTCATCTGTGGGATCTAAAGTGAGTGACCTCGTGGGAGCTGGAAGTAAAACTATATCTATTGGAGTCTGGGAGAGTTAGGGAAAGGGGAGATGGGACCAGGTTAGTATATACGAACAGCACTATGATTAGATAGGAGAGATTAATCTGGTGTTCTAGGGTCCAGCAGGATAAAATATAGCTAAAAATAAGGAGGTATAGATCTCAAAGAGCTGGAAAAGAGGATACTGATATAACTGAGTTGTGGTAAAAATTAAAAATTAGGAGGAACCCATGAGGTCCACCTCATCCTGAGAGTCCACTGGCAGTTCATGTCTTCTGGGAGAGAGGACACTTTTTCAAGTCACTGAGAAGTTGCCTGTCAAGCTCCACTCATCCTCATGCAAGTTACTCTGATTAGACTCAGGGGTTCACACAAGAAAAAGACAGGAAAGCAGGGTAAGGAGTTGTTAGGAGGAAGGGGTTCTGTGGGAGATGGAGGGATGGGGGGGGGAGGAATGGGAATGGAAAAAGCTAAAAATTATTATTTATTTATGAAATCATCAAAGGAAAACCAAACTTTAAATTTAAAAGACAAACTCACGAACTCTGCTTTGTATGGTCTGCATAAGTCAAGTTATCCTATGGTAACAAATGAATATCCAGCTCCCAGTGACTTCATCCAATGAAGACTCATTTCTTTCTTATGTTCACCTCCAAAGCATGGTGGGAGACTTTGTGTCACATGTCCTGCAGTGATATGGGCCCACAGAGGCTCTGCCACCAGGTGACCTGCAGTCTCAGAATAGATAGTCTTCATGGTCACCACAGCAAGAATGCATAAAACCTCCTTGCCACATACTCTGTCTCTGCCTCATGTCTCTTTTACCAGAGTCTGTCACGTGATCTCAACTCTACTGCAAGAGAGGACTTCTGTAGTCCGTGGCCAATGCTTCTTTCAGTGACCACCTTTCTCAGCCTGTTTGTACCACCACATACCTTTCTTGACCTTTCTGCTCTATCCTTCAAAGCTTACCTGGGTATCCCAGGATCCTCGTCCAGTGTTTACACCATAGAAAATGCTTGTGAGCCAGAAGAACATCCCCAGGTCCTTGGGATTGGGACTGAGATTTCTTGGGTCATAGAAGGTCTGCTCCATTTCTTCTGCTTTCCACGGTCTAAAAACTTAGAGCATTAAACAAGGTGTAATGAATGGCACATGCCATTAATCCCAGCACTTGGAAGACAGAGGCAGGAACATCTCTTTGCATTCAAGACTAGCATGATCTATACATTGAGCTCCAGGAGAACTAGGGCTACAGAGAAAAACCCTGTCTCATAAATCAACCAACCAACCAACCAAACAAACAAACAAACAAACAAATACTTGGAGCATTGTTTTAACAGTAGTTATACACCCAGTGCTCCCAACTTTCTCTTTTTTTTAACTCTGGGGTTACAGAGCCACTTGCTTGGTTTTGAAGGTCTCCTGATCACGAGGGACGAATAGGAGGAAACCATGACATGCTAAAACAAGTCCCCCACACCTCCCTGCTAGGGCAAGGCCTCTTTGAAGCATCTAATGTTTACATTTTAATATATTAACCATGCAATATGTAATTTATGTGCTAGGGAGTGGATTCCTTGAATTATTCCATTCCAGAAAAAAAATAGTAGTATATTATTTTCTTAAAATTTTCCTAGAAACTGGGGTGTCCTGAACCCTACTACTTTCTCTTAGCATAGAAACAACTCTCAAGGCCAAAAGATTGTGCCTCAATTTTCATTTTTCCTTCTTTTGTTCTGACAGTTGTTTCAATTTCTACGGAATCAGTGAAGCCTGTATGTAGAAGACTCCCTTGTGTATCCAAAAGTTAGTCCTAGAATCATAGAATTTAGGACTGAAAGCAACTATATGGGTCTTTTTTTTTTTTCGATGAGCAACTGAGACACAGAGAGGGAGTCGTCGAGACAAGGTTTGCGTGGAAGCTGTCTGCTTGCACACAGCTCTGCTCAAGGAGACACTGTCCCGTTCTTCTCATACTTCTCGTCCCTTTGTCCATTCTTGCCGTCTCTCCTTTCATCATTTTTTCCTAGGTTTCCTTGACCTCTCTGAAAAGGCCAGTCCTCCCTGTGGGCCAACAGCATCATCTAGGGCCTGGCTGTTACCGTACCACTCTCCTCACAGCTGTGGACATTCTTTCTCCTGGAGGGAGCATTCCTTGGCAGGCCTGCGTGGAGGGGAGCTTCAAGGTGAAAGTGTGTCCCTCTCTTCCAGCAGATGTGGTGAAAGGGAGCGTCCATAAGGGATTTCTTTTATTTCTTATGTCCCTTTGCAACTAACTGGGAGTGGCGGGATGGAAACTGCGGTCCACTAAAGTAAGTGGGACACTGCACAGGGTCTCCAGCACCAGAAGCCAGGAAAAAGGTGTGTATGTTTGATACTGCAAAAACCACAAGGAAGAGCCCTTCATGCAAATCCCTCTTATTCAGGTCCCAAATGTTGATGGTAGAGCTGGAGCATAGCCTTGTCTGCGTCAGCATCAGAGGCAGGTTCCCGTTATCTCTTCTCTGCCCGTGGCACCCATGCATTTCATTCCTGTGCCGCTAACCTCATGTGTTTATGTCTGTGTTGACTTTGGGTCCCCTCCCTGCTTCCATTCTGCCCCGAGGTTGTTACCACGGGGTTTCCCTGTAGTTGGCACAGTTATTCATCTTTGTGCTTATCGGGATTGTTTCCCATGAGATGAGGGCGTGGTGCCTAGTGCAGAAAGGAGGATTTTGTCTTAGTGAATGTTCCTCATTCCTGCCCATGGGCAAAATGTCACTTTCCCACAAGAGCAGCGACTCTCATACTGCCTGAGCATCTGCACCAGTCACTAAAGCTTCACTTGATCTAAGGCTCAGCCCATGCAGTGCCCTCACTAAATACTGTAGACTGCTTAGTCCCTAATCAACAGATCAAAAGTGCAAGATTAGGGCACCAGAGGATCACGAGTCTGATAAGAAGCCAGAGATAGTAACTTCCTCCTGTTGTGTTCTCACTTAGGAACTTAGCAGAAATCTCTCTGTTTCTTCATAGGAACATCACTTGATTCACAGGGGATGCTACCCTCATGACCTAACTCTTCTATCTCAGCCTAAGATCAATCATCTTCCAACGCCTTACCTCCCACCATAGCTGCCATGGAGCCTTACCTCCCACTATAGCTGCCATGGAGCCTTACCTCCCACTATAGCTGCCATGGAGCCTTACCTCCCACTATAGCTGCCATGGGGGTCAGGTTTTTTCAACACATGAAACTGGGGAGGTGAGGGACACAACATTCAAGCAGACTGCTTGGCCGATATAAGTGAGATGGAATTTGCTAGATTTGTTTATTCTAAGCAGAGCTCACCCTGAAGTTGAAAACAAAATCTAGAATAGCTACTACAAGAAATCAAGATGAACTAACCTGGGCCGACAGGGGCTCATAGAGACTGAACTGCCAACCAGAGAGCTTGTCTGAGAGGGACCTAGGCCCTCTGCCCATGTACAACAGTTGGACAGCTGGTTCTTCTTGTGGGACTTCTAACAGTGTGAGCAGGGGATGTCTCTGACTCCACTGTCTGCCTTTGAATCTCTTTCCCCTAACTGGGCTGCCTCATCTAGCCTCAGGAGGAGAAGATGCACCTAGTCTTACTGCAACTTGATATGCCAAGGATGGTTGATATCCATGGGAGGCCTCCCCTTCTCTGAGGAGAAAAGGAAGGACCTACGTGAGAAAGAGAGGGGAATGGGAGGAAGTGGGAGGAGAGGAGGGAGTCGAAGCTGTGATGGATTGGGATGTAAACAAATAACTTAGTAACTTAATTTTTAAAAAAAGAACTCTAGTAGCCACAGAACATAGGCAGGAGCTTTCCCCAGCAGAACTTGTGGCTGCCCTTTTGAATGGGGAGGAGAGAGATGAATTCCTAATGCACAAGCCATGT
This sequence comes from Mus musculus, assembly GCF_000001635.26. Classification (NCBI taxonomy): domain Eukaryota; kingdom Metazoa; phylum Chordata; class Mammalia; order Rodentia; family Muridae; genus Mus; species Mus musculus. The sequence continues at coordinate 65,655,880 of NC_000077.6, forward strand.
TGGTCCACAGCTACTAGGCAACTGCCATCTGCCTCCAAACTGTCCCGTGCCTGAGTCCTGAGGTGGCTGAGTACGTCCTGACCAAATCACTGACAAAGGAAAATGCTGATTTTGTGAGCGATGTATGCATTAGAGTTAAAAAAAAAATGTTACTGTAGACCTTAATTGGAATGGTTCTACTCATAGAGACCTTGAGTCGAGAATTATCTGCTGAGTTTCCCCAGCTTTTTATCATAGCCCCGTTAGTGTAAATGAGAAGCGTTTCCTCACACGTGGAGACCAGTTTGACTCTGAGTTATTAAAGAGTCGGCCTTGATTTAGAGAATTACTTTACAGGGAGAAAGGCATTTTGGCCCCATTCCTTCATGAAGGGTAGCTTAAGTTATTTCCGGACAATATGTTCCAATGAAAAATAATGTTTAGACTGGCCTATGCACTGGAAAAACAAAAATGTGAATTTCATATAGTTAACTGAAGGTTTTAAATATTCCAGATTCGTGGAAGCTTTTTGTGTGTGTGAGCTGCCATATGGATGCTGGGAATGGAACCTGGTGTCCCATGGAAGAGCAGGTAGTGTTCTTAACTACTGAGAGATCTCTCAGGTCCCCTATATCAGTTTTTAACCAATGGAATGTTAGAATTAAGAGGAGCTGGAAGCCCACTTGCTCCTTTATTCTGCAGACCAGGAGGCTGAGATTCAGGAAGGTGATATCACTTGCTTCAGTCCACTAAGGCTCAGTTACAAATTCTCACTAGCAACATCTATGTGCACCAGCATCTATGTACACCAGCATCTATGTGCACCCTCTTTCTGGAAGGGAGATCCTCAGGGGAATCTTCAGGAATCTAGTCTAGCCTCCTGCATCAGTCTCTACTCAAACCCTAAAATATTGTTTTCTTGCATTTTCCCAGCAAATTTAGAGAAACAAAAAAAAAGATTAATTGAGAGAAGATCTTTGAACTTTGGGCCTCAGTTTAACTGCATGTACATCCACAGGATGGCATGTGGATATTCAATGTTAGCTTCAACAGCTGTCTCCACTGCACTACACTGATCTCTGTTCTTAGCCAAATGAATGTGATTGGCATACTGAACCCGAAGGAAAAGTATTGGCAGTCTCAACATCCTTCCTGGGAACTTTCTCACGAAGGACTCTGTCCAGTTCTGAGTCACAAGCCCTCTTGTAGGTGACCAGAACATGGCCCACAGTTAGACACCCATAGCTGGAGCCAAAAGGTCAAGGCAACAGATGCTAGGGCAAACCTTCCAGATGTGTGGGACACATTGTGTGCTGAACCAAAAGCACAAGCACATAGTCCACATCCTGTCAAGAGCAGAGGATGGGTCTGCCCACCAGGGAGGAAATATGGAGGTAGACCAACTGTGTTATGGGGAATTCTACCTTTGCTTCCTCCTCTAGAAGAGTTATCCAAATACCTCAGAAAGAGACTCTTCACAGAAATGAGGCAACTACAGTTGTAATTAGCTAAGATATCATCATCCTGGAGCAGAGAGAGCTATTAATTCAGTATGAGTGATATCCATATAAGAGCAGGGCGAGCTGGGCACTATGCACACACAGAAGGAGGATAACTTTGTAGATACAGAGGCACAAGCCAAGAAATTTCTCAGGGTAGCAGAAGCTGGAAAGACAAGGAAAGCTCCTCCCCCAGAGGCTTCTAAGGAAGCAGGGATCAGCCAACACCTTCAACCCAGACTTCTGATCTCTGGGAAAATAAGGCAATTATTTTGCCTTGATTTAACATACCCAGCAACATGATAACACATCTGTTGTGTAACAATTTTCCTGGGAAGATATGAGAAAACATCTACTTACCCCAGCTAGCATACTGATGAGTGATGAAAGTAATGATAACACCAAAGTCCAGCTTCGTGAACCAATGAGTTTTTTAGAGTTACTTACAGGAGTATGAGAGAGAGGTTATTTACAGGAATATGGGTGACTAAAAGGCAGCTATATCACCAAAAGCCCACTCCAACATGGCTGACAATTCATGAGAATTGCAACTCTTGAGCTCTCTGTGTGGCATGCAGGCAGCTCTCCAGATCATTAAGTTTTGTCTAGGCAATTGGGATTGCCTGGGTCACCTTGGAAGTCCTTATTGCTTATATAACCCTGGAGAGAGGCAGCCTTTTTTTTTTGGCAAGTTTCAGGGACTTTCTGAGACTTTTGATCTTGCGCACGCCTGACTAGCCAGCAAGAACGACACTGCAAGGATCCTTCCGCACACATTTATTGGGAGAGCTTGATTGCAGAGGCGAAGAGACCCCAAACCCAGAACTGGTGCTGCTTATATAGGCCTAGGAGAGGCGTGTCTCACACCCGGATTGGTTATGCATGGGTTATGCTTACCACCTCATTTGCATGCCTACATCTGATTGGTTAACTTGTCTCTCATCTGATTGGTTAATTCTCAAGACCTCATCTTGGCAAAAAAAAACTTTACTGCCTATGTATGCATGGTGGCCAGCGGAAGCCAGCGCCACCCTGCAAGGGCACATGTGGCTTCCCACATCTCCCCCTTTTTGTTTTAATACAATGAGGCTGAACTAGGCTTGTGCAATTATGTTCATCTTCCGTGGCTCCTGTTTTAGGTTGTTCCTCTAATGTCACAGCCTTACCCATCATAGGGTAACCCTATTGCCACCGGCCCCATGTCTTAGGTTGGTCTGTGCATGAGGAAAGTTGCCCATCTCTGGATACCACAGTGCTGTGTGACAGTAACTGCTAAATGACCTAGGGCAAACTCTACAAAAGAGGTCAGCCAATTTTTAAAAATGAATTAGTGAGAAAATCATGATCACCTTATCGCGTGCAATGAGGAAACCTCAGCGATGTGCAAGGTCTGATCAATGATCGTTGAGTCTCTCTCATCCCAGTGTCCCAGGGGAATGGATCCATAAATCCGTGGGGTGCAAGAGCAGAGAACTCAGATGCTGACTAATTCTTGACCATAGATAACCAAACTTCAGGGGAGGAGCCATTTTCAATAGCTAAAAGTGCCTGAGTTATAATCACCTTGTCATGTTTTTGTTGGGTTCTGAATTTGCATACCAACCAGAGCATGAACGCCAGTCCACAGCATATGACCGCACCAAACAAAATCACTCCCACCCATTCCTTAAAGTAAGAAAAAGCAGAGGTAAGCCAAGAGGTAAAATTGCCAACAATGATGGGTTCTATTCGAGTTCCATTAAGGTTTAAAATCTGGCATTAGATGTAAAGAATTGAGGAAACACCCGAATGCATCAACGGCATGGTTTCAGGAACACAGAGCTCTTCAGTTCTCACTAGCAGGAGCACCCCCAGCCACAGGAACATCCATGTCCTCATAGCTCTGCTTGTTTTGAATTGCTCTGGTCAGCCATTCTGGGACCCACAGCTGTTGTCAGTGATCCTGGGGAAACACACAAACAGACCCTCTCGCCCACGTCAACACCGGTCTGTCTGTTGTGCAAAGTGATCTTGACCGAGCAGCATATCCCTATCCCATGCTGGATTTCCTGCAGCAGAGTTAGCCACTGCCTGTTTATTTGCAAATTCAATAAGGAAGGCTTTCCAATCTAAATACTGCCCAGGTGAAAGGCATGCCTTCACCAAGCCTGCCCAATCGGACGGCGTCATGCAGTGTCTATTCAAGGCCTCTACTTGAGCCACAGTATAGGAGGCAGTTAAACCGTACGTCCGCATGGACTCAGCCAAATTCCTGATTACTTTGAAATCTAGAGGCTCATGATATCTCTGCCCTGCTTGGTTGGTGAAAATAGGACATCCCAGCAAGGAGAATCTAACCTCTCTCCAAACCTCTGAACAGAAGGTCCGCCTATAGGTGGCTGCCGAGGAGGCATAGGGAGGGGAAGCAGAAGCTAATTCACCTTCCTCCTCCACCTCAGCTCTTTTATTTTGTCCTTTCTGTCCACCTGATAACACTGTGTCTCCTTTCATTTTCTTTTTTCTTTTTAAGCCTTTCTCCTCTTCCGACATACTTTCTTGTTGCTCTGTAAGGATTTTCTGACCTGTCTTGACTGCCTCTACACACAGTTTCAAACAGTAACAGAGTCCATATATCAGAATAAACAAGACCAAAACTATCAGACCTACCCACAAAGGGTCAATGGGAGAAAAAAGCATAACTCATGAACCTTAACTTGTCCCAAAGCCGGGAACCTTATTGTCTCAATTCTTTCTTTCCTTCTCTTCTCTCTTTCCCTTCTCTCCTTCCTTTCTTTCCTTTCCTTTTTTTCTTTCCTTTCCTTTCTTTCCCTTCCTTTCCTTTCCTTTCCTTTCCTTTCCCTTTTCCTTTCCTTCACTATTTCCTTTTCTTTATCACTGATTCCTTTTATTTTTCCTCCCTTTTCTTTTCCTTTTTCTTAAAAAACATATCCCCCTCTAACCCGAGGATCAATTTGGGAGACTTACTGGTACCGCCGTTCCCCAGCTGAAGAGTTCTGAATCCACGCCGGATCCTTCCTAGCAGTCTGTTTTATGGGAACACTTTATTAACCGCTCCTTCCCCGCGATGCAGTTCTGAATCCTCCCTTTAGCAGGGGGTCTTCTCTCGTGCCTGAAGATGTTTCTTTTCCTGGGTTTCGGCACCACTTCTTGCGTGCGCCCGACTAGCCAGCAAGAACAACGCTGCAACAGGATCCTTCCGCACACGTTTATTGGGAGAGCTTGATTGCAGAGGCAAAGAGACCCTAAGCCCAGAACTGGTGCTGCTTATATAGGCCTAGGAGAGGCGTGTCTCACACCCGGATTGGTTATGCATGGGTTATGCTTACCACCTCATTTGCATGCCTACATCTGATTGGTTAACTTGTCTCTCAACTGATTGGTTAACTTGTCTCTCATCTGATTGGTTAATTCTCAAAACCTCATCTTGGCAAAAAACTTTACTGCCTATGTATGCGTGGTGGCCAGCGGAAGCCAGCGCCACCCTGCAACGGCACATGTGGCTTCCCACATTTTGAGTTGGTTATTTGCTTCCACACATCCTGAGTGTTTGTGGGCTCCTGACACAATAGTGTGCAGTGAGACAGGACAGACTTCCCTGTCCTTACTCCACCAAGGAGCTCTGCAACCTGGGGCCAATCACCTTCCTTCTTGTGGCTGCAGTTTCGGGGCCAGTCACCTTCCTTCTTGTGGCTGCAGTTTCCTCTACTGCAAATGAGAATCTTGATCTGTACCAGCAGTTTTCAGACTGCACTCAGAATCTGAGGCAGAAATTAGTTTTAGAGAACCAAAATTAACAGTAAGCCTCTGTAAATGAGTTTGAGGGCAGCCAGATGGAAGTTCTGATCAGCATGCCTTTCGGTTGCATTCATAGATTGGGCACTAAAACCCTTCAGAGTCCTCAGAGTAGTCTCAAAAATTATGTTCTGGGGCTTGTGACATCCTTTGCAGCAGGGGAGTGGATATGGCTTTACCTTGCCAGAAAAGTAAATAATCCTCTTAGATCAGAGGCATTTAGGGGAAGAAGGAGAAAGAGGGGAAGGAGAAGGCAGAGAAGGAAAAAGAGGTCAGGAGAAAGGAAGAAGCAAAGAAAGAATAGGAGAAGAGGAGGGAGGGGAGGCAAAGGAGAAGAGGAAAGAGGAGGAAGAAGAGAAGGAAAGAGGGACAAAAAGAGAGGGAAGGTGGGGAGGGAAAGGAGAAAAGGGAGAGGAGGACAAGAGGAGAAGAAAAGGAGGAAAAGAAAAAGAGAAAGAAGAAAAGGAAGAGGAGGGGGAATATGGAAGACGAGAAGGGAGATGGGTAAAGGAGGATGGGGGAGGAGAAAGAAAAAAAAAAAGAAAGAAGAATTCAAACAAGAACTACACATTCATTTTAATTTTCTTCTTCTGCCCAAACAAACGACTGTCTTTACTGAGAGATTAAATAACACGAGGTAAGTGACCTAGACACTTATTCACAAGAATTACACAGCTGTATCCCTTGTATGTCCCATCCTGTTAAAGTATCTTGCAATGCAAACCATTTGCCAAGTAGACCTCACCTGGGCAACAGGCAAGCGGGAACAGAAGCCCCTCCCAGGAAACGCATAAGTTGCTGGTTCCTACACTGCTTGACAGCTACTGCCTTCCACCTGGATACTGGTCTGTGTAAGCCAACGTGAAAGGTGCCAAGAAACTGCAGAGATGGAGCAAGAACAAACAGCCACTTTTGCCCCAAAGGCTCAACATTAAAAAGCCTCCATCCCTTAGGTCGTAAGAAACGCGTTGCTTACTTCAAACCCTCGGCTGACATTTTCATGAGGAAACAAATCATTTCCTGCTTGCAAATCTTCAATGACCTACAGGGACAAACAGACCTCTCCCCTCAGGTCCCAGCCCACAAACTGGACTGGCCACACTGCCTTTCTCTCTCCCCTCGGTATCCCAAGAGTGCCTATAACATTCTTCTATTCATTTATTTATTCAGAGTAACTTGGAGGGTAAGTGTTGTGTCTTGGTGCCATGTGGTTTTGCTCAGTGTCAGAGTCTGAGCTGCATGGATAGCTGTTAAGAGGAAGGGTTCATTGAGGCTCAGAAAATCAACCAGCTGTTAGGTCAGCCTGAGACTACTCTATTTCTTCCCAGGGTGCACCAGGTTGCAGTCACTGCTCTCTACCATTTCCATCTCCTACCTGATCTGTGTTGAAGTTAGTTAGCATCCGCTTATCCAAAATGCTTGCGACCACAATATTTTCTATTTTTTATTCAGAATATGGAATAATTAAGTATGTATAGTCAGGTATGTTGGGGTGGGACCTAAATATAAATATGAAATGTATGTCTTATATACATTGTATGTATATGCTTTATACGCACAGCCTGGAAGGGGTTTCTGTTATATCTTCAACATGTCTGTGTCCAAACCGTGCGCCATCAATGAGATCCAGTGTGACTTTTCTGCCATGAAGTCCTGCCTGCCTTCAGAAAGCTTCAGGTTGGGGTTTTCAGGTTAGGGGTGCCCAACCCATCCTCTTCTCTCAGATCTTTAAGAGCATTTTACAGCATTGCATCATATCCGAGGTTTCACGGATTCTGTGATGCAGCTGTATTATATAACTTATGAAGCAAGGCATCTGGGCCAGTGTAACTTTCACACATTCAGAACTGCTGCCCTGCATTTCTTAGAGAAAGGACTCTCTCAGGTTTCCTTAGACAGTGGACTGAATGGCTAGTGGCCTCTGCACCTGCAGGAAAGCAAGCATATACTCTGGGATGGTCATTGCTGACGGCTCTCAATCAGTAACTCACTACACCGTAAGTCTAGCTATCTGACCAGCTTCTCCACTTAGACTCACTGTGGTCCACACTCTCACACGCTCCCATGCTCTAGGCCTTCCAGTGAGTGGAGTCAAACAAGCATCTTGCAGTGTCCCTTCCATGGCCTCCAGGCTGACTCCCAACCAACAGACACATATTCTGAAATATTTGATGGTGATCTCTTGGCCCAATCATAAAATATCAAAGGAAGGTTCTCAAGTTCAATGTGCATATATATATATACACTGTTCTTTCCCGTGAACATGGGATTTTCATGAGTACAAGCCAAGACCATAGGCCTTGAGTGCCACCTGGCCTCAGATTGGTTGGGAGTTGCTATTGGTTCCAAGACTCCTTCAAATTCAGAAATGGGAAAAAGTTCCCTGTGACATGTGGCTTCTGTCCTGCTGCTTTGGTGACCTTCTTGCCATAGTCTTCACCCAGTGCAGGCTTCTTCTTCCTCAGTTCTCAGCTGAAGGCTTTGTCCCTGTCAGGCTCGTAGGTCTGTGGAACCTCAAATCTTAGTTACTTTTTTATTATTTATTTAAACGTTCTGAGGCAGGGTCTCCTAGCTTAAGCTGATCTTTAATTCTATGTGTCCTATTGCCACAACCTCTCTAATACTGGGATGACAGGTCTCCATGATGATACCTAACTCAGTCTGTTATTATGCACGTAGAGGTGTGGTCACACTGCCTCAGGAGGAATAAATGTGCCTGGAAAGAAATCCATGTGTGAATCACTGATGGAATTTCTGTGCCAAACCAATCATATTGTGGGGGACATTTTGTTCAGGCTTGGAGAACACACACACACATGATCCTAACCAGGTCACTTATTTATTCATTCACTAGATGTCTGCTGTGTACCGTTAGGAGTGTGCATTTGGGTGAGGGACATGGGCAAGGAAATATATGCAATGCAATATGCAATACAGCATGTTTAATATCAAGTGCTGTGTTAGAACAAAAAAGATAAAGCAAGCGAGGCTTCCGGCTGTAAAAGAACTCTTGCCTGACAGACGGTCCTGAGCAAGTGTCATCTGAATTAAACCTAAAGTGCAGAGGAAGGGATGGGGGACCTGATGGGAAGGCTTGCCAGGAAGGGCAGACCTGGACAATGAGGTGTTGGAAGTCATTGAGGGGCCGTGGAGGGGGCTAATGTGACAGAAACATTGTGAACAAGAAGGACTATCATAAATGATGTCAGGGTGCCCATAGTGGACCCAGGAAAGACACTGGGACAGTTTGGATTGTTACACTAGTTCTGGTATATACTCCAGGGTCCTTTGTCTCATTCATGCTGTCCTCCTTGATGATTTTAGGGGTTACACACAGTCAGTGAATAACTAAGACTTGCAACCCACTTTCCACACCTGGACACCATTCATTCAAATCTCTTCCTACCCAAAGCGCTGGACATAGGCATTTGAGTTTTAAGGTACCTTCTCACAACCTGCACTGACCAAGAGGGGTGCATAGGAAGAGGGTTGTTATGCAAAGAAACTTCTAAAATCTTTTCAGTTGTTCCCTGTTCACTCTTCCCCAAGCCTGGGTGAGACTTCATGATTATGTGTACTCAGACCCTGCTGAGATCCTCGGGAAAGACACAGCACACGAGGGCAGTGTGGGCAAGAGGAACATGCAGACATCGAAACCAATCTGCCCCAGGCCTCACAGAGAACCTCAGAAGGATTATCCCTAGAAAAGGAATTGTCCACTACTAGCCTAGACTGTTCTATCCTGACTGCCAAGCATAGAGATTATATCCCATTCCAATGAAAAGTGCTTTCAAGCAGGCTGGAGCCCGTAGACAGAGCCATTTGTGAGGTAATGAGGAAGACCACGAGAGCCGAGTTCTTAGCCTCGACCACCATTCTAGTTTCTGGGCTCCTTTCAGTTCACAAATCCTTCTAGATCAGCGTGGTTCTCAACCTGTGGTTGCCAAGCAACCAAAGGGGTTGCCAAGCAACCTTTTCACAAGGCTTGCCTAAAACCATAAATATTGATATTACAATTCATAACAGTAGCAAAATTATAGTTATGAAGTAGCAACAAAAATAATTTTAAGATTGGGGGGTCACCACAACATGAATTAAATGTGTATTAGTGGGTCACGGCATTGAGAAGTTTGAGAGCCACTCTTCCAAACAAAAACTAATTTCTCTATCTATAATTAGCAGCCCCAGTTTGATTCTGATTTTGTCTGGAGACTACTTGGCCTAATGCCAATGACTAAATTAGCCTGTGATGAGAACTCATGACCAAGGACTGTGTGATATCTTCAAACGTTAAAGACTATAATACAATGTCTGCAAAATTATGCATTTTATAGCTTTGAAAAGTCCTATATAAAATAATTTAGAAATGTCATCCTTTAATTCCATACAGGGACTAGCAAGACAACTCAAGAGGTTAAGGTACTCGCTGCCAAACCTGACAAGATTGGGGTTCAATTCCTGGGACCCACAAAATTAAAGGTAAGATCCAACTCTCATAAGTTGTCCTCTGGCTGCCAAATGCATGCTATAACAAGCATGCACACACACACAAACATGCATGCATGCACAGGCACGCACATATGCACTTAGTAAAAATAACAAAAATATTTTAAATTCAGAGACCACAAGCATCTGAAATCAGGATAAAAGGAACAAGTTGGATTTTTTTTTTAATCAGGTTGTTGGGAGTTTGGGGGGAGGGGATGACCGAAGAAGAAAGTATGGGTTTGAATTATTGGTCATCAGGGAGTGGAACTACTTGAGAGGAATTTGGAGGTGTGGCTTTGTTGGAGGAAGTATGTCACTAGGGTGGACTTTGGGGTTTCAAAAGCCCAAGGCAGGCCCATTGTCTTTCTCTTCCTGCTGCCTGTGGATCGGGGTGTAGAACTCTCAGCAACTTCTCCAGCACCATGTCTGCCTGTGTGCTGCCACACATTCCTGCCATGATGACAGTGGAATAAACTTCTGAAACTGTAAACAAGCTCCATTTAAATGCTTTCCATTATAAGAGTTGTCATGGCCATGGTGTCTCTTCACAGCAATAGAAGACTGGCTAAGACTTTCTGTTAGAAGCAGTGATGGGGACAGGAACTTCTCAGCACTTATGAGTATGTACTGCTCTTCCAGACCTGAGTTCTATTCCCAGCACCCATGTTGGGTGGCTCACAACTGCCTGTAACTCCAGAGTTATGGATCCACTGTCCTATCCTGGCCTGGGGGAGGGGGAGATCTACACTGCTGTGTACATATCCACACACATACTCGAAAATAAAATAAATATTAAAAAAAAAAAACAACAACAGAAGCCGTGATGACCAGGTCCAGTATCTTACAAGGGCAAACTGAGTAGAAAGAAAAGAGGCAGTAAGATTATGAGTTCAAGGTTAGTCTCAAATAAATAGCAAAATATTGTCTCAAAATAAGAAGGAGGAGGGAGAGGAAGAGGAAGAAGAGGAGGAGGAGGAAGAGAAACTAGTTATGGGTCAGATAGGTACAGCTAGACAAGGAATAATAATTTTAATTAAAAACTTAAATAAAACATGATTTTAAAAAGTAATTACAATCATCAGAAATATGTATGACCAACAGGTATTTGATAAAGTTGGGAAAGAATCTGATGGGGAGATGAGAGTCTTTTTAATCATTGCTAATCGAACAAGCAAATACCCACACACAAATCAATTCATAACAGACCACACAGCTAAAGGTAAAAACTAAAATTAGGAAACTTTATCCCAAAACTTTTTGGTTTGTCCCTCTTTCAGTCAACCCCACCCTTACAGCCAGACAACCAAGGATCTGTCACAGCAATTTAGTTTTCATTCTGACTTGTTTTAGAATGTTACATAAAACAATAGCACACATTTATTCTTTTACTTCGGGCTTCTTTCGCTTAGCACCAGGCCTTTGAGATCCATCGGTGACCTCTGTTGCCTAGTTGTATTCCGGCTGTGAATGGAATGTTAGGCTGATGAACTTGAGCTCACTGTAAACTTGGACCCCCTTGAGAAAGGCTGTGAACATTGGAACCCAGGCCTTCAGTTAGGTGAAAATACCTGTTCAGGAGAAAGGCAAGTGCTTAACTTCATAAAGACCTGGCCAGCTGTTTCCCAAAGGAATCTATGATTTCACACCCTGAGCCAAACCAGAAAGAAGTACGGTGATAAGAGACCCATGAGCTAGCTAGTTCTAGATATGCAATACACAAAATCTGAAGAAACATATATTTTGATACCAAACAAAAGAACAATCTTCAGCTAGTTCCTGGCAGAGGAAGAACTGGCACAGAGAGAGTTTAGTGCCCATGGGCAGAGCCCTAACTCGTTGGCATCATTCCAAGCCATCTTCCAGGCAGGAGATGATTATTTTCTTCCGTTGCAAGTTCACATTCCTCCCTCGTGCTCCCAGCCTCCGATAGAGAGTGGCAAATATTTAGGAGAGGGAAGGCTAGAGACCATTCTGTACTTGGACCAAGGCCCCCAACCTCAAGTGTTTCCATTTTTATGTGCATACTTGATTCATACTGCCGTCATTTATTTAACTTTGTCAGCCTGGGGATTGGTCATAAGGAAATGCAGCATTTCCATAAAATGCTGGAGATCCAACTAGTGAGCATGGGGCCTAGGAGAGGAGGGCTGCCTGCAATTACTGCATGGTTCCTGTCAGCCTCATGGCCACACAGACCCCAGGTATACAGAGCCCAATCAACAGAGGAACGAGGGTAAAACTGGTTTGTTTGTTTTTTTCCTCTTCTACTATCTGAATTTTTTTTAATTAGATATTTTCTTTATTTACATTTCAAATGTTATCCCCTTCCTAGTTTCCCCTCCAAAAATCCCCTATCCCCTCCCCCTTCCCACTGCTCCCCAACCCACCCACTCCCACTTCCTGGCCCTTGCATCCCCCTATACTGGGGCATAGAACCTTCACAGGACCAAGGACCTCTCCTCCCATTGATGATCGACTAGGCCACCCTCTACTACATATGCAGCTAGAGACACAAGTCCCACTATGTGTTTTCTTTGATTGGTGGTTTAGACCCAGGGAGCTTTGGGGATACTGAGGGTAACACTGTTAAGGGGATGATCTGAAGGTCTAGTGTGCTATTCCCCACACTTAGTGATTAAGGGGCCAGTTGAACAAAGGGTTTCAAGGACAAGTTTAGGCTCCCAGAGTCTGGAGCAAGTGTCTCTGAGCTACATCCTCCAGAACCCAAAGTTCCTGATGAAGTGAAGCCCAGATGCTCTTGGCTACAAGGGAGTCATGCAGCATCAACCTAGCCCCTCTTCCTCCTATGAAAGCAACCCTGCTTCTGAGTGTCTCGTAGATGGGCAGCTGTCTGCATCTGTAAGCTCCAGTGAGTGAATCTGGTCAGCCGCAAGTTACAAATCTTAAGGCCAAGCATGGTCGGATGCACCTGCAATTCCAGATGTTGATGCAATAGGATCACACACATTCCCCCAGACACTGTCTCAAAATAAAATTTAAAAGGTCTGTGGAGGACTGCCTAGAATCCATAGAGTCCTGGATTCAGGTCTCTTCACTACAAACATTTACAGAGAAAACTATATGGTCTCTATATCCAAATACATGCTTATTTCCTTGCCCTTGTTGCATAAATAATAGCAGCTGTATACACAGCATTGCATAATGCTGGGGGTTATGAGACAGCTAGAGGGGATTTCAAGTCTATGGAAAATTGCATGGGTTATATGCAGATACTGCACACAGGGAACTTGAGCATCTGCAGAGTATGGCATCCTGGAGTGAAGGGGCTCCAAATCTTCTGAGGACACTAAAGGACAACTAACAGTCAGAATTACACGAGACTTTTTAAAAAGCCCTTCTTCTCCTCTAAAAGCAGCCAGAGTCAGATGTAAAACTTAAAAATCACCAGGTACACACAGGTAACCTAAATGAGTAAGGAGCTCCCATGACTCCAGTGGGCAGCCACTGCTCTGGGGAGTAAGAGCTCATTGCTGCAAGGTTTGACAATTTTTCTAGAGAAAGCAGAGGGCAAAGGCAACCTCTGACAAGTGGACACCCTCACAGCTATTATGTGGCATCAACCAATTCAGTTTATTCTAGAACATTGAATACACACACATACACACACACACACACACACACACACACACACACACACACACACCAGTGACCAGGACTTAGTCCCTACAGCCCATGTTAAAAAGCTGGACTCTGCTGTCAATGGGCTGTAGCAGCAACAGATCACTTCATGCAGAGCAGAATAAAACTGGTCAGTACAAGCACTCCCTTCCACTCCCCTGCTTGTTTGTCCCCTTGAGCATCTAGCCTCTGTCCTGGGTGAGTGTTTCTCTAGTCTCTGTCCCACAGGTCAATCACTCTAGACAGTCCGCACATGCACACGGATGTGTTTCCTAAGTCCTCTCTAAAGCCAGCCAAGTTGACTATCCCCAAAGCCATCACTCAGTCAGAGAAATGGCCTTTGCCATCCGCTACTTCTGACGGGCTTGGGTAGCACGGGTGTTTTCTCACTCTGTGGCTCCCAGTCAGGCCATGCCTCACCTGACTTCCCCTCCTCCCCCATTCTGACCTGGAGGGTCAGAGACCTTAGCTAGGGAGCTGGGAGAAGAGCAGGGGCCATGGTCAGAAAGAGAAGAGAAGCAGCCTGCCTGAACCCGAACCCAAATCTCCATCCAACCTAGGACAGGTGTGTGTGTGTGTGTGTGTGTGTGTGTGTGTGATGGCTATGTGTTTGTGTACACACACACACACCTGTCCTGGGTTGGATGGAGGGGTGCTGCTTACTGACTTGCTCCTCATGGCTTGCTCTCTGCTCTCTTTAGAACCCAGGACCACCAGTCTAGGAACAGCACCACCCACAATGGGCTGGGCCCTCCTCCATTTATCACTATTAAAATAATACCTTACAGCTAGGTCTTATAGAGGTATTTTTCACATTTGAGGGTTCCTTGTTTTAGATTATCCTACCTTAGGTCAAGGTGATATAAAACAGTCCAGGCCACCTTGTCATAGGATCTACAGTCAATATGGGAAAGAAGATAGAAAATATAACCTTCAATAACATTGTAAATCTTTAAACAAAACAAAGCATTGTATTGAACCAGATCTTTCTTACTAACATGAGAATAGTTTGTAATTAAAAATGAGGAGAAGAATTTTTTCAGTTCTTAGAAATGATAGCCTTGTAGTCAGGAGTCAAATGTTTTGTTACATGGTAGGCTTTTAAGAATGAGCTTGTTATTGCTCAAGGTTTCATTCAAATCCAGAGAAGACACTCACTACTCCCAAAAAGCTGAGAAGGAAAACCTACGAATGTCAACGCTTCGGGGATTTGACATGTAGATAAGAAGAAAGGACTGGGGATCCTGGGAAACAGCATAATTGGGAACATGCCATGCGAGATATGTGTGGAAGGAAGGCAGGTAGGCTGGTGTAGCTGAAGCAGCACAGAGGGGCATAGGGACATAATAAGGGGAGTAAGATAGACAGGGCAGTTCACCGGAAGATGCTCTGGAGGGAGCTCTTAATCCTGCCTGAGGAGACCTCTAGTGAGGGAAGAGACATATCCTGTTAGGGGCTTGCAAAAGATGTCTGGTAGGGAGGAGGATGGGAAGGAGAAAAGGAGGGGGAGGGAAGAGAAGGCATGAGCACCAACTGGTAAGCTTTGGGACAGTTAATTATGGTTAGAAACTATTAAATAGAAAATTCCAGAAATCTCAGAAACACTGAACATTTTCAATTTCATGTCATTCTCAGTAGTGTGGTACAACTCCTCGCTGTCTATCTTGTCTTACCTGTACCAGCCCAGTCCGTACAGTATCCACCATATGTGCATCACACACCCAGTAGGAGAATCACTAGACAGTCATTGAGGTTACCAGATCCATTGCTGAAATACCAGAGATTTGTGTTCAAGCAACTCTTATTCTCCCTAGTAATGACCCCAGAGTTCAAGAGCAATTACACAAAGGAGGCATCAGCCTGTAGAACAAGGAGGGGAAGGTTGATGCGTAGCAATTCTGCAGAGTATACAGAAAAGAATGTAAGGGGCTGGAGAGATGGCAGCATCTGCTGTTCTTTCAGAGGACCAGAGTTCAGATCCAAGCACTTAATGTCAGGTTCCTGTAACACAGTTCCAGGGGTTCCACTGCCTGCCTCTTCTGGTCTCCTCAGGCACACACACACACACACACACACACACACACACACACACACACACACACACCATTACCATCAGAGGCTCTGGACAGCCACTGACAGATAGTTCAGAGTTGCATCTCCAGCAGATCTGCAGGGATTAATGCAATCCAGATGGAAGATGACAGCCTGACTTAGAAACAGAACCTGAGAACCTTTTTGGAATCAGATTTGACAGGAACCAGCAACCTGTGATTGAAGACGTAGAATGTGAGGAGTCATATGGGCAGCATCTTAGAGCCTACACAACAGGGAACGTGGGCGGAGC